>NC_048267.2:35677784-36302784 GCF_005286985.2 Setaria viridis | reverse complement strand
GATTCCGAGCATGATTGCATAGTATTCAGCTCACGGACTCGGCTGATGTTCCTACCAGTACCTGGCATTTGATCGCTGCGCGTCGCGGAGCGTGGCCTGTTTGGTGGGTGCGTCGAGACCGAGACCTCAGAGTGGCGAGCAATGAACGCAGCAGCCTGCGAGCACGCATCGGTCTGGTGGTTTTCAGTTTTTCACTCGTCCAGAGTGCGGCGTTTCCTGCCTCTTTCTTCTTGTTGGACTCTGCAGAGTTGGGTTGGATGCGAGCTAGCGTCTCTCTTGCCCGATTTCGATTTATTCAGCCTTCAGGGTTACGTTTTCGCCAGCGGCGTAGCGTCCTCGTTGAAAGGAGCTGTGGCATCATGTAACCCTGGTCCGTCCGTGCGGTGCGGGTCCCTCCCTCCCTCTCGTCGCCCCAGCAATCTAAAAACCTAGTTGCTACGGCATTGGTCGCTTTCTTGAGTTGTGACCTGTGAGTGCTACTTTTGGCAGCTGTGAATACTACCTGGCATTGCTTATGTATATAAGGGTGTTTGAAGCAAAACAATCAGAGCCGGTCCAGTGGTCCAGAAAATCGAAGAGGAGATGAAACTGCGGTGGATGGCTTGTGGAAGCCCGGAGATTAACTTGTTTCACGAATAATTGCAGAACCTTGTATCCAGTTCTTTTCTTTCAGTACTGTGAGGAGTTTGTTTCCTTATTATATAATATCTCTATGTAAGCTCTTCTTCTTAAATGACAATGCAGTGCTCCTGCAAATTTTTCGGAAAAAAAAAACTACTTGGTCGAGCTCTCGAGTCTTGGTTGAGATACGCTGAAGTCATGTTCTGTTACCCGCCGCTTGCGTATCCTATACTTGTTTTTTTTAGGCGGTATCCTATACTTGTTTTGTGTGCAGCAGAGGTATGATGATAGACAATACATGCAGCGTGTATTTTACCATTTACCTGTAACTGTAGATCGCCCACTCGGGGTTTGGCGGTGTCAATTTGCCGCCGGAATGATCACCGCCCTAATGGACATTCATGATGGCATGGGCATCATATGAAGTGTTGATTCCCCGGCCCATGAGTCACGACCCTACATTAATGCAAGACCCATCGCCCCGCCGTGCAAAGCCACCGCAGCATGTAAGTGTGGCTGGCCAAGTGTGAAAGACACATGCTTAATTCAGTAAAGCCCTCGAGTGCTTGAGATTTGGCTTTAATATAGGAGCCATCACCGCAGTCCGCTAGGCATCATTCGCAGCCACGCCACGCACCGCTTCCTTTTGACAGGCAGATTAATCTGTCTCTCCATGCTCTCGTCTCAAATGCAGTTCGTGACAATTAGTAGGTGGTGGTGGTTTGATGTTGGTGCTGCTAAGGGAAGGAAGCGTGCCCGCATTAGCCGTCATCAGTGCCTGCCTTTGTTGAAAAGGAACGCAGAAAATAGCATAGATCTGATCCTTTGTAGTAGCGCTGAAAATGTAGCACGGGGCTCAGAAAGCTGGTGTTCAAAAGTCCATGGCTGCTGGATGATGACAGCTTGTGTGTCAGGTACCTTAAAGAGGATTTCTAAAGACTGAGTGCACGTCATGTTTAGCGATCACTAATCATACTCTTTCCTGAGGAAATGGCGTATCATTTCCACAGCAGGACACTGGACACGGCATGAAATTCAGTCGCAAACTCATAGTTATCACTCATGCAACCATATGCTGAACACCACTGCAAATTCCAGGTTCCATCCATGTCAGTGATCTTCTCTTTCGGTATGAAAGTATATCGGTTCATTCTTCCCACGTTCCTATGATTTACACACACTTAAAACAGTGCCTTTTCACAATTCAGGCGACTTTTAACGCTTTAACACCAAAACTTTTCGTAATACAGACAAAAGCAATGAACAATTGGATGCCAAATAGTACTAATCTACACCGCCTCTCTCAGATCCTGGGGCAAAAGCCCAGAGACGACAGAGGGAGGAAACCAACCGTCCTCCATCAGGCAGCGACATCTGCAACGCCAGAAAGACATCGCCGGCACACCACCGGCTGAGCGGCGGTCCCTCAGCAGATGACTGTGTTGCAGTTGGTGCTACTGACAGGCTCGGTGCCTCCGACGAATGGGTCGATCTTGACCCAGAGGAGGGAGAAGACGGAGGCGAGCAGGACGGACCAGAGCACGACGATGGTGGGCGTGCGGTTCTGCTTGCCCATGAGACCCTTGAGGAACGGGTACAGGTGCATGATCACCCACATGGCAAAGAACACCTTGCCGAAGAGCGGGCCCCACGACTCGTAGCCGCTGTTGAGCGCGTCGGAGAAGCCGGCCACCACGCCCACCAGGTTGAGCACCAGGATGGTGGTGGGCGGGATCAGCACCGTCGTCCACTTGAACACGTACAGCTCCCCGAACTCGGTGTCGTCCGTCGCCTTGGCCGTGACCGTGAAGTTGGTGTCCAGCCCGGCAATCATCTTGAGGATACCCTGGAACACGGCGAACAGGTGCGCGGACACGCCTCCGATGACCCAGAACTGCTCGTTGCGCCACCAGTCCTCGATGCCGATGCCACTCCACCGCAGCTCTAACACGCTCGTCACAATGATGGAGATGAAGAGGCCAAGAAACCATATCGTTGCGGCGTTGGACAGCTGAAAGAGGGAAAGAACGGCGGATGAACATTACAGCCATTTGAATCCATAACCAATGTATAAATGATTAAATGGTGATGGTGAAAGCTAACTTACTGTCGGAATGATGAACTTTCCGGTGAGCAGGCAAATGGCAGGCAGGCAACAGTAGGCAATGAGAGGAAGAGAAGTGAACGGGTAGACGATGGTGTTGATGTAGGATAGCCTCTGAAGCCATTTCAGACGGCCACCGCCGTAACCGTACCAAAGCGGGCAGTGACGACTGAAGAAGATCTCAACGGAACCAAGAGCCCACCGGAGAACCTGGTGCAGACGATCGGAAAGATTGATAGGGGCTGATCCCTTGAATGCGGGTCTCACCGGCATGCAGTAGATGGATCTCCAGCCACGACAGTGCATCTTAAACCCAGACAGAATATCCTCTGTAACTGAACCGTAGATCCAGCCAATCTGACAAAAAGAAACGAAACAAGGATGAACATGGCAAAATTATCTGAGGTATCAACAAGGCATGCATTTGATTTTTCTTTTAGAGGAAGATACCGAAGGACAAGAATACATACCTCTTTTCCCCATTCAGTTTTTTCTTCATATCCACAGCTAATGACATGAATGGCTTCTTTAATTAGCGTAGATGGGTTTGCAGATTCAGGGACACCCCCATTCTCCATAAGAGTTGATTCAATGAAGACTGAGGACAGGCCAAAAGACTTCTCAAAGCTCATCTGAGAGATCAGCATGGACCTCTCATACTCATCGTAGTCTGCAAAAACAACCATATATTAAGGAACATAATATTTTTCAGGTTAGATCTTCTAACCCACCAGTTTTGTGCACTTACTGTCAATTTCCCGAAGATTGAAAATGGCAGACTCAAGGTCTTCTCGCCGAGAGTCTCTGTTGATTTCCCTCTCACTTCTTTCAACCTTTTTCTTGGGGCAGCAGCAACAACACCATGAACAGATCGAAGACTTTGGAAGGGCAGGTAGAGATGGAGGCCCATAACCGTACAGAGCTTGCCTATAGAAACAACAACCAGTTCCCACATAAACTGGGCCTTGAAGCCCATCAAGTCCTTTCATGTTAACCTATTCAATGTAAGAATGGACATATAAGTTATGTCAAGATTACTAAGACGCAAAATGAAATGTCACCGGCTTAGTACTCACATCAAAGAAAACAACGTTCCTGTTGGCATATCGATCACTGCGGTCGATGCCATCGAACCTCTGTGGGAATTGCACATAGCAGACATCTCTGCCAACAGTAGGGTCCATCATGAAGCACATTGCTTCACGGACGGCTTTGCTGTTGTTAACATAGTGATCACAGTCAAGATTTAGAATGTAGGGAGCATTTGTCAGAACAGCAGACACTCGGACCTGCCAAATTAGAAAAACTCTCAATTAGTTAACGTTCAGAATCTCATCATGGAATGAACTTCTGTATGCGGTAATTATCGCTGAGGACTGTCATACCAGAGCATTCATAGCCCCTGCTTTTTTGTGGTGTTGGTAGCCTGGCCTTTTCTCTCTTGAAACATACACTAACCGCGGAAGTTCATTTCCATCAAAGTCCCGGGCACCAGTCTCACCGAGGAAAACCTGTCACCATTCACCAAAGGCCAGTGGTATGGTAAGGGTAAACTTGAAGAATAGGCTATTGCCCACATGGAAATCATTAATTGACATTCTAACAAGGATCAGCATGCATCATATTAGTTAATAAATGTATCCTGAACAATAAGACACAATTAGTATACACAATATGATCCATTGAAGTAACACTATTTTTACAGAATATATTTGCACGCCCAAGTGGAACAAATAAATGACTAGGCTGGAGCTGTTTTTGTTGTTTACCAATTTATTTTATGAGGAAAGGCATGGCGTATTTTGCATTGACCAAAGATGCAGTTACTCTTCAAAAGGATGCGCAGTATGACTACAACTGTACAACATCTTGTATAGTAGTGAAAAGCAAATTACCTGGATCATGCCAGGGTGGTCACGAGGATTATTCCCAGGCCATGGTGTACCATCTTGCATGATCCAGCCTTCCTCAGGTGTCTTCTGCGCTTTGGCAACCAAAGCATTTATCCTCACCTTGTATTCTTCATAGTCCCTCTGTATGAATACAACATTGATTGCATAAACAACAAAAGACATAGCCAGTAATAATAATAAATACCGTTCAACTGTGCAACCAGGATGTACCTTCATAGCCCTACGCTCCTTAACAAAAGAGGGGTGTATCTTGTCCTTCAAGTAGTCAATCTTCTGCGAGAAATAGAACTCAGGAGCTCGTGGCTCAATGGCATATTTCTTGCAAAATGGAACCCACTTTCTAGCAAATTCGGCAGTCTCGGCAAGTGATTCAAATGTGAGCATAGCAGAACCATCGTCAGATACATAGCATGAGATCTTCTCAACAGGATAGTCCACAGCAAGAATAGACAACACAGTGTTTGCAGTGATTAGTGGAGGCTCTTTCAATGGATCCACTGTACTGACAAAGAAATCCACAGGTGCCAACCCAGAATCTTCACCATCTCCGTATCTGTAACATACATGAGAGGAGGCTTTATTAGATACTTATGATTACTGATGCATGTATATAGTCTTCTTATGTGCTATTAGGCTCTAGGAACATACCGTGCAGTCAGCCTATCAACATAAGTCTCTCGATTGATAGGATACCACTTGGGGAATTGATCCAAGATCCAGGAGAAAGCAAACCAGATCTCACATATGACTGATGTCATCCAGAGACCAAAGGCACTGTAAACAGGATTGGTGATACGGTAGTGAAAGAAGAGCCCGAGAACTACCAAACGCATAATGATAACCGCTCTGTAAGGTGTGAGCTTGTTCTTTGATATAGGGATGACACGGGAGAGTGGCTCATACGCGTCTGTCAAACTGCAAAATTGTTTTTTGTTACAGCATGAGTAGAGAGAAACATCACATTTTTGGGAAAATTATCGCAAAGTCTTCTAACTTGAGGTCCACGCTCAAAATCAGACACATATACTATAGATGAAACGATGAGATGGAGACTTTTCTGGCATCTTATCAGAAAATCGATGCAGAGTTGAAAATATTGTGAAATAGGCTAGGAGAGAGTTCACTTGTTGGTAGGTTGAACATAGAACTAAATAAAGAATTGCTAGCAGATCAGGCTTAGCCATAGTTGAGGCGATGGCTTAGATCAAAATGAGGCCTAATAATGAGATACGAAGCATGTAAATATATGTATTCAAGAATTAGTTGGGTGTTTTACTTCACTACTCCAGCATAGAAAAGTTGCTTTATATCCTAAGACAGTAACTACATCAGACACCAAGTTCGGTTTTAAATACAGATGATGTGGGATCTCGTAAGTACAAACAATCGTTTAACATACCTAGGAGGAACTAGGTGGACTTTTAATTAAGAAGGAAGATTATAACAGAACAACGATCATCTAAAAGCATTCCCAACTTCATCTAACCAAATATGATTTAATATATTCACAATTCATTTATAATATCATCTTATTCATATAGAAGGATTGGTCATCAAGGAGTCATTGAAAAGATCTATAAATGGGTGCTTGATCCTTACTCCTTTTCATCCATGATCTGTTCTTCGACAGGTGGAGGCTGTGCTTTTGCTGCAGCCTTTTTGGCTGAGGCTTTCTTCTCGTTCTTCTTCTCCTTCCAACTCTCCACCCTGTTCTTCCAGATGGGTTTCCCAGATTCATCATTCAGTTCTGCAAATTCGTAGTAAGGGTTGAAATTTCAGTACCCCCACGCCCACAGCATCAGCCATCAGGAGAAGGACAGTACATAGACGGTGAAGCAAGTATACTTACCACTACCAATTCCCGACAGGCTGCTCATGGTCCTGGCATGGCTTACTTCATCCTGTGCCAGCAAAATTCAGTTAATCCTACAATGCTAAAAAAATTCAGAATCTTCTATAGATGTCAATCGCAGTGCTACCCAGAACCGAACAAAGCATAGAGGGGGCAAAAAAAAAAAAAATCACCTGGCGATCATTGAGGTGGCTGCCCATGGTGACCCTCTCACGCAGGCCGCCGCCGGCGTGGTGGTCCTCCACCTCCTCCGCTTCAGCGCCCTCATTGCCATGCGCTGGAACAGAGAGCATTCACGTTAGCATCTGCATTGCCTCCCCCCAAACCGGCAAAAAAAAAGAAAAACGATCCCCGCAACGCGCGACGCACCTGGGTCGGTCGCGGCGGCGTACTCCCCGCCGCAGCGCGCGCACGTGGTGCGCCCCTCGGCGGCGTCCTCGTCGAGGCACGCCCTGCAGAGCGCGTAGCTGCACGCGCGGCACGCAGCGCACGCGTCGTCCCCGCACGCCGCGCAGGGCTGGGTCGCCGCCGCCGGCTCCACCATGGCTCCTCCTCCTCCTCACCCCGCGGTCGACGCGCAGCCTCGGTCGGGGATCCGCGTGCGCGCGGCAGCCAGGGGGGGCACCGGGTGGGAGAATGGGGGAGAGGCGAAGGAAGCTAAGCGTGCCGGAGGTTGGAGGCGTGGTGATATAGCGGCAGCCCATGCCCGCGGGGCGGGGGTGACGGAGGCGGGGCGGTGCGGTGAGGTGGCGCTGGCAGGCGGTGGGTGGAGTTGGGGAGTCGGCGTCGCAGCGGCTGGTGGGATGGAAAGAATGGAAGCAAAGGGTTGGGTGAGGCGCCATGAGGGAGGGAGGGAGAGGGTGTGCGTGCGTGCGTGCCTTCGCTGCGGCGTGCAGCAGGTGGTTCTTCTCCGCGGGGTTTTGCGGGGTTTCGAAGCGAAGACGACGGGTGATTTCACTGATTTGGCTCCCGTTCCGCCGCGCGGGGGCGTAACCTGGAAGACGGGCGGGTCGAGGGTCGCGGGGCGGGTTGGTTGGTGGGTTCCGTTGGTGCGGTGGGGTGGGTCCGCCGGTTCGGAAAGAGAGGGAGTCACTGGAGTCATCAGTCGGGAGATCGCGCTGGGGCGTCGTTTTTCTGACAGCCCGTTCCCGAAGTCGCGACGGCGACCGACGGGCGGGACGCGAGGTGAGGGATTGCTCTGCTCTGCCCTTGGAAGAGAGTGGATCGGTCATTTTTCACGTGTCGGCATTGTGCTTCTTCGTCTTGGGGGGAGTTGTGATGCCGTGGAACTTCGAAGTTCAGGCGTTCAGGTAACTTTGCTAGTACTGTAGTACGCGTGTTTCTCGCAATGCGTGCTGCGTTACAATCAGCCAATCAGGTCCCGGCCGCTGGGGTCGCGTGGGTTGCTCTAGTTGATGCGTGCCACCAAGCCCTGCCTCCGATGCGATTGTTTTTTTAGAAAATTCACCATTATGGCATCACATGAAAATCTGGTTCCCTACCTGACACTAGGAAGTTTTGCCTTCTTATTTGATATTAGGATTTATTTTTCATTCCTTTCTTTATATTCCTTATTTGACATTAGAATTTATTTTTCATTCCTTTCCTTGCATCATTAGCCCACCGCTTTCACCCCACTTGCCATTGAGGCATCATCAGCCCGCCGCCAGCCTGAATACCATGGCGCACTCGGGCAGCTCGCAAAAGAATCGTCCAACATGAGAGTAGAAATTTCAGGAATATTTTGGTACATGTTGAGAGTGAATTTGATGGAAGTTTCTAAGGGATCTAATGGAAGTGTAAGAAAGGAATGAAAGATAAATCCTAGTGTCAAATAAGGAACAGTGTCAAATAAGGAACAAAAGTGTCAAGAAAGGAATGAAAAATAAATCCCGATATCAAATAAGGGAGGCAAAAATTTCTAGTGTCATATAGGGAATCATGTTTTTATCTAGTGCCGTATAGGGAATTTTCTCTTGTTTTTGTGAGAACTTGGAAACATAGTATTAGCACCGATACAAAGGGGCGGACCCATGTACAGCTAATCAATTTTTTTGAAGCAAAGGCAATAGTCAAATTTTCACCATGTAAAAACTTCACAAATTTATGTCTCCTTAAGAAGTATCCCCTCTCAAATTTAGCTTTGGGTCCGCCCTGGATACAATCACCTGAGAACCGCCTAGCATAAGTTTTGAGGCTCAGCATGAATATGATGCACATTACGATCCGTATCCAACTCAAAAGGTTATCTTGGACTAACAACTAAAAGGAGTTAGCAGGCCGGAAAACCTATCCATCTTTCGGAAGGTAGGAAAGCATTGAACCTTCCAGTGTTTGAGATTCGTGTAAGTAATGAGGTCCATCAGATCTACATCAAATCCAAACCCTAACTCCCTTCCCTCCCTCCCCTGCCTGCGGTGCCGCCCCAGCACAGGCTTTGCCGCCGCCGCCCTCCCCTCCCTCCCCTGTTTGGGCTGCCGCCTACCCTCCCTTGCCCCCCCCCCCCCCCCCCGTGCGGGCTTTGCCACCGCCCTCGCCGGCCGCCTGAGCTGGAGAAGAAGGTTGGATTCAACTTGTTTTGAAAAAAGGTTAGTGCAACTTTTTTTCGAAAAATGTTAGATTCAACTTTTTCTAAAGAAATGTTGGCTCAATTTTTTCTAAAGAAATGTTAGCTCATTTTTTTTCAAATAAATGTTGGTTCAACTTTTTTTTCGAAAGAAATGTTGCTTCAACTTTTTGAAAAAAAATGTTGATCCAACTTTTTTGAAAAAATATTGGACAATATTTTTTATCCAATATTTTTTCAGTGAGCCATCATCAAATGGAAGGGTTGGAGAAGAAGGTGGAGAAGAAGAAGATAAGGTTGAGATGGGCCTTGGTGGGCTGGAAATTTCAACACCTAAGCCCCCTTAGCAGGCTGACCAGCAGCAATCACGGCGTGGTGAGCCCAAAACGCCGAACACACGGCTCGGGCAACTTTTTACGCAGAAAGCCCAAATGAATGGATAAAAGGACACTCCTCTAGAAGCCCATTCAGCAAGAACACATTGGGCCGCATACCAATATGCCCACGAGGAGCGAAGGGCTGAATTTGAAGAAGCGCAGACGGGCCTGCATGTACCAAGTTCTTCGTGATGGGCTTCTCTATTTCGGTGTTATCCATAATTTCTATCCATCTCGCGTAAGAACTTAAGCTTACACAACTTACAGTGTTTGAAATTCGGATCACAATGGATGGGCGATTAAGATAAGATGGAGGAGCAAATCCACCGTAACTACTATCTGATTCTCATAAAATGTTGAACTAAACTATTTAAAATTTTGACTCAGCGTTTGTTGATTGTTGAATACTTGAGTAAGTTGTAAGAAAATGGTGAAGTATGTATCGGGCAAGGAGCAATCTGGGTGAGGCAGGGAAGAGCAAGCATGCATACCATATAATCCTAGTAAAAATATTAAATTTGCATGCTCAAAATGTTGAGCTAGTTGTAATAAAATGTTGAAACTTGCATCACACGCAAGGCAATCATGGATTCATGGTGGTGTGGGAGGAACGAGCTGCATACATACATGATTCTCTTGAAATGTTGAATTAGTCTATTCGAAATGTTAGCACATAATTCTCAGATTGTTGAATTAAGTGTAGGTGTGAGATTGATGTTGTTTCAATGGTTAAACTAAATAGATCTAGTGGACTGGAAGATACATTTGTGGAAGGCGGATAGAAAACCCGTGTTCTCACCATACTTGGCAAAGTTCCCAGCATATTGTTTCCTAAAAAAGGAGAGTATCCATCACACTGATGGGATCATGGGAAATAGCGTGTTGCATATTGTACAGATTAGTTCAGCAATAATGCTGTTGGACTAGATCGGGGAAGTAAAGTAGACTATAAGGGGCGACAAACTAGAGCTTTACTTTGAACCAGTAAAAGCAGGAAGCGGCATATTGGGAGGCTGGGAGAGAGCTGCCTTGTGCTATTTCCTTTCTCCTTCACTTTCAGATGCAGCACACGTAGACACAGTCGTTCCAGGCAACTGTAACCGTCTAATCCATCCATGCGAGTATGAGATGGCGTCGGTCGCTGCCGCTTCGTGCTCAACCACCCGTCTTTGAATCTTCGATCACATCCACACTCGAAGCACAGACGGCGACACGATCGACGTCCTAGTCGAAACGAAGAAAGGCTCCATTTTATTATAGTTGTTACCGTCACACGAAGTCAATTATAGCAGCAATGTAATCGGGCAACTGGGACTAGAACGAGTCGGATAAGACGACTTCTTTGGCATCGATTTTTTTTTTTGGAAAAGCGAGTGTTTTTTTAATAGCGAAACGAGCCATGCTTGCCAACATTTCTCGTTTGCGAGATTACAAAATGAGCTCTAGGAAGAGCCAGCAAGCCACACCTGAACGGCAAGTCCTCTCTTTTTTAAGCTATCCTGAATTCCTGATAGCCCCTGGCAAGGCAATGCCCGTTCGGCCATTCCTCTCCGCCTCTCCGTAAAGGCTTCGGTGGCGGCCGACGACGACGCGTACGCGCGCGTGCGAAATTGCGCTGCAAATCGTGGCATCTCGCCGTCCGTGTCCTGGGTGGCGCGTGATGTGAAACTGGTTTTTGTTGGGGACTCTTGCCTGCGGACTGCAGGCTGCAGCACTGACTGAAGCTGCAGGCGAAGCGAAGCTTCCGTGCACGCACGCGGCGGCACCGCATGAGATCGAGATGGGAACGGCAGCCGCCGCGGCTGTCGCCGTCGCTGCTGCTGCGCTGTGCGCATCATCGTTCCCTTCTCCATTAGGGCCGCCGCTCTCCAAAAAGTCCAAACTTTTTATCCCTAACTTTTGCAACAACTGGGTGTCCGAGCACCAACTGAACTGGTTTTTTTCAAGGACTCGAGTCGTAATCTGCGGATCCGAAAAGGCGCGTCATCGAGCTCCCTCCTCGCTCGCGTCGCAATGGAGTAAAATTTCACTCCAGCGGAGTACCACCGGCAAAAGCAAGGACACTTTATTACGAGGGGATGGAGGGAAAAAAAATTACACCAGCTACGGTGAACATTTTCGACTTATAGCACGGGTACGCCGTAGTAGGCTGTAGCTTCGGATCCAAGAATACCTCCATTTTCTTTTGTTCTTTCCCTGGCGTCAACACATCGTTTTCCTGGTGCGTAGCCCAGCAAAGATACTTTTCTTTCCCTTCACCCCAGGCCAGGATCAAGTCAAGATCAATCCCAAATTAATACGGGACTGCGATGCAGATCAAGGAGGCTCCCGTCAGGCCTGATCCGTGACGACGTCCGGATTACACAATTCTTTTCCTTGCAAATGATTGAGATCTCTCCATCCAGCGACCGGCCGGCCGGCCCCCGGGTCCTCCAGCTCTTCCGCGCCCAAGCAAGCCCACTTCGTCAGTTTCTTAAGTATAATCCCCGTCGCGAAACGCGGAGCAAGAACCGGCCCGCACGTTGCCACCGGCACGTACGCATTTCTTAGCCGTTGCGCTTTTGTTGTTTACTGGCGCCTCCCAATCCCAAAGTCCCACAGCCACATGACGCCATTAAATCCCCGCGATCGGATTACCATTAGGCCAGTCCCAGTGCAAGGTTTCATTGCAATATTTATAAGGATGCCACATCATCCCATGAGGTGTATTCTCATGAATGAAACAGGGAGTCCCAGTGCACAGTTTCATTTCACGATTTTATAGGATGCCCATGACATTTAATTGTGAGGCATGTGATTGGATATGGTTAGTTGAAATAAAACTCTATAGCCCCCAATGCAAGTTTCAATAGATTTCACAGTCTTGGAAACAGTGTATACACAATTTCATCCTGATGAAACCCCTTCCCTCTCTCACTTCATAACTACCATGCCATGTCATCACATATGCTGATGTGTCACCGTATTTAATGTGCATGAAACCTCTATGAAACTCCCACTGGGACTAGCCTTAGTGAATTAACACGAGCGCCGAGGCTAGTCGAGGGGCCTTTGCGTCCAGTGAGAAGAACCGGTGGGCCCCGCGTGATGTTGTGGAGGACGAAGAAGATAAGGTGACCAGGGAGGCAGGTGCAGGCCCAGCTGCCTCGGCCGATTTAAGAAATAAGAACGGTTTGATTAGGGTAGTGCCTGGCCTTTTGATTTAAGAAGATGGGGGGGTGGGGGGGGTGGGGTTTGCATATGGTCGCTGTCAGGTGCAGGCTATTTTATCCCGTTTATGGCCGCGCACCTGCCGCGGGTGCGCGCATCAGCATCAGCTCATGTGCTTAGCCAGCTAAACAGGCAATTAGCGTCTGCGTCTCCATACAGATGACGCCTACGCGAGCACGACGACCCCGTCTCTCTCTATTTAGGAGCGTTCAGAAAGAGAATATTGCCACAGTATTAAGCATTTATACGAAAGCAATGTTTTACAGTATTATCTATATTCGTTTTAATTTTTATAGGTACACATAAGGTATTTCTAAATGCATAACAAAGTATATATATAAAAACAAATTAAAACAACCTATAATTTAGAATAGAAAGATATGTTTTTAGTCCTTCTTACATGAGGATTAGGGCAAGACTCCTAAAGAAATCTCTAATTACCAATGGTAAGATAGATTCAACTACTTTGTCAAGACATCTTGAGCACTTTGGAATAAACTGCCGGTGAATATATACGTGACAAAAATAAAGCACGGTCAGTATGTGGCCTAAGAAAATGCAGTGCAGCGTGTTGTGGAAGCTCCCTTTGTAAGCTAGTTGGTAGTTGCTAGTTAAAATTCTGTGGATAATCTATTTTACAGATCGCCACTGTGAGTTCATTACTACGGCCGATGCGACAGAGGAGGCTTGAAAATCGGGGCAATTAGCGTTCTAGATGCCTTTACAACTCCCGTTTGGACGAAAGGAAACGGCCACGGAGCACATCATGATCACATTTTTCCTCCAAAAGGAAAAGAGAAGGGAACATCATGATCACATCGCACATAAGTAGGGATGCCAATATTGGTGCACGTGGGAACTATTACGTGAAAAATTGTTTTGCAACCTGTACTACAGGGACCAGCTCGGAAGCTAGTACGAAAAATACTTGGCCCACCATTATTTTGGCCAAATTTTACCATATCTAGGCCTAGTACGAGCACAAAGTTACACCAAACAAGAAGAAAAGATAACACCTTAGCCTATTCAAACGTAGTATAGCAAAATAGATAGTCAAATCGACACATTAAGGATTTATGGGCGTCATCGTGAACATAAGCAACGGTACCCTATGCCTAATTTGAGTCGGTACATTCCAATGCTCTTCGATCATTTTTCCTCTTTCTCCTTCTCTTGTGCCTCAATCCATCCCACTTGGGTTGTCCAAGACTCCTGGACCTTCAATTCAAGTTTATTCTTATACGTGCAAAAGTTCCAATTGCTTCAACTCGAATTGAATTCCTATTTGGAGGAGTTAAATGGCGTTCCAAATTCCTTTTTTCTTTACAAACAGGTGTCTGTTTATTAGGATACCCTATTCCAGTAGCTATAATTTCTCTCTCGCGATCACTACATGATAATATAAAGATTGGCTTAAGAAACTAGGGATTTTATCGGCATCATGTTTCATACTATTCAATTCGTACGAGAAATAAGGATGCCATTACTATACTCACACGAACGATAATAAAAACTGTTGTGTCAGACAAAGATAAACTAGAGCTGCGCACAGTTGATATTATTGGACATGACAGAGTTAGTATAAGATTAACTTTAAAAGTACTCTAGTTTTATTGTAGTTTTCTAAGTAATGCACATGGATCATTGATGAGTGAACCTAGCTGTGGCACATCCTACTTGGCTGTACTCTCTGTCCCAGGGAGCCCAGCCGGCTTCTTTAGTCCCACTGCCACATGTGTAACTACCGTAGTTTAGACGGGTACATGTGAGGGATCTGGCCTCATACGTTTCAGAAAAAAAAAGGGATCTGGCCTCAATCCTCCAAGTACGAGCCATATTCTAATCGACGCGTACGTACACTTGCAGCAAGAAGCTGTCCTTGCAAGTTTATTGATCTCTGAAATCTTGATTGGAACAGAGATGCCAGTGACTGAAGATCGAACCATGTATTCAGTTAGTATTCAGCACCGAAAACGAAAATGGAAAATTCCATTTGCAGGTTGTTTTTAGGGTTTCCCTAAAAAGAAAATGGTAACCACAAGATATAAACAAAAATGAACCATGTGGTAGTTGAAACAAAACCAATTTTATTCTTTTATGATGTTTCTGAGTTTTTCCTTATTTAGCCGATAATTACCAAATGTAAATTCCAATTTTCCTTTCCATCTAGTTCAACCGCTTGTAAAATCCAACCTAACCTGTCCGTAATGCTGGATGACGTGCCTTAAATTGAACATGTTTTATGATATTTTACTTTGAAGAAAAGCTAAATTTCATATTTTTGACCAATAATTAGTGCATTAAATACCAAAACTACTTCAAATATGTAACTTGTGAAATATCGATCACTCGATTGTCGTTTCTATACTATGTTTAGCTACGGGCGGCGGTTCAGGAAAGATTTATCAAATTTTAACCAATACTGATGTGTTTTTATTGCATATTTTCATTTTTTTTATTCGTTTGTAATTTCGGTACCAATACTATGTTCTGCTAATGTCATATTCGTTTCGTGAAAACCGACAACAGTTTAAGCCTTTTTCCGGTCGATTTTGACTGTTTCCCTCACAAAACAGCACTATATACCTTTTTTGTTTTCCCAACGAGAGGGCCAGCAACGTCTATATGTACGATCACGGGCCAAACAGAGTCCATGCATTCGTATATACATTGTCTTTGGCAATAAAGCACGCGTATCCGCACATGCACGAAAATGTGCGTGTGCACGGGCGGAGCTAGAGCACAGCGCGTCCATGATTGGCCTGGGCGGAGTGGTTAGGGGCGGGGGCCGTCGCGATCGCAGCCTCCCACTAGATTAATCACGGCTCCCCCTATCTATCCGGCCCGGCCCCAGGCCGCGTCGCTCTCCGCCTCCAGAGTCCAGCCCGCCTCGCCTCTCCTCTCCTCTCCTCCTCCGAGACGCAAACGAACACCAATATCCAATAGCCCGCTGCAGTAGTCTACCCGTCCACTCGGCCGCCCTGCTCCGGTGCTCCCCGATGACAGCAGCATCGCCCCCCGCATAAAAAAAGGCGCCCACTAGCGCGCACACCCGCATATACAAACACGAGAGAGGAGAGAGGGAGGGAGGGAGAGGGATCATTGAAAGCTGCACCCATCATCGATCCGCCCCGGCCCGTTTGTTCGCCACCATTTCCCCCCTTCCTTCCTTCCTTCGATCCCCCCTCCCATCATTCGCCCCAATACTCTCCGCCCCATCCGCTTTCCCCCTCGCCGGAGCAGAAAAATTTTTATGCGCGCTTTGGGAAAGCGCGAGTTAGTTTTGCTCTGAAGCTGCCTGCTTTTTATCCATCCGGAGCCGCGGGCGTTGGGGGGAGAGTAGAGTAGAGGCGAGGCGGGGTTCCGTGTGCTGCTCCGGCCGAGCGGGCGTGGGCACCGAGGAGGCGGCGGCGGGCGAGAGAGGGGATCTGCCCATGTCGTCGGCGGAGGACGGGTACTGCAGCTCGGATTCGCCGCGGGCGGAATCCCCCGAGGAGTCGCAGGCGGCGGCGGCGGCGGACGCGGAGTCGCCGCGGGCGAACAAGCGCGAGCGCGACCTCCGGGACCTCCACGACCTCCCTGCCTCGCCGTCCTCCCCGCTGCCGGCTGCTAAGCGCAGGTACGGACGGGATTCATCTGTCATGTCTCGTGCGTGCGGCGTGCCAGCACACACAGAGAGAGAATTTGCATCTGTGCGCCCCTGATCCCTGCTGCCGCCGTGCCGTGCTATGGGAATCTAATAGAAATCAGGCTGCAAGATTGCTAACAAGCTCGTCTCTTCCGTGCGCGCAGCCGGAGATCGGTGGAGAAGCGGGTCGTGTCGGTGCCGCTCGCCGAGTGCGGGGACCGGCCCAGGGCGGGCAGCGGGGAGGGGCCGCCGCCGTCGGACTCGTGGACGTGGCGCAAGTATGGGCAGAAGCCCATCAAGGGCTCCCCCTACCCTCGGTATGTGCCATCTCTGAACTTTAATTCTTCCTGCTGATTGCTGATTTGATTGCCACTTGGTTGGTTAACCTTTGCTCTTCTTCGATGACGCCTGAGCAGGGGGTACTACCGCTGCAGCAGCTCCAAGGGGTGCCCGGCGAGGAAGCAGGTCGAGCGCAGCCGCGCGGACCCCACCGTGCTGCTCGTCACCTACACCTTCGAGCACAACCACGAGTCGCCGCAGCCCAAGAGCAGCAGCTGCCACCAGCAGGGCAAGCCGTCCCCACGGCCGCCGGCGCCCAAGCCTGAGCCGGTGGTCGAGCAGGCTGAGCTCGGTCCGGAGCATGAGCTGCCAGAGCCAGAAGCGCCAGAACAGGAGCAGGAGCAGGAGCTGGAGCCGGAAGCGGAGCAGGAGGAGCAGAAGGTCGTCGTGAGTCTGGTCGCGCCGGAAACGGCATCAACCGCAACGGTGTCGCCGGTGGCGGAGGAGGACGAAAGCTTCGACTTTGGGTGGTTCGACCAGTACCCGACGTGGCACCGGTCGGCGGCGTACGCGCCGCTGCTGCCGCCGGAGGAGTGGGAGCGGGAGCTGCAGGGGGAGGACGCCCTGTTCGCGGGGCTCGGCGAGCTGCCCGAGTGCGCCGTCGTGTTCGGGCGCCGGCGCGAGCTCAGCCTGGAGGCCACCGCGCCGTGCTCCTGATGGTCATTTGATCCCTTCTACCTTTCACCCTTCCCTTTGGGTCTTTTAGTTTTACTCGGAGCAATTTGGAGGTACTAGTACATAGCTAAGATCGATCGATGCGCGGGGATTATCTCTGTTCAAGGCCGGCTCCTGCCTTGCTTTCTCTCCCCGTGTTGATTGGGTGCGCGCGTGCGTGCGTTCGCCATCCAAGATTGTCCCCGTTTCAGGAGTGGTTTGCGATGTGATTCCAACCAAAAAGCAGCGAAAGGTCTGGCATTTTTAGGCGCTTCGTCTCGCCATTTGTGATCAGTACTGATGGATGGAGACACGGCTCGCGCCGCAACGAGGAGGAGCGACGGCATGGTGCGCTCCGCCCGCGCGGCAGGCCTCGTCCGATGCGGAAGCGGAATCTGGCCACCTGACGGGCAAGTGGTGGCGGCAGGTGGCAACGCAGAGCCCCGGTTTCGGCGCCGCGGTGGTTGGGGGGCCAAAACACGCGCGCGCGATCGAGGCCACGTGCGGAGCGGAGGATGCGGGCGCGACGGATCCACCCCCAACTCTCTCGCCCCCACCTGCGGCTGCGGGGCGCGTGCCGTCCGGCCCCTCTTGCCGGTCACGGCCGGCTGCTCGATCCTATTTGTTTTTCGGCCACGAGCGCAGAGCCGGCCGGCACCCGGCCGGGCGGAGCGAAACCGCGGCGCGGCACGGCAGGGGCAGGGCTCCTCCGGATCGCGGGAGACTCGCGGGCCGCCCGGTAGCCGCTAGGATACGCAGCTGAGGCCTGCCGGGGACCCCCCCTGTGTGTGAGCGCGATGGATGCGTCGAATCCGGCATGCGTCGCTGTACGCCGCGTGGGTGACGCACACGGCGATGCTGTCCGTGCACGGCGTTACGAGAGAGGGGGAATTTGCGAGCGGAGCGGACAAAGACGTGGAGATCCAAGGCTACGGGCCAAAAGGCCGAGCGGCCGCCGGCCGAGCCGACGGAAATCCAATAATCCATCCGGTTTCCGGTGGTGCGGAAAAAGGAGGATTACGTTGTGTTCTAGACTTCCTAGGTGTGGCAGAAAAGCGAGCTCTTGGAGTCGCGCGTTCGTTCGCAGTTTTCCACTTTCCAGGGACGCTACGGTGGATGCAGATGTACTACGGTCTACTGGCCCAGTGTTCCATAGGGCGATGATTATAAACTATCCTATCTTGGGAGCCAGGACGAACACGTATAGGCAACTGCTCTACATTTCACACCTTGCCGCAGGAGAGATTCCTCTCACTTGTATTTCGTCATCACATGGTTAGGAATCCAAGTTCCATCGCAGTGTTACCCATGCAAATTGTAATCTATCAAAGCATCATGTGCCACTCATGTAACTTGTTCTTGTGTCAGCATCCTATGATAAGATGTCTATAAGTTAGTTGAAAAAAAAGCTTAAATAGGAGAACTTAAGTTAATAGGGGCATGCGGTGGAGTAGACAGTAGAGCTCGGGATTTAAAATATTCAATTCTCTAGAAAGATAAAGTAAATAAGTGGGTAGTACTCCCGCTAGTATCCAAGAAATATGATATCCTTTCTGAAACGATGTCTAATATAGGTTTTTTTTTTTTTGGGGGGGGGGGGGGGGGGGGGGGGGGCGAGGAAACAATAGAGATGTTGGTGTGAGCGTGAGACAAATGATGAAAAGACCTGCCAAGAGGAATTCCCGGAATAAAAGCGAAGGGATATGATTGACAGCTAAGATGTCATATGAAATGCCATATCCAGCCAAGTTTGCAAACTACAGATCAAACATATGAGGTTATCCCCCTAAGAGCAGAGGAGAGGGATCAAATCGGTAGGAAAAAGACAATTGTTATCACTGACGTCCTGACAGAGAGACAGAGACTTTGTCAGCTGACAAACCCGGCCGGCTCTGTATTATCAATCTTGGGCAATTGGGCTTGGGCCAGGCCTTATTTCCTGTCTGACTGCACTTTGCACCCATGTAGGAGATATACAATTTGGTAGATCTTCGTCAAGACTTCTGAAAAAAGCATTATCCACAATGGTTGCATTCAGTGCAGATCTTTCCATGAAGTGGGAGAGATTCGAACTCAGCAAACTCCATCCGATCTTCAGTGGCAACAGCCATCAAGTGCCGCTGTGCCGGGTTCGGCTTTGTTTCCAGGCAATCAGCATGATAGCATGCTAGGGTAGTAGGGTCAGTGTGATCTTCTCAGCTCTTGCAGCCAGCCAACTCTCCACACTGTCAAACATGGTGCAACGAGTGACATCGTAGACAAGCAATGCACCCACTGCCCCTCGGTAATATGCACTGGTAATAGCACAGTATCTGAAAACGGAAGAAAATATATTAGGCCATCGAATAGTTATGCAGAAAATGGATTCCAACAGTAAAGATAAGCTGGATATGGATCTTCAAACCGCAATCATGATGGGGGAAAGAAAACGTAAATCATGTGAATATCCAAGCACGCATAGGTGCAGACCTCACAAGAAGCAGCGTAACTAAAGTGCTTCTTTGAAGCACAGTAGTTGACCTGGTGCAACTTCGTTGCTTACATGTTCTATGAAAGCAAGGAAGGAAAGATAGCCCCGCCCGGGGCCTGGTCACCACCGAGCGGTCGCTCGCCGGCGGGCTCGGATCCGACAGCCCCACCCCGTCTCCTTCACCGCCAACCCCCAGCCCAGCCCCACACCATCCAGATCCATTCCTCCTCCCCGCCTTAGGAGATCTCGAGCTCCTGGGGAAGCTTCTTCCCCGACACACCTCAGCCGCCCCCTCAGCCATGGCCAGCCGCGCCGCTTTTGGGATACGAGGTAGGCTACGCTAGCGTAAAATAAAATTTTTCTACCGCATAAACTAGGAAAACTGCCGTATATGGATCACAGGATTACCACTCGACGTACTGGTGCAAAAGATGTAGAATCGCGTCGGGGCAGCGAAGCTGATCAGCGTAGTCGAACACGTAGTCGATCACGTCGACGTCAAGCAGCTCCTCAGCAGCTCGTCCACGTGCAGCAAGGTCGTCCTCGTGCCGCGGCTCGTCATCGGCTCGTCGGCGGCTCGTCCAAGTGCTGTAGATGCAACACCTCCAAGGTATCCACACGTGCAGGGAGGAAGCGTCGCAAGCAGACTGTTAGGTCCGCGAGTTGCAACAGGGCGAGGGCGTGGGAGGCACGACAGATGTGTTTTGGCCAAAAGGATTAAAACCCTAGGGCGCCCCACCACTCTATTTATAGAGGTTCCTGACGGGCCTCTGGGTCCGAGGCCCATTAGTACTTCTAAACCTGATCCAATTCGGATCACATCTGAATTGGGCTTCCAGCCCATTAAGTGTGTGACTCTATGGGTTCGGATACGTATAGATATGGCCCGAGTACTCCTACTCGGCCCAATAGTCGGTAGCGGCCTCTAGCAAGACGTGCCAACTCCTATACACACATGAAGATCATATCAGATGAACCATCACGACATCACGTACATGCTATTTCCTTTGCCTCACGATATTTGGTCTAGCTCCAAGCCGACCGCTCTTTCTCGATCCTGTGATTCGGAATCCTTTTACAGGTTAACTCTTAACAGTACGTAGCATGGTCATGCATTTTCGGATCCAATCACTCAAGGGGCCCAGAGATATCACTCTCAATCAGAGAGGGGCAAATCCCATCTTGATTGACCATGCCTCACAGCATGCTTCTTGATAAACCCGAAAGTTACCTTTTTAACTACCCTGTTACGGTGTAGCATTTGATAGCCCCTAAGTAAGTCAATCCACATCTTGAGTACATGCGACAATCTCAGGTCTAAGGATAAAGCGTACACGTTTTGTAAAGAGAGAACTACTTCTCGTGTTGGGTTAGTCCTAGCACATGTTTCTACATGTGCCTACATTATTAGTTTGACATCTCCATATCCATAACTTGTGAAACATAGTCATCAACTAATACATGTACTAGTCTAATATTCATGTGTGTCCATACATGAACTCCAACTAGGGACAACTTTTAGAATAACTATACAAGTAAAGAGTTCTATATACAATTCACATAATTGCATATCAATTCAAGTAGCCTTTAATGGATATTTAATGAACACAATATATAAATCATGAATATAGTTAGATATCATCATCTCTATGATTGCCTCTAGGGCATACCTCCAGCAGTGATGACGTCGACCAAGTCCCGACGACACCAGATCCGGACCTGGTGACGCCGGATCTGGCCCCCTCCTACGTGGAGGTCTTTAGACATGGCAACTTCACTCCACCCCACCAACCGGCGCAACGGCCACACCCCACCGCATTCACTCCACCCCGCTGCTCTCCCGCAGGTAGGCACATTTACTCCATCGATTCACCGAGGATGAGGCACCCCAAGGAGTGGATTCGCTGTACCGCACCCATGTCGGTCGGTGGCGAATCCTCTGCACGGCGCCGTGACCATTCAACACAGCACAAAGCTGCCAGCCCATCGTGACGCGATGGCAAGCCTGCGCAGGAGGAAGGGTCGACGCCCGCTCGGACGCTGCAGCACCAGGACACGACGTGAGCAGGCCAGCTCACCCTGACGCGACGGCCGATGTGACCCACCATCAACGCTCTGTAGAAGGGATTCAAGGCGGCCAATTACTGCCGCCCACTAGGCCTTCCACGGGCCACCGAGGGTCATTGCCTTAGGTGTTTAGCAAGGGACCATCGGGTGGCCTCCTGCCGGAACCAGTCCACTGCCATCGCTCGGGACACCGAGCGAGGGAGTGCAGGGCTCCGGGTCACCACCACCTCCCCTACCACCACCTTCTCCTCCACCGCCCTCCTCCTCCTCCGCCTCCTCCTCCTCCGCCCCCTCCTCCACCACCTCCTCCTCCCGCAGGTGGCGGCGCTATGGTGATTGGAGACTTGCACACGCGTCCGGACGTGGAGACATTCTTCGTCCCCAACTCCTTTAACCTCAGGCGAGTTGTGCGCGAATGGGAGTCCGGCGCCTTCATTCCGTGGGCTTTGCACCTGCCTCGCAATGCTGGGGCGCGAGATAATGAAGAGCTGCTGATTGACGAGCTCCAGCTGCAACAAGGGGATGTCACCATCACGCTTCATTAATCTAAGCCTTACCTCATCCTATTCGAGCATGCCACCCATGCTGCAGCAGCTCGGAGCCGGGGATGCTTCACCGGGCGAGGCATTGATGTCTGCCTGCGCACTTGGCATAGCCTGACACATGCCCTCAACTTCCTCATCTTCTACAGGGTGCAGCTATGCCTCGACGGAATCCCGTCGCATGCCTAGACGCCGGATATCATCTAAAGAGTCATCGGCCACAAGTGTGCATTGCAGTGCATTGTGACGGACCTTGTCCAACCGGCGGATACTTGCCATATCGAGCTCTAGGCATGGACGGCAAACCCTAGTGAGATCCTGAAGAGAGTGTGGCTTGACTTCACCCAAAAGCCCATTGTCAGCTCTTCAGCTGTGTTCGTCCCCATGGAGCCACCGCCGGAGTCTTGGCAGCAAGGCGCCCGCTACGAGGTGTTCGTCCACATGCCTCTCCTCAAGGACTACTCAGCGGCGACGCACAATCTTCAGGAGGCGGTCGACAACCCAGTGAGCATCACGCCGATACACTGTCGCCACGAGTGGAGGTACGGGCTCGTCGATGACGCACCCCCTGACATTGCGCGCGTTTCCCCACCCAGCTCTCATGACCTCCACCAGAATGGGGGGAGCACGACGCCCAAGACGAATGCCACCCGTGGGCCGAGCACGACAGGTGCCCTGGAGGACACGACGAGGACGGGCATGCTGCGCGCGATAGGTGCAGCGGCGGGCGCGGCATGCGCAATGCATGGAGTAGGGACCGCGGCCGCGCTGAGCAGAACGATGACCGGGGGCATGGCAAAAGGACAACCAGGGCCATGGCAAGGAGCAGGCGGGCCGGTCCTCCTGTAAGGATGCCATCTTCACCTAGCCACCCCACCATGATGATGGTGACGACAAAGACAGACGCGACTACGACCACCCTGGCCAAGGGGACAAGTCCGGTGGCGCTTTTTGGGGCTTCGACTCCAAGGATCTCTTCCACTAGAAACGCACCCTGTTCCTACCACACCATGACTACACACCTTGCCATGAACGACGCCATGGTGATGACGCCGCGCAAGCCGGGCTTAAGGCCTTATTTGCAGCTGCCCTGCAGAGCAACCCTCCATCGGCAAATCCACCTCCTCGACACCTGGGCAACAACTCTCCATGGATGATAGGTGTGGTGGACTACATCGACAAGGCATGCCAGCTCGTCAACACCCTGGGGCTGGACGACAGCATGGGGGATGTAGCCTGGTCCGTGCCGTCACCAGCCATGCTAGTGCCCGTGCCCCGCGCTTTTGCCATGCTCCGGGCGGCGTTACACCCGACGCCATCGGTGAAGGAGGGCCCTAGACGTTCTAGAACTGCAAATCCAAACGGCGAACCAGCTTCCCCCAGAAGCGACGTCGGCGGAACAAGCAAAAACATTGCCGCCTGTCCACAACGCTCCGGACCAGGCGGCCACGATCCAGGGATAGGAAGACCAAGAGGACAACAGGAAGAACCGCAGGAGGGAGCCCCGACAACAACAACAACAACAACGCTGCCGGGATCGACGCTCTGTTCTGCACCTCGGAGTCGCCGCTCCTGGCGCAGCTAGGGGCGCGCCAACCACGACAGAAGCGCACCTTCGACATGACGGCGGTGCGGAGGAGCGCATGCCTCGCCAAAAAGCCGTTGATCCTAGTGGCGGAATGGGCGTAGCAGAACCTGCGGTGGAAGCTCGGCATCTCCAACGACGAACTGGCACTCATTGAGGAGGTGCTCAGGGACTTCATCGGCATGTTTCGCAGCCTGCTGCCAGAACACATTGTGGCAGCGATGATAGCGATTTTCAACCTGTATGAAGATGACTTTGACCTCCTGGACCATGCTACAGAACGCGGGGATAGGGGTGATGGAGCCGCACCCCACGAATGAAGCTACATACTCCTGATCGACGACAACTGAAAAGAGGAGTCACTTCGTTTCAACATGTATCTTTTATTCTCTGCACAAAACGTCCCGCTGGCTGCGACCTTCGGGCGGACTTCATATGCGACCCTGCTGGCTTCAACCTTCGGGCAACTCAGACTTGTAAGACTTGAGACTCATAGTCACCTGCAGACCGGACGCAACTACTTTCGAGACCACTTCCCTTCTGGCGTAGACCGTCGGGCAGTGGTCCATCAACCGATGATTACTCCTGCACTTAGAACTGCTCCTAGGCAAGTTACCAGCAAACTATCCGAGCATGAGCAGCAACACAACAACGATAGCCTCCCTGCCAAAGCAACACAAATCCTACGAGAATCAGCATCTGATCCAAAAACTTAGATATCATCTCCTGGAACGTCAGAGGGCTAAATGCTGTGGCTAGATATCTGACAGTACATGAGACCTTGGCCTGGAACCCGTGCCAGATCGCTTGCCTACCGGAAACAAAACTGCAAGCTATCGACGCAGCCCTTGCACTCTTCCTAGGTGCATACTGCCTCAACAATTTCGCGTACAAACCTGCAAACGCTGCAAGGGGCGGCATCCTCCTACTCTGAAACGATGCAGCCATCGACATGAACAATGTGTGCATAGGCTGCTACTCCCTCACAGCCGACATCACTCTATGACACTGCATGGCTACCTTTATGCTAAGTACAGTATATGGCCCATCAAGGCGAGCTGGAAAGGATGCCTTCCTTGCCCACATGAGAAGTTTGAAGCTAATAGGAGTGAAGTGGTTGATTGTAGGCTACTTCAATTTGATATATAAAGCTAGGGACAAAAATAATAAGAACTTAAACGTACAACTCATGCGACACTTTTGAAGGAAAATCGAGTCTTGTGAGCTTAAGGAAATCAACCTACAAAATAGGAAGTTTACCTGGAGCAATGAAAGGCGCAGATCCACACTCGTTCACCTCAACCGCTTTTTCTGCAACCAAACCTGGTATCTTGTTGTCTCCTCCACGCTATGTCCTTCTCACACTCGGACCACTGACCTCTCCTACTCTCAAACCAAGCTGGCCCGTGACGGCCGACACCCTTCAAAATCAAAAACTTCTGGATGTGTCTACCCCGATTTCAGGAAATTGTGCAACAAGCTTGGTACGCCTTAACATCTCACACAGAGCCTTTCCACAAACTCGGTCATAAGCTGCATGTAAATTCCCATGCCATTAAGGCGTAGAGTGCCTTACTCCTTTCCGACGCGCGACAAAAACTCCATATGGCCTAGGAGGTCATCTTACGGCTTGATGAGGCGCAGGACTTTAGACAGCTATCTGACACCAAATTCTCATTGGTAGCAAAATTGAAAAAGCACATCATGGGTTGGTTGGTCATTGAAAAGGCTAGGAAGAAGCAATGCTCACGGATCACATACCTTCGGGAAGGAGATGTTAACACTCACTTTTTCCACCTTATAGCAAATGGCAGATGCAGAAAGAGTTTTATACAATGCCTCCGGAAGGGAGACGATTGGGTTTTTAACCACATCGACAAACACCAGCTCATCCAGGAGCATTTCGAGAGCATCATGAGCGAATCCCCGCCACGTACCAAAGACTTCCGCTGGCCCTCCCTGGATCTCCCGACAATCGACCTGACCTTTTTGGATCGACCTTTTACGGAGGAGGAGATTTGGCAAGCAATCTGCCAGATGCCCCAGGCCCCCACGGCTTCACTAGGCTTTTCTTCAAGAAATTCTGGCAGACAATAAAGCAAGACCTCATCGAAACCATTAACTCTCTCCGTACCTCACGATGTGCAAACATAAACCTCCTAAATAAAGAAAACATCATCCTAATCCTAAAAAAAGATGGAGCTGAGGACATCCACGACTTCAGACCGATAAACCTGATCCATACCATTGCCAAGATCATAACAAAGATCCTAGCCTTACGACTAGTACCATTCATCAATGAGCTAATATCACCCTCCCAGAGCACCTTCATTAAAAATCATAGCATTCACGACAACTTCCTCTACGTGCGCAACCTGACAAGACACTTCCATCAAACCAAGACACCAGCCCTTCTCTTGAAACTTTATATATCCAAGGCCTTCGATTCGGTGCACTGGGACTACCTAATGAAGCTTATGCAACATAGGCTTCCCAACAAAATTGGGGAGCTGGGTTGCACCCCTCTTATCTGCCTCGACATCGCAAGTCATGTTGAACATAATACCATTGGACCCATCCAACATGGTCGAGATTTGTGGCAACGTGATTCGCTCTCCCCCCTACTATTCATCCTTGCCATCGACCCAATGCTGCTACGGAAAAAGGGCTGCTCAACAAGCTTAACAGCTGAGCTGCTAGCTTGAGAGCCTCCATGTACACAGATGACGCTGCAATCTTCATCAAGCCGACTGTATGGGACGTGATGAACTTGAAAGATCTTTTGCTACAATTTGGCGTAGTAACCGATCTCTGCACTTACTTGCAAAAAATGAGCGTCACGGCAATCAGCTGTAAAAACATTGACCTGGACGCAATCCTAGCGGATCTGCCCGTTACACGATCATCCTTCCTACTGAAGTATCTTGGCTTGCCTCTATCGACTAGACGACTACGGAAACTTGATTTCCAGCCACTAGTTGACAAAGCAGCCTGCAAACTCTCAAACTGGAATGGGAGAAACCTAACACAAACAGGCAGGGTATGCCTAACCAAATCGGTCCTCTCCTCCCAATCAGTGTACCTGATGACTATGCTAAAGCCGCTGAAAGAGGTTTTTGAGGAAGTTGACAAGATCCGCAAGCACTTTCTTTGGACAGGTGATAAATAACTTTCTGGAGGAAAATGCAAGATCAACTGGATCAAAACCAGTCTGCTGAAAGAGCATGGTGGTCTAGGGGTGCTCAACCTAGAGAAATTTGCAAGAGCTCTACGTCTCAGATGGCTATGGCATGAGTGGACATCCACAGACAAGGCATGGGTGGGAACTGAGACATCGTGCAATGAAGTTGATCGACTCCTTTTCGCGGCTTGCACGCACATCCAACTGGGAAATGGCAAGAAGACAAGTTTCTGGCTGTCCGGCTGGATCCAAGGAAGGCGGCCGAAGGATATCGAGCCACTGCTCTACGCCAAGATAAGAAAAAAGAAACGGTTGGTGGCGGACGCCCTACAACACGATAACTGAATTCCTAACCTTAACCATAGAACGGGATTTACGATAACACATCTGATGTTGTTTGTAACACTCTGGAACTTAACTAGAACAACAGTTCTGCTACCAGAGCAGGAAGATTGCATAACCTGAAAACTAACCCCGCATGACGAGTACACAGCACAATCGGCTTACAAAGCACAATTTATCGGATGCACCACAACGCCGAAAATTGCAACTATTTGGAAGACTTGGGCCCCACCAAATTGCAAGTTCTTCGTATGGTTTATCCTAATAATAGGGTTTGGTCCTCGGACGGGCTAGCACGTAGAGGCTGGGACCACAGCCCAACCTATCCACTATGCAGAAACACTATAGAGATGGCACATATTGGATTGCCGCTACACAAGACGCATCTGGAGTCAGATGGCCACTTGGGTAGGACAACCTAATTTAGACCCTATGGCTTAGACATAAAGCAGGTCACCACTTGGGTGGTGGACTTACCTCACTAGGATGGCGGACATCCCCTGCAAGGGCACCCGTAGGCCTAGCTAGTCAACTGGGAAATATGGAAGGAAAGAAATTTTAGAATCTTTAGACATCAAGAATCTTCAGTGCCTTGCATCGTGGCACGCATCAAGGATGACGCGTCATCTTGGGTCACGACAGGGGCAAAGAGGCTAGGAGCCCTGATTGCGCATGTATAGCAGTGTGTACATACGTCCATTTTTTCATTTCACTTTTCCTGGCTAGCTGACTCTATCTATCCTTCTCTTTCAATGAAATAGGCACACTCTTATGCCCGTTCGTTAAAAAAAACACAAGAAGCAGCATGATCCCCTAGCTAAGGTAAAAAATACACATCTCACAAGGAACAGAGTGAGCAGCACTTGATCTTGGTTAATGCATAATGCACATGAACAAATAACGCCTGACTTAACAGTGTACTTCCTCAGGTTCAACATAGACAGCCTGAGGACTTGAGTGACTCTCGGAACCGAAAAGGAAAAGGAAGAATGGAAAACGGAGAAAGAAAAATCTAACTATACAGCAAACAAATTGCCGAGCTCCTTGCAAATTGTAGAAGCGGAATACAAACTTTAGGTAAAACTGCTACCAGCAGTTAGATATTATATATTGAAAGAAGGAAAGTTTTTTGTAAAGCCAAATTAATAAGTATGTGATTAAATCATAACTCTATATATCGTAGTCTATTGCGGATGCATAAGGGATAGTAATCAACTTGGTCCAGAAGGAGAATTACAACTTCATATTATCACAACTGGTTCTGAAAATGTAGGTTATATTTGGGTTTATTTTGGTGATAAATTAACTCAAGTCTAAATAATACCGTGCAGCCATGCGTGATGAAATAAGTGCGG
The DNA here is from genome assembly GCF_005286985.2 of Setaria viridis. NCBI lineage: Eukaryota > Viridiplantae > Streptophyta > Magnoliopsida > Poales > Poaceae > Setaria > Setaria viridis. Next base: position 36,273,978 of record NC_048267.2, on the reverse strand, counting down.
GGTCAGCATGAGATAAGGCCATAAGGGACCGAACTACCTAGATGAATATAGCGCAGTACAATAGTAGCTAAATTCAATGATATTACCATAACAAGGATCACATTCCCCTCCAAAGTGAAAAAGAACGGAGAGACTAATCACCTCAGCGAAACAGACCTCCAGCAGCTTGGAGGACAGCTCAACAATCTAATAAATACAGCGTAGCTGCATCTAAGATTATTGTTATTCATTATCTCAGACAAATGAGCTGCAGTTACTTGCAAGACAGGCAGAGAGCTCAACCATCTAGTAATATATACACTCCGTATCTTCTAGTGAAATGGACATGCAATTACTTACAAGATAGCAACCTGATCAAATCTTGCACACCTTGACAATCTGATTCATCCTATCGAAACACTATCTTTTGCCCGGTTAACACCGAAAGCCCAATGCTATTGGACAAGTCAATTCACTAATATTTCGGTGTTGTGATACTACATACCAGAAAACCGAGGAATGAGCTATGCTAATAAAAGCATAAATGTACAATTTGCATGATAAAATGTAGTGACCACAAAAGAAACCATGAGCACTTCGTATTTCTCTGGCTTATCACTAGCTTAGTGCTGAGAATAACAAGCAACACTAATGCACAATTACTCCCACATTTTATGTTAAACTTGAGGACAGTTTCAACCAGCAGCTTGCAACTAAATAATTAACACACAATGCACAAGTGACAATGATTTACGTGGAAAACCTCCTCCAAACAAGAAGAGTAAAACTCAAGGGGCAACAAGACCACTCCTACCCTCTTCCACTAGATTTCAATAATAGGTACAAGGAATCTTATCTAGAACATTTAGAGGCACATCTCAACAACACCAACACCATCACAAACAAGAAATTTTGCAACCTTGATACAATAGCAATAGCAGCAACACTAAAGCTAGATTACAACAAGAGGTAACTCTTTCAACCTCATTGGAAAACATGTTATGTCCGTTTTTAAAGTTCCGCTCACACAGAGCAAACCACAGATCCAAATACCCTCAAAATTATTAGAAATGAAGTTCAACAAGTTTCTCACATACTGACAAAGTTTCAGCCAAATTGGACCATGTTTGATCCCTCGGATCATACTTCTATACCAAAACTGTGCACTGCTGAATCCGCTGCTAATAGAGCTGGCGAACTCCCCTCAAATATGATGCCTAACTAACCAAATCCTCAAACCAACTGTACAGATCAAGTATGGAACAAGTTCAATAAGTTTGGCGCCAATCCAACTCCGTTTACACCTCCAATCACAGGCTTGAAGATGGTTGTACATGACACACTGAAGCTTCTTCTCCTCTCTTCTCTCTTGTCTCTCTTTTGTTGTTCCATGGGCTGAATGTGGCAGCTGTTCTCTTGGATCTTCACCACCTCTCTCACACACATGAGCAAAGGCATATAATATGCTAGGATTTGCTCTCAAACCCATCTCCACCATCCATCAAGGTGGTAGTCAATGGCTCATGAACATGAGCAAAGGTATATAAGATGCTTGGATTTGCTCTCAAACCCATCTCCACCGTCCATCAAGGTGGCAGTCAACAGCTCACGGACAGCAAGCCGTACTGGGCTATTAGGTTTACTATTTTTTCATGTGGAGGGACATTTAGCCCAACTGCTAATTGCTTGCACATCTGTCTAAGCTCTTGCAGTAGTTATTAACACTTCATCAAAGTGTTGTTTTTCTCTTTTGTTTCTCTAACACATATTTTGGAGGAATCATTCCGTGACATCCATATACTCCAACAATACGATAATTTACATGAATAATGGGATCTGGAGTTGCTGGCTGAAAGCTCTTGAGTCCGAAAGGGATCCATGTTCAGTGGTACCACAACATTTAAGAGTGACCAACATTTGCGTGCCAACCTTCAATTAAGGAAGAGATGATCAACCATTTCTTCAACGTGATCAGCACATAAACACATTAATAATCAGGTAGCCATATTCTTTCTTCCAAGGTTGTTTTTTGTGCATAGACGATCTTTCTAAAACAACTAAAAATTACCTTATGTTTGTGTTGGTATGAAGACTTCCAGGTCCATTTGTAAGATGTAGGCACCATAGTGTGTCCAATGATGCATTTGTAAGGTCCTGTTTGGTTCCCACCTCCTAAAATTTTAGTGACTAAAAGGTGATTAGTTTGCCAAATAAAGTGACTAAAAGGGGACTAAAAATTTCAGGAGGCTCAAAACTCTTTAGTCCTCCCACCCCTTCCTAAAACCTCCTAAAACCAACTTTTGACGCGCACTGCCCCCGCACCCTCCCCGACCACACCCACACCCGACCAGTCCCACCCCATCCTCCCCCAACCCGCCGCCGCCACCGCCGCCGCTCGATCGATCCACCACGCCGGCAGCGGCACCCACCATTGCTGGCCACGCCCTCCCCCTGCCGGATCCGCCGCCTCTAAGGCCTCCCACCCTCGCCGGCAGACCCGCAGGCTCCCTTGCCGGCTAACTCGCAGGCTCCCTCGCCAGTTTCTGCGCTACCCCAACAATTGCCGCCGCTCAAGCCCTCATCCACGCCGGCGGCTGCGTCCTTCCCCGCCGGCAGACCCCACGCCCTTCCCCGGCCGTTCCTACGTCCTCCCCCGCCAAATCCGTCGCCCCTTCGCACCCAAACCCGGTCGGCACTCCTTTGCTCCTCCCCGCTGAAACCGGTCGCTGATCCTTTGCTCCTCCGCGCCCAACCCGCTCGCCGCTCCTTCGCGCCCAACCCAGTCGCTGCTCCTCCACCCTCAACTCGCCCGCCTGGAGCGAAGCAGGTGGTTGGCGCCACCAGAAAATGGCGCTAGGAAGAAGATGGGAGGGGCATATGGTGGGAGGGCAGCATGGTCCTTTTGTCACAACATTTATTATCTTTAGTCAATTTTAGTCACTAGAACCAAATAGCCTTTAGTCCATACACTAAAGTGGGACTAAAATTCTATGGACTAAAGAACCAAACAGAACCTAAACTCGACAGAATGAGAAAATAGAGGACCATACGTCCTTTTCGGCAGTTAACTATATCCTGTTGATAACGTTGCAAATCCAACCGTTGATTAAATGATTCGGTAGATAAGGGCAAATCAAATGGAACATCCTGGCAAGGGGCTGCACTGATGCCCTTCAAAAAAGGGGCTGCATTGATTTTGTCTGCGGCAAAGTTAATCTCAGTAGCGGTGAGGGTAGCCGATTTTGAGTACTCGGTGAACCGCGACAACCAGGTTGGATATGCCCACGCCGGAGTCGCCGATGAGCATCACCTTGAAGAGGTAGTCGTCTGACGTCCAACACCCGCCGCCATTTTCCTCGAATCTCCTCGTCCACTATTCTTGGCTTCTTGCGCATGACAAACCACCGTGGTACCCTTTGCGATGCTTCAGCTTGAATCCGCATAGAAAAGAAAATTATCTTTGGAGTGTTCTTTTTTATCTGTTGTTGCACGATTTCGAGAGGGTAACTTCGCAAGCGCCGCGTTTCTCGCTTTCGTTCGCGTGACCGTGTGAGACGGTGGTGGTGGCCCGCTCGTGGTGCGGCCGTCCGGCAGGCAGGGGTTCGAATGGTAGGTCTACGAACGAACAGTTGAACCACGGATTACTGGCTCTCGCTGATCGCAAGGAATGCCAACGGGAGCAAGAGCAGCTGAGACCCTCTGCAAGCCGGCACATCTGACTCCTTTGGTTTATTGGTTCGGATCATCGTATCAGCGTGTTAGTGTAGTCACCTACCAGTAATACCAGTATCAGCTCGGGCCAATGTGAAACGGGCCCTACTGCACCGGTGGACGATGGGCCCATTGCCAGTCTACCCTGCACCTACCACGACCGCATTGCCAGAAACACAGAGATCACGTGGGAGTGGACTGAGGCACGAGATTTAATATAGTTATGTATATAGTAGCAGACTACCAATACTGCACAATAAGCTAATATGTCCAGTTTGACGACCTTAATTTCTGTAGCTAAACAGAAGACTGCATGTTAGGAAAGTAACGGAAATGGGCGTGTTGCAAGTAGGAACAAGTCGTACGTGCAATTGTTCCTCGAATTTGACCCGTCCGAAGACACTTCAAACAACCGATCATTTGCTTTGACCGACTGGAAATCGGCTGGAGTAGACTGTAGAGACTTGAGAATTGGTTGGTGTAGTATGCGGTTTCCTCTGTACACATGCGTAGCGTGCGTTTTTTAGTCAGTCGATACTCCACACACATGTAGGAATTTACCAACAAAACGCAGGTCCAAACGGGCCGGGTCGGGACCAGGTAATTAGCATTCGGGGGCAGTAGCCATCCAGGGCTCCAGGCATCATCCAGCTCCGGTAAACAACAACGCCTGCTAAATCATCCCGGCTTATCCGCTCGCTAAACAAAAGCCCGCTTCGCCGCTGCGTAGGCGAGCCCCAGTTTCCACGGCCAGGCGGCCGAAGCCTACCTACCCGCTGCCCGCGTGGCAGAATATCCACGGCCACGGAAGCATCGGCCCCCGTTCCACCTGTCGGTTTCCAACCCCAACTGTCGCGTCTGAATTTGAACGCGGCGTCCCGGCTCGGTCGTTCCTCCGATCGCCAGGCCAACTACCTCCTCCCTCCCGGCTGCGTCACGTCGCCCGTTAATGCGTGCGTTCCCGCAGCCCAATAGCCCATCGCCGTCTGACCATGCTGCGCTGTTCAGCTGTGTTCCAGACCCACCTACTGCTTCTAATGACTCACTCATCTCTCTCATCTCATCCATGATCCATCTATATAATGCACTGGGCGCCAACTCATGTCGTACCATCGAGTGATCTCATCATCAATCTTGTGCCCGCAGCAGAGTTCTTGATCTGACTCGCTTTGTAACTTCTTCGTGCGCTATCATTGTCTCCGGATGAAGATCACCGTGCAGTCCTCGAGGGCCATCAGGCCTGACTACGGCAGCGACGGCGCGGCTGCGGGCAGCGCCGCCGGCGACGTCGTGACGCTGTCGGTGTTCGACAAGGTGAACTTCGACACGTACGTGTCCGTCATCTACGTGTTCCGCCCGCCCATGCCGCCCAACGCCGCGCTGGAGGCCGGGCTCGCCAGGGCGCTGGCCGAGTACCGGGAGTGGGCGGGGCGGCTAGGCGTGGACGCCGACGGGAACCGCGCCATCCTCCTCACCGACGAGGGCGCGCGGTTCGTCGAGGCCACGGCCGACGTGACGCTCCACAGCGTCCTGCCGCTGCGGCCGACCAAGGAGGTGAGGAGCCTGCACCCGAGCAGCGACGGCGCCAAGGAGCTGATGCTCGTGCAGGTCACGCGGTTCGCGTGCGGGTCCGTCGCCGTGGGCTTCACCGCGCAGCACCACGTCTCCGACGGCCGCGCCACCAGCAACTTCTTCGTGGCGTGGAGCCAGGCCACGCGAGGCGCCGCCGTCGACCCGGCCCCCGTGCACGACCGCGCGTCCTTCTTCGCGCCCCGGGACCCGCCGCAGGTGGAGTTCGAGCACCGCGGCGTCGAGTACAAGCAGAAGCAGCCCGCGCGCGTGAAGGAGTACGCGATCAGCGCCGACGACGATGGCGCCGACGACGAGGTGGCGGTGCACAAGGTCCACTTCAGCCGGGAGTTCATCTCCAAGCTCAAGTCCCAGGCGTCGCCGCCGGGCACGCACCGGCCGTGCAGCACGCTCCGGTGCATTGTGGCGCACCTGTGGCGGTGCGTCACCGCGGCGCGCGGGCTGCCCCCCGGCGCGTCCACCAGCGTGCGCATCGCCGTGGACGGGCGGGTGCGGATGACCCCGCCGGTGCCCGAGGGGTACACGGGCAACGTGGTGCTGTGGGCGTGGCCCGCGGCGACGGCGCGGGACCTGGTGACGAGGCCGCTGCAGCACGCGGTGGAGCTCATCAACCGGGGCCTGGCCCGGGTCAACGAGAGCTACTTCCGGTCGTTCGTGGACTTCGCGAGCTCCGGGGCGGTGGAGGAGGAGGGGCTCGTGCCCACGGCCGACGCGGCGGAGACGGTGCTCAGCCCAAACATCGAGGTCGACAGCTGGCTGCGGATGCCGTTCTACGAGCTCGACTTCGGCGGCGGGCGGCCGTTCTTCTTCATGCCAAGCTACCTGGCGGTGGAGGGCCTACTCATCGTCCTGCCGAGCTACTTCGGGGACGGCAGCATCGACGCCTACGTCCCGCTCTTCAGCCGCCACATTGACGCCTTCAAGAACCTCTGCTACTCCATGTCCCTCAACTAGCTCGGCTCTGCTCCGCGAGCTAGCATACAGCCACGCGCTTGCTTGCCCTGCTGCCGCAGCAGCAAGCGGTGTAGATGCACGTGTACTGCGAGCAGATTGTATGTCTCGATCTTTAAGTTAATTATGAGAGAGGAATTAAATTTTGCTAATCGTATCCGTGGACGCGCCACCAATTTCTCAACGCCAACTGCCGTGCATGCCATAGAACAAAAGCCGCCGGACCGGTCAGTAATTCCACAGTTTGTTGTAGTTTGCCCAGTGGTTTTACTCTTAATAACAACACCAAACTAGTGGTGTGGTCATGTTTAGCAGCTCCTAACCAAACCAGTAGACCAAGGTAGTGATTTGTGCCTCTTCAGTTTCTGCATCAGTCTTTTAGTTGAACCGAACTACATTCGATAAAATTGCATCTTCTAGCCTGAGTCTTTGATCAGGCTGAACCGAACGGAGGTTACATCAGCCTGCAGGTACCAGGCTGATAATTTGTACAGCTTGCCTGGGAACCGTGGCTGTTCATTCTTCATTGTACTATGCTCCCAAGAGATTCGCGTGGGCAGTAGGAATGTAGGATCCCAGATAACGTCAGACCCACGAGATTCAACGTGGGCAGTAGGAAGCATCGAACTCAATGATGTTGGAGCAGCTATTGCTTCGACTGTCCATGCTGTTTCGGAGAATGATTAACTGCAATGTCCTGCATGCGCCATTGTCGTCGACCAAAGGATAAGCTGGTATCAATCCTAGAAACAAACCAGAAGGTCGCCACGCTACGTCTATCAGCCTATAGAACATGGGGATGACATCACGGCACGAAGCAAGATCAGTTAATGTGCTAACAGGAATCATAATGGCATACTCAAAGGGCGCAACAGGAAACTGAGATGGCTGACGGGGCCGATATGGCACCAAGATATAAGATTCTGCAAAACAAAGAGGGAAGAAGAACCTTAGTCTGCAAAAATGGGGAAGAACTTATACGTGTGATGTTTGTACACTACACATTGTAATTCACATAAATGGCAGCACTACATATCAACATGGTTTATTGTTATCTTAAGGGGGAAAGCTATGTCCCTATATGCTGAATCTTCCCTTCAACAATCAGAGCACACTCCAAAATTGAGCTCTCTCCTCTTTCAGTAAATTAAACGTCCATCGGCTGTATGCCTGTATTTCTGACTGTAACTGATGGTATACATGGACGTACTGCACAATTCCTTGTTCATATATATGAACCATTTTCTGTTTTGAAAGAACAAAACCTTTGTACTGATACCAGGTCGTATGTTCCATCTAGCTATAAGTGCGTTCTCTTCCCAACATGGTTGTTAGTGCCATGCCCATGCATGACTGTCCAGAGCAATCGTACAGCACAAAGATAAGAAATCAGTTAGCCTGTGAAAGTAAGACCACGGTAGCAATGCCCTGTGCAGGTAAAGATGATCTTGCTTATCTGGAAACGCCAGTGCATATAATAGTTTGCTTTCTGAAAAAGCACGAGTCCAATTGTTAAACCAATTGAAAACAGTGAGAAATCTCTAAGCAAAAGTCTTATCTGGCATACAAGTCTACTACACATATTTTTTAGACCTTACCTACCACATAATCAGCCTGTATCATCTTGATCTTCAGTATCATCAAGGATAACATATTTTGAAGTGCCATTGGAAGATTGGATATTTGTCCCAGCCTCTTCATTGTGATGGCCTTTTTTGAACCTCTTATACCTTCATAGAGCACAAGACCATAATCAGTAAATACTGTCCATGCATTTGAAACAAACATGTGTTTCCAGTTTAAAGATTCGAAGTTGAATTTTTTTTGTTTAGTGATTTACCAATTATGGAACTGTACTAACAATAACATGGAAATGAAAATATTCAGTATAGAAAGTTTCTACTCACTTGTACAAATTGAATAGGCTGACGCCAAATATAATAATTGCCAGCCCAAGTCCCTTTAACCAGGTAAATGGATCATTAAAGAATAGCACAGCGACCTGTATTTTGTAAACGAAGTCACAATCATATGAGCGAACTAGCACAGATAAACCTACATAGACACACAGGAAGAAAAATCAAATTCTAGTTATACCAGAATAGTGACAGCTTCCTTCACAATTCCAGCAACGGTCACTGTTACAGCACTAGTCACAGAAACGAGAACATATTCTGTCAAAACCTGCAAATGAACAGATCCCATCACAAAATCTTTTAGAGAATAATCCAAGATGGTGACCATGCCTTAATAATAAATCAAACAGTAGACTCCAGAAAGAGAAGACTTGCTACAGGTATTGCTGGTGTGATGAAAAAAAAATTACTCCCTCAATAGTTGTCCAACTACCTCATGCTGTCACGCACACAAGGAGGCATAGAGTCTAACTGTCTAAAGAATAATCAACAGAAGCAACCATGCTTCACCCTATTATATGATATGACCCCTCAGCCTTCTTCAATACTGCATATCATTCAAACCAGGGGTAGAAATAAAAAATAACATAACTTCACTCCTGACTTCCTTAAGGGACTGAACCGGAAAGATATTTTTGAGAATGAGGGAGTAGTAGTTAAGTTCAACTCTAAGAAGTGAGAAACAAGCATAAATATTATTTGCATAAAAGATAACATGATACATACCATGAAAAAGGCCAGAGCACCACCTAGAAGCAGCAATAAGCTGCTCCTTATTATGTGAGCAGAACTATCGAAGAAGTGACTTGCTCTGAAGTCATGCCATGGATCCATTGCAATAGAAATAATTGCTGTTACTATTGCCATCACTGGGGTAACATGGCTCATCAAGGTAAAAGGATTCTTTAATCCTGTATAGCAAAAAAAATAAAATAAAATTATGATGCTGTAAAAGATGGCATTTAACATATCGATTGATTTATAGTAGAATACTTAACATTGCACTTGAAGTTATTGGCTTTCATATTTCAGACCGTAATTGGTAGGCAAAAGTGCAAATCAAATGTATCTGAATGTCTATGAGCATTGTATGACTGCTTTTCAGGCACATGACTGATGCCAGCACATGAATGAAAGGTGCAATAGGTTCCTCTAAGTGAGTAAAATGCTAAGATAGAACGCTTACCGTATTCCTCTTTCTTCAGCGATTTTGGCAGACATATAAGAGAAAAGGGCAAAAGTTCAGTCGTGGCAGGCATGAAACGAAAGTACAATACATATATACGAAACTAATTGGACCAGGTATCCTGTCTAACCAGCAATATTAAATAAAGCAGGACAAAATAAGAAAATTCTGAAAGCGTTATATGATAACAAACCTGGAGAAGAATCTGGGTCATGGACCAGCGGAATCCAGACATAACAGCAGCAAGCATAATAAATATAAATCCCCAAAGATTAAATTCTGTCTCCTTAGCAACTGTGAGGTACAAAGTTAGGCCACAGTCAAAGAAGATGAGACAACTTTCAGATCATGTGTAAGCTTTAGTCTGTTCGGTAGAGATTGCTGCTGCAGCGCTGCGGCTGCAGCTGCAACAGCCAAGCAAGCATTATGAGTCTGAGTTGTGGGCCTGCTGTCCCGTGCAGCTGCAGCTGCTTATGCAGCCAGCACAAACGAACAAAGCCGATTATTTTCTTAGCCCTGAATATGTTAATGTAAGCACGAGTTACCTGTTAGTAGAACTCCAAATGAAACAATCAGCATGATTCCAAGAAGGCTAAAACTGGGTTTCTCTAGCCTTCCAAAAAAAGAAGGCAAAGCTCAGTTTGTGACATGAAAAATATACAAAGCATAGCAGGAGAACAGGAAAAGATAATTGTAGAGACACATAACAAATGAGTAATTTCTCTTGATGCAACGGAAGCAATAAGCTGCTAAAGTTGAATACAATAAGGCATCCACAACTAAAGACAAGCAAGCAAAGTTACCTGAACATAAAAGCAAACAGAAGAATGAAAATTGGAGCAGCAGATTTGCACTGCACAGTAATATAGAACTGGGGAATTAGAATCTCAATTACTAATTAGTAGAATAAAGAAATAATTATCATAGAAAGAATTATACCATTGTAGCAAATGTCACGGTAATGAAAACAAGTGAAATGTTGCTCAGATTTATATCAAGAGCAGTAGCCAAAGCTGTTGGGACAACTGCAGAACCAATACTGAAATTATTATACAATTGAGAGCAGAGTGAATACTGAAGTTACCATCCGTTGTAACTTAAACAACAAAATACAAACAAGCAAGCATACGGAAATGTTAAAACTATAAAACATTTTTCGCCTAACACTTTTGTTCAATCAAGTGAGAAAGTGTTTTCTAGACCATAGGCCAATGGCCATGATCAAAATTTACTGAAATGTAATGACAAAGATGCACATAGTAAGCTGTGCAGAACCAAACTCTATTTTTCAGCTTATGTCAGTTTTGATTCACACCATGGTCATAAATGTAAATGGGTACACCACCCGCAACCTGATTTGATCTCCAAGTGGAAGAATGGGTGAGAATTGCCCCCTTTTTATTAAAAAAAACAACACCACAAATTATTGCACTTTTCCATCCTTCCTTAATCTGGCAAATAAGTTGTTCTGTTATGCGTTTGGCCTTACGGTTGTTTCATCACTGAAAAACCTAACTCTGTCCATGTTCGATGCCCTTGTACCTGACCCTAACAGAGCTAATTTCAGCATATGTTCCCCTGTATGCTAGTAATACTGTATTTGACAATCCTATCCAGCACTAGTCCAGAATAGCCAAAGTTGGTTTTGCTAATTATAAAGCACTGAGCTGTCCGATTCCCATGACATTTTGCACTATATGTGGAACATATCCTCAGCCAACTATCCTAGCATCTGAACAGTATTAGAAACAACACATTACCGACCTCGTAAACTGTAATCCTTCCACGTCATTTTACTTGCCCCTCCCTCCAGGCCGCGGTGCTGGAACCACACGATTGCCCTGGACGCCACGGCCTGCATCGTGAAATGCACCGTGTTCATCAGGAATGGAGCCGGGAACTTCCACATGTGCTTCCCCAGCATCTCCTTGTTGTACCTGATCACACGCGCACGCGCACGGAATGAACACTAGCGACAAACGCATCCGCATACAAAGCTCGCCTGAACATCCGGATTATACAGTATTAACGAACAAAACGCGTTACTCACAGCGTCAAGCATGTGCTGAGCGTGTACCAACTCGCAATCAACCCGATGACCTTCGCAATCAACCACGGCGACATCGGCAGGTCCTTAGATCTCGCTGCCGCCCCCGCCTCGATGTCCATGGGTAAGCTGCTGCTACCGCCGCCGCCGGGAGCGTTGGGCAGGAGCGGCAGCTCGAACTCCTCGGAGTCGTCGCCGTCGCTGGTCGCCGCAGCGGCGAGGCCATTGGAAGGGGTGGCGGCGGACGGGTCCCTGCACCACCGCGAGAACGACGGCTCCCTGCGGATCCCTCCCGCCTTCTTCCGCTGCCCGCTAGCCTCCTCGCGAGGCTCTCCCGCCCGCTCATCGAGCTCCACGGCTGCCACCGGCGCCTCCCCCTCCTCTTCCTTCGGGTGCGGGTTCCCGTGCCCGTCCTCGACGGCGCAATCCCCCATGGGACGGCGACGGGTGAAGCTTCTACAGGGGCCTGGATCTGGCAAGCCGTGCTGATCGCATCGGCGGCGTGGGGGCGCGAGGCACGGCGGTGGTGTCGGCGGCAGCGGCGGCCGACGCGAAGCCGCAGACAAGGGGTTTTGCGGCAGCTTGGTTCGCTTCGATTTTTGGTAGCAAGTCAAAATCCAGCACCTCGTCGCGGCGACTTCCGAGCGTAACCGCCAGCTGCCCGGTCCGCGGCTGCTACCGGTAGTTTTGCTTGCAGGCTTGCGGGGAAGGAGGAACCGGGTTTTTTGCCCCCTCCGCCTTGTGTACGTGCAGCGCACCCCCCGGGCTAGGCATGTGAAATCACATGTATTTTTCTTGGAGATTTGTGCAGTTGGATGGCCCAAGAGCGACGAGAGCACCGGCCATATACCCATAGCGGAAAGAAAACGACGTGTGCATTCTCTCGTATTACTATGTTAATTTATGAGCAAATTATTTCACGATACAAAATTTTCTTCACCCTCTTTGCTCCATGTTATCTAAAATCATATGACATTACATGGGATATATATATGAGATGACGTATTTTGTCGATTACGGATTTACAGATGCTTAAAAAGCAATTCGAAAAAAAAGATGCTTAAAAAGTATTGCCCGTGCTCCGTGGACAATGGTAAGCCCTGTTACGATGCCCTATTTCGGCTCGAAATGCCATTAGGAACTCTGTTGCTGAACAGAGCAGCAGGCAGTGGGGCTGCCTGCCTAAGCTGTGAGCATTGTCATCAAGCACATCGCACTTGCGTACGGCGTACCCAGGACCAAGTGAGCAATGGAGCATGGAGCAATGCATTGCGTTCATTAATACTGTACTGCACGTAAGATCTGCCGATATTCCATGATCGCTGTGGAAACTGTTTGGAAGGCAGGGATGAATAGAATTTCACTGCCAGCATCGACTGCCACCATAAAACTGGCCCGATGAGTACTTGCGGTCAAAGCAGTACGCCACGCATTATTGTGTCTACGCATCATGCGATTAGTAACCTACGTCTACGTGAGCACTATGCCTCCGGCTCATGATAAAGCCGTCGTCGATGGCATCTTTTTGCAAGCTCAGAACTTCAGGCCCATCCACATGATCGACTGCGTGCCCCTCCCCGCGTCCACAAAATAAAAACAACAAACGAACAAAAACAAAAACAGTGAGCTTGGTGCCAGTAAAAAACAGAAAAACAGTGAGCTCTCATGTCAGTGGCTCAGTGCAGTACGCAGCGAGCACTGGCTACATCAACTGCTCACGCTTTCAAACAAAAGCCGGAACTCGGCCGCTATTTGAATTCTAGAAACTGGGGACCTTGGAATCTTTCGCATGCTATGCGTACCGCCAAATTATTACACGACTGGAGCAAACGGATCCAAATCCAAGCGTATGAAAAATGAAACGAGGGGATGTTTGTATACTAGGTGCTAAATTTTAGCAGTGTCATATTGGATGTTCGAATATTAATTAGAAGGATTAAACATGAGCTAATTATAAAACTAATTGCAGGGTGCTAATTCGCGAGATGAATCTATTAAGCCTAATTAATCCATCATTAGCAATGGTTACTGTAGCACAATATTGTCAAATCATGGACTAATTAGGCTTAATAGATTCGTCTCGCGAATTAGACTCCATCTGTACAATTAGTTTTGTAATTAGCCTATGTTTAATACTTCTAATTAGCATCCAAACATCCAATGTGACAGGTGCTAAACTTTAGCGGAGAGTATCCAAACGAGGTCTTATCCTCGTTTAGTTTCACGGATTAAAGTTTGTTTAGTTTCACGGACTAAAGTTTAGTCATGTTACATCAAATATTTAGATACTAATTAGAAGTATTATACAAAACCAATTGTATAAATGAAGACAAATTTACGAGAGGAATCTATTAAGCCTAATTAGTCCATGATTTAGCCATTTGATGCTACAGTAAATATGTTCTAATCATAAATTAATTAGGCTTAATAGATTTATCTACTAATTAGAAGTATTATACAAAACCAATTGCATAAATGAAGACAAATTCGCGAGAGAAATTTATTAAGCCTAATTAGTCCCTAATTTAGCCATGTGATGCTATAGTAAATATGTGCTAATCATGAATTAATTAGGCTTAATAGATTTGTCTCGCGAATTAGTCATGACTTATGCAATTAGTTTTATAATTAGTTCACGTTTAGTCCTTCTAATCGGTATCAAAACATCCAATATGATCCGAACTAAAAATAAAATTAGTCCAGGATCCGAACACCCTCTATTTTTTTTCCTTCCCCGTGCGTTTCACTGACCCTGAAGCTGGGCTAGGCAAACACACAGCACTCGAGAAACAGTTGCTCTCGAGCAGTAGTTTTACAGTAACACAGTACAACTACTGCATAGTGGCAACAATTTCCGTCGTCCAGCGCGCGCAAACTCGCAAACAACAAGGCGTCTCAAAAGCGAGCGCGGGGTACCACGCCCCCTCAGCTTTCCGCAGCCACGCGTGGAAAGGCCACGTCGGCACGTACGCCTAAAAAAACGCGTGGAAATCAGCGTCCACGTCGGCTCCGGACACGCCATGATGGATGCCGACGCGCGCGAGGATGCGGATGCCTGCCGATCTCGAGCTGCTTCCTGATCCTGCTGCATGGGCGCGCGCGTGGTAGGTAGGTGTGCAGGCTCATCAGGTGCGCTGCAGCGGGGCGGCGGCACGGGAGGTAGTGCTGCTGTTGTTGAGCTCGAACCAGACCTGGCGGAAGACCTTGACGATGCAGTCGTGGTGCTCGTCGGCGTTGAGCGAGAGGTAGCACGCCAGCAGCGTCTCCAGCTCCTCAGGCCGCCCCACCATGCGCTTGCTCGCGATCATCTCCACCATCGACGCCCGGAACTCGCGCTGCGGGTCCCGCGTCCGCCGCACCACCGCGAACCGCTCCAGCTCCGACACCGCCGCCGCGGCGCTGCTCGGCCGAGGCGACCGCACGCGCACCCCCGACGCCAGCCGCGCGCCGGGAGCCTTCGAGGAGGAGAACGACCTCCGCCCGCTGACGACGCGGCGGTGCCGGCGGCGGCGGCTCCGCGGCCGCTTCTCCTCGTCCGTGTCGGACGGCAGCGGAGGCAGCGTCGGCGCCAGCGTCCGCACCGGCGCCGGTGTGGGCAGCGCCTTCGGGGAGGCGGAGCGGGAGAGGGAGACGTGGTGGCCGATCGGCGGGAGGTCGCGGTCGCCGCCGACTGAGTAGTGGCGACGGCGGCACAGCTGCCGCGCGGCCGCGGCCTCGGACCCGGTCTCGTCGTTGCCCACTGAGCGGCGACGCGGTGCGATCTCCGCCGTCTTGGCCCCGGTGTCGTCGCGACGGTTGGCAATGTCGTCAGCTGTCTCGGCAGCGGATGATGACGAATCAGCCAGGCTGCTCCGCGACGCCGACGCTGGGCTGGGGCTCGCGGGCTTGTGGAAGCACGACGGAAACGTGGCGGCGCCCTGGGCAGTGCTCTTTGCCGCGGACGTGGCGTGCCCGGGCCTAGCACTAGCAGCGCCCGCGCCGTTCTTGGCCGTGAGCTTCGAGAGCCACGCCAACGGCCAGAAGGACGAGAAGATCGCCTTGTTCTTCGCCTTGCTCTCTTGCTGTCGCTCTTGCTCTACTGGTTGCAGGGCCTCCCTCTGCTGTTGCTTACTGCTTCTAAGCCCCCACCTCATGGCTGAGCCACTGGTTTCTTGTCGAGCTGGTGTTCGTGAGCTTGGAGGTTGGAGATGGAAACTGGAGCGTGCAGTGAGGAGAGCTGGAGCGGGGTCGGGGATTTTAAAGCGGGAGGTTTTGGCGGCTCGCCGCATGGGGAATGCTTGAGGCGTGGTGTGGGCGCTATTGGAAATTTGCAACTTTCCAAAAAAAAAAAGGAATTTTTCAGCGCAAGTTTGATTTTGAACTTTGAGGTTTATGAGAGCTTTCTGCCATACCAAAAGAAGTAGGCGAAAGTGGTCGTTTCACTTTTTCCTGGCGCTTCTTTCTTGCTCATGCGCCCCTCCGGGCTACGCTGATTGATTTCCGTGATTGATGCTAGCAATTTTCAAGCACTCTCTGTAGTAGGAGTACAAAGTGTACAGCACGTTTGCCGGCTGCAAACCTCTCACTTTTTTCTAATAGGGCCATGCAGACTAAAAGAACAAGTACCCGTGGTACTGCATTGCAGCCTTGCAGGACTATGTACACTGCCTGCCGGTGCTGTATGCGTGGCTTTTGGGTTTTCCAAGATCCTGATGATCATCTTTACATCAGATCAGGAGATTGGCTCATTGGCTGTGCATGACACTTGTTTAAGCTCTAGCACTTGCACCCCGGTCCCCGGATTCTGTATTTCCGTGTGGTGTCTGGTGCGGAACCACGAGAAATAGAATATCCCACGGAGATCAGCCGATGCGCACCCACTCCAGCTTCGGGAACAGATAGGAATAGGATGCCGGCAGGGCAGCAGGCGCGACCCGGGCTTTGTGAGCGTGCGTGCAATGCGCATGGATTTCCCGAGGGCCACCATACCGCGTCCCATCTTTGCGTGCCTGCGCCAGTTGCCGGCACCGCCGCACCGGCACGCAAAAGCGCCGAGCAGCCGAGCACTCAGCACAACCCCCACACGCTCACCAGGCTTTTCTTCTAGTCGCAGAGCCA
Organism: Setaria viridis; assembly: GCF_005286985.2. NCBI lineage: Eukaryota > Viridiplantae > Streptophyta > Magnoliopsida > Poales > Poaceae > Setaria > Setaria viridis. The sequence goes on along the minus strand of NC_048267.2, from coordinate 36,257,501 downwards.
GAACGCAGTGCACGGCGCGACAGAAGCGGCGAGAGTGGCAGACACGCGCAGGCGCAAAGGCGCAGAACGGGAGTTCGGGCAGCGCCCGCCGGGGCCGACGGCCGAGGCAGGCTGACTCCCTGACCCTGATGGCTGCTCAGCTGCTGCTCCTGCTTTTCCTTCGCGAAATCGCAAGGGGCTCCATGCCTACTGCTCCCCGTCGTTTCCTGCGGCCCCTCTGCCGCTCGAGCACCCGCCTGCCGCGCCGGGCCCGGGAGGCCTCTTCATTTGAATTGAACGGCGTCCCGCCACCTCGGGCCTTTTCGTGTCCGGCGACACGATGGCGGCGCGCGGCGAACGCGTTCTGGCGACGGTAAAGTGAAAAAAGATCGATCGATCTGTGTCACGGTGGGGGAAAAAGACTAGCATATGCACTGTGTGTCTGTATCTGTATGCCGCTTGTGATGCAGTGGCTAGTGGCGTTGCAATGTTGCAGGCTTACAGAGGCTGCATCTTTCGAGGAATAACCCTTTTGCATTTCCTGGTTGGTGCTTGCATTTCTAGCATGCGCAGTTGCTAGGCATTAGACGAGGCACCTTTGATTGAATTGAACCAGCACTTGCGCTCCTCTGGCACAGGAGCAGCCGGGCTAGTCAGCTGGTCCATGCACTCAGCTTTCCTCTGCGTTCCGAGCTACTTCCTACCGGTGAAAGATCATTCATTCCTCTGCATTCCTAGCTACTCCCTGCTGAGATGCGAAGGCCTTTCATTCATCCATATCCACGAGCCAGGCGCAAACGATTCGTGATTTCGTGCATTCGCCGGGCTCATCGTCCATGTGCTCGGCCGTTTCGGTTCAAAAAATCGGGTCCCCTTTTCGCCCTCCTTTTTCCTGCGGTAGCAAGCTGTAGGCTTGCTTTTAGCCATTTAGCGTGCCTCAAGGGCAAAGGCCCAGCCTAGAATGCGAGCCAGGGTAGTAGATAGGGGCACGCATGCAACTGTCCTTCTTCCCGTCCGGTTTTCTTCATGGCACAGTACAATGATTTGAAATTTTGAAACGTGGGGACGTGAGATGATGTAGGTTGATAGCTGCATGCACGTAGAAATCTCCAGTGACTGGGGGAATGGAAAGCGTTCCCTCAGAATACAGAATAGCTAGCTGCCTTTTGTGCTCTTGTCTGACATTGTGACCGCCAATTCGCCCGGCACATAATTTAAATTCCCAGCAAAGAGGTCTGATTTGAAACGAAAAGGCTGTAAAGAATGAAGATGCGACCTAGATGGGTTCTGAAATGTGCTTTTGATAATCGATGCACCGTCCTTTCCCATGGGGGGACAGAGAATTGCGAAAGCAATTTTTACTTTCCCGGAAGAACATGAACATCCCTACGAGGCCCAACTGTTCTGTTGGAATGGATTCAAATGTACGGCCCATGAACACCCGATCCACCCTTCTTTCCCCGTGCAGCCTTCTCCGTTTTTTTTTCTTCTAATACACACACCGTCAAGGCGTCAAATGAAGAACATGGGCCATTTCCGATGTACACATCAACATGTGTTTTTTCATTTCCGAGTACAACGTCAAAAATAGTACATGAGCATTTATGATGTACACGTAAACTCCCAACACACAGTTGGTCCAGCAGAAAAAGAAATGCGCGAGTGTCTGGACCATCCTCTAAACCAACCCGACAGGGCACGAAATAAAAATGAAGACTTGCCTCCCAACGGTGCAGCCTTACCATCAAAATAATGCAGTCTGACCGAAACCCTTGACCGGAGATTCGCCTTTAAAAAATAGTATAAGCGTATCTTCGAAACTTTCGTGGTATTCATACTGATATGCATGAAAGCCTGGAGCCATGGACACGTCAAGATCCGTCGGCAACCTGGGTCTACGTGCAGGCGTGCGTGCAACCACGGGGTCACTTGGCAACATGTCGCGGCTCATGGATGGATGGTGGTAGATACGCAAGCTGTAGCGGTATAGTTCAACCCTTCTACGAGAAGAACGACCAGCACGTTTGACTTGAAGTGGGATAGCATCACGATGGTCCCGATCCCATCCCATCCTATCCGTGATGTTTCTTGCGCCGACGGTCCGACGTCAAACCTGCAAACTGCGCGCACATCACGTTACAATTGCTTAGTAGTTAGTGGTACAGAGAAATGGATTTTTACGTGAACCTGTTCTCTGCAGGGAAAACATCGCTTTCCAAACAGAAGCCACCGAACTGTGCAGCGCCGATCAGAGGCGTCCAAAAACAAGAGGCCAAAACCAAGGCGGCCAGGGGAGCACGAGCGCAGGAAGAAACCAAAGGAAAACTCCCCCCGGCGCCGTGGTCCCTGCAATGCAAACCGTCACCAAAACCAACCGAAAAATCTCTCTCGCAGGGACAGGGCGCAAAGAAACCCGGAGACGGATGCGCGTCGCCGTCTTATCGCGAGCCGCAGGTCAAGGTCAAGCCCGCCCCCCCCCCCCCCCCCCCCCCCCCCCCCCCCACACACACACACACACACACACACACACAGAGACAGAAGAAGAGCCCGAACCCAACCGCACCAGATCGCGCCGGGGGAGCCGATCGAGGGGCATGGCCGATTGGCTGCCGAATGCCCGAATCCGAAGCCATCCGTCGCGGCCTTTTCCACCCCGCTTTCCGCCGACGGCGACGCTGTCCCGGCGCGGGCGCTACAGGCCTCGACGCCTCGTCGCGTACTCGCGTACGACGCCCAAGGCCAGGCGCGCACGTTCGATGGTGATCCCGCAGGCCGCAGCCGTATCCGCTGAGCTATCCGGAACGCATCTGCGGATCTTGCCTACAGCTTCTGGCGTGGCTGACTTCTTCATTCTCCGCCCTGGGAATTCAGTGAAGTGGGCGCGAAATTGCCCCCCGGCTTGTCGCGTCCCGGGCGCCACGATACGGATCCTGCCACTTCCGGTGCCCAGCCACGGCCTGTCGCTCGCAGCTCGCGCGGCTGGCCCGATCGGGGATCGCGACGCGACGTGACCGTCCGATCTTTTTTTCCGTGCCGTATCCCGGCGTGATCTTACCCCGTTCCGGGTATGTGGCGGCGCCATGCCGGCATATCCTCTTGGCCCCGCCCCTTGCCCGGATAATCCGGGCTCTCTTGTCTTCCACTGGTCGTTGCGTTGGTCAAGCCCCCACTCGCCCGGTACATGTGGCGTAGGTGCGGCGGAGGAAAGACGGAAGTATAGTTAGATTAAAGCCAACTTAAAATGAGCAACTTATTTGCTTATAAAATTAACCACCCTTACTTATTAGGGGGTGTTTGGAAACACCTCCTAAAGTTTAGGACATGTCACATCGGATGTTTGGATACTAATTAGAAGTATTAAATATAGTTTAATTACAAAACTAATTGCACAGATGGAGTCTAATTCGCGAGACGAATCTATTAAGTCTAATTAGTCCATGATTTGACAATGTGGTGCTATAGTAACCAGTTGCTAATGATGGATTAATTAGGCTTAATAGATTCGTCTCGCGAATTAGTATAGGGGTTCTGCAGTTAGTTTTATAATTTGCTCATGTTTAGTCCTCCTAATTAGTGTCCGAACATCCGATGTGACACTCCTAAAGTTTAGTACCTCGTATCCAAACACCCCCTTAGGTTGCTTATGGGGCTGCTTATTTTTAGTTGCTTATGGAGGCTAAAAGGTGCACTTTACACCTCCTCCTGCTCTCGTTAAATGCACTCTACTTCTCTCTCTCTTCACTCCCCCGTCGCCAGATCCCCTTCCTCCGTGCCGGCCCGCCGTCGCCGCCGGCCTCCGCCTGCCGCTCCCGCCCCACCGCCCCGATCACCTGCTGCTGCTCCCTGCCCGATCCCGAGGGCCGGCGGCGGCTCCTGGGATCGGGCGTGTGCAGGAAAGAAGAAGCGTGGGGAGGCAAAGAGGGGTAGCAACACAAGGGGCAAATATGATAATGTCCACCTCATTCAATGCTCATAAGCAAGGCTATCCAAACAACTAGACTAAAAATAAGTAACTCCAAATAATCAACTTTAAGTTGCTTATAATAAGCAACTCAAACCAAACAGGTCCTAAATGGGCTCGTGACCTATTAATTTAATTAAATTCCAAAATTTATTGGTGGTAGTTACATTTGTAATAAAAACACATTGTAAGTTGAGAGAGTCGCTAAGAGCAACTCCAAGAGTACTTCAAAAAATTCTTCCCCAAAACTATGTATTGAGGGTTCTCCTAAAAGAAATTTCCTCCAAAAACATATCAATACACAGCAGATCGTAAATAAATTGCCCCCAATATTTCAAAACAGGCCACGTCATCGTATTGGGCACATCAGAAGAGACACGTGGGCGTGCGGGAATCAGGATTGCGGGAGGAACACCAACGCTAAAATATACGTGGTGGTAGGCTGTTTTTTAGCGTCGCTAAAAATCAGGGAAGATTTGGGTGGACTGTTAGAGTTAGTTTTTTTTTTCTTTTTCTCCCTAAAAAGGATATTGGGGGTAAGATTAGCAGCATTTTGGAGTTGCTCTAACCAACTTATAAGGTGGAGTTATACTGCACTTGTTGAGAATTTGAGAAAGGGATAGGAGATGCCTCACGCGCGTTTGCTCGCCTTGCCGAGCCGCGACGTGAAGGACGTACGTGACGTGTGGACTGTGTTTGGTCTGGTTTTGCAGTTTTTAATCACGAGTTGTTGACTAGTAGCTGATGCAGTGTTTAGTGGCGAGTAACTTACGTGCATTTGATGGCAGTCGAATAATGGCAATGAATCTGGACACCAAAAGGTTTGTGGTGCCTATAAGAAGGGCGCTCCTTCTCAGTCGTTCGCGTACAACACACCACCAGAGCTCCTCCACTGCTGCGCTGCGTTTTTACTGTCCCTGTTCCGGCGATCTGTGTGCACGGATTTCACCGGAAGAGCAGGTCTCCGAAGCTATGCCCTTGCCAGAGATTCTGCATCCGAGGAGCACTACGGGAAACATGGGAAACATGGGAAACATGCAAGATGCCGAGTGCCAGGGGCACTCGGCGAAGCCCCAAAAACACTCGGCAAACGACACACGGCAAAAATCTTGACGGCAAACACTGATTCGCCGAGTGTTTTGTGTCGGGCACTCGGCAAAGACTTTGCCGAGTGCCCAAAAAACACTCGGCAATCAATTATTGAAAAAAATAAAAAAAAAGTCATGCTCCGCCACCTGCTCCGCTGCCGCCGCCGCCGCCACCATCCTCTCCTCTTCTCTTCAGGCCCCGGATCCGGTGGAGGGGACGGGCGAGCGGCGGATCCGGGGGCCGGGCGCCGGGGGGCGGCGGCGGATCCGGGGGCCGGGGGCCGGGCGCCGGGCGGCGGCGGGGGGCTCCGGGCAGCGGCGGGAGGGAGAGAGGAGGGAGGAGTGAGGAGGGAGTACTGACGGGGGGAGTAGTGAGGGGGCCGGCCGGGCACTTAAGTGCTTGGGCGGCCGGGCAGTTAAGTCGCCGAGTGTCCTAGGGGTGACACTTGGTGAAGGGTGCTTTGCCGAGTGTCTACCCTAGAACACTCGGCAAAGTTATTTTTAAAAAAATTAAAAAATATCTAACAATTTCAAAAAATTGTCAAAATTTTACATGAAATAATATATATTCTCTATTCACTGTACAAAAAGTTTTGTAGTCCAATCAAAACTCGACCGTCATTTTGACTCCAAATCTTATGCAATCCTTCTCAACGTTACTATTTTTCTTCGGAAATACTTTGATTTGTAAACATCGTACGTGATGAAATGTGCAAAATATTCTTAATTTTTTTCCACAGCCTCCACCTATGATATCATCACATCATGACAAATCTCATGATTTTCAGACTTTGCTTATTTTTTTATAATTTAAAAATATCACTGCCACACGTTCGTGGTCGTGTTTCCTGAACAAGATGTTCGAAATTTCTTGTCATTTCATGGGTCAGGTCTCAAATTGGGCCAAAAAACATGAATATCATTTTTCTACTCATTTTGTTCCATAATTTGAATCACTTGGAGTTCAAATTTGACTTATACCAAAAATTCCCTTGAAATGCAATTAATTAAATAAATATAGCAAATAAATTCAAAAATATACCAAATTTTAACATGGAGTACCACATGTTGTATGTGGGGAGTAGAAAAAATTTCATGGTGAAAAGAGGGAAAAAATTATTTTTTTGCCGAGTGTCAAAAAAAACACTAGGCAAACCTCCCTGTTTGCCGAGTGTTTTTTTGACACTCGGCAAATCCCCCTCTTTGCCTAGTGTTTTTTATTTGACACTCGGCAAAGCCCCGGTTTGCCGAGTGTTTTTTTTTGCCGAGTGTTTTTGGCTTGGCACTCGGCGAAGAGCTTGTTTGCCGAGTGCTCGAAAAAAAACACTCGGCAAAAAAATACACTCGGCAATTTTCATGTTTCCCGTAGTGGAGTAGAAGGACGATCAAGTTTTTGGGGAGCGCATCCGCGCGACTGCTCGTTGCAAACAACTACTTCCTGGAAACGCAATTGCACAGATGTCGGGTAACAGCATATTCAGTTCTCCAGAACTGACCCCGTTCAGGGTACTTCCTCATGAACTTTCTAGTTCATTTCTGGTGAGTTTCCATTGCATGCATTGCTATAGACACAAAGTTCCATGCTCCTGTTATGGCAACATTTTATGTCATGTTTTATTTAATATTTGGAATTAAAATAAATAGTAAAATGGCTCTGATTCTAAGGGGATGTTTGGATACGAAGTGCTAAACTTTAACAGTGTCACATCGAATGTTCGGATGCTAATTAGAAGGACTAAACATGAGCTAATTATAAAACTAATTGCAGAATCTTGTGCTAATTCACTAGACGAATCTATTAAGCCTAATTAATCCATCATTAGCAAATGGTTACTGTAGCACCACATTGTCAAATCATGGACTAATTAGGCTTAATAGATTCGTCTCGCGAATTATACTCCATCTGTGCAATTAGTTTTGTAATTAGTTTATGTTTAGTACTCCTAATTAGAATCCAAACATCCGATGTGACAGGTGTTAAACTTTAGGAGGGTGTTTCCAAACACCCCCTAACCAGTATCTTCCGCCAAAAGAGGAGGGAAAGCGCCTTCAATTTTGTCACTACAATAATGCGATCGGGGTGAGTGACTTTCGTTTTTGTACTCCACGGCATGTGGGGCTTTTTGATTCGATCGCATGCGGGCCAATCGGCAACCCCGGCCAGAACTGGTTCCTCCTTCGCCGCCCGTTCAAACTAGATTCGTTCGGAGTTCAGGCGGCTACGTACTACGCTAGGGTGCACGCGCTGGCCACGTGAATACGCTTCCTCCTTTGCCAATTGCCCCCTCTGGCGATACTAAGGGCAAACCCCTGTACACGTACGGCTATCTGAAGACCCAGGGGCTCAGCGCCGGCACATTTGAAACATGAAAAAGGTACAGCCTGGCCAGGCCAGGATATGCAGGATCCGGGCACGCTGCTTTCGCGAGAATGCGAGATCCAACCGCAAGTGGGGGGATGCGCGCGTGCCTCTCGTTTTATCTCCTTTGGAGTGCTATTGAAGCACCAAAAGCAGCAGGAAAATCAAAGCAGGCGAAAGGAACACGAGGTCGACGACACTGACAGGGCTCCAAGCCGCCTTTTGCTCCTCGGCACCTGCAGGCGGCTAACCCAACGTCCCAACCAACTGCAAGTACATGCTCTTCATTAAACACAGCTAGCAGCTGCTACAAGCCAAGTGGTGTGCTGCTGCGAGACGCTCGGACGCAAAGCAAGCAACCGGAGAGGAAAGCGGCGAGCGCATGAGTGCTCAGCTTAAAGCGGCCGTCGATCACCAGCAGCGTCTGTTGCAACGACAACAAAGCAGCCACCGACCCCCGCGGCCAATGGATCCATCCGCCCGCGAAGAGGCCACTAACCACCGCCGCACGAGGGCACCGTGGAGGGGATTAAAGTAGTTGGCACGAGGGCCGCCCGGGCTCCCCACTGATGCTCGTGCCTCGTGCTATAGCGACGGAGATCGTAACCGTAGAGAACTCAAGTTGGCGTATTTTGGTTTGGGGAATCAAGTTTAAGTCTGCCGTGATTCGTCGTGTCGTTCCTAACAGGAGTACTCCCTCTGACCTAAAAATACATGTCGTTTAAAACATTTATTTGGTCAATAAAACATGGTATTTCGTATGAAGATAATTAAATATTGTAAAAATATTTTTCTTTGCCGAATATAGTAGTGTTTTATCTTACATTATCAATCTAGTTTATATAATGATGATCAAAGTTACGAAGTGGCAGGTATCTTAAATAAAAGAGGAAGTAGTATGCAAAAGGAAAAAAATAAGTTACTTTGTTTCTGTGTCTTTCCTCAGTAAATGATTTTATTGTAAAAAAACTCACCTAGTAATTAAGTATGGTGTATTTTCCCCATCATCATTCGGTTACATGTACCACATTAGTCTTAAAATAAGTTCATTTCGACTATGCACCACCAGGACAAGTGCCTGTCTAGGTGCATAGCTCCAATACAAACTTATTTTAGGACTGTAGTATTATAGATCTAATTACATTGATCAAGATGTATAGACCATGAACAAAAATTAAAGGACATGATAATAAAAAGACGTAAGAGCTGAAATTAGAAAAAAAAGGGAGCAAATTACCATGTGGTCTTTGTTTAAAATTAAACTCTCTTATAGGTGGAAACCAAATTCGGGGTCTCTATGATGAATGTGTGGATATGAAAGACGAGGTGCGATGGTGATCAACCAATTAGACGGATCATATTCAAGTAGGATCCAGCGGTCCTTCGCCTATTCGGCTCCTGGGAAGCAAAGCAACGAGAGAGTGCTGGAGTTTGACTGCAGGCAGATGTTGGAAAGTTGCCTTTGCCTGCAGGTTCATCATCATGTTGCCAATTTGCGGAAATAGATTAGGAGGCGGCGGCGGGGGATGCAAAAGCGTGATGCGCCTCATATCCGAATAAAATCCATGGATATGCCCTCGGCAAATTGCAGCCGAGCTAGGCTGTGTGCCCCCCTTTCCATTTCTTATTACCGCAACCTTTCGCCCGGGGTCGTAGGCTTTATTAGTACCTTTGTTGTTACGTAAAAAAAAGCAGGGGCTTTTGTAGAAAAGCTCGCGTGCAACTTATATGGACAAGCCGGCGCCCGGCGGCCTTTCGGTTACCCGCGAGTGGAATCGCCTCATCTGATGAAACAGTAGGATCCGGATCAGATGGAGACGCTCCCGACGGCGTTTGTGCTACGTGCCGTTCACCTCCAAAGCATTTTAACTTTAAAAGACCGCAGAAACTCCTTCAGATAAGACGTTCAAGAGCCGAATTCACCTCTTGGCGTGCACGTGACCATGTGAGCCAGGAATTTTTACCCACAAACTAAAGGGTGTTTGGATCTTTAGTCCGGACTAAAATCCATGTCCCATCAAATATTCAAAGGCTAATTAGAAGGATTAAACATGAATTAATTATAAAACTAATTACATAGATGGAGGCTAATTCCCGAGATGAACCTATTAAGCCTAATTAATCCATCATTAGCAATGCTTACCGTAGCATCACATTGTCAAATCATGAACTAATTAGGCTTAATAGATTCGTTTCATAAATTAGGTTCTATCTGTGCAATTAGTTTTATAATTAATCTATATTTAATACTCCTAATTAGTATCTAAACAGAAATTATAGGTGGCGTTTGGTTCCTTTGCTTATTTTTAGCACGTGTCACATCGAATGTTTAGATACTAATTAGAGGTATTAAACGTAGACTATTTACAAAACCCATTACATAAGTGGAGACTATTAAGCCTAATTAATCCATCATTAGCAAATGTTTACTGTAGCAACACATTGTCAAATCATGGACTAATTAGGCTTAATAGATTCGTCTTGCCGTTTAGCCTCCACTTATGTAATCGGTTTTGTAAATAGTCTACGTTTAATACTCCTAATTAATATCTAAACATTCGATGTGACGGATGCTTAAATTTAAGTCAGTGAACCAAACCAGACCTTAGGAGCTCCACGGGTCCTAACTGTCAGCCAGGAACATGTGGTCGGCCGTCGGCGTACCGGTAGTTTATTGCTAACCAACCAACGGCTCTGGGGGCACGCAGACGCAGACCGGCCCGTCGTCGCCGGCGGCCCGGCGCTGCCCTGGACGGGGGCTGGACCACGCACCGCGTGCGGTCCTGACCTAACTGTCCGACCTGGCGTCCACGCAGAGAACAGGATAAGGCAGCTTTGAAATGCTTTGCATGTAGAATGCACATCGAGACGACCGCCTGCTTCTTTCTTTAATCCTTCTCCTCCCCCGTTCTCATCGCCCAGGCGCGGCTGACTCGGCGCCTACGCGGACGCCAGCTACCGTGCGTGGCCCGAAACCGGGCCACCGCGCCCGCTGACCACGTCATGCACCCTCACAGCTGGGCAGCCGGCGCAGCAGCCTTCACGCGGGCCGGCCGCACGGCGACCACGACCCGCCACCGCCACCGCCGCCGCCCACCACCACGTGCTGCACCTGTCGCTGGTCAGCCAGCCGTTCGCCCGGTGGCCTCCGGCTGCCTCGCTGGTCAACACGTACGACGACGGGTCTGCCGGTCGCGAGTTGGCGTCTGGCAACGACCGTCGACCGGCCAGCTGACCGCGCCGATCTGTGCGCGCTCGCTGGACGGACGCGAATCATCCTGCCCCTCCTCCGCCTTGGCAAAAATCTGTCGTGGCCGTCGTCGTTCCAGCGGGCAACGAGCCAACCCCAACCCCCGTTCCCGTTTGGAGGGGCTCTTGACAGCATCAGTTCCGGGCTTAAAATAAGCAGACCTGCCTTGGACCGCTTCGCTAAGCACCCTTCACAGGTCAATTACTTGGATTATCTCCAGATTACATCGACGTCTCTTGTTCCATTGCGCGTCGCAAATCTGGTTCGCCGCACCTGGCTGGGGCACACTAGGTAAATAAACAAAATACAGCAAGAAGATGCGTTTTGTTTGGGTGAAAAGGACAAACGCAAAACAACGTGACGATCATTATTCTCCGAAGGAAACCAAGAGGATGAAAATGAAATCGCTTCGTAGTTGCAGGTTGCGGATATGAGAGACTTTGGATTGCGAATAGGACGGGGCGCAGGATCAGATAGATCTTGGCAAAAATGTTTGGGATCGTAGGGTCGCTGTCCAAGTTCCAATCCGACACGTTGGAATCGTACACTGGCCATGAAAGTTTAAAGTATATATATCTGGACGTTATCTGAGAAATTTCGATTATTTCGGTGATGGGGTAAAAAGGGGAGAGAGAAACGCGGGAGTTGGATAGAGCAGGGGACGTGGGGAGGAGTCACCCCAGCTCGTCACACCTGACGTCACGCGAGCAGCCGACGTGGCAGTTCCTGTACGCGACACGTTTTTCTCGCCGCCGGGGCGCCCACCTCGATGCCACGGAAAAGACGAGGGAGGGAAACATCTAAATGAGCCCCCCGGAACAGATAAAATTGGCAAACAGTTCTTTAAAGCGGGCCATGGCCCTCCGAACCACCAGCACCCCGGGCTGATCGCAGCCGTTCATTGAGCAGCAACGGCCATGGCTTGGCAAATCGGAACCGTCCGGTGAGCGGGCCCTGCAGTTCAAGGTGGGGCGCGTGACGCCAGCTGGCATCGGAGGGGCAAGCGCAACCTTATCCTCTTTTCCCGAGGCAACTCGTCCCTAGGCGCGGTCCAAGGAGCCTTAACCCACCGACAGATACTGAGCCCATCTGTCAGTGAAAACTGGTCCAGGAAAGGTCCCGCGAGCCGAGCCCATCACGCCCGTGGAATATACCGGCGCGTCCTTGCCTTCCCCTCCCCTGACCTCTCTCTCCTCGCCTCGCCTCCGGTCGCGTTTCCCATTCTGAAACTCGCGAACCCACCCCCCCTCCCTCCTCCCTCGCTGCCTCCATCAGATCAGATCAAAGCGGAACACCAACTCCTCCTCCTCCTCTAGGGTTTGGTGAAACCCTCCGCCGCGCGGATCGGTAGGGCTAGGGTTTGGTCACATCTCGTGGCGAAAGCTTTCTCTTCCATCTGCTCGGTGTTTCAGCCATGATGTCGCGGTCGTATACCAACCTGCTCGATCTCGCGGAGGGCAACTTCGCGGCGCTGGGCCCGGCCGCCGGCGGGGGGCGGCGGAGGCAGGGGTCGTTTGGGACGAAGCGGATGTCGCGGGTGATGACGGTGCCGGGGACGCTGTCGGAGCTCGACGGCGAGGACGATTCGGAGCCCGCGGCGACCAACAGCGTCGCCTCCGACGTGCCCTCGTCGCTGGCGGCCGACCGGATGATCGTGGTCTCCAACCAGCTGCCCGTCGTCGCCCGGCGGCGGCCCGACGGCCGTGGATGGTCCTTCTCCTGGGACGACGACTCGCTGCTCCTACAACTCCGAGACGGCATTCCCGACGAGATGGAGGTGCTCTTTGTCGGTTCCCTCCGCGCCGACGTTCCCGTCGCCGAGCAGGACGAGGTGTCGCAGGCGCTGCTCGACCGATTCCGCTGTGCGCCGGTGTTCCTCCCCGACCACCTCAACGACCGCTTCTACCACGGCTTCTGCAAGCGCCAACTCTGGCCTCTGTTCCATTACATGCTCCCCTTCTCATCATCCGCGTCCGCCGCCACCACCTCTTCGTCGCCCGGCAACGGTCGCTTCGACCGTAGCGCTTGGGAGGCGTACGTGCTCGCCAACAAGTTCTTCTTCGAGAAGGTCGTGGAGGTCATCAATCCGGAGGACGACTACGTCTGGGTTCACGACTACCACCTCATGGCGCTGCCTACCTTCCTCCGCCGCCGGTTCAACCGCCTCCGCATCGGATTCTTCCTCCACAGCCCCTTCCCCTCGTCAGAGATCTACCGCACCCTCCCTGTTCGCGAGGAGATATTGAAGGCACTGCTCAATTGTGACCTCATTGGGTTCCACACTTTTGATTACGCCAGGCACTTCCTCTCGTGCTGCAGTAGGATGCTGGGAATTGAGTACCAGTCAAAGCGTGGCTACATTGGATTGGATTACTTTGGCCGCACTGTTGGGATCAAAATCATGCCAGTGGGAATTCATATGGGTCAGTTGCAGTCAGGTCTGCGCTTGCCTGATAGGGAATGGAGACTTTCCGAGCTTCAACGGCAGTTTGAGGGGAAAACTGTCTTGCTTGGTGTGGATGATATGGATATCTTCAAGGGGATCAATTTGAAGCTTCTTGCCTTTGAGAATATGCTGAGGACGCATCCCAAGTGGCAGGGGCGAGCAGTGTTAGTGCAGATTGCTAACCCAGCCCGTGGGAAGGGTAAGGATCTGGAAGCCATCCAGGCTGAGATTCAGGAGAGCTGCCGGAGGATTAATGGGGACTTTGGCCAGTCAGGGTATAGCCCTGTTGTTTTCATTGATCGTGATGTGTCAAGTGTTGAGAAGATTGCCTATTATACAATAGCGGAATGTGTGGTGGTGACTGCTGTGAGGGATGGGATGAACTTGACACCATATGAATACATTGTCTGTAGGCAGGGTGCACCAGGATCTGAGGCCATGTCGGAGGTAAGCGGGCCAAAGAAGAGCATGCTGGTTGTGTCAGAATTTATTGGGTGCTCACCATCTCTGAGTGGTGCTATTCGGGTTAACCCATGGAATATAGAGGCAACTGCAGAGGGGATGAATGAGGCCATTTCAATGCCAGAACAGGAAAAGCATTTGAGGCATGAGAAGCATTACCGTTATGTCAGCAGCCATGATGTTGCTTACTGGTCGAAGAGCTTCATCCAAGATTTGGAAAGGGCCTGTAAGGATCACTTTAGGAGGACTTGTTGGGGCATAGGGTTGGGTTTCGGTTTCAGGGTGGTGGCCTTGGACCCTCATTTCACAAAGCTTAACATAGATTCAATTGTTAATGCTTATGAGATTTCAGAGAGCAGGGCTATATTGCTTGACTATGATGGAACTTTGGTTCCTCAGACTTCCATCAACAAGGCACCTAGTCCAGAAGTTTTGAGCATTATCAATACCCTTTGCTCAGATAGGAGAAACATCGTTTTTCTTGTCAGTGGGCGAGACAAGGATACATTGGGAGAGTGGTTTGCGTCATGTCCAAAGCTGGGGATTGCAGCTGAACATGGTTACTTCTTAAGGTATGTTTTGCCATTTTTGCACACCTGATACTTGTTTCTGAAGTATTGGCAGCTGGATACTATGCCTTTTCTATAATTAGTAAGAGTAATACAGGTTGTCCTTGCCAAACTTTGAACTTAGTATATAAGGTCTTAAGTGGCTTCATTACTCATTTAACATGTCAAATTGGAAAGATCAGTCTCTGTTCGTGACATTGGAAAGAGATTAAAGGACAAAACCCTTAATATTATCTGTTCTCACAAGTAGAATGGAGGCAGTTGCAGTGTTTGTCTTTCACAACTTTTGATCAGGATATTACTTATTTTTTGGGTTAAGTTGGCCCTTAATATTTCCTCTCTTTAGGATCATTTGGAGCATTACTTTAACCTGAGGATCTCATATGAACATGAATGTTGATCATTTTAGGCTCTCTTTTTAGTCAGTTAACAGAAGTAATTGGTTTAACTAGCTGCTATAAAAATGTTTAAACTAGAAAGGGTCTGTGAAGTAAGATTTCAACATTTGTGTAGGTGGTCTAGAGAAGAAGAGTGGCAAACCTGCACCCAGACTTTGGATTTTGGATGGATGCAAATGGCAAAGCCAGTGATGAATTTGTACACAGAAGCAACTGATGGATCCTCCATTGAGACCAAGGAAAGTGCTTTGGTGTGGCACCATCAGGATGCTGACCCAGGCTTTGGATCCTCACAGGCAAAGGAGATGCTCGATCACCTGGAAAGTGTACTGGCAAATGAACCAGTCTCTGTTAAGAGTGGTCAGTTCATTGTTGAAGTCAAACCCCAGGTTTGTTCATCTATTAATTTTTCAAATCCTTTCTTGAAAGATCTGTGCCTTTTAACTAGTTCATTCTTTGTGCCTTAGAAAAACACATTCGACTGTGTGTATAAAGTAAGGTTGAACCATAGACCACTGAGTTTAGCTAGCACCTTTATTTTTCTCACAGTTGATATGATAATTATTTTTAAATTTTATAAGCACCCAGGGCAGTTCCTTTTCGTGTTACAAATATATTAGCTTCATTTTTATTCACAATTAGGCTATTAGCTCCACTCAGTTATAAAAGACCTATTGGTCCTGTTTTGGCTTCTTATCTTGTTGAGGGAGTGAGTGCTTTCTGAAACAACTTTCGAAGAAGCAATTTGGTGACACTTTTCTGCAGTTTAAGTATTTGTGCTTTGTAGCCTTGCTGAAAAACACTTTTTTTTGTTTGCCTTATCACCAATGAGGCCGCTGGTATCCTGTCTTACCTTCTGTGATGGTTTTCATGCAAGTTGTTAATAATAGTGATGTTTCAAGCTTTTACCTACACGGTCAACATTCACTTAACTTCTTAAAATTGATTCCTGTTGTTGTTTTGCTAACCTGCAGGGAGTAAGCAAGGGAGTAGTTGCTGAGAGGATACTTGCATCAATGAAGGAGAGAGGAAAGCAGGCTGATTTTGTATTGTGCATTGGCGATGACAGGTCTGATGAGGACATGTTTGAAAACATTGCCGATATCATGAAGAGGAATATAGTTGCTCCAAGAACACCACTGTTTGCGTGCACTGTGGGACAAAAACCAAGCAAAGCCAAATTCTACGTGGATGATACATTTGAAGTGGTCACCATGCTGAGTGCATTGGCAGATGCCACAGAACCCGAACTGGAGACTGATTCGGCTGATGAATTGGTAGCATCTACTTTGTTGCTCAATATTGGTGACGAACAATCAGAATGCACTGATAGATCAATTGGAGGATCTTAGCACACTTTCAGAATATGATGATTGATTCAATAGTTTCTTCTACACATTTTTCTGATGGATATGAAGTTTGATGCTCCAGAGGAAGGCTTCTCAATCTGCTGTACTCCAAGTTTCTCCAGTCTGGCTAGACAGTATGATCTTTTGCTGCAAGACGTAGGCCCATATGTCCATAGCTGACTCGCCGACTTTCTTTGCACGTTTCTCGTTTCACTTTTTCGTTCCTCTGGTTGAAGTAAAATGAAAGCTTCACGGAAGGCAAGTGAATCGTGGGGCTGATGTAATGGGAGGGGTATAGAAGTGGCACATGTGAAAGGAGTCCGTGCAGCCTGTGATTTGATCTCTTATTAACACGTTACAAAGTGGTGGCACCTTTTGAACTATAAGTCGTAGCAATCTCAAGGGTGAGGTTTGATTTGTTTCGTTGCTTAAAAGCTGGATCTTGGCTCCTTTTCTCTGATGGTTTCGCTTCTACGTTTTCCCCCTCGTCCTTTCATCTGGAAGATGTTTGAGCTGTCAACGCTGTCGCTGGATTATGGCGTATGCAAGTATATATTTTAGCATATTTGCCTGTCGATTTTGTATGCCGTTGCCAACGAGAACTGGATCATTGGCGATTGTATTGGGCGTTGTTGTGGCAGGTTTTGCTTGGAGTACGGACAAAGGGCTCCTGGAATTGGTTGCGGCTTGTTCTTGTTCCTACTCTTCCATTTCTTCGGGTAGGGAAAGGACTTGAAAATCAAAATCACTCCAACTCGTTGATCATGGAGTGGTTCCTACGAAGTGATTTGTCGGTATAAACAATACCGTAGAATACGCCGTGGTATGCTGTAGACTAGTCGTGATCCCATTAGTGCATTTGCCTATTTACTGAGGTACCCATACCAGCCGATATGTGTATCCATGGCACTCCTGATCAGTATTTGCACAGCACCGCAATATCAATAGCGGCACAGCAAAATGCGTATCAATACGCTAACGTACCAACGCAATGTGGCACGCCGGCTGTGAGGCGTAAAACATCCTCTTCGGTTTCAGGTCTTGCAGAACTGAAGCTTGGAAACATCTCTCCCAACACGGCTCTCCAACCATGCGGCAGCCGTATGCCATGTGGATTGAACCCACAGACCGACAGCAAAACTGTAGCCGGCGCAAGGCATGGGTGGCAATCGGCCTCGGTATAGTGACCGGTGGCCGTGCGTCAGCAAATTGATCTGGTCAGGGGAGAAGCTGCCAATGTGCATGAGCAAGTCCCGCCCAATTCATCATACCAAGCTGTTCTGTCACTCTGTCAGGCATCGACAAAGGCACGAAGGAATCATGCGCAAATAGTGAAAGGAACCGGATCCACATGATCACGAACCGGGCAGATCCTTGGAGAAAGGCAGCCGAGCTGGACGTATAGGCCGCCGGGCTGACACGATGAATAATCAAGGTCCTTGTCATTCCACAAAGCTCAAAGATAGTGGTAATTATTTAACATTATGTTCACCTCAAAGTATCATCTAAGATTATGTCAATATACCTGTTCCTGCATAAGAAAAACTGAGACTCCAGACACTTCATCAAGCACCAAATGCAACACCAAATATAGTTCACCAGGCAAACACTAAAATAGAGGAAAAAGGTAAGAGAACTTTGACAATTCCAACAGAAAAGGTGTGACTCTACAAAAAAGATAACGTTCCAAAAGGGAATCGATTCTTTAGTCTATATATAGCATTCAACAACAAAGTGATTATCATCATCTATCATTATAACCATGTCCCCAGACTTGAGGAATCATACAAGTTGAGGACAGCAGTATCAGGAAGTGTCTAGTAACCAAGTATGAATGCAACATACCACACAAAAGTATAGTAACCAGTCTCTGCATCATTCTAAACATGGGTAAAGTACAAGGGAAAAATGGTATGTTATTACTCTACAAAGTAGATGTCAGTCAACATATCGCCCTGCAGGAGGCAAAGATATGATACACTGTGAAGTACATGTCAGAGGTACC
Source organism: Setaria viridis (assembly GCF_005286985.2). NCBI lineage: Eukaryota > Viridiplantae > Streptophyta > Magnoliopsida > Poales > Poaceae > Setaria > Setaria viridis. The sequence goes on along the minus strand of NC_048267.2, from coordinate 36,239,635 downwards.
AAGGTCCTATGAGTTTCTGTGCTAACTGTTTTTCAGCTACAAGAAATACGAGCAGTTAGGTTTTCTCTGCTGAGGTGAGATGCCCCAGCTTTTCTGTCATCTGTTCCACATTCTTCTTTCCCCACCATAAGTTTTCCCGATCTCCTATTCTCACCTGATCACCTTTATTGTCTCCATCTCGCCTTTCTGATTGGGCCTCCTGATGCGTGTTGGAACCAGGCTGCTCAGTAAGAAACTGCTCCCAGAACCCGTCGTTTGCCCCAGGTGCTGGATGAGGAGAGTCCTCGGCAGCTTGGTCTCTTGATGGACCAGTTTCTGTAATAGCAGGCTCCAGATTAACATCTATCTCAGACACCTTAGCTCGTGAATCTGTAAAGGACATCATTTGAGGGAGGGGAGGACTTTCTGCGCAGCTAGTTGACTCTGTTACGTCATGAGAAGAGAGCGAATCTCCTGCACCAGCTGAAGAGGTATGCATCCTTGAGGGTGAATCTCCTGCACCAGCTGAAGAGGTATGCATCCTTGACGGAGGCGATGGTACATGGGGATCACTTTCTCCAGATGAATGGAGCTCTGTGATAACAACGGCAGATGAAGGGCCAGGGACACCATCATATGAAATATCAAATGCTTCACTTGCTTCTCGAAAGAAATTCTCCAATGAGTTCAAGGAAGACTCCATTTTGTCAAATGATTCTATGCAAACCGGTGGGTTTGTTAAGCCCCCGTGCACAATCTGATTCCCCTCGGCATTTGCATCTTGGTGGAGTGAAATAGGTACTGGTAGTCTCCTTTTCTTTCCGTGATGATCAGGTTGCTGCACAAAGCTAGAGCGAAATCCTGGTGCCTGTACAATATCTCTGACATATGCTATCAGATTCTTTTGCCGATCCTCCAAATAGATCAACTTATCTTCCAGCTCCTGCATTCGTCTCTCCATATCAATTTTCTTTTGTGCATTCTTTTCAAGCTCTAATGTCAGAGCATCATTATCGCGCTTAAGCTTTTCAATTTCGTCCTCATATTCCCGCCTCTCATTATCTGCTAATGGTCCAGAACCCTGAGGGTGTGATGAATGGCTGAATATAGGCTTACGCCTATGTATATTTTTCAGTCGGTGCCGTTGTCCCCTAATGAAATCCTCATTTGCAAACTCCCATTGTTCAGGATCAACTTTCCTAAAGCCCTACAGAAGAACAAGCGGAAGCCTATTACCATAGCATAACGGAAATATGACTTGTAAAGGCTCATAGGTCAAAAGAAATCACGTGGTGTCAGCAAAAGAAACAGAAGTACACCAGCTGAATCATAATTCAGTTTCGCGTCTAGTCGATTTGATGTGTGGGTGTGGGAAAACATGTGACTTCAACAGCATTTACAGTTGCCAATGGATCATTTGTCAAACAGTCCTCGAATTCTATCAGATTTATTAGAAGGAAAAAAGCATCTCACGAAGCTAATTGAGCTTAACCAGAAGTGGCTTCACCTTGGTTTTCTACAAGCATGTGGAATTAAACCTAACGCACAGTCACCAATCCGCTATGCTATAACAAGAAAACAATCCATTCGGCCTAAGACGATACCCTAAGCACTTGTTGTACTACATGTCTACAGCTAACAAGATTCGCCCCCTGAATTGTAGGATTCTCGATGACAGCAGCACAACACCACGCATCCCGATCGACCAATTGGACAGGAAGGGAGACGGGGCGAAAAAGGAAATGAAGGATCGTGGCGGCTTACGTAGGTGTTGAGCTGCCGCACGAAGCTGGAGAAGTTGTTGTGCTTGAAGTACTTGGGGAGCAGATCCCTGCAGAACTCGGCCTGGTTGGCGACGACGAAGCTGGTCCCCGGCGGCGTCCACGCCACCACGGCGTCCGTGGCCGGGTCGTCCACCATCTCGTACGTCTTGCTCAGGAACGGCGGCAGCGAGGACGCGCTCCCGCCGCCCGCCTCCATCCCTCCCCCTCCTCCTCGTCCCCCTCAGGCTGCTGCTGCTGCGGCGGCGGCGGTGGCGCGGCGCATGCCCGGCGTGATCCGAAGGGGAAGCGGCTTGCTTGGGTTTGGTTGGTTGGTGGCGGCCGGGGGGGAAGGGAAAATTTCCTCTCGCTCGGAATCGGATTGGCGGAAATTTCCAGAAGGTTAGATTGCAGCAGCGTGGGCCTCGAGCGCGGCGCGGGGAGGCGGCGTCAGTGCGCGGTTCTGGTTGGGTTGGGTTAGGTAAGCAGTGACGCGTTCCGGCGCCGCGGCTTGTGTGACCGGACCAACGGGATGGCGAGATGAAAATGAAATGGTCGAGCCGTCCCGTCCCGTCGGAGACCTGTGGTGGCGATGGGAGCCGTGCGGCGCGGGCTCGGTTCGGTAGCGCGGGATGGCGCGAGTGGTTGGATACCCTCGGCTTCACCGCCGTTGGGTTGACTTCCTGGGGCCTGTAGACCCCCAGGAAGTTCTGCGGACGTCTTGCTGGCTCGCCGCCGCCGCCAGTAGGATGTTCTAAAAAACCCCCAAGATCTTCGTCCTCTGATCAGGTCATCAGGGAAAGGAAGCTCGTCGCCGGGCATTATTAGGGCGGATAGGGGTGTTCCGTGGTTTTTCTGCGATGGGACACGGCCGGAAAACGAACACCTTTTGGAAGAATGAGTTGAACGAGTACCTCGCCCAGGTGGACTAGTTGGATTATGCAGGTGGGCAGAGGGAGGAGGGTGGCAATTGACATTAATGGTGAAAGATGGGAGTTCTTTAGGACTTACGAAGGTCTGAGGTAAGGAGACTCACTATCCCCTCTACTTTTCAACCTCGTGGGAGATTCTTTGTTGGTAATGTTGAGCTCAGCATGTAGAGTTAGAGATATCCAGGGCTTGTGCCGCGTTTGGTTGACGGAGGTCTATCACACCTGCATTATGCAGATGACACAATCAGTTTTGTGAAGAATGAGGATAGATCATTGAGGAACCTGAAATTCATCTTATACTGCTTGATGTTTTTTAATTTTAACCTTTTTTAAATAATATTTTAAAAATAACTCCTCCTGACAAATATTTCCATCCCTTTTGGTTGCGCTTGACCGCGTGACGTGACAAAATAACGTTATCACGCTACATGCACTGGTATAACAAGCCTGCCATGCTAGTGTGGGGAGGTGACATGGGCTCCTCTTACCACGATACTGCGTGTGGCGCGACAACGTGGTTCTGTCGCACCACTTTGCATGGCATGATAAGAGCCTACTCTAATTTAATTTACTCACTTTGGACCATCTAAATAAAATAATATTTGAACTTTAAATGTTACGAAACTTGACATGCACGATATATAATGTATGAACATTCCATTTAGTAACACGTACAAGACAAGTCGTACAAGACAAGTGCTACATATTTTAAAAATTTTAATTTCAAAATTGGCTATGTATTATCCCTATATCCCACATGGGGCTACTTGGGAGTATCTCTATAAAATAGCATTTAAAATTTAAATATCACGAAACTTGACATGCACACCGTGGAAAGTGTAAAGGTTCAATTTTACTGACACGTAGAAAGCCAAGTGTAAGCTATGTATTATCCCTCTATCTCTCTTAGGACAGCTTCTAAGTGCTAAATAAATTCACTTCAGCCTTTTCTTTCCTTTAGTTTAATATTTTAAAACTCTAATAAGATGACATCATAAAATATATTTATTTCATTTTAATTATATTCACACTCCTACTAGATATCCTCAAGAGCGCACAAGCTTCCATCAATCATTATACAATTGACCTTATTCAATTTTGAATTAGGCCAATGAATATGACTAAGTTGTAAATACAAGTGTTAGAAATCCATAATTTATGATGTCTAAGAAATAACATTATAATACTACACTGTAGATTGTTGTATCATTATCTCTTCATTTGATATGACATCTTTGAAATTAGAAACCATGAAAATTGGGATTAGTCTAATGATAGCTAGAAACACCCATGCAACATAGTTCGATTAAGTGGAGAAGCTTCTCGATCACACGATACACCATCTACTTTGCTATCCAACCTGATATATATTGTAAGAACATGAAGTACATGATACGCGAGTGAATTAAACATGAATGAGTTAGAAACTGTGTGTTCTTTGAAGTACATCGTAGTGTACTATAGTGTGCATGCACAAATGGATGGATGTTAGAACTAAGTTTATATTAGTGACCAATTAGTTAAGGTGTGGGTGTATGATCTGTAGTGAGATGGTAGTACTCATAAGCTTCATCAGGCAGTGTGTCTTCTCGGTATTGAAATTTCTGCCGAAGTAGCTTAACCCGAAAAAAATCGCTAATGGATGGATGTTAGAACTAAGTTTATATTAGTGACCAATTAGTTAAGGTGTGGGTGTATGATCTGTAGTGAGATGGTAGTACTCATAAGCTTCATCAGGCAATGTGTCTTCTCGGTGTTGAAATTTCTGCCGAAGTAGCTTAACCCGAAAAAAATCGCTACTTGATATCTAAACAACACCTCACATGACGGGTATGTGCCAGGAAGCATATATAGAAATTGAATAAATCTAAAGATATGATCACATCGTTTTTGTTGGCAGGAAAGTCACATCTTAGTTATATCCATAGGCTAATTCAAAATTGAATAGGGTCAATTGTATAATGATTGATGGAATGAATATAGTTAAAATGAAATAAATATATCTTATAATGTAGCCTTATTAAAGTTTTTAAAATATTTAGAGTTAATTAAGTTATAAAACTGAAGGAAAGAAAACGTCGAAGCGAATTTATTTAACACTTAGAAGCTGTCCTAAGAGAGATAAATGGATAATACATAGTCTACTTTGAAATTATGCATTTCAAAATATGTAGCATTTGGCCTTCTACATGTTAGTAAAATTGAACCTTTACACTTTCTACAGTGTGCATGCCAAGTTTCATGATATTTAAATTTTAAATGCTATTTTATAGAGATCAAGAGCCCCATGTGGGATATAGGGATAATACATAGCCTACTTTGAAATTAAAAATTTTAAAATATGTAGCACTTGCCTTGTACATGTTACTAAAATGGAATGTTCACACCATATATCGTGTATGCCAAGTTTTGTAACATTTAAAGTTCAAATACTATTTTATGTAGTGGTCCAAAGTGAGTAAATTAAACTAGAGTAGGCTCTTGTCACGCCGTGCAAAGTGGCGCGACAGAAGCACGTTATCACGCCACACGCAGTGGCGTGATAAGAGGAGTCCATATCACCTCCCCGCGCTAGCGTTACAGACTTGTCACGCCAGTGCATGTGGTGTGACAACGTCATTTTGTCGCGCCACGCTGGCCGGCGCAACCAAAAAGGGTAAAATATTTGTCCGAAGGGGTTATTTTTAAAATAATTTTTAAAAAGAGTTAAAATTAAAAAATTCTACTACTTTGAGAATATGTCTGGTATGAAGATCAACTACAATAAGAGTGAGATTTTTGGGATTAGGCTGGGTCCTGAGGATCAACAAGAGTTAGCGGATCTGTTTGGATGTAACATAGGCACACTACCTATTACCTATCTAAGCCTGCTAGTTAGCGACCTCAAATTAACTAAAGCGCAATTGAGCTACATTGCAGAAAAAGCGAAGAGAAGACTGGGTATATGGAAATGTGACACATTGACACTGTCTTCAGGAGGAAAAACTGTACTAATTAACTCCTGCCTTTCCAGTACCCTTATGTATACAATGGGTGTTTATTTGCTGTATGAGGACAATTATCAGACTCTAGACACTATATGCTCTAAGTTCTTCTGGCAGGGAAGTGTAAGAAGAGGAAATATCATATGATCAAATGGGAAGCGCTAGTCAGACCCAAAGATTTTGGAGGGCTGGGCTTCATGGATGTTAGAGCTATGAATGTTTGCCTGTTATCCAAGTGGATAGATAGACTGGAGAGGGATGATGACAGCATGTGTATAGAGCTGCTCAAACGAAAATACCTGGGCCAGAGAAGCATTTTCCAACTTCGTAGAGCTTGTGGATCCCAGTTCTGGAGGGGGCTGATTGAGATAAAACAATGGTTTCAAAGAGGTAGAGTTATGAAAGTCGAAAGTGGAAGCCAGACCAGATTCTAGGAAGATGTATGGGTGGGAGATTGCCCCCTAAAAATAGTTTGATTTGTTGTACAAGTTTTTCTCAAACCCAGAAATTACAGTGGAAGAAGCTAGAGATGAAGGGGGTGGCTGATCCAGTTTAGAAGAGCGTTGACTACCGTAGAGTTGCACGAATTGTGCAGACTTGTGGAACAACTAGACAATATTGAGCTCACAGAGAATAGAGACGAGATGTGCTGGGTCCTAGAGAAATCTGGCAGATATAAACCAAAATCCCTGTATAGAGCAATGACCTTTGGTGGAGTGATAGATAGTCTGTCCACATTGGGAAATGTAGAGTGCCGCTAAAAATCCATATCTTTCTATGGATGGATGGTTTTTCAGAAAAAAAAATCCAATCGGCGGTGTAGCTGAAAAAAAAAAAGGAATTGGTCAGCCCGGAACAGTGTAAACTGTGCGAAAAGTTAGAATCAACTGATCATATAATCTTTCAATGCCCTATTACGGTTTTTCTTTGGAACTTTATAAAGAAACTTTGCCTCTGAGGGGACCCCACAATCTTGTTTGAACTTAACTGAAAAGATAATGTGAGATATGAGAAACAAATCTAGACAACTCTTTATCTATGTTTGTGCAGGAGCCATGTGGGTGCTGTGGAAGACAAGGAACGACATGGTGTTCAACAACAGGATCGCTACGACGCCGGTGGTGGTGGTGCACAGGATGGTGGCGTTCCTAACGGAATGGAAACCTCTTGCTGATAAAGATCTGGAAAAGGTGGAGGAGGTGATCGGCAAGCTGACCAAAGCATACTCTGGACTTGCTTGAGGAGAATTTCTGTAGCTGTCTCAGTATCTTTTGCCTATTTTCTCTTTCGCCTTATCTTGCCATGAAGGTGTTGTTCCACATGGTGTTATGTCTTTTGCGCGAGTAGAGCGAGCGAGTAGAAGAGGTGTGCTGTTTTTATTCTATTTCTTGCGCTAGGTAAACTTAGCACTCGCCAAACTTGTAAAACTGGTAACCCAGAGGTGGACCGGTTGTCAAAATCCTACCTGATACGCTTTCAATAAAGCTGGGCAAGATTTTGCCTTTGGTCTTAAAAAAATGAGTACCTCGCACTTTTCAGGTCAAGCTCATGTTTAGCGCAACCGTTTCAACGTACGTTTAACGTACCACCCTTAAATGCGGTTCATCGTATCCAGGCGAATGGTGGGAAGTGATCCTTACCGCGAACTACGTACCAATCAAGCAACATTGCAAATCATGATTAGTCATCAGGATTTGAAAAGAGAGATGTCGAGGGATCTTTACAACAAGACCATGTCACCCCCAACATTTTTTCGAAATGAAATGTCACCCTAACAATTGGCACAGGTGATCAGGTAGTACACAACAAACTTCAGAATGGCGCAATCTTACAATAATGTAATAGCTACAACAGAAACATTTTCACTTTCTTTGTTTTGTTGTTCTTTCTTATTTAGTCTCTATTCATAGCCACTCCGCTATTTGTACATAAACATGCTTTCCAGTATAATGAAAAGGCAGAGCACCTGCTTAGTTTGCTCGAAAGAAACAAAGGAGTGGGTGAACGCAGAATCAATAATCATCAGGTATTTGCCTTTCTTAAAGAAAAATACAGCACATCTGTAATATTCGTTTAAATTTTTAGGATTTTTTACCCTGAGATATAGGTCATGAAGAGGAACAAGGAAATACACGTCTATTCAACAAACACAAAGATAAGGAGAATCCTACACCTTGCTACCCAAGGGAATTGGTCTTTATGAAAACAGTGAAACATTCCGAATTTAATTTTAAGACGAACAACAAAACAATCTACCATCTCATATCAGGTCAAGTTAAAACTTTAACCAGGAAATGAAAGTTGAGGGACGATAACCCTTGATGTAAAGTTCAGGGTCTAAAATAGCTATTTTGCCTTGATTTAAACCGTACCACATTACACAGTACTCAGTGACAAGAATTCCATCTTCCGCCCGATGTGCCTGCGCCCTGTGCAGCCATTGGCGCCGCGTCGCCCTGCGGCCGTCTTGCTAGGCTCCTCGCAAGTCGCAGCAGCCGGGACAACCCGCCGTTGTTCTTGTGCACTGCATGGTGCTATGATCTGATCAGCGACAAGGAGCACGTCGATGTTGCGTCCGTTGTACACATTGGCACATTGGCCACAGGAAAAGAGCATCTTATTGGAAGAGAGTAGAAAGAGTATTAGGAATTATAATATGGAGATCAGAGACCAATCTTTAGCAACCACAACACTTCTGAAAGGTTTTTATACGTATATGAACGTAATTGTTCCCATTTCCGGAACGTAATCGTTCCTCGGAGGTTGGAGCTTGAACAACGTTCCCGGAACAAGGAACATGGTCACGTTCCCGGCTGCTAAGGCCGAGCTCTACATTTACCATCCAACAAAAAATGTTGGATGGACAGAGAATTTTCTATTACAATTCTTTGGACCAACTCCTACGATAAAAAAATACAAATCAATATTCAGCAGGTGTTTGCCTTTTTCAAACAAGCACGACTGTGGTTTACCTTGCATTCTTGCAAGTTACAATTTTGCATGACTGCACAACACGCCCTCTGTATGTTTGGTTCTTTTCATGATTCTGAAAACATCCCATGTTATTTCCAACCATTTGCAGCATTCAGTTAACTATCCAAGATATGTCACATGAAGAGAGGCAAGTAAGGACATATCTGTGTTACAACACAGAAAAATAGAAATACCACACCCCTCTGGCCAAGGAAATTGGCCTTGCGAAAACATAGAAACAATCTCTGTATTTCAGATGGTATCTTCCGCGTTTTAACTTCAAGATGAACAATGAAACAACCTACCATCTCATATCAGGTCAAATTTACAAAGTGCAACGGGAAAGCAGAGATTTTGGGTTGAATAAAAGCATACCATAATACATGACTACTCAATGACAAGAAATATGACGAAATTTCAGCCTTTGGTGTCCAAATTACAAAAAAGATTTACACTCCCTGGGGCAGATGCATGACTGTGAGGATGGGAATCCAAACAATGGGTAAAACCTTCAGGGGAGGAATTCATCACCTCATCCATTTCAATCGATAGGGATTCTCTAGTCAGTCTTCTGTATTCTTTTATCCCTGATAGGCAGCGGGACAGGTTTCTGAGCCACGTGTGGATGTTCTGCCCCTTTGTAAACCTTGAGGTGTGTAAATAGTCTTCTTCCCAGCTGCAGATGTTCAAAATGATGAGCAGAACAAATAGAATAAGCATGTATAGCATATGATGAAATTAAATCAAATTAAATATGCAACTAGCACAAACAATGGAGTGGCTAGAGTAGAATGCTTTAGATGACAAAAATATGGGCCTGACAGAATGTGGGGTTCATAAAATGCATCCAGTAGACATGGTCTACAGATAAAGCTAAGAAGCAATTTTTTTTTGGAAGAAACAGTTAAAAGGCAGTTTTTTCAGAGCGCATGCTACACATCATAAATTCAGGACATGGTATTTGTGATATCACACACACAAAATACAAAGGGAAAAACAGCTTGGCAAGAAAATCAAATATTTTTTTCATTAACAGAATTCCCTTAAATTTAGTCATGTGATGTATGCTCAAAGCCATGCTTTCACTCGGGGAATATGATGATTCATGAGCTATACTATGACATCAAAAAACCTCAGAATTAACTATTGTAGTTCTCAATCTCACAAATATTTCCAAACAGCTGCTAACTAATATCAACCTGTAACTTTTGGGACTTCGAAAAGAAAGTCCACCCTGAAAATGGATCGCCGTTTCCATTTTTGATATACATTACAGTGAAAAAGCATAGATCTGATGGAGTCAGCTAGTAGAAGATGTTATCTTACCCTGCCCTTGGGAAGCATGCCACACACTGCATGTTCGATGATTCTCTCCGGAATCCTTTTCTGAAGTTGGTCGAAAGTTTCTTCTTTCATCCCTCCAGGCCGTCCAGAGTGCCTCCTATAGAGCTTCTGCGACCGCTTTTTACCAGAAACAGCAACCTTCTCTGCATTGACCTACGCAAACATTAAAAAGGCATAAATGACTTTTAGAATCGCATCACATGAACACATAGGATCTGTGTGGGGCCTTCAGAGATGCGCTGGTGTCGAAAGGACTACACTTACAGACACATAATCTTAGTTTCAAGATGATTTGTGGAGCTTATTTGCCTCTGCTGCTAATATTAGGACATTTTGAAGAGAATCTGAGGGAAGTAGCCATAGTGTCTATGCTAATATTAGAGCTATTGAGAGGATGCTTACCACAATAACAAAAGCACCCATGTCCACACTGGGAGTGTATGTGGGTTCATTCTTTCCCCTGATATGTACTGCAATGGTGGATGCTAGCCTGCCTAGAATCTTGTCTGCTGCATCAACAACATACCATGTCTTCTCCGTGGTTACATGATCTGCAGCCTTGGGATACCATGTAGTATTCCATATGTCCTGCAAATTAAAGTGCTCAATCAGATTTATGTAGGTATGCTATGGAGAAATTCATAAGAAAACAGAACAAAGCATAGTTCCAACGAACTGTACACATGGTGCTCATTTCTACTGAATTATTTCTCACTACGAAAGGGCCATGGCTAATTTAGTAATTTTCAATGCGATGGTAGATGACGTAAACAATGTAATCGGATGTACTTTAACTTGATTACTCATGCGCATAAAGGCATCGTCTCAAATGGACTAAGATGACATCGGTTAAACATGAACAAACTGGGATGGACAATGCTCAGCACTACGGTTCTATAAAACAAGCAGTGGTAGAGTGCGCATTGCTTTGCGAGAAGAAAGAGAGGGTATCGTACGGGGCCGCAGAGTTCGTCGCCTTCGAACATGAAGCGCTGCTCGCGGGGCACGAGCGCTGCGAGCGGCTGCCTCTTCTGCTTGTCGCTCTGCTCGCACCGCACGGCCAGTCCCGCCGGGGCGGCACGCCGCGTCACGGACCTGGCCAGGCGGCGGTGGTGGTGGCGGGGGGCGAAGGAGGAGGAGAGGAACGCGGAGGCGGCGACGGCCGTGGCCATTGCGGCGCCCCTGAGCTAGAGCGGCAACAGTCGGAGGCGGAGGCGGAGGCGGAGGGTGGGTCGGGTTCAGTGGGACGCAGCCATTTCTAGCTTCGAGGGAGGCGAGATGGGGAGCGCGGAGTGGATAAGGGGATAGAAGGGGGAAGTGAAGAGGAGGACGTAACAGGAAGACATGCTTCATAGGCCCATAAGAATTATAAATTTGGCCCATTAAGAGCAACTTCAAAAGACTGCTAATCTTACCCCAATGTCTTTTTGAAAAAAGGAGAAAAAACGAACTCCAACAGTCCACCCAAATCTTCTCCAATTTTTTAGCAACGCTAAAAAATAGCCTACCACCGCGTATATTTTAGCGTTGGCATTCCTCCCCCAATCCTGATCCCCGCACGCTCACGCGTCTCTTCCGATGGGCCCAATACGATGACGTGGCCTGTTTTAAAATATTAGGGATTATTTATTAGCGATCTGCTGTAGATTGATATGTTTTTAGGGGGAATTTTTTTGAAAGAATCCCCAATACATAGTTTTGGGAAAGAATTTTTTAGAGTGCTCTTGGAGTTGCTCTAAGGCACCATAACAGGCTCGCCTGAGAATTTGAGAATTCTTGCATTCCAAACACATGAAAATCATGATTTGCTACTCAAAGAAAAAAAAAGAAAATCATGATTTGATATACGTCATTGATTCCAATAAAATGACAGGGGAACAGAAAATTGTCCATCGCTATTCAGTTTCAGCAACAGCCAATCTTAATTATCACCAGTTACTTGACATCAGGTCATTTCATAATAGCCATTCTGACGGTGACGATGCAGAATCCATCATTAACACTAGGGCCCTTCTAAAAGTTGAAAATAGCCAGTATACATCACAATTCACAGGGGATGCAACGTTATCTGGCATGAGAGCAAGGCAGATATTGTGTATAGTCCATTTTCCAACAGCACAACAGATAAGAGAGATTACCTTCACAAGTTACACTGTTCTTTCGCTCCGTACCAAAAGAAAAAATATTTTTACATGTGAGATCGTGTGATCGTGTATCAGGTTCAGACCCGTGTACAAGGAAAACCATGATTCCTTCAGAGGAAAAATGGAGAGGTACTATAATAATATACAACAAAATTGTGAACCAAGAGATATCGGCCATTAGAACCAGATATGAATCAATGGTTAGTTAACTATCAGCAGACGAGTTGGGTGAAAAGATCACGAGGCAGACGACTCTGGATTCGTCTGTGTAAGAGGTTTTACTTTCCTTGTGTGACCCAAACTGTTCACAAGGTCCCTGCGAGTGCATACAGGAAACATGCTCATTCCAGGCATGTTTAGGCGCCACAAAACATATGGAAAACTGAGCTGATCCCGAGATGTGAAGCGCACCACTTCATTGAACCAAGTACACATGAAATGGTTCGGTGCAGGGGTGAGCTCCCTCACAATAACAGAGGCTTCAGCTAGGGCTGAAAATCAAACAAGTAAATTCATCGTATCAGGCATGATTCAAAGTTCAAACAGCAAATTGAGAAACATTCAACTTGAGCAACAAAACATTTGTTTGAAAACAATCCTAAATAACTGACCTTTCAATCCGTGTAATCTTTGTTTGTCCGGCATCCCATCTTGACGATATTGAGTCAATTGCACCTCTACTTCTTCAGGAGTAGCCTTGTGCTTTTGAACAATAGCTTTCCCCTCATCATAAATGTTGCTCCGCGCTCCATGTTCAGAGATAGCAAAGGTAGAGTTTGTCCTCCAAAGAAGAGCTTCAAGCACTGCTATCGGATCCCTTCGAAATTGGTATTTTGAGTCGACCCATATGGAGTACCTAGCCTCTGGGAAAAGGCGATGACTCAACATCTGCAAAAATCATGTTAAGTGGTTTGCTATTAGAATATAAATTGTTGCACAATCCTTGTGTAATAAATTTAAGGCAAAGGAAGTGATGATGGTAATCTCAGAAAATTAGTGATGATGGTAATCTCAGAAAATTGCTTCGCTTATGTTCCTGTAATGCCAAATTATGAAATTAGTGCAAAGGATATGTTATGTCATCTTAAGGTTTTTACCTTTGGGATCTTCCCATTTAATCGTTGATCCACAAAAGGAAGGCTCTTGACAACAATGATACGCCACCTTCCTATCATGCTATCATCACCAATTACCTTTCCTTCAGCTTCCTGAGTTGATAGTGTCACCTCATCCCAAAAGGCCACATAGCAAACCTTTTTCACAACAAGACCATGCAAAGAAACATATAATCAGTTAATGTGATGGTTTACTCCGATGTCCATGTCTGAAAATCTTGGAAGCTGAAATACCCTGCCGATAGAAGAATTAGCCATTCCAATAGGTTGGTATAGATCATCCCCACCACCAAATGCGCAGGTAGACACAACAACTTTACAGGCTCTCATGTATCTTCTATCCTCGTCAGAAATTTTGAAGCCACCATTGTCGCTGTAGAAACCACAGTGCACATTAACAGTCTCATTCACCTGCAGAAGTATGGAAGCACATTAAACACATCTATGGAAGGACAGCTTTCCGACAGCAATATAGTACATATCAGTAAGCCGTACAACCTTCAAGCTATCTTCTCTTTCAGCAAGTGTCTGAAATCCTGTAAACAAATTAAACCTAGTTGCTTCTGCATGCTGCAGCAAATACGAAGAGTTCGCCTCAGAGTGGTATGTGTCGTAGTCGTCTTCGTCAGATTTGTATGTGATCCTCTTAACCACAGAATCATGTTTTGTGCCTTTGGGAAGCACCAAATTTGTCAAACTTTTGGGACCAAGGAGCTTCAAGCAAGCTGTCAATATCAAAAATGCAAAAACAGGTCATGTCATCTCTTATATTTCAGCTGTACTAGTGAAGTCAAATTAGGAAAGAAGCTGAAAGCTCAGTTGCTGCACATAAGAAGCTTATAGTAGCATATAAAAAGAGAGAGAGAGAGAGAGAGAGAGAGAGAGAGAGAGAGAGAGAGAGAGAGAGAGAGAGAGAGAGTAGTATGTGCTCTGTGATTCAGCGCTTATCAGAACAGGTGTGTCAGCATTTCCATACTACTATAGTTTTACTTTCTCAGTGTACAAGATCTGTAACATAACTTTCTCAGTGTGCAAGATCTAAAATTTTCGGATTAATTGCCACGATATACCTAACTAGTGTGAAAAAACAGCAGTCCGAACTCTGAACCACCGTAAGCACAGCACACCGTGCAATGCAGTACTCGCGTTACCAATTACAACCACACCAATTCCTGTTACGCAGTTGACCGAAATACTGTACGTACGAAACCTCCACTGTAATATCTAGGATTTAGGGACAGGGGAAATCGGGAACAGTTTGTGCGTAGATCGAATCTTAGTAGGGCGGGGAACTCACGCTCGCGCACGCCATGGACAAGGCGTGTGGTCGGGTCGAGCCGTCCGAGGCTGGAGGCGTGCGTGGCGGGGGCCGGGGGCGAGCCGCGGAGCCGCGAGGCCTCGAAGAGGAGCAGCGCGACGGCCGGGAGGAGCAGGAGGACGGGCCACCACCGCGCCACCAGCCGCACCGCCCGCTGCCCCAAGCTACGCGCCGCCGCCTTCCGCCTGCCGGCGCGGGGACGCCGGGTCGGTGCCGCCGCAGCACCGTCTTCGTCGGAGACGGTGATGGAGATGCTTCGGATCGTCGACGACGGCATCGGGAAGAAAGCGGTGGCGAAGTGGTGGCCGTGGTGGGTTTGCCATTTAGCGGGTGGGTGGGCTCTCGGCCTGCGTGAAACCACCAGACCTATGGGTTTGCCAGATTGTTTGGGCAGCGAAATGCGGCCCAAACAATCTGGCCTGGCTCGAGTTTCTTTTCTTCTATCTCTGTCTGGGTTCGGAATTCCAGGCCCTCCTTAGGCGTCTGCCGGTGATGATTGGGTTCGCTAACATGAATGATTTTCCTTTTTAACCAGATCAGTATCCAACGTAGAGTAGAATTATACAACCTTAACTAGAAAACTAATCAGACAGGATGATTTCAATCACAATATTAATTATTAGAGATAATATAGAAATTTCTCACTATTATTATTGTATCTGAAATTTTTTAAAAAGACGCTCTTTGAAGGACGTAGGGAATAGCTTAGGATTATACAACTTTAAGATACGTAACTGCAGTCTTTAGATGATTGGTGCAGCTAATGGTCATTCTGTGGTTTTGAGTGTCGGGGTGTTTCATAAACCATATCTTGTTTTGCGGAGCTCCTAAAATTGATTATGTGTTGAGTTCAGGATGAGCTCTGCTCAAACAATTTTTTCAGAGAGAAGATTCTCCACTAATCATGTGAAGTGATTCTCTAAAATGAACTAAAAGGTCGGTTACTTGGAAAAAATAGCTTCTTCTAATTCTGTTAAGTGATTCGCCATTCTGATTTTAAAAATTTATACAAGAGAATCACTTTTACCCAGCGAAATCTCGGATAACCAGCTTGCTCGATAAACAGCCTCAATGCCTCGGAATCGGCGATATCTATATAGGGTCAGTCCGCGCCTCAGAACTCGACATTTGTCGCCACAGCTGTTTCGCGCATCTGCCACCAAAGTCGCATGCCACCCGCCACGTCGAAGCCTCGAGCTCACATACTCGATACGTGTCGCACGGCGCCACCCCAGCCGTTCCCAATCTCGCTCTTTAAAGAACGCGCCGGGGCGCACGTACACGTAACGCAGAGCCGAGCAAGCCAATCTCCGAGCTCCGATGGCGTCCAGCGACGACAAACCCCTGCCGACCCCGGCCTCCGCGACCGCCGGCGGCGGCACCGCGCCCCCGGGGCAGCCGACCGCGATGTCGTCGAAGGTGCTCGACATGGGCGCGGCGGCGACGCAGTCGCTGCAGCCCGTGAAGCAGGTGAGGCAGCACGTGTGCACGTTCGCGCTGTACGCGCACGACCCCAAGCGGCAGGTGGAGACCCACCACTACGCCTCCCGCCTCAACCAGGACTTCCTCCAGTGCGCCGTCTACGACTCCGATGCCGCCGACGCGCGCCTCATCGGTAACCCCGCCCGGCGTGCACCCACCAAATCTTTGCGTGATGGTGTCTTTGTTAATTGGCATATGCATCTTTGCAAAAATGTCTGCAGGCGTGGAGTACATGGTGTCGAGGAAGGTGTTCGACACGCTGCCGGCGGAGGAGCAGCGGCTGTGGCACTCGCACGCGCACGAGATCAAGGCGGGGCTGTGGGCGAGCCCTCGGGTGCCGGGGATGCTGGAGAAGCCGGAGCTGGACACGCTGGCCGCCACGTTCGGCAAGTTCTGGTGCACCTGGCAGGTGGACCGCGGCGACCGCCTCCCGCTGGGGGCGCCCGCGCTCATGGTGTCGCCGCAGGCCGACCCGGCCGCCACCGTGCGCCCCGCCCTGGTGCGGAAGCGGGACGACAGGTACGGGTTCTCCACGGAGGAGCTCCGCGCGGCCAGGGCCGACGTCGAGGCGCCCGCCGAGGAGCACCCGGGCCAGGCCGACTACTGGCTCCGACACCGCAAGGGGTTCGCCATCGACGTCGTGCCGCACGACATGAAGCGCCACGCGCCGTTCCCGTGAGCCGCGGGCATTACAAGATGTTCTGTGTCGCATGTGTAATAAGACCAGACGAAGTAGTATCGGGCAGTCTTGTTGAACTCATGAATAGCATGTATTATGTTTATTACCAGTTTATGGATGTCTAAATCAGCCGTGCATGTCTCTCCTCTCTAGCCAGCAAATTACTCACATTGGTACTTAAAAGAAATTTTGCCAAAAAATCTTCAAATAGTTTCAGCTTTATAAACAAGAAGCTTCAACAACTAAAACCCGACCCAAGCCATTTCCGCAGGAGCTTATGTGCTCTGTGCTGACCGGCCAAAGAGTTCGTTAAAAAAAAATGCTCTGTCCTCATACAGAGGAGGTTCTCATCACTCCACACACACTCTGCTTAGTGATGCCAAGTGCCAGGAAAACGTTCTGGTGGCCTCAAACAGCAACATGACGAAGTTTGCACGTATCCGGTATAGCAACGAAAAGGCTCACGAAGAGGACTCCCGAATGAAGAGACTGGCTAGGATAACCGCTACACGATGCATCACACTTGCTGCTGCTGCTGCTGCTGCTGCTCGGGTGCGTCCGCGGGCAATGCATTTCTGTACTTGTACCAGCTTGCCCAGAAGATGTAGTTGAAGAAGTTGAGGGTGCTGAGCACGGCGAGCAGCCAGAAGAAGAGGTCGAGGTGGTCGCGGTTGATGTTGTTGCTGGCGAGCCACCCGCCGCTCGCCGTCGATCCCTTGGTCGCCGCGTTCACGGCCTGCACGATGATGGTGCTCATGAAGTAGCCGAACGACAGGGAGCACCAAAGGAACGACGACGACATGGACTTGAGCGCCCGTGGCGCCTGCGAGTAGAAGAACTCCATGAGGCCGACGTAGGTGAACATGTCGGCGATGCCGAACACGGAGAACTGCAGCCCCAGCCAGAAGCATGACATGGGCAGGTAGTCCCTCCCCGGGATCATGTCCATCATCCCGTGCCTGGCGGCCACCTTCTTGCGCTTCACCTCCACGACGGCGGCGATGGACATGGACACGATGGAGAGCACGAGGCCGACACCCACGCGCTGGAGGTGGGTGATGCCGGTGGGGATCCCCG
Organism: Setaria viridis; assembly: GCF_005286985.2. Taxonomy (NCBI): domain Eukaryota; kingdom Viridiplantae; phylum Streptophyta; class Magnoliopsida; order Poales; family Poaceae; genus Setaria; species Setaria viridis. The sequence goes on along the minus strand of NC_048267.2, from coordinate 36,221,848 downwards.
TCAGGTGGCGCGCGATTGGCACGAAGAGGATCTCGTAGATGGGAACGGCGAACATGAGGAAGACGAGCGGGATGATGGGCATCGAGGCCACCGGCATGCTGAAGCGCTTGCTGAGCCTCGTGTCCATCGTGTTGCCCTGCCCGATGGAGAAGGTCTGCAGCTGCGCGAGGCAGGTGCCCATGATGATGGCGCTGCAGAAGATGGGCACCATGGCCAGCACCGTCTTGGCGTGTTCCACCTGCGTCACCCGGCACTGCCGCCACGGGTTCGGCGCCGCGTCCTTCGCTGTCTGGACTATGGCCGCCCTGTCCAGGAATCTGAAGGGCCTGTCCCTGTGCGCCACGAACTCCGTGTCCGGGGAAGCTTTGTTCCTGCTGATCTCGTACAGCTCGTCGGGGTTCTCGGGGAGCGGCAGGTTCCTGTTCCTGAACGCAGCGACGTAAACCTGGAAGATCTCCGTCAGCGCGCTGCTGCCCTGCACGGTGGCGATGCGGTACTTCGGCAGGCCGGCAATGAAGACGATGATGGCGAGGCCCATGACGCCTGTGGCGGCGGCGAACCCCCTGTACCAGCCCCATCTGTTCTGGATATACACGAACACCGTGACGCTGATGGCGCCGCCGATGCAGAGGCTGAGCAGCAGCCAGTTGAAGCAGCTGGACATCTGCAGCTTCTCCTTGGGGTGCTTCTCGTCGAACTGGTCGGCGCAGTGCGCCGGCAGGGCCGCCTTGATGCCCGCCGACCCGATCGCGATCAGGTACAGCGCCAGGTAGAGGTGCACCTCGTTGCTGCCGTGCACCCGCTGGCAGTTCGGGTCCAGGAGGGACTCGCACTTGGGCGGCAGCAGCCGGTCGTTGTGCGCCTGCAGCATTAGCAGCAGGAGCCCCTGCAAGAAACGCCCACAAGGGAGAGATGCAAGCTAGCGTGACAAAGCAGCAGGAAACCATCGGCTCGGATTATCCGGATGATACGCAGGCATGGGATGCGATTCCTACCACGAGCTCGATCAGAGATGATATGATCACGGTCATGTATCTGCCGATGAAAATGTCGGCGAAGACGGAGATGAGCACGGCGACCATGTAGCTGGTGCCCATGTAGTTGGTCAGCAGGTTGGAGGCGTCAGAAAGGGGGATGTGCATGACTTCCATGAAGTACAAGATGAGGTTCACGGCCAGAGACAATGAGGCCATGTTCTCAAGTCCGAAATTCGCTGCAAAAACGACCAGCAGTGCTCAGAGTGTTATGGTTGAAAGACGACCTTTCTGCTTGTTCCTTGGTCGCTTACGGCAAATCCGGTAACTAGTGTCACATGATTAATTTCTCCTATTTATGTTGCTAAACATACATTGTTACAGTGGTTAATTTTACTTTTTCAGAAATTGCCTATCTGGCCTCTCACTTCTTTGTTGTACATCCAGCTTGGTCAGGCGTAATTCTCCCGATCTAGTATGTAATGACAGTGAAATTGCTACTATATAGAATCAACAAGAACTAGCTTAATAAAACATAATAAGCAAGTTAGATATATACCAAACTGAATACATGGGGCTCAAATGAATTAGTTTAGCAGGTACTTTTACTTGCGTACTTATGCAATAAAATTCTGAATGCAAATTCAGTTCAGAAACTACTAAGATTTAATTGCTCCTTTTCTGTCTAAGAGAGATTGCAAATATTTACCAAGAATGAATAAAGAATTGAGAGCACCGCCATGGCGCCCTCGCAAAGCAGGTCTTCCCCTCCAATCAACCTTCCCTTCAATGACTTCGTACCTGTTTCCTCCAACGACACGTGTCTCCACCTAGTAGATATAATATATATGAGTAACCAAGTCACACCTTTTCTCATCCTTTTGGCTAGGATCAATTTTTTGAAAAAAAAAACCATTTCTTTACAGATATGGAAAAGTAAGCATCAAATGAACCAAGAAACGTACCATGGAGTGATCTACTCCGCCGTTGGCTTCGGATACTTTGCTTTGGCCCTTATAAAATTGTATAAGAAGCGAAAAGGAAGTGAGGGACAACAAAGTGGGAGACGGAATCAATTTAAGATAGCAAAATAAGCCATCAATCTAGCTAAGAGTCATCTCAGGCACATCATTAGGTGAGTATCAAGGGACAGATAAAGTTTCTTCATGAATGAGTGCGTGCTATTGTTCAGTGAGAATCAACAAGCGTGGGGAAGCAATAATAACACAATTAGGTCCTCATTTTTTTTTGCTAAGTGATCAAAAATAGTGCCCATCAATGTGGATATATGATGTGTGAACTTTTCATTTCATAAATGTTTATGTTTGTTTGGAATCAGATCAGAACTTAGCAAATTCACTCCATAAAAAGAGGGGAAAAACTAATCCACTGGCCCCATTTTGACATTTTATCCATGTACAACATATAAGGTCATAGCAAGCATGCCTTTTACGCTACGCAAAAATAAGCAGTTAAGCGCTTGTCGTTTCAAAAGAACAAAAATGGTAACCAGTATATTATATACCATGGAGATGGAGTCTGCTTTGATCTTGGCTTCAGATACTTGGCTCATGTCCTCGCGTTCCTAATAAGATTTGAAGAAAAAGGTATACAAGTGAAATCATTGGAATGATGAGAAGTTGTAAATGGGTGAGAGAAAGCAAGCTACCATTTTGGCCAAGGACTATCTGAGGGGGAGAAGCAGAAGGTGCAACTGCAAGGACATTTAAAGTGTGCTGCATGAACGAGCCTTCCTAGGATTTTCTCTTCATTTGTTTATTCTTGGTAGTCTTTAGTACAGCTTGGTGCATATGTACAATCACAGCTGCCAGACACTGGAATAGAACTTAGCAAACTCAGTGCACACAAGAACTAGTCACTTTGATTGGTTAGCTGTTCCTAGCATAAGCTATGACCTGTGCTTTGATACCATGTAACTTGTTTACTTGCTGATTGATCTGTCCTATACATAGTGGAAATCCTAGCACAAGTGATTACCCCTGTTTTAAACTTTAGTACTCAGCAACTTTGTCCACTTGTTCTGTCATGCATAGTAGGCTCTGCAGGGAAACATCCACAGATGTGTTTTTCAAGGACGGGATACTTCAGTATGAACGGTCTGAAAACGACAGCATGTGTCTCGTTCGTCGCTGAAGCTGATCAATCCGAAGCAAAAATCTTTCAGAAACAGTCCCTGAGAGCGCGACATTTCATTGGAGCATTGCTTGCCAGTTGCAACCAGCGCCGGCGTTGGTTTACGTTGGATTTTGCTAGACAGCACAATGAAACTAGTCCACAATTATGCGGAGACGCCAAGAATGTCCCCGCGGAAACACCAAGCCAGAACTCGCAAGGGCGCAGGAGGAATCTTCAGCTAAGAATTCTCCCCGCCTGCAGTCAGCACATTTCTGTTCCTAAACTGAAAGAGTTGCCCTCCAACTAATTTTTTTCTAGTTTGCAATTAGATACATGTACATATTTTTAAAAGAGGAGCACTGGGGCACAACTCAAACTGAAATTAAAATAGTGCAGTCAGAAGAAAGTTTCTTTTCAGTCGATTCAACTTTAGTTTCTTCAAATGCTGAGAAGGTCAGAGGCTTTGCAAATTGGCAGGCAAAGGGGAAACAAGTCGACGTCCCATTTGTTCCATTTGGGAGCATCTCCTGATGTCCATCAGATGAGATGCCAAAGATCAGTTCCATCAAGCAGGAGCAGCAGTAGAAAGAAGAGCACGTCCTCTTATTTACAGTTACAGTAAGAACGACTCTCTGTAACCATTCATGTGATATTTTTCAAACTATGTTCCTATCCTGGACACATTATGTGTAACAGACAAGCACAAAATAGCAACTTCCAAGCAGATAGGAAACACAACAAGACATAACATTTATATGACCTATGAGCTAAGCTTCCAAGCTGCACGAATTTTAACACAACAATGATTTCACATATCACAGAAGATGACGGGATGACGGTGAATATCTTGATCCAGTCAAAATAAATGATATTGTTCTCGTCCTTTACCCAGCCGGCCTTATTAATCAAGCAAAGCTATAAGCAGAAGCAGAAGTAGCAGCAAGAACATTTCTCGTACTTCCGTTAACAGTGACTCATTGCTTCTCACTTGGAAAGAACAGCGACTCAATGTTACCACACCTCTGATCTTTAAAGCTTGGTTGTCCTCTTGACACATTCATGTAATAGACGGCCACAACATAGGTACTACTAGAATGATAACAAACACAACAACATAAACATGTTTGTAAACTCCAAGTTTGCTTACACTAGCACAAAAAGGATGCATGAATTTCAGGAAGCATTCATGTTGCATGTTACAAAAGAAGCGATGTATTCCCTGACCCACAGAGGCAGTATGATTAACTAACCAAGCAAAAGCTTTGAATGACAGAACAAACTTTGAAGTCTATTATCAACTGAAAACCGTGCCAATCTGCAATAACCACATCCACTGCCACTCTGTCAAAGATAATATGTGCTACAACATGAATCATTTAATCGAAAAATGCAATTCGACCAGATGCACAACTTGCATTGAATTTGATTAACATAGCTGTTAGCACTATATATGTACCCAGGAATGCATAAAGCCATAAACCGATTATGTTCTGCTGACAATTTTCAAAGGACAAAATCCCAATGCCAAGGGAATTAAATACATCAATTCCAGTGCCACGCTCAGATGGCTGTGGAAGAGATGACAGGTCAGATCAAATACTTTTGAACTCGGCATAAACACCTTCATGCTACTTTACTCATGGGATCAACAAGAAGTCAAGAAGCATGAATCCACATCAAGTTACAAGGGAAAGGAAAGCCATACATGAAAAACGAAAGAACAAAGGCTATCTTTAAACACAGTGCTCCATAGCAGAGTGAGTGAATGAATGCTTTCAACATTTGGTTAATAATTCAATAAGGAGTATTTGGCGCGCACAACAATCCTGCCCTTCTCGACACCCAGCTTAGCTCCCGTGACCAGCCAGTGGCCAGGCGCATCTTGTGGGCCCTTCAATGTCTCTGTCATGTCAACGATCTTCACAAGTTTAGCATTATCACTAGAGGATGATGAAGATTCATCTGTTCTCTGAGTCGAAGAACTTGATGGGCTGTGGTCCCACACTGATCTTCTAATTGTGCACCCAGGAACTCGGGAGAACAAGAGTTTAAGGTGGAGAACACTCTTTGCACCAAAATCCCACACTCCCAACTGTGCTCCTGTGACAATATAAACACCGGACAGATCTGTAATATTTGTTTCAGTGTACTCTATGGGCGCCGTGCTGACATGAGCAAAGTTCTTCCATTTAATTGGCTCAAACCATCGGCTATCCTGTTCTTCAGGGCCTTGCCATTTTGGAGGTCCAATTGTAATATGGGAGTCCCAATGAGGTAGGAATATTTTCGGTAATGAGCCAAGGTGCTGCAAATGAATAGCCAGACGGTTCTGTTTGGCTCCTTCCAAGAGCAGTTTGAGGCCAACAACCGGTCGACGCCCAACAGAGATCTGCACGTATCTCATTAAAAGTTAGCATGTTTACCAGAAAATAATCCCAAACATACATTTGAAAGCGCCATTAAGCAAAGTAGAGCTCCCCTAAGTTCTGTATTTTGGGCCTGTTTGGATACAAATTCCTAAAGTTTAGGGTTGTCCTAAAGTTTAGGATTCAGAAATTGGTAGTCCTAAAATTTAGGAGAGGGCTGTTTGGATGGAATCCTAATATTTAGGATGTTAGAGGGAAAATAACTTTTTTACCCCCAATTACTCCTCTAAATGCTCCTGCACTGTTCACATCATTAAATGCTTGGGGAGGGCAACAGGGGTAAAGGGGGGTTTGGGGACCACTTTTAGGAGAAAAAGGACCCATTAGGATGCCTTGGCCCTCCTAATGAAAATAGCCCTCCTAAAGTTTATGAGTGCACTTTTAGGACCCATGTTTGGATGCACAAGTCCTAAAAGTGTCCTAAAAGTGGAATCCTAAAAGTATCTACCACATCGAGGTGACATTGTACGAGGAACTAAATGAACTTTTTTTGGGAGGAATTAAAGTTACACTACACTATTTTGTACCAAATTGCAAGAGATACAGAATATATCTTCTTTAATGACTTAAATGCACAATAGGTACAACAACTTCCATGGTGTGCACGTCCCACATCCAGGTCATATAACTTGAGCCTTGCTCAAATGAGTCTATGATTTTATTTAAGTAGTGCATAGCAGGTAAAAGTTGCATACAGCGCAGTGGTAAACCCGGGGACACGTGGTGTTGACTTATGCTGATAACCTAATTTTCTGCAGAACTTTATGCTAGGTTGCAAATGGAGATTAATGTGTTCCAAATTACACGAATAGTGTAAGAGGAACAAGAGTTATGCAAACAGTGTTATCAATGTAATTTGATTTGCCAAAAAAAACTAAAGTCATTTCTACTAGTACTTTTATGTAGCACCTGAAAAATAAGCACATCACAACAGCCACAAACTGAGACTTAGCATGAACATTATCCTCTTCACCCTGCCCTCTATTCCTCTCCCTCTCACTACTTCTGAGGCATTAGCCACCTCCTAGCCAACTGGGGGTCACTGAAGGCAGCCAAATGCACCCAGCCTCCATTACTGTCGTTTGTCACTCTGTAGATGCCGCTTTCACCTGTGCATCCTCCTTGTTGCCACTGGTGGGCTCCAACGCACACTCCCTGCCTGCCTTGTTGGACTCTTGTAGGGCGAAAAGGGGGAAATGAGTCAAATTGACGAGGCAAGAGTGCAAGGAAGTGGAGAGAGATAGAGGGGGGAAGGTGTGAGAGAGACACCGAGGGGAGTGAGGAGGGCTTTCCTGCAAGGATACTGAGCATAAGCCATGGTGGCATCTGACTAAAAAGCATTGCGTGCCTAGGTTTGCCATCGCAGTGGGATTTGGACTAGCTATGGATCAACAAAACCAGTGACCCACTTGAGCAACAACCATGTCATATGACCTTGAATGCACCCACTTTTGTTGTACCCCTGTTGCGATTTACTCATACTTGTTCTTCTACATACAGCAGAACCCTGATCTTAAGAATTATATTTTTGTTCAGCTCAGTACAAAAATATTGATGATGGTAACTGTGCTTTACAGATCCAGAAAATACAATATATGATTTTGTGAGAGCAATTAAATTAGCCTTTTTCTAGTGTAAATTTGAAAAACAAACTATCTACTTATGTGAGTGGATTTAAGGGGGTAGCCTTTACCTGTTCTGTGCTAATGAAGAGCTTCGGGCCCATCAAGCTAAACTGAAGCGATGGGCAGACAGGTTCCTTCCTGTGGTGACCAGCAATACCTGGTGGAGCTGGAGCCCAAACTAGTGGGACTTGAAAATCTAAGAAGTACTGCAACTCTTCAATTGGAGGTTTGTCTGGAAAATAGAACTTATCAAAACAGCATATTGAAGAGATATCAAATGATATGTTAACTTCGAGCTCAGGGTATTAAAAATGCATATTCAATTTGCAAATTAGTTGCATAATTGTATGGAGAAAATAAGTGTTCAAAAGCATATCTTACATGTCAAGTATAGCTCAACTGCACGAGCAAGGTGCTTTTTTCCTGGTACATCATCAACAAGAGAGACAATTGAGCGAAAGGTCATGCCTATGACATCTGGAGCTGAGGCAACAGTTCCTTTCCAGTCACTAAAACTTTGAACGAGATCACAACCACCCCTCCTTCTGAATATTACTGTCATATCCTGTAAAGGATAAAGCAACATTGTTTTAATCAATGTTTACATATGAATGCTGGGAATCATGTGCCAGTGAGGAGAGTTCTATCTACAGGCTACTCTACAATCCCCCTCTCATTATTTGTACATGCACCTTATGAAATTACCTACAAAGCTAGATATGATTTCATCTATGTACCTCTGTTGTTACTGGTGACATAATTTTTAGGCTGAGATATTCTTGGGAGTTCATGTGGTACACGTTGGTGAGGCTGGCTCTGATTGGAAGTACATTATTGTGGCGATTAATGTGCTTACTTGCATAGGCTAGTATATTTCCTTAGAGCAGGGCCAGTGCAATCTGAAAGCGAACCAAGGGGAGGTTCTAAAACTCTGTGGGAACCTATCATGTTTTCAGTTCAAACAGAGAGCAATGAACAAATGGAACGAGCACAGCTTCGACAGAGAACAGGCAAGCAGACGCTCAAGTTGAGCATAGCACAGTTTTCTCCCTTTTTTGATGTGGATCCCACTAATCATTTTGTACATTAAAGCTACAGAACCAAACTTCTGTTTGCTTTTCGTCTGCTCATTGGTTCTAACCAACACTAGGCATGCTCTTATCAAGTTAACTACAGTTCGTACTAGTCTACTATTCTGTCTTTATAACACCGCTCCAGCATGCACTCAACAATTCCTGTTTTGCCATTGAATGCACACATACAAACAATCTTCTTTCATTGATTGTGACTGTTTATTCACAATAGCTAACACATTTTTTAAAGAAACCTCAAGGCAAGCGTTCATAAAAGAGTAGCCATGGTGCACGAATTATCCTTTGTAAACAAACAGTTGTATAACAATCCAGGCAAATCAATTAAGGTAGTCTTGACATGCTTTTGCTACCATAAACCATCACCATCACATGTGGGGGAAAACCTCTAGTAAACTTGAGATAAAGAGAGCAGTAAGGAGTTTGCTAACCTTCTCGCTGTAATTGATAGGAATTGCATTAGACTTATTTTCCACATCTGAGAATCTTTCCCTCCCAATTTCCCTCACATAATTTTTGAATTCCATCTCGGACAATTGGGATGATGAATGCTGCTTAATATATACCTCATCCTTACCACCAACCGTAACAGAGGTAATAATATGGGTACCATAATTCTCGATAAAGCTACAGAGAATTGAAACAAGAGTGACCTTCAGCTGATGGGGTGGGTAAAGTACTTGGCGAAGAGTAGTACAGAATGGTGTTGATCAGAAATGGATCCTGACAATAGTATCAAATAAGAAGATTACCTACTGACCTAGCCAATGCTGATGGATCCCAAACATTTGGAATCGCTCGCTTAACACTCTCAAGCAGAGTAAGTTCTTGACTCGTAATTATCACTCGAAACAGAGGCAGAGAATAGCCATCAATCGCGAGGGCCTTCGTAGCCGCAGCATCGTTCTTCCATGAACCGGTGAAGCTGAACAGCGAATTGAAGGAACCCAGCGGTACGGTCTCTAACAAGCATGACTTCCTGTTGAAAAACTCAGCCATCTGCCAACAAAGGCATCAGAATCAGATAACGAGAACTGAACAGCCGCCGAGCTTAGGACATCGACTAGGATTCAGATCACAAGTGCACGGCAAACAGAACAGAAAGCCGCGCACGATCTGATCGGAAGTTCCCAATCGGGACGAATTATCCTGCTTACCTGCGGATAGCTGCAGACGAAGGGCTCGTCCGCGGCTGCGGGGGGGGCGCCGTGGGGGGCGGGGGGCCGGATTCGCACGGGGTTGCTGGGGCACTGCTCGACCTCGACGTCTGGGGGCACGCTGGAGAGGACGCCCCCGCTTATAAGGGGGATGTCCCGTGCGCGGTCCTCGTCGAGGTCCACGAGCCTCCCGGCGCCCTTGCAGTAGAGCAGGCGGTGGTCGCCGGCGGCGTCGAGGCCGCGCCCCACCGCCTGCAGCGCCGCCTCCAGGGCGGAGCCCGCGAGGCTCATGGCTGATGGGCCCGCCCCCCTCCGCTCCTCCTCTTCCTCCTACTCCTCCGCCGCCTCGGGATTCGCGCGGACTACCAGAGGGGGAAGACCGGCAGGAGGTCGGGAGCTGTCGCGACGGAAGCTTCTGACCGCCGCTGTTGCTGTTGATCGAGGAGAGAGAGAGAGAGAGAGAGAGAGGGAGAGAGAGAGTAGGGGACACGGTTTCTGGGGAGGACCGGAGGAGGGGAAGGCGACTCCGGTGCTGAGGTGGTTGGGTTTGACTGGCTTTTCTTTTCTCCATTTCTTTTTTTTTTCATATTACAATTTCTTCCTCCCGTTGGTTATGCGTATTTCCCCTTGGCGATTTGCTGTTGTTAATGGCTTTCAATGTTGTCATGCTAGCCAGATATTTCAAAGCACGCTTTCAATGTTGTCATGCTGTGTGTGTTTGAAAAGTGGCTTGTTTTCTCTTGATGGAATGCATGGCTTTGAACAACAGGTTGACTTTTTGTTTTGGAATCTGGTGGAAAAGCTCACACATTGTAAGATTTTTCAAAAAGAGGCTAAGGAAAAAAAGAATTATTGTGTAGCCTTTTCTTTTTTACCTGGGTAGTTTTACCAAAGCTACAAATACATTTTAAAGTAACAAATCCTAGATATTTAGAGTTACAATTTACATATCGGCCTTTTTTTCTTAGTTTGGAATCATACACTAACCTTATGCGAGTTTTGGCTGCAAAGAAAATGTGGCCAATAAAATTGAAGTCATACTTATGATGATAGTAAATTGTATCCATGACATGTGGAGATGGCAAGTCGTAGCAGTGAAAATGAACCAAATAGCGATATATGAAAATGTGGTGCAACTTAACCTTTAGCATGTTTCACCCTGAACCAAACATGCACTTAAATAGTGATTAATATAAACACCTCTTATCCTAGAGTTTCATCCTAGTTCTCGGCTTTGCCCACTTGCAACAATCTTATAGTCAGAATGTTCACTTGCTACTTGCAAGTATATCAGCTTAGCACGCATATACGTCATGCTTTGTGAATATTTGTTCATAAGGTTGATATCTGGAGGTTGTTGTGGGAATTAGGAGTAATCTAGCCATTCCATAGAATCTTTAGAGAAGGAAAAAAACCGCCGCAAATGAAATTCTAAATAATTAATTCTTTGTTCTTAGAAGTACCTGTAAGTAGTGGTGATAGAAATAAATTGAAGTATAATCAAGCAGAGTTGATGGAAATCAGAAAACGCTATGCTATAAGAGATTGCTATTAATTTGACCAATAAGGGCTACTCTTAGTGGGGAGTTTCATGATGCTACGCTGTTCGCGCAAGTAATAGGAGTTACGATTCGTAAGTAAGTTGTACAATTATTTTGTTTAGGATTCGAGAATCACAATGGTGATGACTATAGTTTTGGGTTTGTCTGATTATTTGACCAGTTGAAACCGCCGCAAAGAAATTCTAAATAATTAATTCTTTGTTCTTAGAAGTACCTGTAAGTAGTGGTGATAGAAATAAATTGAAGTATAATCAAGCAGAGTTGAGAAATCAGAAAACGCTATGCTATAAGAGATTGCTATTAATTTGACCAATAAGCTACTCTTAGTGGGGAGTTTCATGATGCTACGCTGTTCGCGCAAGTAATAGGAGTTACGATTCGTAAGTAAGTTGTACAATTATTTTGTTTAGGATTCGAGAATCACAATGGTGATGACTATAGTTTTGGGTTTGTCTGATTATTTGACCAAGGTAGGAGCATGTAATAGGGTGGGTTGACCTTAAGTTCGAGACAAGTCAATAATGGAAAAGATCCTCATGTAGTAACTATTTGTTTTAATTAAAATTTGACCAACTAAATTTATGCTCAAAGGTCCACCAAAGTTAAGCATTTTTTATATGCAAGCCATATATCTCTTCTTTTCCCACATTGGAATATATTTTTGATGCACTGATCATTTCTCATTTATCCTCGTATTGTCTCTCCCACTATCATGTTCCTATTCATAGAGCAGAAGAATTACCCGTTTAGCCGAGGCACCAACGCTACAGTGCATGTTACTGTGCCTACCTCATGTCCCAATTCACACGATGGAAAAACGCACCAGCTAGAGTTGTCCTTTGACAGCTTGACTCGAACACTTAGGGCATGATTGGATGCTTCCAGCCTCTCTATCCAGGCTCCTAGGATGCAAGGTCTACACATTTGGATGCCTGCGCTAGGGGTTGGGCCAGGCCTCCGGGGTGCAAAAGCGGCCTCCCAGCCAGGCTCCCGCCGTGCGGAGAGATTGGGCGTTTCTTCGGAGCCTGGCTCACGCGATGCGCGTAGAAGTATGTAGCCTGCATGTCACAAAGGTAGGAGATGCAGATATTCAGATAACCAATCACTTGCTTTTTTTAACCTGCACGTGTGGATTCAGGTAAGCTCTGGCATGTCCTCGGACCGGCACCGAGAGCCTGGTTCATAGGAACGGGCCTGGCTAGAGCTGCAGCATCCAATCACACCTTTACGCGTCGTGCTGCTATGCTTCAATCAGTGTTGCCCGAACTGCATCACTTCCGTGGTAGGGAACGCGTGTCACTGTCAGCACTCCGGGTGCCATGTCCTTGCCTCGCGAAGAAATCGATGCAGCACGGACTCCGGGGATCGGCCACTTCGCCAGCTTGCCTTCTCCACTCCGCCGCCGTACCGCGCCGTCCACTCGCGGGTCAATGATGCGTGGGCGAGGAGGTGCCGCTATGCCTGCTCCACATCTGGTTCTCCATGCGCCGCCGTCGCGCTCTCGTGCCACCGCCTCTGCCCTCTATCGGATCCACCTCCACGGGCCCCAACTTCCTTGGCTCCACCGCCGACAACCATGCCAGTCTGGGCGGCGGGCAAGGCGAGGCCGAGCGGCGTGGATGGCGCAGGCGTTTTTGCTTCTGTGGCCGAACAACCGGTGGATGAACGCCCGCCAGTGTAGCTCGCGAGCCCAGTTGGTGCATCGATGGCGCGGGCAACATGACGGCTCGGTCGGGCAGCGGGACGCCGGGACCCCAATGGCCAGAGCAGCGCGGTCAGCGTGAGGACGCGCAGCGGTGTGATCGCGTGGACAAGAGGCCACCGGCGGTGGCCCACCCCATCGTCTTTGCCAAGCGCGAGGTCCATGGCTAAAACCTGTCGGCCTCCATCGTTGCCCCTCTCCATAGCTCCCAAAACCAGATATTGCAGTTGCAGCATCAATGATTTCTCCCTTCCCCTTTCTTTTATTCATCGTTGCGTCTTGGTGAATTTGTTATGTGCTAAAATCCACTCCTCTACTCTGTTACTGCAGCTGCCTGCAAAGTTGCTGTGCTAGGCAATCCATGTGGAGTAGGAAAATCCATCAGTATGTAACTCAGATTGGAAAATGGCGACAGGCTCAATCCTCCCAACACCGATCTCGATTCTGTTGCGAGTTGCTGCTACCTGATTTGGGAACCTCGAATTCGACAATGGCTTGATCTCGAGTTCCATCGCCGATTCGCCGGTGAGCCACGCTCCTTGGCGTCTCTAGACTATAGACCCATAAGCATGCCAGGAACCTAATGTTGTTTTAGTGGAGACGTAAAAAACCATTACTTTGCTGTATTCCCAACTTCATCTGCTAATTGCTCTAGGAAACATCATCTACTAATGTTCTTCCTCATGTTCTTGAAACATCATTGCCCCTTTTGTTTCCAAAGAGGATGACATTTGGGATTCTTATCTCTCTCTTTTTTGGTTGGGTGCTGGACAGGTAGTGGAGAAGCATATTCAGCCTCATGCCCTGGCTGTGATGATTGTGATGGTTAGATTGTGAGGGTTATTGGAGAGTGTATCTTATTATATATGATTAGGTCTGAGAGTTAACCCTACGCATCAGTTGCCATGAATGGTGATTTTTTTGTTCTTGCACTAGCTACCCAGTACCTCTGTATTTATTTGTACCAGGGACGGAAAACATTTGCATATGGAAAGTTTACAGGATTAAAATGGTGTTGTGGTTGAGGAAATATTGTTGTTTTTTTGGTGATCTTGCCCCTACTTTGAAGTTCAATTGTGTTAAAATTGGTTTTTGGAAAGAACGCAGATGATTTTTGAAATATTGTTTTAAGCGCTTATAGTGCTACAAAGTTCATTTTAGTATACTCTAGCACTATTGGCTTCTAAAAATCTACCTGCATGAATTGTTGTTGTGTTTCTGAACTCTGAAGAATGCTCTGGTTGGTAAAGGCTGAAAGAGAATCGGAAATAGATTCACCATTTTCCTTTCTCAAACTATGATGGTGATGAAAGATGATAGCGATAATGAATGCACAAATGTGTAGGCAAGGTAGAGTTGATAAATGCAATAGACACAGTTTATCCTCACATCTTCCGCCCATGAAGCAGTGATTAATATGATTATGCAGGTGCTTATTGAAGCCTGCAGGCCCTGCACCAAATAAGGGAAAAGTTTCATCACCTAAGATGTCGGCATGTACGTCCTCATCTGAAAAATCTTTTTCGCCGTCTGTCTCAGTGTTGACTAATGATAATAATCGTTTTGAATTTATCAAGTCCATATGGATGGCCAGTTCTAACTGATGTTTATTTTTTTTGTTTATCTGAATATTCTACGAAGTTGATTCAGTCCAAAGAATGTAAGTGAACATCAACTTTGCTGTTCAGTTTAGTGAGTGTAACCAATTTCCATAGCCAGACATTTAAGCGAGAGCCTGCATATCTTGGAACATTTCACCCAACATATGGTCCTTCAGATAATTACATTATATATATAGATCCTTCGTACTGAAACTATAATAATTCAGATTATGTTTCCACTGTGGAATTGAAATATCTTCACAGGGAGTTTAGATCATGATATTCGCTCTCTAACAGGTATCCGCTCGCTCCTACTCCCTCCGTTCCAAATTGTAAGTCATTCCAAGAATCTTATAGAGTCAAAGTATCTCAAGTTTGATTAAATTTATATGATAATATAATAACATTTATGATGTCAACTAAGTATCATTAGATTCTTTATCAATTATATTTTCATAGTATATCTATTTGATATCATAAATCTTTATATTTTTCTCTATAATTTTAGTCAAACTTGAGATGCTTTGACTCTCCAAGATTCTTGGAACGACTTACAATTTGGAATGGAGGGAGTACTTCCCAAGCACGATCATGTCCTATTGTCATATATGAGTATGTTACGCATGAACGTATACACATATGAGTATACAGAGCGCGGCGAAGCGCGCGTCCGGTGCTAGTTAACGAGGATGAAGAGAGGAAGCTTCCCATGAAGACTTAAGAGTTCCAGGCTATTTGACTGCATGTGGTAGATGGAGCTTTGTGCCGCGATAATTATTATGTGTCGTAATATTTTCTTTTAGACATCGAGTCTTTTGTAATAAATTAAATATCTCCAATAGATATTATTCCATGATTCAAAATGAAGTCTATGATACTCCCCGGTTTTCCTAGAGCTTAAATTTCTACGGAAAGGGTAGAAAATAGTAGGGAAATCGATTCACTAGAGCTTGAATTCCTAGGGAAAGGGTAGAAAATAGTAGGGAACTCATTTCCCTATAGATTTTTCGTAGGGAAAGTTTCCTAGGGAGGGATTCGGTGAGAAAGAGAACATTGCCCTAGGACACACCGAGAAACCGTAGGGAACATTTCTTTCCTTAGGATTTTAGTTCCTAGGCGAAGTTCCTGACGTGGCATTGGATGTCCTACGTGTAAAGGTACTTCTTTCTCGTGACATGGCAAGAAATATTCAAATACATATTTTTGTTTGAATTTGAATACAAATTTCAAATGGGAAGGTATTTTATGCATTATGGGCATGTACATTGCAATCTTATAGTGAACCGAACATGTTAACAACTTTTATTGGATAATTACAAATTCCATTGGAAATGATTCTCCTACAACTTTATTTACAAAACATGAAGAACATAAAAAAAATTTAAGCCTCCATCGTCTTCCTCTTCCGGGCCAGAGCCACTCTTGCGTCGTCACACCTGCAGCTTCGCTGCTCTTCTCCGCCCTGTGCAAGCTTGCCGGAGCCGAATCCGCATCCACCCAAGCTTCTCTCTGGATCTGGGAGAAGAAAAGGGAAAAGAGATATGCACGCACCACCCGGTCATTAAGCATCTGCAGATAACCAACGAACACATTGAAGCATTTCATCGAACACCCGCTGAGCACGTGAGCAAACAAATAATGAGGACAAAAAGGGAGAGCAGGAAAAGAGATTTCACTCTAGATTACTACCCGGCGACGGCGACCTGGCAGAGCTCCTCCTCGTGCAGCTGCATGCTGGCGCGGCTCCAGCTGAGCCCCACCTCCTCGCGTGGCCGTACGCCAGCGAGGCCGCACAGGAGCACTGCCACAGACGGGATGCGCTCCGCCCAGCAAGCCTCCACCCGCGCTAGGCCGCCGAAGCCGCATGCGCTCCGCCCAGCAAGCCTCCGCCCGCGCGAGGTCGCCGGAGCCGCATGCCCCAAAGACGGGATCAGTGGCGGAACTGGACAGAAAAATCAAATCAGACAAACATTTGACGAACTTAGCGATGTATTCTAATTTTTCATTATTCACACGAAGCATACACTAGCTAACCAGGACTCTATATAGTAATTAATTATGCAACAACAATACACAAAAGCGAATAAATTTGCAAATATGATATATATCTATATATTGTTCATTTAAATTTCACCCGTAATTCTTCACCGTATTGAAATAATCAATAATCTAAACTATCAAACTATCATGACGTTCATTGCAATCTCTCTCAATACGAGACAAGAAATTGAATGGAAAATAGTTTAGGGATATAGATTAGTGAAATAGGCTTGCTAGTTTAGGGGATATATTACATTGCTTGCTCACAAAAGGTAGTTAAAAAAATTGGTTTCCCCTGCCGGCCACCCCCAGTTCTACCACTGGACGGGATGCGCTTTGCCCGGCCAGCCTCCGTTCGCATGAGTTCCCAATCTGGACCTGAGAGAAGAGGGAAAGGAGAGGAGAGGGAGCGGGTGAAGCATTTATGTGGTTTTGCTATATTTTCTAAATAGGAGCTAGCGTTTTTGGATGTCACGAAATTTTTTGGTTCGTGGCAGACTAGCTCCCTGCGGCTCAGTAGAGATTCGTAGGGATATATGCCACGAGTGCGTTTAAGTGTTAAGTGGTACGGATTGCACCCATCTCCTAATATTATCCTACGAAAGCCTTAGATTCTTATGGAAGGAGAAGTTTCCATACGATTTTAAAATCTCGTTCTAGGTAAGCAGTATTCCCTACGATCCGCTAAATTTTCCTATGGAAAGAATAAAATCATAGGGAAATCAGGAAATTCCAGTAGTGATATGTGAACGATTGATCTTGATCCTGTGAACGCTGAAATCAACCGCGTATGGAAAATGGTTTTCGTAGGTGAACAATTTGTAAAAAGAATTAGAGGCGATTCCTTTAGAGAACAACCGTGTGGAAATATGCAATTTTCCATTTATTTCTACAAGCGACTTGTTTATGTCTATGAAAATCGTATATATTTCCGCGAGGCCTTGGATTACACACAAGTGTCTAGTAAACGTTTATGGAAATGGATTACCGGCCTCTAGAAACCGGATCATGTAGTGGTAGACTGGCAGGGGTGGGGGAGCAGTATGAAGAGGTATAGCGCTCGCCATACGTTGATTTCGCCGTGAGTAGTACGCCCTACCCTATGGATCTCACCGTCCGCCCGTCCGCCATTGCTCGCTGGGAAACGCCTACACGTCAGGAAGACGATGAGACAGCGAACCGTTATTTGGGCTAATCAGCTAATTGCCTAACGGGCTTCAATGTGGGCTTAATAGCCGGCCCATCTGCTCTGCCTCAGTGTCTGCGGCGGCCTCGCCGGCCGAGTCGCCGTCGCCACTCGCTAGCGCTTACCCTGGCCCGGGCGACGCGCGATGCTGGCATGGTGCGCAAGGGCGCGGAGTTGCGATGGGGCGGGTCGGCGATCCGGCAGTCGGCAGGCTCTCAGCAGCCGAGGCGCCGAGCGGCGCACGAACTGCTGCCTCTGCCGGCGTGGGCGTGGGCGCATGGTCGCGTCCACGCTCTGGCGTGGCGTGGACACTGACTCCGGCGACTCCGAGCGGGAGCAAGCGAGGCAAGCAGGTATAACCGTATAAGTGGTCCGTTGCCGCTTAATTGTCTTGTTCGCTTCTTCATGTGTTCCGTTCGTTCCAGCGGTGATCGCCTTGGTTGGTTAATTTAGGAAATAATGAAGCACGGTGAAACTTGAAAGTAATTCGGCGAAGATGGATGGAAAAGGCGCCAATGCCGAAATGAGAAGTGCATATTTGAATTGCAATTTATTCACATGCAAATTTGACATAAAATTATTTGTCATTTGTGTTATTCATCATTTGTCTCTTGACTTCACTTTGCATCTTTTTGTGTACTGTATCCTAAATGTTGGATCGTTTCTATACATATATGTTATTTACTCCTGCCCTAGGTTTCATCCTTGGTGGATCATTGCATCTTGTGTGTGTACAGACTACCTTAATTTTAAATCGCGATACCATAGTTTGATTCTGTCCTCTGCCACTCAGTAGCGGTGACTAAAATCAGTCAAACCCAGTGATTGGAACTCTTTTTACATGCCAACTTCCTTAGGCAAGACATATTCCGGAATCAAAACACCAAGATCATTACTTTAATTTTTCTAGGCATGACATGTTCCAGATTTCCAGAATCAACACCAAGATCATACTTTAAGTTTTCTATCTTATTCATAAATAATATCAAGCAGAGGAGTGATAAATATTCTTGATCTCGTCATACATATGAGGTGGTACTTAAAGCTGCGCGTAACAGACATTAGGGTGCATTGATACTAATTCCATGCACATTATTTCAAACCATTCACTATATTCCATAGCACGATCATGTCATAGTTGTAGTCTGCTTTATTCCTTACGAACTTTCCGGCCTGAACCTTCTCCCCCAAGATCCTGCTTCCCTTTGGCAGTTGAAATATGTGGCGGCCACAATGTCTAGGTGGTATTGACGTGCGAAGCTCTTGCAATTGAAGTTATGTCGCATGTCTGGTGCAAAAACTGTCCCCCTGCCAAGTTGTCGGAACAGCACAAACACCATGCGGTGTATACCAGATCTTGGTTCTGGCCTTTCGTAGAACATGAGCTCCTGACCTGCAAAACGGCTCTGGTATTAAATTTATAATTATGAATCCAGCGCTTGTTCACAATGCTAAAACAATTTTCACTTTATTGGTACGATGTATCGATTCCTCTTCTATCCTAGACAAATCAATGTCACTCATACAGGGTCTGGTTTCATAGCTTTTGCAAATTAAGTCAGCCAGCCTACTTAACATATAAGTACAGATAGAATTGGAAAGAAGAGCATTATATACCATCATAATATATAACACACTATGCCAAATTTCAAAAGTTTTTCTCGAACAGCCAAATTTCAAAAGTTGCTCGTATTATAGACCACATATGGTGGGTACATAGTTAAACTTAAAAAACGCAGTAACCACTTAATTATATCAAAAGTGCTTTTGTTTTGTTTTATAGATTCAAACATTGCATTGGCCTGAAATGATAGGTTTACTAGTATTTCCTATCTTAAGGTGGTCCATGTTGGGCTCTGATGTTTGCTTGTAGACTTGTGGTTCAGGTTTACATTTCCTTGCATATATAAGTTAACTTGTCCAAAATCGATTGTTGACCTACGGATAAGCAGTAAAGTTGGAGACTTGCTAGAGCATTTTTTTTTTACTTTGGAATGTGAAGGTGTGCTTCTTTAATTTTCTGACATTATATAACGGATCAGAGTGTGGGAAATTTGAAATTGCATGTACATGCTCTAGATCCTATAGAAAATTAGCTTCATATAGCATTCGTTTTATGGCCACATTATTCATTGTAGGTTGTAACTGCTAGCAAGTGGTAGGTCAATTTTGTTGATAGTGAGTCAATTAAAACTTCTGAGAATATTTTGCAATCTACAAAATCCTGCTGAAAAATGAAGAATCTAGATGGGAAAAGTGGTTTCAAGAGATCATACCAAAGCTGGCTCCAGTTGTTCCAGGAATATCTATCACCATCCTACATGCAGCACACATTATATCAAAAGAGAACACCAGTTAAAGGGATCTAAAAGGTAGACAACAAATAAGAACCTAGAATGTGCGCCATGCCATCACAATAGTCAAGGTATTTAGCTCACCGCGGAAGGTAAAGAGACATTGCAAACCTGGCATTGGACTTACCAGTGTAAGTACTCCCTCAGTGATGGGTTGCTTGGGCTTGGGGCATCTGGATCCACCAATACCTTTTTGCAGATGAAGAACAAAAAAAATGGAACGAGGGATTGAGTTTAAACTTCTCAAGTTGTAGTTACATTGCCAATATATAAAAGGATGGTGTTATGGTGCCACATAATATATAGCATATCATCTTTGCTTACCAGTGTATAGAACACCCTGAGGTCAGTGCCCCCAACATCAACTCTTGGCTTATTCACAATTGCAGATGGTTTCAGCTCAGCACCTGCTAGAAGTAGCCTATTGTTGTAGGTTATTCTGAGGGGGACAGTTGGTGTAAATGCATCCAACACATCCCGTATCACATGGGCCAAAACCAAGGGTTCCACATCCGACATTTTTGGAGAACAAGTGTCTGTTGTTACCTCGCTCAATGTCGACTTGGAGAAGCCAGGTCCAAGCATGAAGTACTTATAAAGCGCGTACGATGGTTGTTATCATCACCTTTTTTAAAGACGAGATAGTAGCGTTATGTCATGCTGCCGCACAACACTGTGTTTCCACTGGTACAGAACTCGGTATCAGTCCCGGTTGGTAGGGTGCAAATCTTCCGGTTGAGTGATCCGGGACAAAAGCTAGGTCACGGGTCACCACGCTAGGCGCCGCAAAAAAAAAAAAGAAATCCCTTGTATCCCCCTATATAGTCACAAGTCACACGATTTTTCACGCGAAATATGCGCGTGCGCGCTGCGTGGAATTCGAACCCATGACCTCCATGCCTCGTGTGTAGCTTTCTTCCCATCCCACCTACACAACACATCTAACTATATAGGGGATGCAATCCTTTTGTATTAACTCGTGTGGATCCTCTTTTATCCCGGTTGGTATTACAAACCGGGATAAAAGGGGTTTTTTTTATCCCGGTTGGTGTTTCAAACCGGGATAAAAGGCCTCTCGAGGTCTTTTTTTTTCCACTAGCCTTTGCAACCGGGATAAAAGGTCCCGGTTGGTAAGCCTCCCGCCAGTGACCGAGCTTTAGTCCCGGTTGGTGAACCTTTTGTCCCGGACCAACTTTAAACCGGGATAGAGCTTTAGTCCCGGTTGGTGAACCTTTTGTCCCGGACCATCTTTAAACCGGGATAAAATGGGGCGCATGAAAGGTGAGTTCTCTACTTGGTGTTCATGATATCCGTAATATGTTTTAGCGTACATATTTCTGCCACTTTTACATGTTACTCCTAAGGCATTTTAGCATTATACTTTTTTGGTTTACTAGAGAAAGTCTGGCAGTCTAATGTAATCAATCAGTCATTCTGTTTGCGGGCTTGCGGCAAAGTCATTTGCATCACTATATATCTTTTGACGTAGAATCTTTTTGTGTTCTGGGGATAACTAATGCTAATGCATGCATAACACTTCTTTTTGTGACTTTAATGTATATATGTATGTTTTCATTAGGCTTTATCATCACATTAGTTTTTGTTATTGCTTCATCATTAGAAAACTTGTAGACCTTGTTTGTTCTAGGTAAATGCTTAGTTCAAAATTAGTAGCTGGATTTTAAGAAAGAGAAGAGGCTTATTGTTACCAGAAAAATAAGTAGACATTCATGAGCATTTTTAAAGAATATGTATATATAGATATTAGAGTTGATGCCGAACTCTTCTCAAGTTAAATGGGCATCTTTTACAGTTTTATGCAATTAAGCCTCTACAATTTGGTGGGCTATAGTTGGATCATGTAGAGAACCTTTCTCTATTATGTCTCTACAATTCCCCAGTTTATATGCATCCACAAAAGCGTTATAGTGTGTACAATATTTTACTTCCATATTGGTGTTGCTTTATCCTTTTAACTTACCTTAACCGAAACAAATTATGGATCTCAACCATCACACAATGAGCTTTCAGCTCGCTTCATATGGCGGCTTATGTAGTAGGTCATCGATGCAGATTTTCTCTATGTAATCATGCTGATTTTGTCTGGCATGTGAAATTGTTCTAGCTGTGCATTCGAAATTGAATATTACTTCCGTTCTTTTCACACGATAAGGATTCTCCCTGGTGCTAGGAAAAGTAGAATCTACTACCTCTTTTTTCACATGGAGGGGGTAAAAATTGCATATGTACCTTAAAGTTGAGGGTTGGAAACAAACCAGATATAAAGAACCATATGCATGTCCATTTTTTATTACATAGTGCAGAGTTGAATGTATGTAGTAGCTCTGCATGCCAACTTGAGACAAACCGTGGCAAACATGAGTTCAAATTATTGTTACAAAGGGAACAATCTTAGGTTTATAAGTAAATGCTACATAAATAAGTAGCCAGTGTATATCATTCCTTTATCTTGTCAGATTTTCTTATACTGGTGAACTAGATATTATTTTATACCCATCTATAGCCTTTGCTTAAAAGTTCTGATATTGGTTCTCTTATGATTCCATCTTTCCAATGCACTTCGGTGTGGTTGTGGTTGAATGATTGCGCATAATATCTGATACATCATTCATGAAAGGAATATCTGTTCTTCGTAGTCCATGTCTACTTTAATTTCAAAGCCGAAAAGTGGAAGCATCTATTTTTTTCTTGAAGATAACAATGTTCTCCAAAAGGGCAAACGGCTAAGAAGCAAACAATCTGAACGTCCATTTCTCTCTTTCTTGTTATCCTTACTGAGTGGATTCAGCTCATGATGAAGCTGATAGTCCAACATTGATATACCAAATTGGTATTTTGTATTACTCAGAAGAAGCTGTTCTTTGAAGGCTGGCAGGCACCAAAGGCATTAGTGATCTGGTCTCTGCTCGACCGAGGGTTAGCAGCATCTGTTGATGAGGGGTGGTCGACCTTTAAATTTTTTAACGGGCACATATGTAACTTAGAACATGTGATGTGTGTAATGTTGGTGTGTGTGGTGTTTTATGGCTATATAAGCCTTTTATCTCCTTTCTTGATACGTAGCTCTCCTGCGTATTCCAGAAAAATTCTGTTTATTATTGATATCTTTGGGCTGCGATTTTTAATAATTGCCTATCATATCCAACAAGAAAATTTTAATCTTGCAACCTATTGGTGGCCAGGCCATGAAGCCTGTAAGTCACTGCTCCAATTTTCCTTTTTGGCGAAAATAAATTTCCTTCATCCACTCAAACGTGGTTTAGTGTCAGACTGTCAGCCGGGGTTAATTCAGGCTGAAGCAGGCGGCTGGGATGGCCGGGCAACCGCCCGGACCCCGGAGGAAGGAAGCCACATCCCGCATGTGGTGGCGTGACCGCGGACGCGGCCGATTCGTCGGGTACGCGCTTTCTGTTGCGTGCTTTCGTGCTGTGTGATCTCCTGTCTGTTCTTCTTTTGAAACTGCCACTGCCATCACCCTTTATGCTAGTTTGCAGTATGCTCCAACTCCAAGCAAAGTCAGCCAATGCTACCATAGCATGCATGAAGCAATTAGAAAGAAGCTGCAGCCTGCAGCTCGAAAATGTTCGCGCGACTAGATCAGCCATCGGCGATGGCGCCCTTTCAGCCCTGGAGAGGGTAGCTAGCTAGCTGGCTATGTGATCCCTCCTGTTTCAGGAGGCGCGATGGCCTGTGTCCAGCGGCATGATGCGTACCGTCGGCAGTAATATTCTTGGCGAGATGCCCTTCCTGATTCCGTCAAGGGTATTAAACCCCTTCGTCGGGTATATTTTTTCGAAAAACTTCAGATGAGCATAGACGACGTGTAGCCAAGACATGTACTTATCTTCATTCCATCAGTAGGAGACTTGCAAAGTTCTTGTAGAATACACTGGCACAACTTGGCATTTGATATCCAGTCTGAACCGACGATTTGGACCTAGCAGCAACCGTCTGGACGCCTAGCAGCGTCCGTCATCGTCGTTCTTTTTTTTAATTTCTGCAGCCGACCAGAACCTGAACTCCCCATCCAACGTCGCTTTCAGGATCTTGCAAGCCGTTCACGAAAAAAATATTCTCAGATGATCTAGGCTTCCATTCTAGATAACCCAAAACACGTCGGCTCTCAGATCCTGATGCTGCTGCCGCGGCCGCCGCCAAGGTATGGTTTGTTCCGCGTAGCGGTGACGAAACCGAAGGCTTGACATCATCGCCGCGGTCCTTATCCTGCCACACCTAAAAGCTCTTTATCTTATTTGCGGCACAGCGGCGGCAAGCTGCTGGTTGCAATGTTATTGGTCGCTAATAACTGCTCTCACCTGCAGACAGATTGCAGACATCTCCAACATGTCATTTTCTATTAGCACGAGTATCCAACTTGTCTTGGAGGTGTTTGATGATGCATCACCTCAAGAACCCTGTAATCCTGAGATTTAGCTAGGCTAAGTCATGTCAGCCGCTGCCGACCTGAGAGTGACCTTTGCAAAGTGCATGCCACCCTAGCTGTTGGTGAAGTTTGGTTTGGAAAAAAAAAAGAACAAAAGAAAAGGCTGTTGGTGAAGCATCAGATGTCATGTGATCACATCGTCCTTGAATTTGAGTTCAGAACTTTGCCACTAATATAAATTGGTTGCTCAAATTTTTATTTGAGTATAAATTGGTTGCCAAATATACTTCGATGATAAATGCTTTTTCAGATTAGTCCACTCACGGTCGATGAATGGATTCTAGAGGGGGCGATTAGTCCAGTCACGGATCACGATTCACGATCTGGGCTTGCAGCATAGCACGTCAGCTCCGACCTCCTCCGAAAGAAGAGGCACAGGCAGAGGCAGCGTAGCGGCGTAGCCGGCGAAACAGAGCCAGAGCCCACGTCAACTCCGGTTGAGGCGGGGCCCAGCTGCCAGGGACTCACCGTCCGCGCGATATCCCGTGGCCGTTGTTTCCCATCGGGTTCATACCCGGGAGTTCGTTGGCTGCCTGCTGCCAGCTCAGCAGCCACCCACCCATCCCATGACCCACCGCACCCTACGGCCTACGCCAACAATTCCCAGTGTTATTCCAGGTTCCACTCCCAAACCCCCTTCCGATTCGTTCATCGCTCGCTCGCTCGCTCGCTCGCACGCACGCGCCCGCCGCCCCCTCCCCTTCTCCTCTCTTCCGCTCTGTGAATTCCACGCCCCGTCACCCGAAAGCCTCCGATCCGATCTCCGACCCTAGCGTTGCCGTCAGTCTCCATGGAGCCGAAGCCTCCCACGCCGGCATCTGGGCCGTTGACGCCGCGGTTCAGGCTGGGGAAGCAGTCGTCGCTGGCGCCCGAGTGCGGCGGCGAGGGCGGTGCCGGCACCGGCGCGGGCTCGGCGGAGGGGTCCGCCGAGGCGAACGGCGTCATGAGCTTCCAGCTGATGTACCTGGCCCACGAGGGCAACGCGGAGGGGATCCGCGAGCTCCTCGACGGCGGCGCCGACCCCAACTTCCGCGACTCCGACGGCCGCACGGCGCTGCACATCGCCGCGTGCGAGGGGCACGCCGATGTCGTCGAGCTGCTCCTCCAGCGCGGGGCGGAGGCCGCCGTCGAGGACCAATGGGGCAGCACGGTGCGGCCTGCTCAAGTTTTTGCTGTTTTTTTTAATAACTCCTTTTGCTTGCGTTGGATGAGGACCTCAAAATCCTTTTCTTAGAGGAAGATCTGGCAATAACTTCGACTTTATGTGCCAAAAAATCGTATTTCCAATGACGCAATGTATATGCTAGGCACGTGGAACATAGCATCTAGATAAAATTGTTTGTGCATATATGTTTTGTTGTGAATTGCTGCATTAGTTGAGCGTTGCTACTATCTGGCAGCCTTTGGCGGATGCAATGCATTATCAGAATCATGATGTGATCAAGATCTTGGAGAAGCATGGCTCCAAGTATAAGGTAATAAGTCACACATGTGTCGCCTCTGCCTGATGCTCTGTTTTGTTCAGGTGTTCTGAACATTCGCTTCTTTCTTGAAGATTGCTCCTATGCATGTGAACAATGTTCGTGAGGTTCCTGAATATGAGATTGATCCTTCCGAGCTTGATTTCAGTAATGGCAATGATTTGTCCAAGGTTCGTATATATATACCTTCCCTTTCCTTTCACATGAGCATTTTACGAATTGGTTGTCTCTAGCACTAATAAGCATACAATTGAACAATCAGATGCTATTGAATTATTGATTTTAGATCCTACTTCATTTATCTAAAGTTTCAAAGCTGTACTTCCACCATCAGATTTCATTGGCATTATAAATCAGTAGCTGTTGTTTCAATCTTCTTCTCAGGGCACATTTAGGAAAGCAACATGGAGGGGCATTCCAGTTGCTGTTAAGAAGCTGGACGATGATCTACTTGTGGACGAGAACAAAGTGTGCGTAGTTTCGATTTATTTCTGGCCTGTCTTGGCTTTATTTAACATTTACCTTCTTCCTCAAGCTATATTATCCTGATAGTTTGGATGTATTACAGGAGGGCATTCAGAGACGAGCTTGATGTGCTGCAACTTATACGGCATCCAAATGTAGTGCAATTTCTCGGTGCTGTGACACAAAGCAATCCAATGATGATTGTCATGGAATTTATGCATAAGGTTTGTCTTAAGAGCAATATGCTTTTAGAATCTGCATTTCTTTTTCTAAACTGAGAAGCCTATTTGATTAGTCACTATATGAAGCAATGCTGTAGCTGAACCTTCATATTATTCTAGTTAGGGCAGTCCTAACCCAAGACACTAGCCATAGTTTCCATAAGCTCCACATCATCAAGAAACTAGTACTAGACCCATAGTTTCCATAAGCTCCACATCATCAAGAAACTAGTACTGGACACTACTCTTCCAATGCAAACACCACTATTCCATACTTGAATTTAATACTACTCATCTCTCATTATGTCTTGGATGGTGTGTAGAAACTAGGTCTCGTGCAAGACCTGGTATCCTTCTCTTTCTTCATTTACTCCCTTGCCGCATCATCCTTTGTCCTAGGTGGTAGCTCATTTAATTCTATGGACACCATCCTAGTCATTGGGTTGGGACTGCCCTTATCTGGCCATGTATCTCGTGTTTAATGTCTTTTTACTCAATTGATGATATTTGATGACCTTGTTAAAGTTTCTTAATGAGTTGTGGTTATATTTGACTGACTGACTATGTGAAATAAGTTTTTACCATGTAGTAGCAGCTTCTTTCATTGTGACAATGTTTGGCCAGCAATAGATCAGTGCAAATTATCAATTCCTATTTCGTTCAACTTTGTGATCTTTGTTATACTAAAATAACTTATATGCTATATGTTGACTTTCCTAACTACTCCTTCTGTGCCATAATTTCTGTAACATGGAGTTCGGAATCCAACTTTATGTCATTCATGGGTGGTTGAGAATAATCAAAATGTTTATTTCAGGGTGATTTGCGCACTCACTTGAATAAGAAAGGAGCTCTGCCACCATCATATGCAGTGAAGTTAGCTCTTGATATTGCAAGGTTTGCCAGCCATAACCTGGATATGAGATAAACTCTCTAGGACTACTGTGTTTCGTTGTTAACCCGTGTGCCTTTGTGAATTGTAACAGAGGAATGAGTTACTTACATGAGCATAAACCTCAAGCGATCATCCATCGTGACCTTGAGCCTTCGTGAGTACTTTGTGGTTACTTTCTTTTTAAGTGAAAATTGCTTGCGTCTTTCTCTGCACACCCCATGAGGTGCTTAAGTACCTGGTTTGTTAAAAAGACTTTATATGCCCATTGTATAAGCTAACAGGAATATATTGAGGGATGACACTGGACATCTGAAGGTGGCAGATTTTGATTTGTGTAAAATGCTAAAATGGAGAAGAAAAGTTAGAGAAGAGAAAGCAGTAACTTCTCCAGGCAATGCTTGTAAGTGGACTTTATCATTCGCCACGTTAAATTAGTGCTGACCTTTGCCCCCTTTTGCCTTCTTTATCAACTGTTAATTATATATGTCACAGGTAGGTATGTGGCTCCAGAAGTCCTGCGAAATGAAGAGTATGATACCAAAGTGGATGTATTCTCATTCGCTTTGATACTTCAGGAGGTAAGTTTTGATATATAACATTGTGCATTTCTCTCCCACGCAGTAGGTAGTTTTATGCATTTCTGTGTTCTCTAAAATCTAAATATTGCTACCGTCATATTTATATGGTAGTGGGCATTGTTATGAAGTTTTCTGCTAGTATCTTTATTTGATTAACACTGTTGTTTTTTTAAACATAAGAATGACACTTCAGCACCAAAATCACCCATATGGTCATTATGTTCATAGTGTTCTTAACTTTTGCAGATGATTGAAGGGTGTCTTCCTTATTATGATAAGAGAAATGATGAAATCGAGAAGGCACACAATTCTAAAGAAAGGCCGCCTTTTAGAGCTCCTCCAAAGCATTATGCTCACGGGTTAAGAGAGTAAGCACTCATTCTTTCCTCTGTTTTCTCCTACAGTGGCAATTACTAACTCCATTAGAGCATTAGTGTGGCTTGCTTTGCATTCTGAACTTTTAGCAAACATGTTTCTGCAAACGATGCTAAATCTGACTACTTGTATGTGTGAAATTTAATGTGTTCTATTTCCTCCATGTGCCATTATAGTTGGTGAATTTGTTCTTGAAAATTTAATTCTGACGTGTTTGCCTGTCCTTTTGACACCAATTCAGGTTGATTGAGCAGTGCTGGAGTGAAAATCCTGCGCACCGGCCTGATTTTAGAGAAATCATCAACCGGTTGTCTGCTATCCAAAATGAGATAGCTCAAAGAAACCGTTGGAAGGTAACAGTTCATGCCTTTTCATTGTGTTCTAAGTGCCCTGTGATAGCATAAGGCGGATTGTTCTAGCAAGAAATGTTCTTATATTCGTCAGTGTTGTGTATGAACAGGTGAGACCTCTCAGATGTTTCCTGAGCTTTGAAGGAATGTGGAAGAAAGATCGCAATGAGGGCAGCACCACCCGTTCATCACGTTCGTCAAGATCCAATTTTTAACCCCCAGCAAGCTGTTAATTTCATTTAGAGGATCATATTGATGATTGCTAGAAAATATACTCAACTGTATATCATATCTTTGTGCTCTGAACTTCTGAAAATGGATGTTTTGTAACTGGTTGATTCTCAGCTGATCATAGTTGTATATCAGACTTTTATCCCTGGGCCCTGAAAGAAGGATTCTTTGGCACTGGCCCCAGCCTCATGTACAGATTGTTGCCGGCATTTTGTTGTTTCTTTAATTTAATACAAATCAATAGAGCTGCTGCTGGGTTGGTGCAATACAATTGTTTCGGCATCTTCTATACTCCCATCCGATTAGTTTGTAAACATCTGTTACTTTTTGCTAACATCAAAATGTTTGTCACCGTTAGCTTTTAGCCATTTGGTCATTTGTCTTGTTGAAAAGATTATGTGGATACTTTTTTTTGTCCGTTTTATTGTTATAGGTATATATTTGCACAAAGTTTTTTTCAGTGAAACACATGGTCAGTGGTCAAAAGTCAAAGGTAACCAATATTTAGGAACAGAGGGAACACTTGTGGAGTATGTGCAAGGTTGGACCGTTGTTTGAGACAATGTTCTTCATTTCTCTAAACAGCTTTGATATTTGAAATTACTGCAACTCCCGCCGTTTCAAATTGTAGACCGTTTTATTTTTTCTAAGTTCATATATTATTATGAGCAAATTACCTCAGTACTACAGAAATTTTGATGACTTCCTTGTGTGCCATAAAACTTTTTGAATTGCCCTTAGTACTATAGAAATTTTGATTTATCCCTTATATGACATTTTTGTTAGGGTTCCATTTATTTTTGACGTTACCCGGATGGAAGATGCACTGATATTAGGTGAAATGCCATTTTTGCCCTTGTTACATTAAGCAAAGGGCTTATTACATGAAAACCTTATCTCTTTTGACCACGTGCTCCCCCATCCTCTCATCTTACCCCTTCCCGTCCCAATCAACTGGAGCCGTGGGGTGCCGGTGATGCGGCCCCCATGGTCCCCTCGCGACCCTCTCGCACCGCCCCTTCATGCATAGTGTCACGAGAGTTGCATGATTTGTAAGGAGAAATTTATGATATGTGTCTTTGTGATGAGAGATTTATACTCATGTGGCTTATCTGATATACTCCTATTATTTTGGTATGTATGTCATGGTGGCAAAATTGGTCTGTATGATACTCATTTGTGATGAGAAAACTAATGCTCATGTTTAATGATTAATATGTTATTTATCTGGCCTATATGTTAATACATCAATTTTTGAGTTGTATGTGATATACGTGATGGCCTGTGTTGTCTCTATATGTATTTACTTGGTCTACTTCATCTGAATATGGCATGTAAGGGAAATGGCTAAATTTTACTTCGTTCTATTGGAGGGGTAAATGAATCTTCTCTATGTCTGTTTAACTGTACCATAACAGCTTATGGATGGAAATGGCATACAAGGGATAAATCAAAATTTCTATGGCACTAAGGGCAGTTCAAAATTTTTTGTGGCACGCAAGGAAGCCATCAAAATTTGTGGCACTGAGAGAATTTGCTCTATTAGTAAAAACTATGTAACTAAAAAAGCTAAGACGAGCCATAGAAATTTGAAACGGAGGGAGTACGGGCTTGTTTAGTTCACCCCCAAATCCCAACTTTGGCACTATGCAAAAAGAAGATTCCTCATCACATCAAACTTGCGGTACATGCATGGAGTACTAAATGTAGACGAAATTAAAAACTAATTGCACAGTTTTATTGTACTTTGCGAGACGAATCTTTTGAGCCTAATTAGTCAATATTTGGACAATAATTCACAAATACAAACGAAACGCTACAGTATTGCTACAGTAATTTTGGCACCCCAAAGTTGGGCAACTAAACAAGGCCTACATTGATTTCAATGGTACCTGTTTAACATCACTTCTGCCACCTCCATTGTTATTGGTGAGACTAGGATTTAGGCTGTGTGTGTGGGGGGGGGGGCAGTGAGATGATATCGGTGGTGAGGCTGGTGTTGAGGAAGCCGCAGGAGATGGGCAGACGGTGACGAACAAGCACGGGAGAGAGTGAAATTGTGAGACAACACTTCGAATCAGAAGTTGGAAATGATGTATTAACAGTTGGGACACGATTTGGACACCTAAATAATTAGATCAACATAGAGGAGCTAGGTGATTTTTCATCCAGAAAAAATAGGCCCCCAAATTCGAGCTAGAGGGGCCTCGAACTTGGGTGGCTAGAGTGCACAATCAAACCTTCTACTCTAACCAGTTGAGTTAGAGCTAAGCTCACTTCCTTTGATTTGGACACCTGATATTCGTCGACTGAGATCTAAGGTGTTTTCATCGCCCTTTTGCTTGAACTGGTTCACATTTTTCTGAACAGTGACATTATGCCCTCGACTACATTAGCAAAACGCGAAGAAACCATGTATATATCATATTTATAGTTTGTTCAGATGCACAAATATTTATATATATCTCCTTTCGAGTAGTACACACCATATAATCTCCGCACTGCAGAATCACGGCACGAGGAAGGGAAAACAGAAAAGGGAAGACACAGTAAGCTTTTGCTCATCTTGACGTGACCGACGTCTTCTAATATCAATCAATACAACTAGAGCTGAGCGAGCGTGCGCAGATCCACCGGGTGCACGTCGGACGGCAGCGCCGCGCTGTACGCCCTCCGCCCGACGAGGATGTTGGCCGCCTCCGTGGGGTGGAAGGCGTCCCAGAAGAGGTACTCGTTCCTGTTGGTGCACGGCGTCTGGAACGGCAGGCACGTCACCTGCCCGTTGTTCCTCCCCACCCCGCAGCACCCTCGGTTCGTCACCGTCAGCCCTGCACAGATCCAAAGCCCCCATTGTTGCTTTCAGTTTCAGGACACGCGCTAGGTAGCTAGCTTTCTTTTGGGGGGCAACGATCGATGTGCAAAGACGATGCATCCATACCGTGCGATCCAGGGGATCTCAGGATGTCCTCGAAGATCCCGTAGGCGTTGATGTAGGTGAAGTGCGCCCCGGGCAGCGCGTTGAACTGGTCGACGAGGGCGACGAGCCTCCGGTTGAAGATGTCGATGGCGGCGTTGATCTCGGACACGCAGGTGGCGCCGTCGGGGCTGCGCTGCGCCAGCTCGTTGGGGCTGCACCCGACCTGCCCCACTCCCATCAGCGCCACCTTCCGGGCGCCGTAGTTGTACAGGGTCCGGAGCTGCTGCGAGTACTGGCCGGCGAGCGCGTCGGCGTACTGCTCCGGCGTGTACTGCTGGCTGGTGGAGTAGACGGCCGGCATGAAGTAGTTGTTGAGGTAGTCGTTGCTGCCCATGCCCACCGTGAAGATGCACTGGCTCAGGTGGTTCGCCGCCGAGTCCTCGTCGCCCAGGATGCTCACCAGCTGCTGCACCGCCGCCTGGTAATTCTGGAGCTGCCCACCGAAGCTGATCCGTTGGCCCTGCAGATTCACGAACCCATCGACATGGTGAGCTTCAGGTTAATGCGTAGCGTGATCATTGATCTTTCAAGAGTTAGGATGAAAAACATATGGTTACGCACCAGTTGCTGGCCGGTCTCGTCCCTGATCCCGGCTGCAGCGGAGGCGAAGTTGACGCCGGTGAGGAGCTGGTCGTTGCTAGCGCCGGCGTACGCGGGGATGTAATCGTCGAAGCCCAGAAGCCGAGCTGAAAAAATGACACA
This sequence comes from Setaria viridis, assembly GCF_005286985.2. Lineage (NCBI taxonomy): Eukaryota > Viridiplantae > Streptophyta > Magnoliopsida > Poales > Poaceae > Setaria > Setaria viridis. Next base: position 36,189,254 of record NC_048267.2, on the reverse strand, counting down.
TGAATACATGATGCGCGTGTAAGTACTTGCTTCGACTGTTATTTCAGATCATAGTGACTACTAATATCAATTTATCTGTCAGTGAGCACTACTGATTGTAATTCGTCGGTTTCGGTTGCTCCCAATGAATTTAGTTTCTAGTGTAAGAATTTCTGCACAGACTACGAGTGGTTCCGATCGAAGGGAACGTCGGCATCAGCCATCGATCGTCCCATCAGGCCATCATACGGCGGAGGGGACCAGCTTCGTCTACAAAGCGTCAAGGCCTCGGTGGACTTGTCGCCATCGTGGCACTCAGATTGGCATGACATCATCTGATGAACGGACACTACTTCATTCAAAGCGTGATATTGGTGTCAAGGGATACGGGATGCCCGACACACCTAAAAATCTCTCCTGACCCAGGAAGCTAATGTCGGTGTTATAATCACCAAGAAAGCAGAGAGTATTTTGAGCTTAGTAGCTTACATATAGCATCGACGGTGGTGAGGCCGTTGCTGAACCGGCCGGTCGCGCCGCCGGGGAAGTCGATGCCGTAGGGCGGGTAGTTTGCCCGCGCCAGCGACGCGATGTCGTTGTTGTTGCCGTTGTCCACGAGCGAGTCCCCGAACACGAAGTAGCACGGCACCTGGGGCTCGGCCCGGACCACCACCACGGCGACGGTGGCCAGGACGAGGAGCAGCGCCGGCTGCATCCACCGCATTGCAGCTGTGCGCCCCATCCTTTTAGCTAGCTGAGCTTTCTCCTTGATCGGCCGCGGCGGATTGAATATAATGGCAGACCGTTCGGCAGGCCGACACATTCGAGCCCTCCTTACTTATAGGGCAGGTTGCTAGAAGCGCCCCTAGGTAGATGAGCAGCATGTGGGTAGGACCCTGCAGGAGGGAGTGCGTGGAGAGAAGAGAGAACAGTTCCGGTGTGGCCGGCGTCCATGTTGGCGAGCTCTCTGCATGCATGTGCGCGTGCATTGGTGATGGTTGGAGCAGTCACGGTTGGGTCTCAGATTCTCAGGGCCGACGCGGGGTCGTCCTGATCGATTGATTACCACGCGCCTGGTTCGGTGTCCCTTGCGACAGCGGTGCAGTTCGCAGAAGAGGCGCGAGTCTGCGACGACAGTAGAGATTATTCCGGGTTTACCATCTGCAGGTCAGAATGCCGGCGTGCACTCGCGGTGAATGGCAGAGGTCGGACTTGTCATACCACGCGCCGAAATAGAAGCACTGGACGAACGTCACTGGTGAACAACTGAACAAGCAGGAACATTAGGAGACTTGTTCGTGGCTCCAGTGAGTGTGTGCGGTACGGCTGAATCCCAGTGAAGAATCCTGAATAATGCAAGGTGCTGTGTGGGCTTCCTTCAGAAAAAGGTGTCGTGCGGGCAAGCCGTAGTAGGGAAATCAGAATTGGGCGTGCAACAAATCAAGGACATGTACAAGTGATGCATTTCTTTCATGAAAACGTACAGGTGATATTTGCAACCAGCACTCGCATTTTTGCTGAACCTAGCAATGCGCAACCAGGACACTTTTTTTGTTTCCGTGGCACTACACGAGGGATCTAATAGCCAAATTTCAAACTGTTAGATCCGTGCACGCGTCCACTTCTTCACTCGTACTTCTTATGTGTCCCCGGTTGATCCTCGTCGTTGGCCGGATTTGTCACCTACGTTCATCATCCACCTAACTTGCCTTCAGCAAGCCAATGCATAACGCCCAAACTTCGACATCGCCAGACGGGTAATCCTACCCTCCACTGTAGCATAGCTTCGCTGTCTCGCACCCTTTCTACCATTCAGGGGCAAACTTTGCGTTCAGCTGAGTGAGGGCACATGCCCTCACTCAAAATTACCAAGCCAAATTTACTGACTAAAATTCACCATATAAAAGCTTTATTATTTAGGTTTCTCTTGAATTACACCCTCTCAAATTTTTGCCTTGGGTCTACCCCTGCAACCACTCACCAATTGGTGGTTCTCCTTGGTCCTCCCGCGAACGGTGGCATTACCGCCATCCAACACTCTTGCCTTATGATCAGGGTTCAAAATTTCAGCAGAAATTTTTTTGGTCTTTTCGATGGTGACCAAAATCACTGTTTGCCTGAAATTTCGTTTTGTTCATCGAGAGATTCATCTTTTTAGTCCAAATTTCAGCTGAAATTTCACGAAATTTGGTGTTTTCGTTGAGGACCGAAAAAATTCGAAAAACAAAATCCTAATCCCTGCTTATGATCACTGTCATTGTCGGAGTGCCCTACCATAGCTGCTTCCCTCTATGCCTCTATAGGTCCTTATTTTTGAATCCTAACACAAGGCAATATGGATGTCAACAAAGATGGAGAGAGAGAACATCGGGTTGAAAGAGCAAGAAGCGAGATTAATCTCGACAACGCTCGATTTGGATATAGCTTTCCTAAGGCATCCAATGATCCAAGAATCATTCGCGATACTTTTTTCGCATTTACACCACAACACTACTTGCGTGATAGCTTCTTTGAGGCCACTTAGGCTCCGTTTGCTTCCACTGACTTATTTTTAGCACCCGTCACATTAAATATTTAGATACTAATTAGGAGTATTAAATGTAGACTATTTACAAAACCTATTACATAAGTGGAGGCTAAACGGCGAGACGAATCTATTACGCCTAATTAGTCCATGATTTGACAATGTGTTGCTACAGTAAACATTTGCTAATGATGGATTAATTAGGCTTAATAGATTCTTCTCGCCGTTTAGCCTCCACTTATGTAATGGGTTTTCTAAATAATCTACGTTTAATACTCCTAATTAGTATCTCAACATTCGATGTGACACGTGCTAAAAATAAGTCAGGGGAAGTAAACACTCCCTTATTCTTTAGGGCCCTAATCTGGCATCACCCGTTTCCAGACCCTGCAGCAGTTGCAGTACGACGACTCTGGTTCTACCTGTAGCACACCAAAAATGCATGCCGAAAAATGACTGAAGCGAGATATGGCCCTTGTTTACTTCCACCCTAACTTCCAACTTTGGCACTATGCAAAAAGAAGATTCCCCATCACATCAAACTTGCGGTACATGCATGGAGTACTAAATGTAGACGAAATTAAAAACTACTTGCACAGTTTTGTTGTACTTTGCGAGACGAATCTTTTGAGCCTAATTAGTCAATGTTTGGACAATAATTCACAGATACAAACGAAACGCTACAGTGTGCTACAGTGCCAGCACAGTAATTTGGCACCTCCCAATTTGACCAACTAAACAAGGCCCATGAAGTACAAAGGTCCTACAGTATTTCTGTCAAATCCAATTTCACGTCACAGATCCACGGTCCAGGCGTGTTAACTGGATAATTTGGAAATGGACGGGGAAAAGGGCAGCGTGGCGGCGTCCGGCCCCAGAGACACTCCACATGCAAAGCATTGGAGACATCTCGTCACCGCCGGCTAGCCGGGCCCTGCACATCCTTGATAGGTAGAGTAGATTTGACTCACTCTTTTGTTCCACGAGATTTATTGCACCGTCTTGGTAGAGATCGCTTGACCTTTTCCGCCGGCCGGCGATCGGCGTCGGCCCCGCACTGGCAGAAGCGCGCGCGACGCGTACGTTTCACCGGCAGCTTCGGTAGTTAAGCAAAGCCCCATTGAAGGCACGGCGCGTGTGCAGAGAGAGAGAGAGAGGCGTTCACGGTTTGGTGGTGCGGTGTGAGGGGAGCGTAAATGCGCGCATGGAAAGCTCCCGCGCGATCCACATGCCAGCTGATCAAGGGTGTTCAGAGCGGCTGGGGATAGAGATAGCGTGGTGGCATTCAATGCATGCTGTCGTGCGGACGCGATCAACGAACCGGGCGTTGGTTGGCTGGCTCTGGCAACAAACACTTCGAACTGGCTAGCAGTGTGAACGATGGCTGCCTCACGTAGGGGATTCAGGTGTTTTTTTTTACGGAAGGGAATTCAGGGTTTTTTTTTTGACGGAAGGGGATTTAGGGGGCGTTTTCTTCCCTGACTTATTTTTAGCACGTGTCACATCGAATGTTTAGATACTAATTAGGAGTATTAAACGTAGACTATTTACAAAACCCATTACATAAGACGAATCTAAACGGCGAGACGAATCTATTAAGCCTAATTAATCCCTCATTAGCAAATGTTTACTGTAGCAACACATTGTCAAATCATGGACTAATTAGGCTTAATAGATTCGTCTCGCCGTTTAGATTCGTCTTATGTAATGGGTTTTGTAAATAGTCTACGTTTAATACTCCTAATTAGTATCTAAACATTCGATGTGACGGGTGCTAAAAATAAGTCAGTGGAAGAAAACGGGGCCTTAGGTTTCTGGTTCCTGTTGGTAGTAGGTAGACGGGTAAAACGGTGATCGATCGGGTACAAGTTTTTTTAGTACCGCATCCTAATGACTTGTTTCTGAAAAGCAGGCCGTGCGGTACGTGCAAGGTTAGCGCGTGCAGCACAGCAACACCCATGCCCGAAGCTCACTGCAAACCATCCGAGCTCCCCGACTCCTGAGAGCTCCGGAGGGGCGACTCAGGAGGCGATAGCGTGACACCCAACCACCCACCTACCCGCTCGACTTCGGCCCCCGCTGGCGGCGTCAGCCAGCGATGGCGCCGAAGCCGGCCGCCCACGTCATGCTCCCTCCTTCCCTTCCCTCCTCCTCTCTCCCTCTCCACTCCCACTTCGCAAACCCTAGCGTCGCCGGTTGCCTAGATCCGCCGCCAGCCGCCAACTGCCACTGGCAGATCCACCTCCCCTGAGCCCGGATCTACACATCCCTGGCGCAGGGGTCCCTTCCCCGACGATGGCCACCGCGTTCTCCCCCCTTCACCGCCCAAAGGACAGGGGGCCGCGGTCGGATCCGCCCCTCCCCTTGCCACCCCTTCTGCTGCTGGAGGGCGGGCGGTGAGGGCGGCCACACCCCTCCCCGACCGCCAGGTCCGCCAGGGGCAGGGCTCCGTGCGCCGCCACCGTGTGACCGGCCGGGTGGTCGTGCCCTCCCCCTCTTTGGTGGCTGCGCTACCTTCCACCGGGAGGGGGGGCGCAGGCAACTGGTTATGTGGCGGCATTCTTCGGCTCCTTAGCGCCCGGCGGTCCTCATGCTCCTGGTGGTGGCGGCGATTTCTAGGGAAGGAACGGGGGTAGGCAAAAGCCTTGTGCCTGCTTGCGGGTCGATGACGACGACGCCCTCGGGCGCCGCTTCCCCTCTTGAAGGCATCATTCATTCCCTTTTTCCTCTCCTATGGCGAGCTTCCGGGTGGAAGCCTTGACCGTGTTGGTCGGATGACAATGGCACCAGTAGCATCGCCCCCTCCCTTAAGGCGTTGTTTTGAAAACTCAGCGGGCTCTTGCTGCCGTCACTGCCAAGATTGTTGCTGAACGCCACCCCCGGTCATCTCTGGCTGGTCAGGGTCCTCGTGGTGGTCATCTTGGGAAGTGTCTTCTTCTGCGCCTGCCCTCGCTTGAATTTGTCCACCTCGTCCGGATTGCTTAGGTCGTCGTCTTGTGGCGGATGCTTTGCCGCCGTAGTTGGTTGTTGCTCCGGGTGGATGCTTTGCCGTCGCGGTTGTGCTGGTTGGGTGGATGCTTTGCCACCGTTGCTGTGTTCGGGCGGATGCTCTGCCACCGTGACCTTTAGCACCCTTAACGAGGTTGTATCTTTTAGCAGATTCATGAGAGTGGTTGTGTCTGTGGGTTTGAGCGTGCTTTCTCCCTATTGTTTCGCATCGTGTGGTGGTTGTTTGTATGTTTCTTCAGTATTTCTTTTTCTTTGATTCTTTGTGCTCTCGTGCTGGTCAAGCTCTGCTTGGCTTCATCGAGACCGTTAATCTTCTTAATCGGAAGGTGCTTAGGCACTCTCGGGAAAAAAAAAACATCAGCGTCCGGCGGACGAACAACAAGCGCATCTACCAGCAGTGTGCTGTGTGCGTCCGCGCCGCGCGCACGGACAGCGGGGGGTTGCGGCAAGCAGCGACCTTCGCGGTCGTGGCTGCGCCCATACCTCATGCATCCCCACGTGAGTGCGTGACCCACACCCAGCGGTGCCCCTGGCCGCCGCGAGCCCGCGACGATAGATGCATGAGCGCGCGGCGACTGCACACCATCACGAACTCCTCCTGTCAAAATCGCGCTTGTGTCATTGTGTGGATTCAGAAAGGGCAAGGGGCGCGATCGTGCGGCGAGAACGAAGTCGATCGATGCCGGCATTCGGTCAGTGTGGCCGCCGTTAACCGGTCGCGAACTGAAGGCCCGTGGGCCGCGTCGAAGGCAGGAGGAGGAGGAGGAGGAGGAGGAGTGGGTGGATCTGTCTGCCTGTCTGCCTGCGTGGACGCTCTGTGTGGGCTAGTGTCGTCGTGAGGCCCATTAAGCTGTGCAGAACGATTCTCGTGGCCGGCGTAAGCTTTCCGGAAGATTGATAGGATTTCCGTAGGAGCTCCCGCGTAAGCTACGGTAGTTCCGTGCGAAAGGCCCGCATAGAGCCGACGTCACCATGACGGTTACACAGTTCGGTGTATATTCTCGAGAAAAAAATGGATAATCTCCTCCGTTTCTCTCAAAACTGGCGACTCTGCGAATCTCATAACCCATAATGCCTAACCTAAATCGTGCACAGAAGACAGAACAAGAAAGCTTCCTCGCCTGTGCGATCAGTCGAAGGAGCTGAGCAAGACGATGTGTCATCTGAAAAGATTCTGGAGTCTGAACCACTAGCAGATTTCTGACGTAACGATGGCCTACCGATACCCTGCTTCACGTCAAGCCGGCAACCATGCCGGCGCCGCTTGGTTGTCATTTAGGCAATCTCAATTAAGCGCCCAGTAAAGTATCCCCCGCGTCACATGAGTTGCTATCTCGCCAAGATTCTAAAATCCGGACCGGGGGAAGAGTGGCCCCTACGTCACTTCGGGGCACAAGCAAAATGGCGCAAGCGCAACCCGCGGCGACGCGCTGGTGCACGCCCGCAGGGCAGGACGAATATAAAAAGTGGTCAGGTAGCCAGCAGCCCTGCTCCGTCTGCATCCGAAGCTTGGAAATGGACGCCATGGATGAGTTCCAGGAAGCGGACATCCTGTGGCCAGACACCACGGAGGACGAGCAAGTGGTGCCCTTCGCGACCACGGACATGGTCATGGAGGAGCCGTACGGGGCCACGGCGTGCTCGGTGTCCGGCGTCGCGCCGGCGTTCGGGCGCCGCCGCTTGGAGGGGCTCTTCCTCCCCGGCGCCGCCGGCCCGTCGTCATCGGCCGGCGCGAGACCTGACGCGGACGACGACGAGGAGGAGTGGCAGGAGGCGGACGTGATGTGGCCGGACACTGTGGGCATCGTGCCGCGCGGGGGCGGGCGGGAATTGCTGTCGCCGTTTTCCGGCCGGCACGTGAGTCCTGCCGCCGCTAGGCGTGACCGGTGGAGGCCGGCCGCGTCGTCCCCCATCGACATACCCACCAACGTCGCCGCGCGTCGTCGCTTTAATTCGGGACGGCGATGATCGTGCTGCCGTTCGTAGAGAGTTTTGTGGAGGTGTTCTTCCGCGATCTTGGTATTGTGTGGTGCAACTAGAAACCAGGACCGGGTCCGGGAGTAGAGCTGTGAAGAAATGCTGTGGCGTTCTAGGATCACGATCACCTGAACTGCCGAACCCGCACAACATTTCGGCGTACATCATCAGTACATGTTATATTCTTTTGATCGATTTACAGTGGCGGAAAATCTTTTTTTCCCAATCTCAGTAATGAGCAGAGCTTATTTTGTAATTTTGGCGGCTGACGATGAATGATACTTGGATTTAGATTTAAGGACCTTATTTGTTTTCTATCTCCCCTTTTTTATGAAACAGGAGAGATCTCTTTTGCATCATTGTAGAAAGATCAAAGAAAGAATAAGATATTTAGCCTATATTCTTGCCTTCCTCGGAGTCGTCAATGCAGGTGCATGCGCAAAAGGAGAATCAGGTTTAGCTTAATTCGTGCACATTTGCAGCTCACAAGTCTACAGCTGCTTCAAGCTAGCATCTTTTTTGTTCGAATGGATCGGAAAACTTTTTCTCCCCTTCCCCTGGGCGTGGCCGCCGATGATTAGGCTTCCTCCTGTTTATCATCTTAATTAATCTGCGGACCCTAGCTCAAAGCCTGGCCGTAGCGTTAATCCGTCGACAGGGGTTAGGACTGTCCCTGTAAGACATTTCGTCCATTCCTCTCCTCCTCATGGATTCCACAAATAATCCACGCTAGCGCAGATATTTTACGCGTCTTCGCCAGCCGGGTCACTTGAAATACTAGTCATGAGATTGGGCACTACTTGGTACTGCACTTGGTCTGAGTAGCATGACAGTATGCGGCAATCCAGTTCAATTGGGCCAGCCAGAGCCAGTCGTCCTGTCGCTTGTACCGAATTTCTCGCGAGACCGTCGAGTCTCTGGCACTGAAACGCATACTTGCCGACCGAATTGTGGCGTGCGACGCCCATGCCAGTACTAGCGTGACTTGCCGGTTTGGTCATAGCGTGATTCGCACTACCGCGCACAGTTGCAGGGATTAGGGAGCGGCGCGCCGCCCCGGCGAACAATTGCACGCCAAGCACAGTCGCTTCCGTCCCCGTCAAGAGGCGATGCCGATTCGATCACTAGATTAATCTGTGCCCCCCGTGGCACGGCAGCGATGCATGATTGCGCCATCATTGGCAGGCGCTTATCAAAGCTTTCCATGGGCCGTTTCACGCTTTCAGCTTCGCCGGCCTTTTACTGACGGAAATGTGCCTGCAACATGATCGGCATGAGTATCAGATACTAGCAGCCTGAATGTCTGATGATCCGATCGGCTTCTGGGTTCCACGCGTTTCTACATCGATCAAGTCCTCTGATCCTGACAAACGAAAGGTACTCCTCCTGCATATGGACAAGGGCGACGTCAGGTTACGCAAGGCACCGGCCAGACGGTCTCCGTCCGAGCCTGCACCGTCACGAAACCGTGAGCGAGCCACAAGCGCCGCCCGATGCGTGCAGTCCACTCCCCAGTACCCCCACCGCCGCATCCGCATGACGCCATGCGTGCGTGGCTGGCCCTTTCTCCAGCGGCCCACTATGCCCCCGGCGCTTATAAATCCGGCACCGCACGCGAACGAGCACTACAGTACTACACTACTACAGGCGGCAGTTGCTGGCTGAGTGGCAGTGTGCATAGCCACGACCACGACTGCGAGGCATGGAGATGGAGTTGCAGGAAGCCGACGTCCTGTGGCCGGACGCTGCCCACCACCGCCGCCACCAGCACCTCGCTGCAGACCCGCACCCATCGCACGCCGCGGCCGTCCGCCGGCAGTCGCCTCCCGTGCGCATCCCCGCGATGCCGGCGGCGGAGGCGCGCCCGACGCGCAGCTACGACGACGAGGACGACGATGGCATGATCGTGAGAAGACTAGCCTCATCAGGCGCGGAGGCGGGGATCGTGCCGCCGCACGTCCTGGCCGCGAGGCGGTGCCCGGACGAGCCGAGGGTGGCCTCGTCGGTGTGCGTGGGGCACGGGCGCACGCTCAAGGGCCGCGACCTCCGCGCCGTCCGCAACGCGGTGCTCCACATGACCGGGTTCCTCAGCAGCTCCGACAAGTACTGATTAGGCTACCGTAGTAGATCGATTGAGCAGCGCGGCGGCAATAGATCATAAAGCAGCATGTTGGATTGTACACCTCATCTCCATTCTTGTTGCTAGATGCGGTTGAGATTGTAAGGTACATCCATAGTAGATGCATTGCACTGGGGACATGCTAAATTCGTACCTGCGGGCGTAATTTATCGTAGAATGGAGTTCTTGTTGCGAACTACTCCGCAAAATTATCGCAGAATGGAAGTATATGTCGACTTCATGCTTGCAAATCAAGACATGATGGGGGATTGCGGTGTACTCGATCGAGTTGATCAGTGTCAAGCATACGGAATTGCGGAGTCGTCTAGACTTTATCCACACCGCAAAATTACGCTACGACTGTGATGTGATCCACCTTGTTAACTCTGTCGTCGCAGTACTTGTCAGATCAAACGAAAGCGATCGATACTGAAGATGCATGGAGCGACAAAAACGGCAGGTGCTTTCTGGCTCACGAAGAATGCAACAAAAGGTGACTCGTCAGGTCGGATGGTATGATGCATGGACCATGAAGTTAAAAGTGTAAAACCGCACACAGAGAGCGAACGAAAACCTTTGGCCGGTTTCGCGTTCCCGATTTGTTTTTCTCGTACGAGCTCCTTTTAAAGCAAGCACGCACCATTGGCGGTTTGCACGCGTGTACACCCTCTGTATGTGCCTATCTCTTTCAGAGATGACGCGGCATCACTGGAGATCAGAGGGGCCCGTCCAGACAAGGCAGGCACTTCAGAGACAGGATGTGGACGGCATGGGGTAAGATAGGGTGAGCCCTCCTGGGCAGCAGCTGGTTAGTGGACGAGACAGTGTGCTGATTAGATGCTAATCCGTGGGCTGGACAGAGCATAGATTATGATTGCATCAGATCCGACCTGTTCTGATTCTTATCTGCAAGAAAAATCATCTCATTCCATGTCCTATCATGTCCGGATGCAATGATGCAGTGGAAATATTTTGGACAATTGGACGGTCAATATTGCTTATTGATAAAAGTGTATGTCGTGATGGTGGTCGCTGACCTGCGGATGTTCCCCATCGTCATCGTTGTGGATTGCTCACTGCCATCCCATCGATTTGCCTCTCATCCAGATCTTGGCGGTCAGCTGCATGGACTTGGTTTTAGGAGTCTTAGCGGGCTTTGCCCGGCATTCACCGGTACCAACAACGGTTGCGTTCCTTTACGTAACTCACCTCACTGGGGATGTTATTGCGGTTACCAAATCCATTTGATTTTACCAAGTGAAGACTTGGTCTGTCCTCTATGGACAGACGGACGATGGTGCTGTTGGCGTCGCTCCCCCTTGAAGGCATCGTCTTGCATGACATTTTCGCTCCACCTCCGCTGGCTCTGGGTTGTTAGGCAATTAGTGATTGACGTGCGTTTATGGTGTCCTTATCTTCTGCAGATTCCAGGTGTTTTAGTTTGTGTTTAGTGTGGTGGTGGTGTTGGGGTTCCTTTTTTGTTGTTATTGTATTTCTGGTGTTGGTTGTAGGTGATAGTTTTTTTAATCTACGTTTTAGGTTTTTTTAATAAAAAATATGCTATGCATGTCTTAAAAAAAATCTCGGGAGGGAGCGAAATGGAACTGAGTGCTGCTTCTATGACATAAGGAGGAGAGCAATTTCATTCGGTACCAACGCGTGTCAAGGTCGAGGAGATGTGAGAGGGTCGGGCCGTAGTTTATTTGCTAGGACCACAAATGTCCAAGCCATGCCAATAAGAGAATTCACATATATGTTGGCCCATCATCCATCATAGGCCTCTTTTCAGGCCTGGTTTGCCAAATCCAGATTCAGCCCATACTCCGGCCTTTCAGCTCATCACTTCCTCGTTCGTCGAGCCCGAAGATGCGAACCGCTTGTCCCCGTCGAGATCTCATGCCACTCGTGCTGCCCGATTCTCCATCCCCGCCGCTGCAGAGAAACAAGCAGCCGGCGAAGCAGATGAGCGGGACGAGTGCTGCCTCGCACCGGCCGAGCAAGCCGTATCCACCGTCCCACGCTCCGAGACGGTTAGCTCTGAATCTGACCACTCCCCTCGTGTCGCTGGCTCTGCTCTTGCTCGCCGCCGCCGCCTTGTTCCTCTACTCCCAGACCGCCGCCCGACCGTACGAGTCCCGAGGGGAGGTGCCGTCCCTCTCCTCCCCGACTGTGGAGATCTTCGACGGCGCGCGCGCCATCTGGGAGCTCCCCGCTGCGGCGCCGGCGAGGGCAGTCCTCTTCGTCGCCCACGGCTGCAGCTGCCGACCGGAGAACTTCTGGCCACCGTCCCCGCGCTGCCCGGGGTGCGTTGGACTGCCGGAAGACGTCGCCATCACGGACCTCGCTCTGCGGAGGCGGTTCGCGGTCCTGGCCGTTGGGAGCGCCGGGGAGTGCTGGTCGCTGAGAAAGGAGGTCAACGGCGCCAAGCGGGTGATCCAGTCCTGGGCTGCCAAGAACGGACTCGAAGGCCTGCCGGTTGTCGCCCTCGGCGCTTCCTCTGGCGGGTACTTCGTCTCCAGGCTCGCGGCCAAGATGAGCCTCGCTGCCGTCGTGATTATGATCGCCGAGGGCGCGTTCGGCGGGGCAGCTGGCGCGCCGCCGGCGGTATACCCGCCCACGATGTTCATCCACATGCCGAAAGACAGGCGGAGGGCGGCGCTGTTGGAGAGGAATTCGAAGATGCTGATGAAGAATGGCATTGAGGTGAAGGAGCTCCAGAGCCTTGAGCTCCCTTTGACGCCGACGCTGCTGTCGGAGAGGATAACTGGGCTGGACCGCGTGCTATCAGAAAAGATCTGGACGGCGTTCAGGGAGGAAGGATTTGTTGATGATGAAGGGTATATGAAGGAGGATGGCCGGGCAACGCCATGGAAGGATGCATTGGTGAAGAGGGGGTTCTGGAAGGAGGTGTCTCCTTTGGCTGACCACATCCAGGAGGAGCTGAATCTTGCATATGGGTACCATGAGATGACGAGCTTGCACGCTGATGAGATGTTCAATTGGATTGAGAAGCACTTGAAATGAAGAGGCTATGTTGTTCATTTCAGCATTGTGCAGCTTTGTACAAAATTAAACGGGTTGGATGAAGAGGAAGCTGCACTGCTGCTCAGGAGTTATTGCTTCACGAATCAGTGAATTGAGAAGACACGTGCAAGATATTTGTTCAAAATTCCTGGTAGACTAACCTGATGATGTGAAATATCAAATATGTACAATTGTACATTGCTTTCAGCTGGCTCTTGTGCAACGAATGGGTGAAAAGAAGTATACACAGAGATAGTTCAGTGAGATTTTTCTCTGACCTGTAATGTTACTCTTTGTTCATCAAGATAAGGTTTTTCTTATTTGTCTCTGAATCATCACACTCGGGATCTTGATCTTTGTTGTATGATATGATCCTGCTAGCTACTAATAACATTTTGACCGGTGGAATGGAACTTGTTTGAATCTTAGGATGACAGTAGGACCCTCCTTCAGAAGCTTGTGTGCTATTGTCTCTAATAGTCCAAATAAACGTGCACCGTTCATTTCATTTTGCTCTAACACTGGAGATATATGTGCCTACGAAATTTGGAGATACTACAAGGTTACCAATGTCCACCTGATCTCTGGGTTGATATCTTTTGTTCATTTTCAGAGCCTCCTCTGTGCTTTCGGACAGGTAGGAGGTCAATATGTCTACTGGGAAGAACATCTCTGCAATCTGTTCATGCGGGTAGCTGAAACAGTTCTATATTCTGGCCCTTGCTTCTGTACAAATGTGAGACTCGGTTCCAGAATAAAGAGCATCTTCATGTTTGCATGTTGAAGGTATGCCCTAGAGGCAATCATAGAGATGATGATATTTTATTTGTATCCATGATTTATATTGTGTTCTTTGGATATCCATTAAAGGCTACTTGAATTGATTTGCAATTATGTGAATCGTGTGTGAAACTCTTTACTTGTATGGTTATTCTAAAGTTATCCCTAGTCGGAGTTCATGTGAGGACACACATGAATATTAGACTAGCACATGTATTAGTTGATGACTATGTTTCACAAGTCATGGACATGGAGATGTTGAACTAATAATGTGGGCACATGTGGAGACATGTGCTAGGACTGACCCAACACGAGAAGTAGTTCTCTCTTTAAACAACATATACGCTTTGTCCTTAGACCTGAGATTGTCACATGTATTCAAGATGTGGATCGACTTACTTAGGGGTTATCAAACGCTACGCCGTAACAGGGTAGTTATAAAGGTAACTTTCGGGTTTGTCAAGAATCATGTTATGAGACATGGTCAATCAAGATGGGATTTGCCCCTCTTTGATTGAGAGTGATATCTCTGAGCCCCTCGAGTGATCGGATCCGAAAATGCATGGCCATGCTACGTACGGTTAACAATTAACCTACAAAGGGATTCCGAATCACAGGATCGAGAAAGAGCGGTCGGCTTGAAGCTAGACCAAATATCGTGAGGCAAATGGAATAGCATGTATATTATGTTGTGATGGTTCGTCTGATATGATCTTCGTGTGCATATAGGAGTTGGCACGTCTTGCTAGAGGCCACTACTGACTATTGGACCGAGTAGGAGTACTCGGGCCATGTCTATACGTATCCAAACCCATAGGGTCACACACTTAAGGGGCTGGAAGCCCAATTCGAATGTGATCCGAGTTGGATTAGGTTTAGAAGTACTAATGGGATTCGGACCCAGAGGCCCGTTAGGAACCTCTATAAATAGAGGGGTGGGGGCTCCCTAGGGTTTACACCTTTTGGCGAAACACATCTGCCGCGCCTCCCACGCCCTCGCCTCTTGCAACTCACGGATCTAGCAGTCCGGTTTGCGACGCTTCCTCCCTGCACGTGTGGATACCTTGGAGGTGTTGCGCCTGCAGCACTTGGACGAGCCGCTGACGAGCCACGACGAGCCAACGACGAGCCGCGGTACGAGGGTGTAACGACCTCGGACAAAAATCCTTCGCATCAATCTTAATCCGAGCCCCTGATCACCTGTCTTAGTTTTTCCAAGCCTAAGTGTTCAACCTCCAGATCTTCCGACCCCTGCGATCCGACCCCTCGCCGTGGTCTCCCCAGTTCCGACCCCGCCGACCCCCAACCCACCGTCGGATCTTCCTAAGTCATCCCGCAGCATCGCCCTCCAGTTTGAGCAGTGGACCACCGAGACTGACCGGTGGGCCCACGAGATCTTTTCCCCCAGATCTCCCGCGACAGGCGCACTCGAGTTGCATGCCCGCTTCAGTTTCCCCCCGCCGCGTGGCTCAACTCCTCCGACGTCCGCCGCTCCGCCTCGTCTTCGGCCCGCGACCGGATGGATTCTCGCGCCCCCTTCCCCAATCGCGGCGGAAGCTCCCCTGCTACCCTTTCTGCAGCACCTCGCCGCCCGCGCCCATCATCACATCGCCAGACCCCGGCCGTAGAGCCCGACGCCGCTCGTCTTTTCCGTCACCTCGCCACAGTCGCGCCGCCCCGGTTTTCGCTACACGACGATTCCTCCTCCGCCAACCCAGACCGCGGCAGCGACAACTCCTTTTCCCGCCCTGTCAAAAGCCGCCCCGACAATCTGTTGCTCCGCGCTCGCCCGCGCGCCCGCAGCCGCCTGTCTTCTCACCTGTGCACCCTCGATCCTAACGCTGTTTTCCCGGTCACTTCCATCAGATCCACCGCACGACGACGCCCGCCTCCACCAAATCTCAACCACCGGCAAACCCGCGCCTGCGCCGCCCTGACGTCAGTGCCCAATGACCGCCGGCGTCATCCCCGAAGTCTTGCTTCACCGCCCTCGTCGCTCAATCGCCGCCCGGGCAGAGCACTCCATCGCTTCTTCCCCGGCCTTCGCGCCGCTCCCCCTTCCCTCTTCCGCGCAGCTATAAAACGGGATGCGCAAGCCCCGCCGGAGTTTCCCTTGCCCTAGCTGCCATCTCTCTTGCTCCCTGTTCGAGCTCACAGCGCCACCACCTAAGTCTGAGGAACTCTCCTCTCTGCTCAAGCACCACCGCTTTCCCCTATCCGCCAGCCACTGCTTTCAGTACTACCCAAGAGTTTGCTTGTGACCCACAAGAAGCACCGCCGCCGCCGGACATTCTCGCCACCGTCCCAAGCCCTTAGTTCTTCCGCCCAAGCCTCCTCTGTAAGACGAAGGTAGGTTGCCGACCCTTGTTCGCTTTGCCCGACCCCTCTTATCCGCCCGACCCTTGTTCGCTTCGCCCGACCCCTCTTATCCGCCCGACCCTGGTTCCGTCTCGCCCGACCCTGTCTGTTCCGCCAACCCTTTTCCGCCTCGCCCGAGGGCTCGCCTGTATCTTTTTCTTTGAACCGAGGGTGTATGTGCAAAACTTGGGGACCTTTCAGCGTTGAGTCTGAGGACCCCTAGTACGTCAAACCCTCTAGATTAAGGGTCAGATCATAAGTTCCTTCCCTCCGACCCTTGCCTCTTGATCTCCATCAACTCCATTGAACCTTCCCACCCTCCTGTAACTTGTCGCAAGTTTCTGGGCTCAGACTTCCAAGTGTTGCGGTTGAAATAACCTTCTATGCTAACCAATGCATTGCATTCGTGTAGAGCTGCATCTCGCCGACGGCTACTACGAGCTGCACCCGGCGCCAGAAGACGACGGTGTAGCTGAGCTCCTGCCCCCAGAAGCCGAAGCTGCCCCAGAAGTCGAATAGTTCCCTTCCTCCTTGCTCGAAGGCAAGCCCCGGATGCATGAATCCCCCTATGTTTTACCAGACTTGCGCATGCCTTCTTTAACATGCTTGTGCATTTACGTATAGGAGTTGTTTGGAACCCTAGATGCATAACTTAGCTCCCCTGATCTGAACACTAGTTATTGGACCGAGTAGATGCTTGCTTAAATAGGAAACGGTAAAAGCCGAGTGATTCCCTGTCACTCGCGAGTTGTAGGAGTTGGATGTTTACCCTTCTGTCACAACTATAAGGACGATGGACGGGGCAGGGTTTGAGGTAACTCTTTGGTGGTCGGATGATCGCCCCGTCTGTCTATGAAACTTGCTAAGGCCCGACAGTGGTGGTGTTCGTGATCAAGTGTTTGAAGGTACTAATCTCATACCTAGTATGGGATGGGGAAGCCTAGTACCTGATTGAACTAGGGCGTGGCTTATACCCCTGCTGTCCCTGGAACAAGGTTCCCATGGTGCATCATGTGGGTGCAAGTGCGGTCACAGTACGGCAGAGGCCGGGACTGTGGAGCATTGCATGCCAAGGAAAGTTTGGACCTGACACGCGCTTGGGAATTGATGGGGACGGCCGACACAGGAAGCGACCCTGATGGTGCGCGGATGTCGTGAGATTAGGTTCGCCATGCATGGTTAAGAAACTCGAATCGATTCGTCTGCCTCTCACAGTTTGAGACTGCTTGATCGCTATGTCACCTTGAGTAAATAAGGAATCTGATGATGACATGGTTTTGTTGATGAGATATATACCTTTTGGTTTGTTCTATGTTTGTTTAGAATAGGTTGCAAACTTAGAACGGATAATGAACTTAGAACCGGAGCTAAAACTTGAAAGTAGGGATACATCTAGCGCTTTTGGCAAACAAAACCCCTCAGCCAAAAAGCCTTGCATGTCTAGAAGAGGTAGTTTAGCGCGCTCCCTGTCGGTTAAGTCTTGTTGAGCTTAGTAGCTCAGCCTTGTTGTGGCTCTTTCTTTTCAGGTGAAGTTGCTGCTTCTGAGCCCTCTTCTGTGGGCACTTGGCCGCCCCAACTCCCTCCGGGTTGGACGGTCGAGTGGGACCCCTCCTCGGACGGCGAGGAGAGGGATCTTTGACGTCCCGGTTGGCCTCACCAGGGATGTCCGACCCCGACGAAATAGCTTCCGCTTGTTGTTTTATCTTCGGTGGTTTTCTTTCAAACCTTGTAAACTCTGATGATGTTTTATAACCAAACTAGATGGTTAAATTGCTTAACTTGGTGGACTTGCTGTATTCTCTAGAACTGCTCACCTTCGTGTGGGTTTGCTATTCGGTCCTGTTAAAGTGGTTAAATCGGATGAAATCCGACGGCACTTCGTGTTTACTTGGCTAAGGCATGAGTGTCGCATATCAGGCGGCTAAATCATGTTTAACCAAGCAAATCCGAAGTGGATCCGCCACAAAGGGCGATCTTGCTGCATGTGGACGAACTGCTGAGGAGCTGCTGGACATCGACGTGATCGACTACGTACGACTACGTTGATCGACTTCGCTGCATCGACGCAAATCTACATCTTCCGCACCAGTAGTGCGTCGAGTGGTAATCCCGTGATCCTTATACGGCAGTTTTCCTGGTTTACGCGGTAGAAATTTTTGATTTGCGCTAGTGTAGCCTACCTCATATCCCAACAGTGCATTCTACAAGGGAGTAATTACTAATTTAGCTTCCCCATCAGTTTATATAATTGTACTTTGCAAACATCAAATATTTAAGAGTTAAATGCATCATTAGTATATAAACTTGCCAAATGGGTGCGATTAGGTGCATCATCTCTCACATTGTTCATTTAAGAACAACAACTTGGTAGGTAGTTACGGATGGGTCACTGGGACGACATGTGGGAAAAAATGCTACGTAGGCAGCGTGTTAGCTAATTTGTTTTAAAATGTCCTTGCTATCATGTGTTAGCTAATACTCGTATTTCAGCTACCAAAGTTGGTTTTGCAAGGTTAACTTACTTCTATCATGATGGTCACCAAGTTTTCAGTATCTTCTGTAGGATCACTATGTCCTGATTGCAAACTTTCATCAAAGCTAGCGCTATGTCACGACTGATTAAGTTGAAGAAGAGAAGTGGATTCCTAGACGATCTAATCGACGTTGATTTAAATATGTTGCGTGTCAGGCTATAATAGAATGTAGATGTGAGTCGAGACCATTGGGCAGTGCACACGAGATGACATATAGAGCAGTGCTCTATTCTGAACCTGGAACTGAATTTCGAGTCTAAAAGTAATTGTGGGAACAAAATCTGAAAACAAATGCGACTCAAATAAATGCTAGAATTAGCAAGGACTTTTCTAAAAAAACATTCCATATAAGTTGTCTACGTGGCATTTTTTTCCCATGTATCGTTCCGGTGACCCATATGCACCACTTGCCAAGTTGTTGTTTCCAGATGAACAATTTGAAAGATGATCTATCTAAGCGCACCCACTCACCAAGTTTATATATTAATGATGCATTTAACTCAATATTTAATGTATCTCCTTGTGTATACGTTTCATCCCATGAGTATTTGTTTGTCTGATCAGCAGTTCATTCAGCCATTTATCTAGAATAGCCTCCCAGTCCCAGATTAGCATATATTGTCTACCACGGTAAACTTTTATGGTATGCTCTGATCTGCATTGCTGCAACACAATGGGCTTATGGGCAAGCATATGGCCGTATTCTGATTGCAAAACCAAATGATATATGGCATATTCTACCAATTTTGGAAACTTGGAGACAAGTCAAACAACCATACTAAGAGCAACTTCAAGAGTTCCCCAAAAAATTCTTCCCCAAAATGAGATATTGGGAGCTATGCTAAAATTTTTTTCCCCAAAAAACATATCAGCCCACAGCAGATCGCTAAAAACTACTCCCCAATAATTTAAAAGAGGCCACGTCATCGCATTAGGCCCATTAGTATCCGTTGATTTTTTTCCCTGGTACCGTGTCCAGAGCCCATCAAAAATACTCCTCCGTACCCTATCACGCCACCTGCCCGTGCGCCAGAGGTCTCACGCCGCCACCCCCGCGCACGGTGGACTTCAGCAGCCCCTGCATGGCATTCCTTGCCGGCATCATCCTCCGTGCACTGCGCGGATCAAAGTAATGATTACTGCCTAGCATCATTTTCATTTTGTTTTTTTGTTGCGATCAGCTTTGACATGTGAGGATTCTGTCGTAATGTGTTTTTATGTGGCTGTCAATACCTAGGAAAAACAGTTCCTTCGATCTCCAACTATAATTGGAGACAGGTAAAAAGGAATTGCTATGAATCGAAGCCTTTCGATGCATCTAGTGTTGGATTCATCGTCAGATGATGACGATGATGATTTCTTAATCTCTGTTACTCATGTGACCGTGAATGCGAATGAGTCCGATGATGAAACAAAACATCGTGGTTCTATCATAGGTCATCGAGTACTTCAGCGAGACAGACAGGCAGGGCATCAAAGGTTGTATCAAGATTATTTTTCAGATGATCCTACGTACGGACATAGTTATTTCAGACGACGGTACGTAAACAATAGATTTATTTCAACCATTTTTTTCAAAAAAAATTATATTATACATGTGTCTCATTACTCTTGACATGCAGGTTTCGAATGAGGCGTACACTGTTTGTACGCATATGGAATGCCGTAGAGGAACACGATGAATATTTCGTGCAAAAAAGAAACGCTGCCGGTGTACTTGGCCTTTCTAGTCTGCAAAAGATTACTGCAGCATTTCGGATGTTAACTTATGGAGTAGCAGCTGATGCTACAGATGATTATGTCCGTATTAGTGAGACTACTGCTATTGAGAGTCTGAGAAGGTTTGTCAGTGCTGTTATTGAGGTTTTTGGAGATGAGTACTTGAGATCACCTAATGAAGATGATACTGCTAGATTACTTGCCATTGGAGAGAGTAGAGGTTTTCCTGGTATGCTTGGGTCGATTGATTGTATGCATTGGAGGTGGAAAAATTGTCCTTCAGCATGGCAAGGTATGTATACCGGGCATGTGCATGAGCCTACAATTATACTTGAAGCTGTTGCAGATAAAGATCTTTGGATGTGGCATGCTTTTTTTGGGATGCCTGGTTCCCACAACGACATCAACGTTTTGCACCGGTCTTCTTTATTCGCACGGGTAGCTGAAGGTCAAGCTCCAAAGGTGAATTATACCATTAATAACAACGAATATACAATGGGTTATTATCTTGCTGATGGTATATATCCCTCATGGGCCACAATTGTGAAGAGCATACCTGATCCACAAGGTAACAAGAAGAAATATTTTGCAACTGCCCAAGAAGCTTGTAGGAAGGACGTGGAACGAGCGTTTGGGGTTCTACAGTCTCGTTTCGCTATCGTTAGGGGGCCAGCTCGATTTTGGGATGAAGCCACCCTCAGACAAATCATGAGGGCTTGTGTCATTATGCACAACATGATAGTTGAGGATGAGCGTGATGAGGAAGATGATTTAAATTATGATGGGGTGGGAGAAAAGGTGAAGATTTCTCACGATGAAACACCTGAACTTGAGGAGTTTATTAAAAATTACAAGAATATAAGGGACAAAGATATTCACAATCAGCTTCAAGATGACCTCATCGAGCACTTGTGGCAA
This sequence comes from Setaria viridis, assembly GCF_005286985.2. NCBI lineage: Eukaryota > Viridiplantae > Streptophyta > Magnoliopsida > Poales > Poaceae > Setaria > Setaria viridis. The sequence continues at coordinate 36,168,313 of NC_048267.2, read as the reverse complement.
CATCATCCAGACCTCTACAAATGATTACCTATAGTTAAACTCTAGTAATTGTTATTTTCAATAATTTTTGCTACTTTATAAATTTATTTGTAATTGGCGCATTAGTATTCATCATTTAGAAATTAAGGTAGACTAAGGTAGATGTTCATCAGCATGGTATATGCTCCATTTCTAAATTGTTGTAGTGTTCAATATCAAACACGATCTTTTTCTAATTTTTTTCTAAAAGATGAACCACCTAAACAAGGCCACCCACACCATCACGCCGGCACACCCCAGGCCATCGTCATGCCGGCAGACCCCAAGCAACTCGTTCAATACGGAAGTCTTCGGCTCAGAAATCAGCAGATTCAGCTCAACCCTGACCATTCTCTCTCCTATTTCCAGGAAGCAACGGAAATTTATAAATGACTTTATAGTTCAATATCAAACAGACTAAATCATCGATAGGTTCGAAGTGAATAAAACAAGTATGAAATTGGTAAAGAGTTCCTAAATCAACAGAACACAAACATGATAGTAATTAAGTACTAGACATAGATAGTCGACTCATGATCTCAGCGCGCAAGGACATATAGTATTTCTTTTGCTCATCTGGCATGGCGGTAAGGTCCATGGTCATAATCCTCTCTTCATCCCTCCTTTTTTGCAATTGGACCTCCTGGCTCCTCAACTCAAGAAGTAGTTTTTCATTTGCAACTCGATCCTGTTTGTTCAAGTGCAAATGCTTTGTTGAACCTCTCCTCTTTTTTTAGCTCTTTCTCCTCATCAGTTTCTTTCTTCTGTACCCACATATTTTCTAAGGTTGCTGTCACACTTTTTTTCTTCTCTTGCAGTAGTGCTAGTTTTGCCTTCTTCTTACCAATTGGCCTTGTCAATGCATTATCCTCTATGCCTTGAACCTCACCTTCTCCTAATTCAATTGGTAAACTTGCACTGGAGCTTGTCTTCTGCTTCTTGTGAGATGTTTTACCAGCCGCCAATTCATCAATTTTAGCAAGCCATTTTGGTTGTGTCCTCAGCTTATTCCAGCAATGCATGAACTGGAATGCTTTTTGATGTTCGTCTTCGGACTTGTACAAAGCACATGCCTCTGCAACCTGCACACCAACATCCAAGGAATATTCATATATGATATAAAAACATAAAATAGTCAAAACAAAACCTGGTACTGCATAGTGAGTACCTTGTCTTGCATTGTAGTACCACTTTGACGTCTTAACTCAATCCGTGATAGACATCCACAAAATTTGTTCACACATTTTTGTATGGTCTCCCACCGGTGCATAAGAGAATTCATTGTACGCGTTGAGGGGCACGTCTTGTGTTGATTGAAGTACTCATAGATACGAGACCAATACTTGGCACCTTTTTGATCTTTGCCTACGACCGGGTCCAAGCTTACATTCAGCCATCCAGAAACCAAAACCTCATCTTCATGGTCACTGAAATTCTTGGATCTCTTATGGTTTGGCCTCGCAGGGGGGGCTGCTGGAACTTTTTCAATTGCTTGTGACTGTTGGTCAGCACATGTATTGTTATAATTATCAAAATCCCCTTGATTGGTTTCATCCATCATCATGTTGGAAAAATACCCATTTCCTGCAAGCATTTAATCACTAATAAGTTTTCTATCAAACCTCAATGAATATAAAACATAGAGCAGTAGTAATGCTACCAAATATATTACTTTTGGTTGGATTCCACTTTCATTTCTTTCTGGTATGCACTGTAAAAATCAGACACTACTAACACGTGCAAGCAATACATGCAGATATGATACAAGCATCCACAATCAGCTGCAGTTGTACCAGTCTCAGAAATATTACTGCCTGAACACTTCACAAACCAAAGAGATGTAATACAATTCCAGGACGACATGCAACAGAACTCTACTGTACTCTGAACTCTGAACTCTACTGTATATCATCTTCAAAGCTCATTAATCAACAACATAGGACATCCCAGTACTATGAACTCTACTGTATATTTTAAGGATATAAGATGACAGATAGTTCCAAGGTACATTTGAACATATGTAATTCGGTGTAGGAATCAATCAATGAAAATGCATTTAGAAAAATGAGAAAGAAGAAAACTATATTTGACACAGTATGTGCATAAAAGCTTTTGTCCTTCTAGTATTTTGCATGATGATACCATTGAGAAAATCGTTACCGTTGGCCATGTGCTCAAAGGCTGCATAGGAGGCATCGCTGCCAGGGTAATGCTCCGCCAGGGGATCATCATCATCGCCGGCAAGGCCGTCTATCGGAGGACATGGTGGTCGTCGACCCTGCCCTTCACTTCGTATCTCACCTCCACTAGTCCGGCCAAGGTACTCACCACCGGCAAACTAGAAATCTTGGACGCCGCCGTTCCATTGGGCGTTGGGGCCGCCGATGGCCATGACCCGACGCATCTTCTGCCTGCCGCGCCAATCTTGAACTTGCCGGATGGGAGCGCTTGACATTGGGAGCTCTTGGAGTTACTGTAACACGAAAACAATGGTGTTACTAAGCTAAGATACAATTATAAGCATGTTACTTCCAAAAACTTAGTCAGTTACAGATTCATTATGCGGTACTATCAGTCTGGTATCTTCTACTTTTTCAAAGTTGTTTTTTGATGCCCCTTTCTTTTTCTAATGCTTACAAATTGGAGAATGTAAGTTTGTTAGCCTTGATATCTTTTTCTACGTGGGAGAGCTGCTGCTGTCAGCCTGGATATCTCAAAGCTTTTTTCCAAATTAGTTTTGTCAGCTCAGTTATATGACTAAATTATTTGGTTAGGACTTGTTTCCTGCAACATCCTAAGTAGATGCTGAATTAGTACAGATGTTGAATTACTCAAGCAACTGTTCTGTGACTCCTATCCCAATTACTCAAGCAACATTGACATAGTAAACAGATATCTTTGTGTTCTGAACCTGCTGAACTTGCAAGCCATTGGTTCAAAGCATTGCACTACACCTGAAGGTCTTGCTGCTAGAAAGACCATTCATTTGGGATGAGATTGCGCCAGGCAATGTACATTGCCAAATCTAGCACGAATTTATGGGTTTTCAAAACACAGTTATATTTACATTTAACTTCAGCACAAGGCTTCAACTACCAGGTCTATGATGTGCCTTGCAGTTCATGCTTCTCTTCTCTAGCAAGACTTCTGCACAAGATTTGAAGCCCAAGCCATTCTGTGCATCATTATTCACGGCCCAACGGCAACAACGGGAAGTCCTAGTGGTACATTTCTTTCCTTTTCTTTTACATTTTCTGTATAGACCACATTAGGGATTTGCTTTGATCTACTAGAACTGTAAGAAAAAGTAAATCACAAGGAGGTCATCGCTCTTCCTCTCCCTTGCAAGTAACTCAACCTGCATGAACGGACAGCTAGCCCCGACAATCGCTTTAGATGCCTCTGCCTTTCTAGCTACATTTCATCACTAACAAACCTACGCGACTAGTGCTCATTCAATTAGCAGCATAGCATGTCAATTTAGCATAGCCAAGTACTACCAGTCTAGCACGCATGCATGGTGTCCATCCCCAAGCATGGATCTGATGCAAGAAAACAATTTCAGAGACTGCTCAATTTCATCCTTGCAAACAATCCAGAGAGGGCCGAGAAACATAGCACAATTTAGGATAATATCGCAGCAACCATCAGAAGTATTGAATCCAACATCTAAAACACCTAACAAATCGGTTTTTCAACCAGGACACTGCTAGAGCTAATAAAGAGACCTGCTTACCAGAAGGAAAATCGAGCACCTGGAACCGTACCTGGGAACTATTTGCCAACGATCCAGAGGATGAAGCGGACCTTCCTGTCGCGGCCCTCGGGGAGGACAGGTCCGGCTGCCGGCACCGCCACCGGCGGGGAGGACAGCCCTGGCGCCGTCGCTGCTTGGGGAGGACAGGGCCGGCCGCCGGCACCGCCGCCGGGGAGGAGGACAGCCCTGGTGCCGCCGCCGCTTGGGGAGGACAGCCCCGGCGCCGTCGCTGCTTGGGGAGGAGAGGGCCGGCTGCCGGCACCGCCGCCGGGGAGGAGGACAGCCCTGGTGCCGCCGCCGCTTGGGGAGGAGAGGGCCGGCCGCCGGCGCAGCCGCCGCTCGGGGAGGAAAGGCCGGGCGCCGCCGCCGCTCGGGGAGGACAGGCGGGGTGTTGCCGCCGCCGCTTGGGGAGGACAGGCGCCGTGGCCGCCGCCACCGCAAGGATAAGGAACGGCGCCACCATTGCCGAAGATGCTCGGGAAAATGGCGCGCGTGGGGAAAAAAAGGTGCGAGTGGGCGCGCGAGAATGGATTGGGGAAGGAGGTGCGCCGCGTATATTTACGGGAAAATTAGCTCCGGATGCGGGTGGACGTAAATTTGTGGGAGGTTTAGGGGATCTGTTGGAGCAACTTTTTTTACTATTTTCCCTCAATTAAGATTTTAGGAGTAGTTTAAGGGAGCTCTTGGAGTTGCTCTAAGTTGAGGAGTGTACAGTGCGTGTTGATGCTCCAATCCAACTGGCTGATTTTATTTTTTCATTGGTTGTATCACCTAGTCTGGATTCATCTTCTTTTTAATATAATCGGCAGCTCTCATGTTAGGTTCGTTAAAAAAAGTCGGACAGCCCTACATTGATTACCGATATACATATGGGTTTATACTTATGATTTCTGGTTGCAGTCGCAATATAGTACGACTCACACTTACCACACTTGTGTTTCAAACAAAACTGAAGACATAATGGTTTGCATAAGACATGTTATAATTATTAGTTATAATATAGTAAGCATATCCTATCTGCTACATCCGGAAGGACGAAGGCACGAAGCCGAAGGTATCCTAGTAATCCGTCCATCCTAAAATGTAATGCACGGTTTTGACTCGCGTCCAACATCAAATCATTAATATCTTATATACACTATAATATATAGAACTACAAAATTGAGATCATATGGAAGTGTCTTCAAATGCAAATCCAATGTGTAAGTTAGAGTATTGGTCAAATATTAAAATATTTGAATCTTGGGTTGAGTATGTGCCTTACATCTTTTAGATGGAAAGAGTAGTATTGTAGTGCCCGCAAGTTGATCACCGCAATTTTTGCTAACAGTGGATGTACACGAAATTTTGAGTTTAGCTTCTACGGAAGATGAACTCGAAATTTCCGAATGCTACTCACCAACTTCAGTGTCAGTTAGTTTCTCCTGGCAGATGTCTGCATGTTGACTTGCTTGAAATTTGATCCGCAGCGACACATGACCTTTATTCTTAGCAAATAAATGCCACATTAAAGCATGAATAACATGTAGAAGTATGGTTTGCTTCGAGATATACGGATCCATATGCTAGAATTTTAATGTGCATTTCTTCAAGTCAGAAAAATGGACCCAGCAGATATATAGAGATGGTCGTGCAAGCGAAACTGCCTTCCTCGGATGCCCCGCGTCTGCAGGGTGCCGCCGTGCCGGCCGCCCGCCGCAGGCGCGCATGACATCGAAGACCCGAGCAAGAAGATGGATGGGGATCGATCAATTCGGCCCGCGAAGCGGTGGGACTCCTGCTGCTGGCTGCAGAGTCATAGCCATGCATCCCTCCGGGGCCTCCACCTGTGACCTGCCGCGGTCAGCAACCGTATCTCTCCGCCTCCGCGCGCACCGCTGGCCGCTCGCCTATATAAACGACCAGCTCCAATCCTTTGCTGCCGTATATACCATCTCTCGATCGGCGCCCCTCCTGTAGCTCTAGCTGCAAGAACTTGCCGGCCAATCGAGGGACGGGGAGCCAAGCCATGGCGGCTTCCAAGGCGTGGTCATCGGCGGGGGCGTGGCTCGCGATCGCCGTGGGCTTGGCGGCCGTGGTCTCCTCGTCGGAGGCGTACGTCTTCTACGCCGGCGGCCGCGACGGCTGGGTCCTCGACCCCACCGAGAGCTACAACCACTGGGCCGGCCGCAACCGGTTCCAAGTGAACGACACCATCGGTAACTGCGCACCCGAATACACGATGAATCGGTTAAGTTCGAAACTAACACGACGTGCGCGTGTCTTGGCTCGCAGTGTTCACGCACGAGGAGGGCGTCAGCTCGGTGCTGCTGGTGACCGAGGAGGACTTCGACACGTGCAACACGCGCAGCCCGGTCCAGCGGCTCGAAGCCGTCGGCGGCAGCGGCAGCGGCAGCAGCTCGGTGTTCAGGTTCGACCGGTCGGGCCCGTTCTTCTTCATCAGCAGCGACGAGGACCGGTGCCAGAAGGGCCAGAAGCTGTACATCATCGTGATGGCGCCTCGCCCGCCCGTGGCCATGGCCCCGGCGCTCGGCCCTTCACAGTGGACGGCGTTCCCGCCGGCGGGCGCTACCGCGCCCCCGCCGCTGTGGGCGTCGGCGCCCGAGTACGCGCATGCTCCGGGGATGAGCCCGTTAGGTACCTCTGGCCACGACGGGACGTCGCTCAGTAGCTTGCTGGGGGCGCCACCGCCGACGGCCGGCGCGTCACGGTCGGTCGGCGATGCGATCGTCGGCTCTGTGGTTGGGGTTGTAGGGGCTCTGGTGCTATGTACTATGCTGTAGAAACCTGAGGATGTTTCGCCTGTATCGTTCGTTTCACTTCCATCTCTGCACGGTTGTCGTGTCGTTCGGTGGACTGCGGGATGGTTACTTAGCAGTTTGTGTTCGTATGAGAGAATAAATCGTAGCTAGTCAAATGTTCATGTACAAGGTAACATGATACAATACTGGGCCATTGAGCGCACCAGTGTGTGTGTGGAATCAAATGATAGATATAATATCTTCGACGCCGGTGAAACGAGGCATTTGATGCTGAAAGCCTCCAGGTTCCCTTATCCCCTCCGCGCTCGCCTCCATGGATCCATGCTCCCTTTGCAGCGTTTGCCTGCCACCGCCGCAAACGGAGATGGAGAAGAACAAAAACTAGGATATACTCCATCCATTTCAAAGGAATACGTTGGTATATGACGGTGCCAGTGCTAGGTCGCTGGTTCACACAACACCAAATCCTCTAATAGCTGCCATGTGGGCTCGATAAGGATCAGGCCCACACATGATAGTTACTGAGTCTCTTTCTTTATAGTAACTGCAGAGGAAGCTCATCCGCCAGCTGACCGATAGATCATCCAAATTTCTCTGACTTTACTCAGAGACTCATCCATTTACATGGAGAGAGAGAGGGAGCGTGTTCTTTTACCTAAGATCAAGTAGAATATGACCTAGGCTGTCTGCGTTGAGCGCCACTCAGATTGGTGATAAATTGGAGAGAGAGAGAGAGAGAGGAGGGGAACGAGGAGAAAATTCCACTATAAGTATATATCCAACTGAAACTCAAACTCTAATAAATTTAGTGAAAAATAAGAGGGGAGAGATGGACTATATATTAGTTCCTGTTTGAGTTTTTAACTTTTTCATAATGAAATGTTTGAGTTTTTAACTTTTTCATAATGAAAAGTTTCTATGTAGCTCAAACAAACAGCGAACTTTCCGTGCAGTTTTTGAAAAGTCAGAAACTTTTTATATGGAAAGTTGAAAAAACTTAATTTTCTGAACTTCTCATGGCTTTTGAGCGTAGAAAAATAAACACATACCGTAAAAGTTATTGTTAACTTTTTTTTAGAATAAAAAAGTAGCCGCAACTTTATCAGAAAACTACAGAAACTTCCCTTAGACTCGTGCACTGGTTGTCCGTGGCGGGACCGCGGGAGCGGTTGGGGGCCTTTGCCTATCTAACGACGGGCTTGACGAGTACCCGCCGATCCCAGCCCAAGTGCCCAACAACCGCTTTACCCCCGATGAGGCGATAAGCAAGAACAGTAGCAAGCGAGGGCATCGAGCTGACCGTCAGACCATCGCATTTTCTCGACGCCTGACAGCACGAGCTGTCCATCGGAAGCTGCGACATCGCAGGGAAGGAGACTCGCGGTACCATCCGCGGCGAGGTGAGTGCCCGCCCCGCCCCAGCGCCTCCTCCTTCACCGCTCCAATATCCCGCGCGCGTGCGCTCCACACCGTCGTGACCTCCGCCTCCACCCTTGTCCAGCGCCCCGCGCGGCCTGAGTCACCGTCAGCTCGAGCTTGCCTAGGACCTGCGCCTTCTCTCTCTCTCGGTCTCGGGCTCTCGGCCTTCCTTTCCTAGCGGCGACAGCAGGGCGAGTTGCGCTGCCCGCCAGTTCTTCGTCGTGCGACGGGCGCTTCGCCGGCGACGAGCATCCGACAGGGGTATGCCCGCCCATTCCCCTCCCTTCCCGTCCTTCTGCGCGAAATCGAACACCCAAACCCCTAACGTATGGTATTTGTATTCGGATCTGACCATGATTTCACCTACTAAATTCGATTGTTCTTCGCAAGAATACTGCGTCCGCCCCTGCTTCCCCATCACACTCCCGAGCCCCCACCTGCAAGCCCAAATTGCAGAGTAGAAGGCGGTGACTTCAGGGTGCTCCAGATCTCTAGGTGGGGGAGTAGCTAAGCTGGTTCGTTTTGGTCAGCTGTGCAAAACTTGGAATAGGGAGGGGGGTGGGGGGGTGTTGTCTTACTTCTTATAATAGCGCAGCATAAAAATCATCCTGGCAATGTATGGTGTGCCATGCATCAACTTTAATGTATAAAGATCATCCAAGTAAAACGGTGACATGTTGCATGCTGATGGACTATTTATACCAAACCTCTAATGTACAAGTACAATAACTATTCTGATCAAGAAATGGAGCTGGCTTGTCTTTCAACTGAGTTTTCCTTATATTAGCATCTTGTATTGGCGACATAAAGAATGCAACATATCACACTGATATGATATTGAGATGAGTGTATACAGCTGCTGTGCTTCATATATTTAGTTTGAAACCGACTTGTATATTTATGGGTTGCATTGACCATTTGTTGAATCCCACGATCCCTTGCATTCCTACATTGTTTTTTCCTCGACTCAAATAAGTTTAAGTTGAACTCTTATGTAAGCCATTGGGGGGGGGGGGGGGGGGGGGGGGAGGATAGGTCTTTTCTAAGAAATTACCGAGAACATATGCATTAACACATTGACAGTTACTTTTTAATAATTTTTGGCATTGTCAATACACATATTCATGGGTTTTTTTATTCCTGCAGGTCCTGGCACATTTATTTTGGCTGGATAGACTTAGCTTGTTTACTAAGGCTTCCTGGAGATTCCAATGTCCTAGCAGTTGCCGTGGATGATGTTCATTTGTGTTCATTTACTTACGGTCTTGTTCAGGGCAATGGCAACATTAGGAACAATTGAGCCTCTGCATGCGAGTGACCTGTAAGGACAGGAAAAATGGTAAGGAAAGGCTCAGAAGTGTCAGCAAGTAAAAGCTATCCCTTGAGATCCTCGCATAGTAGCGGCAGAGTTCTTCGCTCTGCTTTGACCAAGGATAATAAGGCATGTAGTGATCCTCAAAATGATAGTGCTGCAGCCCAATCAGCTGTGAAAAAAAGAAAAAATGGCAGCCCGTCGGTTAGCCCCAACAACAGTGTCAGGATGCTTCGCTCTGCGTCAAAAAATAAGAATGATGCATGTAGCGAGCCTTTAAATGACAAGACCACTGCTAAGCCAGCTGCAAAGAAAAGAAAAAATGCCAGTCCCTTGCAGGTGGGAAGTCCCAGCAACACCGTCAGGGTGCTTCGCTCTGCGTTAAAAAATAAGGATGAGGCATGTAGCGAGCGTACAACTAACAGGACCGCTGGTGATCCAGCTGCAAATAAAAGAAAAAATGTCAGTCCCTCAAAGCTGGGAAGTCCCGGTAGCAGTGCCAGGGTTCTTCGATCTGCCTCAAAATATAAGGATGAGACATGTACGGAGCCTTCTGTTGAACCAGCTGCAGATAGGAAGAAAATTGCCAGTCCTTCTAAGGTGGGAAGTCCCAATGACACTGTCAGAGTGCTTCGCTCTGCCTTAAAGAATAAGAACGAGGCATGTACTGAACCTCTAAATGATAGCATTGTTGGTCAACCAACTGCAAAAAGAAGAAAAAGTGGCAGTCCGTTGAAGATGGCAAGCCCTTTTAGCAGTGCTAGGGTGCTTCGCTCTACCTCAGAAAGGAAGAACGAGGCATTCAATGAGATTTCAAATGATAATACTGCTGCTCAACCTGCTTCAGGGAAAAGAAAAGGTAGGACACCTTTAAAGACAGATAGCCCGAAGATTGGTGTCAGGGTGCTTCGCTCTGCCTCAGGAAAGAAGAATGAGGCATGTAGTGAGCCTGTAAATGATAGTACCTCTGCTCAAACAGCAGTGAGAAAAAGAAAAAGTTGCCGACCCTCGAAGGATCGCAGTCCCAAGAAGGACTATGTAAAAATTTGTCAAAGAGTTAGATATATATTGAATCGAATGAACTATCAACAAAGCTTTATTCAGGCTTATGCCAGTGAAGGTTGGAAAGGTCAAAGGTTTGTCATTCAAATTATTATGTTTCATATCACTTGCTCCAGTCCATCTCATGCATTTTTCTACTTGTTTCACTCTAAAAAGGATGAATTAGTTGGTAGTAGGTATATGCATTGTGCACAATATCTTCATATACTTTTTTTTTCTCGAACACGCAGGAGAGCTGCGTATCATTATGTTAAGAAGAAAAGGGAGGGGTTTTGAGTCCCGTACAGCACCACACACACACCCTTCACATCATACAAAGAGCACTCTCTCGCCTTATTACAATAGAAAGACCTTGACCACTAACAAAACTTACTCAATGGGTGGGTGGCACTAGAGCGAGGAGATGAGAGATTCCTTGAGCTCCGGCCATGCTCCAAAGGTGAAGCTCCTCCCTAACTGATACCAGGACTCCGTTTATGCTAGGCTGAATCCCATCAAACACACATCTGTTACGATGGTTCCACACACACTGACCAAGCTCCCAAGGTGATGATATAATTAAGCCCCTTTCTTGTCTGACCATCCACTCTATTATTCGTGTTAGCCCAACAACCATCGAAAGAGATATCTTCTGGCTGGGGTGAGAGGGCCTGCAGGCAATATCTTCATATACTAAGTGTCAAGTTGGTTTTCCTTTTCATTTGTAACTGTTATGCAATATGTACTGAAAATTTTTAGTATGATTGTGTGGCAAATAGAACATATCTTGAATTTTGGTTACATACTGGCTGCATTCCATGTTCCACATTTGTCTAAAATGATTTACGCAATGTCTTGCGTTGTTCCTCATCGTTCACATTCCACCATGCATTTCTTTAATTTAATCAATAATTTCTAATTGTGCATTTTCTTCATGCGTTGTGTTGGTGATACATGACTACACAGTTTGGAAAAAATAAGACCAGAGAAGGAGCTTGAACGAGCCAAAGCAGAAATCCTACAATGCAAGCTAAGAATCCGGGAAGCTTTTCGGAATATGGACCTTGTTTTATCCGAAGGGAAGCTTGAAGAATCTTTGTTTGATTCTGCAGGAGAAATTTCCAGTGAAGATGTAGGCAGTTGCATTTTATTCTTGATATCTCTTGCTTTCTTATTTACCCTGGTTTTCAAACTAGGCAGAGATAATTTGTTTCAACTTTCAGATTTTTTGTGCCATATGTGGTTCAAAGGATGTGACTTTACAAAATGACATCATTCTTTGTGATGGAGCCTGTGACAGAGGGTTCCACCAGAACTGTTTGAAGCCTCCCTTGCTAACTGAAGATAGTAATATCCATTACTAATCCATCCTCCTTTGGTATCCTTATATTGCCAAATCATCATTGCATTTGTTTCTCATTTGTAATCGTTTTTGTTTGTAGTACCTCCGGGTGATGAAGGATGGCTGTGCCCTGCATGCGTGTGCAAAGCAGACTCTATAGATGCACTTAATGAACTCCAAGGAAGCAAACTCTCTATTCATGACTCGTGGGAGGTAAAAACCTACAAACTACCTGTACAGCAGAGATAAATGAGGCTAGATTACATTCCAACAAGACACTACTTTTAATCACTGCAGAAAGTTTTCCCTGAGGCAGCTTCACTTGCAAATGGTTCTAAACAAGTTGTTGCTTCCGATCTGCCACCCGATCATATAGAGGACAGTGATTACAACCCTGCATTGGCTGAAGAGGACATGATGAATGAAGACAGGTTTTCTGCAGAGGATGATCGCAAAGGTCAGATTCTGATGTCTCATATTCATCACCTTGTTTGAGCATTCTGAACCTTTTAAAAACAAAATGTTTGCTACTTCCAATAATGCAAGTACAGGGGATGACCTTGGTTTGCCTTCGGAGGACTCAGAGGACGATGACTTTGATCCAGCAGGTCCAGATTCTAGTGAAGACCAAAAATATGAATTGAACTCAGAAGAATCAGATTTCACATCCGACTCTGATGATTTTTGTGCTGAGATTGCTAAATCTTGCGGCCAGGATGAAGTCTCAGCATCTCCATTATTAGATGTGTTAAACAGTACTGGTAGAATGAAAATCAGGGCTGTTGGTAACCAGTCAAATGAAGAAATATCCAATCATGCATTTATAGACATGGAGCTAGAGCAAGGCACGGTGCTACCAATTTCAAGTAGGCGGCAGGTTGAACGGTTGGATTACAAAAAACTATACAATGTATGCCATCTCTCTCGCATCTTTCGCCTACCATTAGTACATGTTTTCTGTATCCAGTGTTTCCTACCTCTTGTGTTTGCTCCTAACCCTAAAACCCTTAGAAATAGTAATATAGTAATAATAACATTCAATAGAAGAATAATTTTCTTGGTCAATGACCATCTCAATTTCATCTTTTAGTGAATCAATCAGTGCACAACTTCTACTGAAACCACATTACACACTAAAGAAAATTATTGCATGCATGGCCTGGCCTTACTTCTTTCTTCAATTATTTCATGCGGCAATATAAAGGAGGCATATGGAAAAGAATCATCTAAATCAAGTGATGATGAAGAGTGGTCTGGAAAAGAACTATTAGAAGGCAGCGAAACAGATTCACTTGGTGAGCAACTTCAGCCTGCAAAACGGTGCTCTAGAAGAGCACCAGCAGGGCAACAGAATAATGAACATACACCACAGAGGGAGCGGCTTCGTGGTTCTGAAAGTGAGCAGCAAACTGAAGTTCTTCGCTCCAATGGCAGCAGTAGCACTGGACGGAAGTTTGGTCCTATAGTAACCCAGGTATAGATATTTAAATATCTCCTTTGGTTTAGCTATCTAGATTTTTCCCCACGCTACTTTGTGTTGACTAGTTGAACAAATTGATTGTAACTTAAGATCAATTATGGCATTGACACTAGATTTCTGTTACAGAAATTGAAGGTACATTTTGAGAAAGATCCATATCCTGGTCGCGTGACAAAAGAAAATCTGGCACAAGAACTAGGATTGACATTCAATCAGGTACTGACTTCTGCATTTGTTCTTCCTCCTGCAAGAACTTCCTGCTGTTTTCTTGTTGGAGTTGTAGTTATGTTTCTCCTGCCTTAATAGTGTTTCTATTAACAGGTCTGCAGATGGTTCTCTAGTACTCGTCATTATTCAAGGGTTGCTTCTGCCAAGAACGAAAAGCATCAGGACAACCATACTAGTGAGAATAATGACAGCACAAATGCGGATAGCATGCAAACCCATGCTGGGGTGATGGAAAAGTTGACTGCGGATAGAAGTGTCATTGTTCCTGAAAAACCGACGATGCAGAATAATCTTAACCAATGTAACAAAGAAGATATGCCACTTTCTGGAACAGAAATTGAGATGGTAGGTTTCAATAGTGCCTGTATTCATTTCTGAAACTAGAAAAGGAACTGTTGCTTGCATGCCTTGGCTTATTCATATCTCATCATTTTTATGTGCTATACTTAAGGAGTCGTATGGGCAAGAATCATCAGACTCGAGTGATGAAGAGTGGTCTGCATTTAGCACACCACGGAAGTCAAGATTACAAGACAATGAAACAGCATCACCTGTTGAGTCACTTCTCCCTCCAAAACGGTGTTCTAGAAGAACACCAGCTAGAGAGCAGAATAATGAACATACTCCTCAGAGTGAGCAGCTTACAGGTTCTGCAAGTGAGCATCGAACTGAAGTTCTTTGCTCCAATAGCAGCAGTAGCAAAGCCTCCAAACATCATTTTGGTCCTATAGTTAGTCAGGTATAAAATACAGCTCTCCTTTTGGTTTAGTTAGTTATCCATTTTTTTCTCGAAACTACTTTGCACTAACAAATTGGTCCAATTAATTGTAATCTAATACAGATACATCATTGACACTGCTTATTTCTGCAGAAGCTGAAGGCACATTTTGAAAAAGATCCATATCCTAGTCGTGCAACAAAAGAGAGTCTGGCACAAGAGCTAGGACTGACATTTAATCAGGTGAGATCTTTGTGATGCATGCTTATTGTATTGTTTCTGTTGTCTTATTATAGTTTCTGTTAACAGGTCAGTAAATGGTTTTCTGCTACTCGTTATTATTCAAGAGGTGCTGCTGCCAAGAATAAAAAACATCCGGGGAAAAATACTACAGAGAATGATAATAGCTTATCCTTTGATGGTGTTGAAGTAAGAGAACCCAATATCGGGTTGATGGAAAAACCGGCTGCAGATATAAATGACACGATTTCTGAAAAATTGATGATCCAAATTAATCTCAATGAAGATATTGAAGAAGATATCCCACCCAGTCAATATACCAGGTGTGAAGAGAGAGCTACTATGACTCCCACTGCCATCTCAACGGAAGTTGGCCCGCCGGGATATGGGCCTGGAGAAAACTTTCTTCAGGTCAGTTCAAGGAATACTAGCTGTGAGCAGAATGTGATAATGACTCCTCCTGCCATCTTAAGAGAAGTTGGTCCACCAGGATATGTGCGTGGAGAAAACCAGGGCAATAATGCTCCAAGGAATATGAGCTGCGAGCAAGGAGTGTTTACGAGTCCTACAACTATCACAAGAGAAATCGGTCCTCCAGGATATGGGCCTGAAGAAAACCAAGGCAGTGGCATTTCGTGGAATATGAGCTGCGAGCAAGGAGTGTTTATGAGTTCTCCGACCATATCAAGAGAAGCCGGTCCACCAGGATATGGATCTCGAGAAAACCAGGGCAGTGGCACTTCGTGGAATACAAGCTGTGAGCAGGGAATGTTTATTAATCCTGCAACCATCTCAAGAGAAGCTGGTCCGCCAGGATATGGGCCTGGAGAAAAGCACGGTAATGGCACTTCACCGAATACGAGCTGCGAGTTGAGGATGTTTACAAGTCCTACGACCATCTCCAGAGAGGTCGGCCTGCCAGGGAATGAACCTGGAGAAGACCAGGACAATGGCACTTCATGGAATATGAGCTACAAGAAGGGAGTATTTCCCACAGCCATAGAAGTTGTTCCTCCAGGATTTGGGCCTGGAGAAAACCAGGACTATGGCACTGCACGGAATATAAGGTGTGAGCAGAGAATGTATACGAGTCCTACGACCATTCCCAGAGAAGTCGGACTGCCAGGATATGGGGGAGAAAATCAGAGCAATGGTGCTTCTTGGAGTACGTGTTATGAGCAGGGAGTGTTTACAAGTCCTACGGCCATCTCAAGAGAAATTGGTCCTCCAGGATATGGGCCTGGAGAAAATCAGGGCAATATTACCCTGTGGACTACAAGCTGCAAGCAGAGAATGTTTGCTAATCATACGACCGTCTCCAGCGAAGGTGGTCCGCCAGGATATAGCATTATAGAAAACCAGGGAACTGGTGGTTCAAGGAATATAGACTTGGAGCAGAGAGCAGTTGTGACTCCTGGCACCATCTCAAGAGAAGTCTTTCCACCAGGATACGGGCCTGGAGAAAACCAGGACAGTGGCGCTTCAGGGAATGTCGGGAGCCCACAAGGTAGGTCTGCACAGAAGGTCGAATTTTCAGATGAGGCTCGGAAGAAGGCTATACAGCGGGAGCTGAGGAGGAGACAGAAGTTCAGGTGATCCTCATGGTGTGAACAATCTGATGCAGTGCAACAAATTTTGACCCCGAATCACTTAAGACTGCAGATCCTGTCTTGCTGGCTAAATGAGTGACGACCTTGGCTGTTGAGAAGCAAAACCCTTGTTGATGTTGTTGTAGCAGTTGCGTGCGTTCCTCTTTAGAGACTTGCTTTGGCATGTCAAGAATTTCTTATGTGAACCTGAAGTATTTAAACGTGCTGTAAATCTATGCAGTTTCCTCTGTTGTACCACGGCTGTCATGTTATCTGGGTTGACCAGCAATTTGACATTGCTGGAAGGGTCAAATAATGCTTTCTGTTTCAGAAATTCACCATTGCATTTGCATCTTTGTGAGGATTATGATTTATGAAGTCATGAACCTGGACGGCTGCCGGCTGGAGGTGCCTGCAACTGGGACGGTGGAACTTGGATCTCGTTTCTTTGCGTGGGTGGTGATCTACATACTTCTCGTGGTCATCTAACGGCTCAGAACCGCGAGTGTTCTTATCAATGGGCTGGCTGGTCTGAAAAGACTCCCGTTCCTGAACAGCCCAGCCCATCTGGTTCTGTCCTTGAATGAATATAACGGCCACCCCGAACGGCTCCCATCCCATCCGATCCCTCCCCGCATTTCAAATTCAAACCCCTCTTCCCCAAGTGCTGCTTGCCGTTCACACCCCATGGCGGCGAGCGCCCTCTCGTCCCCGGCGGTGAGCCGGACGCCGAACCCGAAATCAGCGGCGGCGCCGCCCCCATCCCCATCCACCCGCCGGGCGGTAGCGGATGCGGCGTCGGCGGCTGCCGCGGCGGCGGCGGCGGACTCGAAGGCGCGGTTCGAGGCGTACAACCGGCTCCAGGCGGCGGCGGTGGCGTTCGGCGAGAAGCTCCCCATCCCGGAGATCGTGGCGATTGGCGGCCAGTCGGACGGGAAGAGCTCCCTCCTGGAGGCGCTCCTCGGCTTCCGCTTCAACGTCCGCGAGGTCGAGATGGGCACCCGCCGCCCCCTTGTCCTCCAGATGGTCCATGACCCCACCGCCCTCGAGCCCAGATGCCGATTCCAGGTGCGTCTGCTCCACTTCCACTCTTAGGGTTTTCCCGTTACCTCTCCTCAGATCGAGTATGTAACTAGTGTGAACTCGTTGAGCGCCTGTTTTATGTGGGTTGCTTTGCGGTGCGTGGCAGGAGGAGGACTCAGAGGAGTACGGGAGCCCGATGGTGGTGGCCACGGCCATCGCCGACCTTATCAAGCAGCGCACTGAGTCGCACCTCCGGAAGATCCAGGCCGCCGTCTCATCCAAGCCCATCGTCATGAGGGCTGAGTACGCCCACTGCCCCAACCTCACCATCATCGACACCCCAGGTTTCGTGCTTAAGGTACAGAGGTGAACTTGAGAGTTGAGACTTCTCAGTTCTCAAACTGCAGTGATGGCGTGGGTCAGCTGTCTGATGCTATCGTTTGCTTGCTTGCAGGCTAAGAGAGGTGAGCCAGAGAGCACACCAGATGAGATCCTGTCGATGGTGAAATCACTAGCGACCCCACCCCACCGCCTCGTTCTGTTCCTCCAGCAGAGCAGCGTCGAATGGTGCTCGTCAATCTGGCTCGACACGCTTAAAGAGATTGATCCCACTTTCAGGCGCACCATGGTAGTCATCTCCAAGTTCGACAATCGACTCAAGGTATGCCCGTAGAACAATCAGCAATTCAGTACACAAGGCTGACTTTTTTTCAGTATGAAAAAGTTATGAGTGGTGGTGTGTGCCTTATGAAAATGTCACTATTCTTGATCATTTGAAGGAATTCACGGAGCGTTGGGAGGTCGATACCTTCTTGAGTGCAAGCGGCTACCTTGGGGATAACATCCACCCATTCTTCGTGGCTCTTCCAAAGGACCGTGGAACAATTTCCAATGAAGAATTCCGGAGGCAGATCTGTCAGGTTGATATTGATGTGCTACGTCACTTGCGAGATAATGTGAAAGGTGGCTTTAATGAAGAGAAATACGGATCACACATTGGGTTCAGCTGCCTTAGGAAGTATCTCGAATCTGAACTTCAGAAGAGGTACAAAGAAGCTGCTCCAGCCACCCTGGCATTGTTAGAGCAGAGGTGCAGTGAAGTCTCAATGGAACTGACGAGAATAGATTCCAAACTACAAGCAACATCTGATGTCTCTCAGCTCCGGAGATCGGCGATGCTTCATGCCGCTTCTATTTGTACACATTTGGTATTACAAACATAATGCAACTTAATACTCTCTTCTAGTGCCGCTGACACTTGATGAGCTTGAACTAACTAACATTTCTTCTTCTTCTTTTCTATCAAAGCGTGCATTACTTGATGGAGCAGCCGATCCAGCTCCAGAGATATGGGGGAAAACTACGGATGAGGAACAAATGCATAGTGGTATTGTCAGCTGGCCTGGCATTAATGTGCCTGTAAAACCTGCCAACTCCACTCTTAAGCTGTATGGCGGTGCAGCTTTTGAGAGAGTAATGCATGAATTTCGTTGTGCAACATACTCAATGGAGTGCCCACAAGTATCAAGGGAGAAGGTACTCTTTAGTCTGTGACTACTATGTATACACAGAACTTTTGGGTGAAAATAGCTGAAACTATAATGCTGATGTCACTAGGTTGCGAACATACTACTTGCTCATGCTGGAAGGGGTGGAAGCAGTGGGTTGACTGAGGCAGCAGCTGAGATAGCCCGTGCAGCTGCACGATCATGGCTTGCTCCTCTTATTGATACTGCATGTGACCGGCTTGCGTTTGTCCTACAAAGTCTGTTTGACCTCGCTATGGAGCGCAACCGCAATAAGGATTCACAATGTAAGAGTTTTTTTTTTTAAATTCTGGAGTTAATCGTGTCACTATATTAACATGGATGGGTACCGTTTAGTTCATAATGAAGTTGATTGTTACTGTCCTTAGCTGTAAGTTCTTTCTACTGTGTGTTATGACCAATCATAACTATTTATCTTTTTTTTCTTGAACATGTTCGTAAAAAAAAGGTATGGATTGCATTTTGTACTGAACATATAAAGTTAGCCATCTGCATTCCCCAACTTCAGAAAATGCACATTTTTGCTATAAATATTGAACAATTTTCCCATATCAGCATGGTCATTTACTGGTGAGTTAGTTGCTTCCCAGCTTCTTTTTACCATGGATCACTTTATGGATATATTACTGTTTTAAAGCTTTAAGTTACCATGGCATCTAGTCCTGTCAGTTTTTATGTTGTCAGCACTCAATGGTATTACTGCTTTCGCCATTTGCAAAATGTTTTTTTATTCTTATCTTTTTTTTTGGCATAACAGATCAAAGTGTCGAAGATATGGATGGCTATGTTGGCTTTCTTGCTGCTCTCCGGTGCTCATATTATAAATTTGTCAAAGAATTGTCCAAGCAGTGCAAGCAGATAGTGCGACATCACCTTGATTCAGTTACAAGCCCCTACTCCCATATTTGCTATGAGAGCGACTCTCTTAGTGGCATTGGATCTGTAGCCAACTCCATGAATAGATTTAACCACTTTCCTGGAGTTACATCCTTTGATCTATCAGACAGTGGATCGGCATTAGACGAAGCTCAGGAGAACATGCCTCCAAAAGATCAGCAGCATATGACACCACCTACTAAAGGAAATGAGTCAAAGGACATTCTCAGAGAAAGCCAGTTAACAGTACCTGAGACACCTTCTCCTGATCTTCCATCGGATATACACGGCGGTAAGAAGAAAGATACTGGGATCCCGAATGACGGTGGGCCAAGGAAGAGACATGCAAGGATGGCAGCATATACCAATAGGAATCACCATAACAACAGTATCATTGGTGCTGATGACATAGGCTCAAAGTCAGGGTCATCATACTCCACCATCTGTGCAATATCTGCTCGATATTTTGCCAAAATGCGGGAAGTCCTGATTGAAAGAAATGTTCCCTCTGCATTGAACTCTGGATTCTTAACACCATGGTATGTTCAAACTGATAATTATGTCAGACATTTTCCTCTTTATGCTTGTTCAGTTTGAGAGTTTACTATAACATCCAGATTGAACTTGATGTTTTGATCTAGTTGGCCAATCCACCAGTACTCATTTCCAGATCACATGTCACTGAACTCACAACTGATTTTGTCAACAGCTGAGCACATGATCATATTTGAGAAGAGTAACCAGTAACCACTATGGAACTAACTGATTGCATGGGCATCAAGCACTATCACAGAAATTTTCAGTCTACTGTCATCCATGAAAGTTGCACATTTCAATTTTCTTTTGGCACTAAATTCTTTGATTACCAAGATTAACTGTCTGGTTCATTCAACTTATTGCTAATATTAGACGTGAACTGTCTGAATCAATTTTTGGCATAGCGCCTAGCACATTTAGTAGGTCTTTAGTTGTGTGTCAAATATCAGGATGTTAGCAGGTTGTAGCCTTTTTAATGTTATACATGCCTGTCCAGTGCATTTGAAGCTGTATTATTTGCTGACCTGTTTCTTCCACTGGTGAAATGCAGCCGTGAAAGGTTGTTTCTGGCACTTGGCTTCGAGCTCTTTGCTGTGAATGATGACAAGTTCATGGACATGTTTGTCGCACCTGGGGCTGTTGACACTATCCAGAATGAGCGCCAGTCTCTTCTCAAACGTCAAAAGATTTTGCTCTGCTGTCTGAACGAGTTCAAGAACATCTCTCGGGCCCTGTAACGATGATCTTTCTGGAGCGTCTCCTCAGGCCCGTATTCATGAGCTTAACGAATCCCCCTGCACATGGTACAGTGAGCCCGGGGTTGTTTTATTGCAGCTGCATATTCTTCATTATTCCCATTCTTATGTATCTTTCGTGGCACAAGCTATTTTCTTCGCGTCAAATTCCTTGTTGACAAGGTCTGTACCACTGTATGTCTGTTCAGCTTCAACATTGATATTATTGGTGCTTGACGAGTCGAATAAAACTGTTGACTTAGAGTTCTCATCTCATAAGTTTGTGCGCAGGCCCTGCATAACTTTATACAAATATCCAGCATATGTTTGTCTGCTTGGATTGTTTCTTTATTACTTGGAGGTTACTTGTGCGAGAGTGCACCATTAAACCGATTCAACAGGTTTGGTCTCTGAACAGACAAGGCGAAGCGTGTTAAGGTGCACACCTAATAAATATGAGAAAAATAGACCTCTCTGACCATATTTTTCAGCTGCTTGTCCTGTCATCTGCATGGAAAACAGCCGGTACCAGGCAACTTCTTCAGCTTACGTTCCCATTTCCCTGTCACGCTTCCCACTTTACTCCCTGTATTCACAACTGTTTTTTCTTGCATATCGAGCCACTGCGTTTTATGACACTTCACTCGTTATAGCGATATATTTCGTCGTGCAAGGAGTGAATACTGTCTTGTTGCTTTCCAGTAGTACGTTTTGGACTCGCTGGCAAGCTAGTCTGCTGATTTCGAGGGCGTTTGGTTATTTTTGCTTATTTTTAGCACGTGTCACGTCGAATGTTTAGATACTAATTAGAAGTATTAAACGTAGACTATTTACAAAACCCATTGCATAAGTGGAGGCTAAACGGGGAGACAAATCTATTAAGCCTAATTAAGCCTAATTAATCCATCATTAGCAAATATTTACGTAGCAACACATTGTCAAATCATAGACTAATTAGGCTTAATAGATTCGCCATTTAGCCTCCGCTTATGTAATGGGTTTTGTAATTAGTCTACGTTTAATACTTCTAATTAGTATCTAAACATTTGACGTGACGGGTGCTAAAAAGAAGCATGGAAATCAAACCAGTCCGAGTAGAAAGGGCCTGCCTACCTGATTCACTTTGCTGCCGTGGAAGCGTTTGGCAAAGCCTCTAGATGAGACAATGCTGAACACAGTCAGATTTGCACATCATGCTCATGTGTCATTTCGCGTCGACTGACTCCGTGAATCTCAAGCACCCAACTGCTCCGTTGGGCTACCTAGTTGTTCCTTGATGCTTTTTGGCCCTGTGCCTTGTCTTCTCATCGAAATCATCAAGCTGTGCAAATCTCTGTACCCGGATGCAGCAGAAAACGCCACCCCCACAAGGCCATGTACCTTTCAGAAAGGAATGTCTTGCAGGGCATCCATATCCCCTGGTTCTTTTTATAGCGGCATGCATTGCTCTCCGTCTAATTGTTGAGGGTCCATGGATGGTGGCGTGTCCTATTCCGCCATGTTCGGCGAGGCGTGGGACTCGGTTTGGCTCAGCTCGGGGCCCCTGCGCCTTGTCCGCCACTGGGGCCTGCAGCTAGCAGATGCCTCCCAAGCTGCCATCCATGCTATGTGCTTCGCCGAACGCTATGCAGTGGATCTCAGCTCGCACGATCTGCTTGGTGCTGCTGATGAGTGAGCCCTGGCTCTCAAACCGTGGAGCACAGGGATTTAGTGAAAGAGAGCATATGACGGAGGAACCGGTGCCGGATCGCCCCCACCATTTCGCACAGGCAAAGCACCAGATCCAGATGGGGCATCTTCTCGTGATCGATCTGGTCCTCCACTTGCGCTGTGGCGCTGTGGATTGTGATCCATGAGACCATGGGAAGTGCAGACGTGCAGTGGCGAGGCATGGAACCGAACCGAACCGGAAGTGCCAGGGGAAGCCAGCAGATCAGCTGCAGGAGGCTTACCAGGTTGGGCGCACGGATCGAAGAGCACTGGCCCATGTTACTCCACTCCGCTACAGACTGTATCGGGGTTACGCATCTAGAGATCTTGGCGGCTGCGCGATTGATCGGAGTCATAACGGCACTCGGCACTTGGTAGCTAGATCGCTCTCTCCAAAATGGAAAGTGTGGTAGTGTGGGCTAGCTGAAGGTGACAGCAGGTGTGGCCGGCTAGCTGGAGCGATGGCCTTGTCATGGCCACTGTTAGATGTGGATTCGGCCGGGATGTGGCCGGCTGGCTGCACACCTAATTTGCCGGTCAAAGAAAGAAGGTTTAGTGGCCCCAGACGTGGAAACGCCGGAGCTAACACCTTCAATTCCCTTCCTACCGGAGATCGACCGGAGACTCGCTCGTCGCCAGGCATCAATGCGGAATACTACTCCTGCTGTCATGGTGTGATCTACGGGGTCTGACAAAAATGCATACCCCAACAAGGAGGTGCTTATAGAAGGAAATATGCTTGCCATTTGCGTGCAACCACACTGACAGAAGACGACTCGGAATCAACCTACAACTGGCAGACGCGGCACCGGTCACGACGGTATTTTCCCGGGATGGGATGGAGCACACTCCCAGTCGCAGCGATCCACGCTCCGTGCTGGTGGGCATGCATCCCCAGATCAGAAAACGACGACGTCCGATACGGCAATATATACCAGCCACAAGAAGCTGGAGCCGCCGTTGGCGTCGCCAGGCGACCGAACCACCACCACCGCATGATTGGGACGACGCTGGGGCCGGATCAGAGCTGAAGTGCACTCCAAGAAGACCAAGACCACCACGAGCGGCGGCAGCAGCAGGAGGCGGTGTGATGGGGCGCTTGACCGAGGGCGTTCGCTGGCACGTCCCGTTGGCGTTGGCGGGGACAATTAATGATTAGCCCGGCCAAAGCGACCAGACAGCGCTCGTGCCGAGCTGGCCCCGGCACGGGTGGGGCGGGAGGATTCGCTCGGCCGATCACCTCGGCCGCGCGCGCGCGGGCAGCCCGGCACGCGGCGCCGCGCACGGGCGCACGGCCTCTCGTGCGCGCGGGGCCGGCGCCCGGGCAACCTTCCTGTGCTGCCGCCACTGGCCACGCTGGCCGGCCGTGTGGCGGTGTGGGTGTGGGACTGTGGGTGCACGCGCGCGCGCGTCCGGTCGCCGAGGTTGCGAGCCTGGCGGAAAAGGATAAGAAGATTAGGGAGATCGCTTGGAACGCAGGGGCCTCATCCGACTCCTAAATATTTTTTTCCTCAAATACGCAGAAGAGCTGCTTATTATTGGACTAATAGGTAGAAGACAATTACACGACGCCCGTTTGATGGGTTGCTTAGTTTTTCTCGGCACGGTTTACACGGATGTTGTGATTACAAAAAACAGGCAACCTAGTGAAGGGAACTACCCTATGAGCTAAGGCGTGCGCAGGCTCTCCAGTGCCGCGTTACCTGCTAGGATCCATAGGTCAGCCTCCGCCCTGATCTTGGACAGGAGATCCTGCATTGTTGATGCTCCATCTCTGAAGACCCGCTTGTTCCTCTCCTTCCATACTTCCCAAGAAGTTAGCGCCAGAAGGGAGTCCATGCCTGCTTTCTTGCCTTGTGGGGTTATATTCCTCAGCTGAGTCCAGGAGAGAAGTGAAAGATCTCCAACGGGCGCCTGTGCAGGGAGGTTTATTGCAACCAGAATTGAGTACCAGATCTGCCGCGTGAAGGAGCAAGAGACGAGGATACGATCGCAGGTCTCTGGTTCCTGATCGCAAAGGAGGCAGTCAGCATGAGTTTCCAGATTATGCCGTCGTCGTCGATCCGCCGTCCATAAGCGCCGCCTGATGGCCGTCCTGATGGCCGCCGCCTGATCCGCCTGATGGCCGCCTTTAGGGGAGCCCGTGTACTCCAAATCCGGTTTGCACCCCGTAAAGGTATGGATCCGTGATGTAGCATCTTGTAGGCAGATCGAGCAGTGTATGTACCATTTGCAGTCCAGCGCCAGATGAATCTGTCCTCCCGTTCCGGGGCTAGTTGGATAGCCGTCACTGCATCCGACTCCTAAAATTAGACATCATACTGTTTCCGTGCAGAATTTGTGTGTTCCAAATGCAAGCTTAACCTCCTTCGATAAGCAAACAATGATTCATCATGATAGCAAGTTTGACGAGAGAAGTCGTTTCCATTAATTGGCGCTACGATGTGAACTTCCAACTTCCAATTATGCGATTTGATGGCTCCAAACTTGATCAACACTACTAATCCTTTTTCTCTACAGACGCTAGGTGGTCAATCTCCTGTTACTGTGAGCACAGTAGATCGTCCGTCGTGTCATACTCGGTAGCTCGCCATCCATCCCGGATCAATATAATCCACGATTCATTCCACGTACAAACAAGCTCACCGGACTTTTCCACGCATTTTAATTTGCAGCAGCGACGAAATGTGGCCAGCAGCATCATTTCCAAGATTCCCCCCTCACAGGTGGCATGCAATGCAATTGTCGTGTGCCCTAGCGGCTTGGCTGCTTCACCGAGCGGCGCTGGTCGCCGGAGGGGGGAATAGTCAAACCAATAGAGAGCCCGATGCCGCCCGTGTAGCCGTTAAACGGGAATTGGATGCCCGCTTTCTGTCCCGTCCTTTTTCTCATCGTGCGCCCAAATTTGGACCGTGAACACGATTCGATTTCCACAATCATCCCGGAATTTGTCCGTGGTTACGTCAAAAAAAAAATAGAACACAGCTGAGAGCCTGAGAGCAACTGATGAGTACAGATGAAGATTGAAAAATCGACAAGTACTATGGACGAAACATGCACTCTATGGACGTAAAGTAGGGTGCATTTCTACTCATTTCTGGTATGTGACGCCGTCTCCACTAAAAAATTACTCGTCTTCTCGTTTTTGCGCTCTATAGGATGTTTGGATTCATAGACTAATTTTTAGTTCGAGTCATATCGAATGTTTGGATACCAATTAAAAAGACTAAACGTGAACTAATTATAAAACTAATTGCATAAGCCGTGGCTAATTTGCGAGATGAATCTATTAAACCTAATTAGTCAACATGACTAATTAAACTGAACAGATTCGTCTCGCGAATTAGCCTTCGTTTATGCAATTAATTTTATAATTAATCTATATTTAATCGATATAACATGCTAAACTTTAAACTTTATTAATCCTCGGGTCGGGGCGGTACAGTATGAACTTTGAACTGAAGCACTGAGCCACGCGCACGGCAGGACCAAAAAATTCTTCAAATGCAGAGCCCAAGAAAGGTCCGGAGTCCAGGACGAGGCAGTCAGGCCTTAGGGAGGGTCAGGACAGGAGGAATCATTGGTGGTGGCCCAGGTGCAGGAGTGCAGCAGCGGCAGGTAGAGGGACCGTTTGGTTTGAGTGATGGATAAGCAACTTAAAATAAGCAATTTCCTTATGAAACCAATCACACTTGCTTATTAGGTTACTTACGAGGCTGCTTATTTTTAGCAACACAAGAGTTGCTTATGGGGATTAAAAGGTGCACTTTACACCTTCTACCCTCATTCAATGCACTCTACTCCTCTCTCTCTCCAAACAGATAGGAGCAAATATGACAATGTCTACCTCATTCAATGCTCATAAGCAGGGTATCCAAATAGCTAGTTTAAAAATAAGCAACTTCAAATAAGCAACTTTAACTCAAACAGGCCCAGAGTCAGTCAATAGGGAGCTTAAAAGTCAATGCGTCCAGCCTTTTCCATGGACACGAGAATCTTTGGACCGTTCCTAACGCGTGAGACGCGACCAAAAATGAGCCATGAGCAACCACCCAAATGCTAAAGCGCTCCTCGCGTTCCACTAGAAAAAAAAAATCTACGGCATCTTCCCGAGCAAGCGTCCGGCTCTTTCTCCGTTTCAAGTTTCAACGGCGAAGTTGCCCTCGTCAGTAGTCTTCGGACTTCGCTTTCCCTTTTCCACGGCATCGTCACGGTAAATTCACATGTTTCTCGCTTTCCCTTCGTTACGCTAAATCATGCAAATTTACTATCACTACTACAGCTTTCCAACCACCCTTCTAAACCTTTGTCATCGGACCACTCTCCACCTTCCTAGATGAACATCTTATTTCATCCGCTCAAAGCCTTCCAATAACTTTCATCTCCTTTCTTCCTCATCATCTCCCTTCGTGATTGTCCATCCTCCTGCCCAAATTTCTATATAGCACCTCAACCTTCGCCGTCCTCCACTTTGACCAATAATTTTTCACCGCCTATGATTGTGAATATAAGCACCACCATGAGCAACTCTTGCAACGACCGTTGCTCTGAGTGCAATTGTGCCTCTTGCCCCCGTTCATCATGTACGAAAATTCTCAAAATCTGGTAACAAGCCAGCGAAGTCTCCTCCATTTCACAACGTTGTAGCCTCTACTATCCACGTTTGCACTCTCATTGTAGATGAACTTACTTGCCCCAACACCTCTCACATTAGATTAGATGAACAGCTAGAATTGACTTATAATTATGAAATACCATGTACTGTATATTGCACCGAGAATAAGTTTGATGTTTTTCATTTTGTATCGTTTCCTTATATTCCTTTTTGCCAATAGGTGAGTGGCTACATCACCATTTTCTCTGTACAGTACATGATATTTGTATGTCTAGGGATATCATTGATTTAAAATCGCAATTAGCCATCTAAATCCATAAATTGTCTCAAGTTGTTCTGAATTTTGTTCATCTATGTTGGCTGCACCTCCTCCAAAATATCAGTGACTAACTTTCGTTAAACAAAACACAAAAACAACTACTTTAATATAATAATAAGAACCATTCAATGGGTGGATCAAATTAAACACAGGCTACGCTTTTTACCACAAAAGAGCAAAATTTCAAAGCCGGCAATTTCAGCTGTCCCGCAAAGACATTTATGTTAGTTAATAACAGATGAGTGATGAAGTGTGAAACCAAGACCCAAATGGGGACGAGTGTAAATAGCAGGAACTATGAGGTTCAGTCCACAAGGTTATCCCTTCTGCTTCCCCACCACCACACTACCCAACACAACCGAGCAAAAAAGAAGAGGAAAAGGACAAGAAAAACTAGACGAAAACCAACAAGAAAAGAAACCCGAGCGAAAAGAAACAGATTTTGGAGAGAGAAAGTAGAGGAGAGAGAGACCATGCATCCAAAGTCTCACTCACACCACCAGCAATGCACCTCTAACTCCCATCCCCCGCTCTTCCTCTCTTCTTAACCTCCCCACCCTCTTCCTCCACTCAAATCCTCCTCCTCCCCTCGTCGCCTCCTCCCCGTCCCCCTTCTCCTCCTCTTCCTCTTCCTCTTCCTCACCAACGCCAAAACCCAGGAAGGAAACCCACACTCACTCAATGGAGGTCTCGACCAAGCAGCTCCTCCCCGTGCCTCATCGGCAGGACCCCAACTCCCCTTCCTCTTCCACCTCTTCGTCGTCGTCGTCCTCCACCTCACCGTCTCACCCCCACCACCACCGCGCGCAACCCCACAACCTCCCACCGTCCCCCCGGCCCATCCCGCGCACCATCGACACCACGCCGTTCCCCACCACCTTCGTCCAGGCCGACACCACGTCCTTCAAGCAGGTCGTCCAGATGCTCACCGGCGCCGAACAGCCAGCCAAGAACGACGCGACGACGGCGGCAGCGGCCGCGGGCAGCAGCGGCAGCGCCGGGACCAGCGGTGGAGGCCAGGCGGCTGGCGGGCCGTGCCGGCCCAAGAAGCCGTCTTTCAAGCTGTACGAGCGGCGGAGCAGCATGAAGAACCTCAAGATGATCGCGCCGCTGGCGATGGGCCCGCCGCCATCGCCGCGGAGGGCCACGCCGGAGATCCTCTCGCCGAGCGTGCTGGACTTCCCGTCCCTGAGGCTCAGCAGCCCGGTGACGCCGCTGACCGGCGACCCCTTCAACCGCTCGCCGGCTTCGACGTCGTCCTCCGAGGAGGCCGAGCGCGCGGCCATCGCCGAGAGGGGGTTCTTCCTCCACCCGTCCCCGAGGGGCGCCGAGCCGCCGCGCCTGCTCCCGCTCTTCCCCGTCACCTCGCCCCGGATGGCCGCCCCCGCGGCGGCGCCGTCCGAGTGATCCGGCCCCGAGATCCCACCTCTGATCGCGGGCGCGCGCGCCTCCATCATCATGGCTACTACCTGGACTACTACAACCCTCACCTCTGGTCTTGTAAGGTGCTTGCTTCGCCGTTGTTCTTGCCTTCTTGATCGACGCCTGCTGCCTGTCTTCTCCTGCTGCTGCTGTAATTTTTGCTCCCTTCTTGAAAGGAAGAAGGGAGTTTTTCTTCCTTTTGGAGCGGCGACTCGCGAGCGATCGTGCGATCCGATCGAGCCAGGCTGGACTCCTTGATCGCACGCGGCGCCTCCGAAACGAAGTGATGGATGGATGAATTAGTAAATTAATTAATGATGAAGATTACTATTAATCTCGAGGTTAAGTTAGGTGTGCCTCGTCAGTTTCGTCTCCTGATTCTGACCGGTTCGCTGTCCGCACTCTGATGTCAATTCTGTTCGCCTTTTCCCTTCATTTCCTGTTCGGTTTTGATTCCTCCTGATCCCGGCCCGCTGTTCGTGCGTCAGCGCTCATAAATACGGTTCCTTGTAATTTTCCGCGTGCATGCAAAATCTGGGGAGGAGAGCCATAATAATTCTGTTCAAAATTCGGTGTACCAGCAAGCAACACTTGCAGCACAAGCTCGGGCGCGCACGTCTCGACATCGCGTACTGGCAGACGAAGACAACAGCGGTGACTCGGTGAGTGACTGCTTCCTGCCTTCCTCTCCTGCAAAAAGCTCGAGGCTCTCCTGACAAACTCTGCACCTGTCTCTCTGTACCTGTCTGTCAGTCCTATATTTCCGAGATGTTCTCCGGCAGACGGGACCAGTCAGTCATTTGGGGCTGTGGGCAACAGCTGTGCGCCTGCGCCGGGACCGGCGGGCACCACCGCCATGGGCTCTCCTGCACAGTGCCACAGTGCGTGCCACTCTGTGCGTCGAATCGAACAGTTAGCAGTCCAGCTCAGATGACCGATTTGAGAGTTGAGACCAGAGACAACAATGGGGCGGGTCCCTGCAACTTGTCTCGCCGCTGCGTCTCGTGATCTAGCGGGACGGAGTGGAGTCGCCGTGAAGGCTTCTTCGGGTATGGAGGTGCCGCCGCCCACTTGGAGAGTTGGAGTGGAAGTGGAGCGCAGTAGAGACCAGTTGGCCGCGGCAAGCCACGCCGTGGAGTGGAACGGAAGGGAGCCCGGCACCAGCACTAGCAGCAGCTAGCGTGCCGAGGACCCGCGCGATTCCTTGGGTTTTCCGTAGCATCCGCGCGATGCGTCCTGTCCTGTACGTCCACCCCCGGCCGGTGGGGGGCGGCGGCGGCCCGTGATCCGGCCGCGACTCGTCGTCGTCGTGCCATCGTGTGGCGGGGGCAGGCTGCCGTGGGGGCGTGGGCACGGGACCGCGCGGCCAGATTCGCCGCCCGCGGTGGTGGCGGGGAGACCGGTTCAACCCTGTCCGCGTCAGCTCGTGGCTCGCGATCGGGCCGAAAAGATGACTAGTCGCGGCTTGTTTTTTAGTTTCGGTTCGCGATCGAGTGCTCTGCTTGTGCGCCCGCTCGTCTTCGAGTTCTGCAGACCGAGCGTATGGTGCCGTCGGTTTCGGTACCAGTACTCGACTACTAGCCTGCTGCACGAGTTCGCCGTCGGATAGCTCAGTTGTTATATGCTGTCCGGTTGCCGGGCGGGGTGCGTCTACTATACAATCTGACCTGACCACCTGGGTAACCTTGGGGACTTGGGGAGATGGAGCTACAGCTTTTGTTGGACCATGTTGCCTGTGGCACCTGTCTTATCCCACATCCCATGATTGGACTAGCTAGTGGAATACTGTGATCTACTCAAAACTCCTGCCTTTGGAAAAGAAAGAAAAAGTAAGATGGGGATAAAAGGAGAAGGGAACGGAATGGGCCAGTGCACTAATCTAGTTGCGGCTTGACTGCTTTACCTCCATAAGCATATACTACCCTTTTCCGGTCATGTGACTCATGTTGTGGTTTGAATAAAGATTACAGCCAAAGTTTACCAGTACTTTTGATAATTCTTGATCAAATTTGACCACCGGTTAGAATTTAGCCAGGCTATCCTAGTTGCAAAATTTGAATAAGGAGCCAGGTTCGCGCCCACATGGCAATATAAGTCCTGTGATTGTACAGAATGTGTTTTACTGAAAAAGTTGGTGGCAAAGCAAGCAGATCTAATTTACGACAATTTAGTCCATTCTCCGATTTTGATTATTGATAAGTTGACGTAGAATTCTAGCGCTTGAAGGAGCGAAGAAATAAGGTGGTGTTTGGTTGGCTCAAATGTAACGTAATCTGATTATTGAAGGTAACGAATCCCATTACATATGTTTGGTTGTGGTGATTTGTAATCAATTGATACTGTAATCGAATCCTTTACCTAAATAATATCTATACAAGCTTGTTACCCCTTCTCCTCCACCATAATCAGATACAACACCCGCACTGTAATCCGATTACGTTAACAGAGTGTAATTAAACAAAGAGGGTAATCATTCATTCCGCTGCTAATTATACTGTAATCTAATCCCCTTTACGTTTACGTTACCTTAGTACGAACCAAACACTATTTTGCGAAAGCCTCAAATCTTGCCATCACCAGTCGTGGAGTCACTACGAACGCGACACATGTCGCTCGCTCCCAGAGAAAACAGAGATTCTCACTCTCACCTATGGCCACAACAACAACTTTACCAAGGCACCGCAATTTCCGAAAAGGACAGGGACACACGCACTCGAGAAATGAGAAACGAGACTCATCTTCCGTGATGGCGTGGCTGCGTTAGTCAAAGAAACCCAATCAACACCCGTAAAAAAGCTCCCCCGTAAACCACCCCGTCTTTGTTGCGGTGCATGTACTCCTACTTCATTTCGCGCTTTGAATTTGTTGACTTGCTTGACGGTGCTGCAATAATTAGGTGCGTCGTCAAGCGGCTGTGTCCTGTCCTGGCGTTTCGCCAGTACCGACCGGCGGTAGCATTGTGTTAAACTAAACCAGTGATCGCTCGGCGTCCAGCGACCCCTTTCGGTTTCGGCTCCATGTTACCGCCGGTGGTACTGTTCATAAACTAATCCCCGGTCACTAGTTCCTGTCATGTGATGACGCTGCCTCGCGGCGATTGAAGGAACTGAGGATCTTCACCGGATGGGCGCCATGTGTGGTGGCATTAACTCAACGGAGCCATGCCGTCGACCGGTTTGTTGTGTACTAGGGCGATCAGCAGTGACATTTCCACTTTTCCAGCACGATTAGCCAGTTCACACCAACAAGTCGCTGTTGGTGGTCGTCGTTAATTTAATGGCTGTTTAATTAGAGCGTGCAATTTCAGACCGTACTCTTTTTAATTGGAGAACCTCTTGTTCAAACACCTTTTAATTAGCTAGCCTGGAAGTGATATGTTTGCAGCTTTTTTAAATAAGAGGATGACTGGCAACTTTGCGTGCTTTCTCACGGAGAGGGACGTGGATCACATGAGAAGGCCGGGCGTACCGGTTACCGACATAATTAATGTGCCAAAAGCATTTCCCCGGTAAAAATTCTGTGAACAGGAAAACGCATCCCCCCAGCTTCGGTGAACCCTGAAAGGTCAGTACACCATTGATTTCTGCAAGCTAATAAGGCGCCCTAAAGGAGAGATTATGGCCAAGGACACGTCTATGCAGTAGAAAATGGCATGGGAGTACTCTACTATACAACAAACATAAACGGGCCCGTTACTCACTCCTAACTGCCCCGAGTAAAACAACAATGTGGATAACGTGTAGTGGTGTGCTTCACATCAACGCCACAAGACAAACTTGTCAATTCCGATCGAGAGGAAATGAGGCAGCAGAAGAGAACAAATTTGCTCCTCACATTCTCCTCGTGCCGTGCGCGCTCAGGCGGCGTCAATCGAAATGTCAGCGAAGGCTGCCTCCGCTGCCCCCTGCGTTCTGCGTAGTACTAGAACTAGTGCGTAGCGCAACCACCCGGGGAGGCGGGGAGGCGGGGAGGCGGGGGCAGGTACGTGGTGGAGCTAGCTGCTCTTCCATCGCGATCGGACAGCAACGGACGCGGCCGGGAGAGCCAAGGCCAGCCAGCGGCGCCGGAAACAAGCCGCCGTGCCGTTCGCTGCCGGCCGTTCTCGGCTGGCGCGCCGCGCGCGCGCGCGGATGGTGCCAAGGCCAGCGCGAGTCGGCACGCCGGCCGCCGCTGCCATGCGTGGTCGGGTCGCGCGCGCACGCGGGGCCAGTTAGCCCGGGCGCGTAGCGCTTTCGTGCTGTCCGCCATGCACGCGCTCCCCGCCGGCGCGCGGCCGGCTGAGGAACCGGAAACGGCCGCTGGATCGTGTCGCGTCGCCGTCGGCACCTCGGCGGCGTGCCGGCGTCGGTTGTGGAAGTGGGGTGTGCATGCGTTTTTGGTGTGTTGCTCCGAATGCTCGTACAGAGACCCGTGCGTGGAACATGATTGGGGTGGGATTGTGGGAATGGATTAGGGAGGGGCTTGCACGCCATGTGTTCCTGACGGGATCACAACGATAAACTTGGGGCTTTCAGATAACACGCTTGTTTGTAGCCTGATCGGAACAAAGAACAAGTAAAGCCAGCTCAATCATGGCACGCTGCTTCGCTACCAGTACTATCTGACAAGACTATCTGCTTCAGAATTCCATCCATGCTAGTAGTTGCGAACCCGCGATCCCGTCTTTATGTTTGGAATTTTGCGCCGTGAAAAGGTCCATTTCTACGCAACATTTTTTTACTTCTCGAGCTAGATATTCCCATGTGTGACGTGTTGCTGGATCACTGCAGATATATAGCTAAGATTAATTCATAGATTATTCATAGCCTTAGCGACGAACTGCTTGCCGGTTTTGTAGGCACGCCATTTGATTCCAAGCGTGCCCATTTTCGCAAGCATCTGCATGGCGGTAATGACAGGTTATCTTATCTAACATGGCAAATGGGAGGCTGAAACGTGTGACGAAAGAGCTCGCGCGCTTATTAGCCGCACCTCTGATAGTCTGATATCATCCACAGCTGCTGCATTGACTCTTATTTTGGTCTACAAATTCACGATGTTCAGGCAAAAAACACAAAGAGATCAAGTACATCATGAGCGTATAAGAAAAAACTGCAAAACATGTGGTGCATCACCACATAGATGAAGTCAGTCAACAGCTATAAACATTCCGGTAACCACCAAGAGAGTAGTTGAGCATGGAAAAGGTCACAACATCCAGCACATTTTATTCGCTACTACCGTCCAGTTCAAAGGACGGCACAAACTCCTTCTGGTGGGGCCATCGGTACGCAAAGATCGTCTCGAATCCTCCGAACTGGTCAAGTCTTCGTTGGGGATTAAGGAGGCAATGGGATGCTCCTATTGGCTATGCTGGACAAGCAAAAGGTAATCATTGGGCTAATGGGCTTGTGTATTTCTTAGTATAGCGAGCGTAGAAACCAAGGAAGCATCACGCATATTTTAGACCCGGAGTCAAATTTGTCGCTCCTGATCTTGCCTTACAAATGGCACATCCGGATAAGCCATTTGCCACTAGTTTGGCCACGAAAGAAACCAAGAGGGGCTCAATGAAAAGGCACCCAGCTGGAGCAACCAAAATGGGGCTTGACAGTGCAGAGACTAGGGACTAATCTAGATTATCTTCGCGCCAGAAAGCACATCGTCACGCCGGCTCGAAGTAAACTTGTGGTGGAAGTGTCCAAATGCGTATGATTCTGCTTTGGAAAGTGCAGCTCACTCTCACCTGTTCCACTGACTCAGGCCACTAAAAACATTTCGAGGCATAGCTTTGAGAATGGTCCACTTTAAAAGTGGTCATCAGACCAAATGATCCTATATCTTTTGATACCCCAAACATCAAGGCAAACAAAAAATAGGCAAATCCTATTTTGCCCGTTACAATCAATTCCCAGGATTCATACAATATCATACTGCTCAGACATTGCAAGGCCGGCTCACCATTCATCAAATATTAGATGCCTATGAATAGTCTCATTTGATCGATCACCGTGTGGTTACCTTTGGAAGGAACAATCACGAGGTGACAAACACATCTTTCGCTGCTGCCGTCCGAGGCTATACGTTCGTAGGAGCATGTGAGCAAGCAAGCTTTTGGCACCTTCAAAGAGAGCGGCGAGGTGCAAGGAAGGTAGCTGTAGCTATTGTTCCTGGCCAAATTAATTGCCGGGCTTCAAAGCTCAAACAAACAACCCCTAGACACAGGCTGTCAAGTTAACGCATTCAAAGTCCCACAAGGCTGGATACATCACAGAACCTTTACAAACATGTGATGCCCTGCTTTTGACTTCACACTACCAGCAGTAATATCTTGCTAGGTATTATTGGATATTTCTGTGAAAGAATACACGGAAGCTACAATACCGTGTTGTTAAGAACAGGAGAGTACTGGCATTTTCTTCTTTCAAGCAGAAGAAAAGAACAAGAAGATATCTCTCTAAACAAACACCTATAGAGGCTAATACATTCCATTGCCGCATTAGTAGTGCCCTGGTCTAGCATGTTTGCAAGCCAGATGAAGCATGTAGTGGTGCTAGCCAGCCAAACTGTACTAAATAGGTCGAGGTGTTCAAGGACTTGTACATGCCCTTTGTGAGGTTCCTTAATAGCTAACCTTTTTGACCAAAAAAAAAAAGAAAAACTTTAACAGGTGCCACGTGAATTTTTCTTCAACCTGTTCCAAGAAAACGAGCCCAGCGTGAGTAACCTTCAGATAAACATATGAAAAACTAAGACCCTTGCACAATTTGCAGCTCTGGACACTGAATCTTGTGATGATTTTGCAATCAAGAACCACAGAACCCATAAAAAGGCATGCTCATTGTCAACCCTTTTAGCACTAAAAGGGCCAGGAGCCTATGAATCCATGGCCAGCAGCTATCAATTGTCCCAATTGCAAAAGATTTCCTATCATCTTGTCATAATCATTTCACATGTTTGATGATCAAAATGCAAGTAGCCTAGGACATGATCATATCGAACATGGAAAAGGGTATATTTGGTTTCAAATAGTTAAATGAGCAGAAAAAACAGTTTCCTTTTTTTTTTTTTGCTTTTTCATGACATAAACATCTCCCTCCCTGCCTCTAGCATTTACTTCAGCTTTAGAGCAAAACCTAAAAGAGTGATTCTGACAGTGCATAAAAAGTTCAACAAGACCGTGTCAGTGATAGCACCAAAATAATGGAAACCCATGTTAGGTAGTAGAAGCACCCTGGCCCTTTGGAGCTTGTTATTCAAAATACTGAATCTATACTGAGGAGTTTATGCAATTGTTCACCTCAGAGACAATTGCTTTCCAAATTTAACACAGTCGATGAATCTTATATGAATGAAAATGCTATGTCTGACCAAAGCATTTGACCCACACTCGACCAGACTCAAGTATCTAAACAGAGCGCAGGATTGTTCCTCTTTTTTTATTCAAGCGGCACAAGCAAATTCAAGACTGCCCAGGCATACACAAGTCATACACTTTGGTAGTATGCATAGCCTTTTCCTTTACGAATATACTCAATTTTTTTTTTTACATTTTCAGCTTCCCTAAGATGCTAATAAATATTCCAGTAACATATAGGTATAACAAAAATGCATACCTTTCAATTCAGTAGAGAAAGGACTGAAGATCAAAGCTTATAAATATCGGATCAACTCAACCGCATACTTTCCTTTCCTAGTAGTTACAATTTCTCCAATCTACAGAAAAAAAATGAACAAGTAGCCATAAATAAACGGTCAGATAATTTAATGCTATAAATCTAAAGGAAATCACTTCATAAGTTTGCAAAACAACAAAAATTTCAGCAGCATGCATATATTTGGCCATTCGCCTAACATCTGATTCTAAGACCTTGTTGCAAACAAAGCAATATGCTTACTTTGTCAATA
The DNA here is from genome assembly GCF_005286985.2 of Setaria viridis. Lineage (NCBI taxonomy): Eukaryota > Viridiplantae > Streptophyta > Magnoliopsida > Poales > Poaceae > Setaria > Setaria viridis. The sequence continues at coordinate 36,131,737 of NC_048267.2, read as the reverse complement.
TAGAACAGCAGCTTAGCCATTAATTCCTAACATGTTTACACTAATTCAGGCTAAGGAACAGCATCAGATCAACAATGATACCATGAAACTCAGTACAAAGCAAAGGTTTTAGTTTCATTTTTGGGGGCTCATGCAGCACAGGATGTGAAAGCCATCTAAGATCAATACCGTTAGAATTAATCTGCACACACAAACCCTATATATTCCAGATGCTATACCATGGTTTTGCATTAGCACATGCATGATATTCTGGTAGCCATCTAATACCAACAGAAGAAGTTTGTGGGTGCATACACCAAAAGATGGCAGTCCAAGACTTGCCACTACATGTTGTCTAAGAAGAAACACAGGTGGCCAATAGTATGAACCTGGGTGTCACTTTGATGCTTTGCCTGACTCGCTCTATGATGCATTTGGCATCTTAACAAGTTCCACGGCACTATAGGAGGTGCTGGAATGTAAGTTTGTGGTTCAAACCAAGGGCGCTGGAATTGTGGCTGAACAATACCACAATTTCGAGGTGGATAACAACCAAGAGGAAGTGATGCAGGCCCATGACATCACAGCAATCATGGCTGAAATACAACACAGTACAAACGTCAGGGCCAAGTTTGTGGTGGGGGAAACTCGCTCCAACGGGTTAGCATGGCAGGGGGAGCAAGCCGCTTGAGATGGGAGGAGGCAGCCCAGCAGGGCAGGAAAATTCACTCCAATGTTGTATGTTTCACCCATTGCCATTATATGGTCAACAGATGCTGCTCAGCTGAATTTACGAAACAGTTTGCATGCATTATGTAGTCAAAAACAATATCGAACGAAAAAGTGAAACATGCAACATCCAACCTAATAGACTAAAGAGTTAGAAAAGTTCAACATATTTATGAAACAGCATAGACTAAAAAGCCTCAAGCAAAAGCAAAAGTGCAAAACCAAGAAACTAGCAGTATCAGAGTGAATTAGGTGACAAGCAACACCAGAAGGTCATCCTCAATTATAAGTGTGTACAATACCATCAGTCAGTTATAACTTATAAGAGAAGAATATCACATTTTTATTTTTTTTATTACCTTTAATCTTCCCATCCCACTGACAGAAACAATGTCTCCAGATTTGAGGGTAACTCCATTTTTCAGAACTGGCGTCCAATTCACTCGAACATCCCCGGCACTGAACAAGCAAACAGAGGTATAGTGCACATTAGGATAGACAAAAGTCCAAACAAAACAACTGTGCTAAGATAAGTAAATACAAAGTTGATAACTGACAACTCAAAGATTCAAAGTTCATACCTTATCAAGCTAGCAAGCTTTGTGCGTGAGATTTTAAATCCCGCACTGGCCAAGGCATCAACCCTGAGGGATGCTTCTACAGTTTTTGATGACTTGGTTCTACAGTTTAAAGGCAAAGAATCACTTTTGCCAAGGTTTTACAACATAAAACTTTGAAAGAAAGCTTATAACATTCATAGAAAGGATGAGATCACATGAGAAAAACCTTGGTGGTTCATATTCTAGAGCAAGCAAAGGAATCTGTGTGCATGAAACACCAACTTTTCCCACCTGTAGAATAAAATCACGTTAGAAATGGACTGTAACTAGAAGAATTTACAGTAAGCAATTCACAGAATCATAAAAGGCAACCAAAGTACATGAATGAATGGCAGTCAAGTTGGCAACTAGATTTAGCTAAAACTCATAACACGACATACGAAAATCACCAAGAAAGCCCTTCCATTAAGACCATAAAACATATCAGGATATATGATGAGTACACACAAAAACACAGCAGCATCACACCAGACCGCAATATGGTCAAATGTGGGAACAAACTATCTCAGATCTTGTCCATCAAACTCAATAATCAGAAAATCAGGGATAAATACACAATAAGCTTGTGTAAATTGTGAATCAGAAGAGCTGCACAACTTGTAACACATCAAACCTACCTTTTCAAGAGTAGAAATCAGATAGTCAACAAGTTCTGGATCAACAAGGACCTGAGCACCTCTCTCCCCCTAACAAAAATCAAAATGAACAACTCAATGACAAAACAAAAAATGGTGGGAAATGGCCAGATCATTCAGAAACAGTAATTGGGAAAGCAGTAACCTGCAAAAGAATATCTCCAACCTTCTCCCTTGTTATTCCTGTTCCGAGAATGGCACCAAGAAAGTCACCATGAGAACAGGGTTCCAATCGGAAATTCCCTGAGATGCTGATTGGCCTCAAAGTCAGCTTATATAGCAGATAGCAATGCTTACAAGGTAAAACTGAGAAAACCTCAAAGCAGCAACTACATCTGGGTTACTTGTCATAGAGTCCGGGTGTCCAACAGAAATTCGGCACCGCTCAGCCTATACATATAAATATAAGAATGAGAAACTAGATAGGCTAATGGAAGAAGTTAACGAATTTCCATTTGAGTATTTAAATTTCACCTGTGGGTAGCCACCCTGAGCTACAGCTTTTATATCTGCTAACTTCTCAATTGCCAGCATAGCCTCCTTTATTATAGGTGGAGTAAGAAAATTGGTGTGGAAAACATCTCTTAGTTGGGATGCCCTTTCTGCCTGCATAAGATAGATGTAAGAGATAACCTACGGATAGACAGAATAACCATATCCACATGATCAAATTGGCACATTTTATCATTACCATCTGTATAACGGAAACGAAAATGCCTACAAAGAACAAATGACAGATCATAATCTAGAGTCTACTCAGATTTTTGCCAACTATTGTACAGCCCAATGGTGTGGCACTTAGGCTCTCAGGCTGAATGCCATAGTTAAATTTGTACCCCAAGTTTTGTGGACTGTTCCTATTTATTCTCCAAAGAATATGACCCTCTGGGATTGAAAATTGTGACCTGAGCATCGTGAGCCTTAAGATGACTATACTAGACAACTGCCCCTGCCCTTTCAAAGAGAAAAGGACAACGATATATTTCTGAGAAATACTAAAATAAAAGAACAAATATATGTATAGCCACGTATAGTATGTTTTTTCCTTGGAATACAAAATTTCTCTGAGATTTTTAAGAACAGAATAAAATTTCAGCGATGATGTCAAAAGCTCATGCATGAAACTACATTAACAGTCTCTATACTATAGTGTATGCCAAAGTGGCTAACAAATTAGGTACTGGTTTTTCTATTTTCGTTTTTCCCTGAAAGAACAACAAGATACAAATATATGATACAACCGTTTCAGCCATCGTTTACAGACTACGGTAAATGCAAATATCTTTTTCACTACAGTGCCCTCCGTAGTAGGAAAATGTTCTCTTTTCCATCTGCTGTTTATCTGTTGAAAATGATTATGTGCATTTGAAAACTCCAGAATTGTTATCACTCATTTATCTATTACAACTCACAAGGGCAGAACATGGGCGATTTCTATCTTCGAAGCCTAACAATTGAATGCAACTGAAAGTTTATGTTGCAAGCCCCAAATGGACACTCTTATTGACAACCACTTTCATAGGACAATAGAGAAACAGCTATACTTTAAGCATTTCTCATGGCCCATGTTTGTCATTTACCTAATACTCTCTTTCAGAGCTAAGCTGGAAAATAACTCAATACTGATAATGGTTGTAAAATGTTAAGTGCAATGGAAGCACTTGATTCCAAGGCAATTAATCAGACACATCCCTACAAACTGCTTAAGTTCAATAGCTATACTCACTAGGCTCTGAATACTAGCAGTTTCTTAGTTCAATGACGATAAACTGAGCCTGATTTCTCAATTGTCATTTAGGGGGGAAGTAACTTACCATATCCAGAATGTTCCTGACTTCCTCGGCTGCATTCCTGTCCACGCTTCCTTTCATCGCCGAATTCCTGGCTGCTGCGGCGGCGACGGCAATGGCGGAGCTACACCGTCCTGCGGCGCGGGTGGGCTAAGCGTCAGCGGAGAGGCTAAAATCGAGCAATAAGATGGGAGTTCGGGCTTACCTCGCGTGATGCCGTAGTACGGGGCGGAGATGGCTCCGCGCGGGTGAGGGGCGCGGAGGAGACGCCGGAGAGGACTCGCCAACGCGAGCGCCGCGGCGGCCGCCATCCTACCCTCCACGTAACCGAGGAATTCGCCTCTTGTTTCCGTCCCTGTGCTCTACTACCAATGTGTGACTGGAGTACTGGACTAGCAACCTCTGTGCGGTTAGTGGGCTCTACTATGGGCCTGAATGCTGAAGTCCTGGACCTCTGTGATCTGCCTGTTAAAAATACCCGTTCTGACCTCCCCGTCCTTCGCCACTCAAATGCGCCGCCCGCCGCCGCGATGGCCACGCTCCTCCGCCGCCTCCTCCGCTCCGCCGCCGCCCCCGCGTCTATCTCCGGCCACATGCCATTCTCCACCCGATCCCGCCGCACGCCTCACCGCTTCCGCCGCAGCCGCCGCGGCCCCAACCCTCCGCCGCCCTCCCCCGACGCCGTCTCCGCGGCCATCGCATCCCTCCCGTCTCGCCTCACCCCGCCCGCGCTCGCCTCCTCCCTCGCCTCCACCTCCGACGCGCGCCTCCTCCTCCCGCTCCTCACCCACTCCCTCCGCCTCCCGGCCTTCCGCCCCGACCCCGCCCCGTTCCTCGTCGCCATCAAGCGCCTCGCCGCCGCCGACCTCTACGCCGATTTCGACCACGCCTGCGCGCTCTCCTTCTCGCTCCTCCCCTCGCTCCCTTCCCCGGGCCCCCTCCTCCGCGACGCGCTCTACTTCTACTGCCAGTTCGGCAGGCTCGGCAAGGCCTTCCACGTCTACACCCTCATGCGCGCCTCCGCCGACCCCGCGGCGCGCCCCTCCGCCGGAACGTACCACGCGCTCTTCACCGCGCTGCTCTCGCGTGGCCGCGGCGACACCTTGGTCCACTACATGTACATGGACAACGTGTCGGCGCTATTCAGGCAGATGCTCGAGGAGGGGATCACGCCGGACACGCGCACGCTCAACGTGCTCGTCAGGGGCTACGCGCAGTCGCTGCACCTCAACGACGCGCTGCGGGTTTTCCACCAGATGCGGCCGTTGTACGGGTGCGAGCCGGACGCGTCCACGTATAGCTACCTCGTGCACGGGCTTAGCGCGCAGGGCCGCACCAGGAACGCGCGGGAGCTGTTCGACGAAATGCGTGGGAAGGCCCTCCTGCCGACGGAGCCGGCGTGCAACGCGTTCGTCAGTGCCCTGGCTATGTCCGGGGAGGCCGAGGACGCGGAGCGGGTGATGTGGGAGATGGCCAGGGCCGGGAGGGTGGTGGATGACATCACAAGGAGGGCGTTGGTGGAGGAGCTGTGGAGGGCTGGGAAGCGGGAGGATGCTGACAGACTAGCAAGGGAGATGGAGGAGAGGGGCATTGTCAATGCTCGCGAGCTGCGAGCGCTGCTGAGTTTCATCCGTGATGATGACGGTGATGAAAATTTGGATGTGGACGACAGAGGGAGGAGCACCTGGTGAGAGTTTGCTACTGGTAAGACGGGGATGGCAATGCGATAACAAAACGAGACGATACTGAAAGCATGGATCACCTGCAACTACAAGTCTGAATAAACCAGACAACAATCGTCCTAAAGACTGTCAGGGTTCAGAAGTAGTAACAGGAAAAAGTTACGGCAAAGGAAATATCAAATATCAGCGATGTAACAGTAATGCTGATATTTATTCATCATGGGTGCTCTGATGTCTACATCAGCAAGTAGATCACCCTTGAAAGCAATACACTGTGCCATGTTTCTGAAATTGTACTGCAAGTCTGCAATCCCAAAAGGATATAATATAACAACTCAACCAGCACACATTCTCGCTAATCTGGCCTTGAAGAATTCCACGTAGAGGCATCCCAGCTTATGGCTGAAGACAGTTTGCTATGCTGATTCTAACAGAAAGGGGAAACAAATGGAATTGATTCCCCCAAGTAAACAATATTGTTTATTCTTCGGTCTGATCAAATGGAAGCCATTCAAGGGTGCTGCCAGTAAACATGGGCACAATCTCCCCTGAACTGTATGTATAGGTTGCAGGAACCTTCTAGGCATTCTTTCTCGGGACAATCTTTGAAGTGTTCCTTGGGAGGCCATAAAAATCAGGGCCATTGAAGCTTGTAAATGCTTCTAACTTATCTAGGGCACCAGCCTGAAATAGTGGAAACATGTCCAAAAAACCAAATCAGAAAGAGAATTTTCAACATCCACATGGTTTGTTATACTTCACAACTTCAGTATCGTGAAATTGACACCAATCTACAGCAAGATAATTTTCTTGAAATCTAGTAGTGGTGGTGGTAAATGATCATGTATTCTCTCGGAAGCAAAGATTATTGATAAGGATGAGAGTGCTAGATATAGAGATTACCTCTTCAAATACCTTGGCGTAAAGGGACAAGGCAATAGGAGCACTGTATATTCCTGCACATCCACAGGAACGTTCTTTGTTCCGTTTATCATGGGGGAGCACTGTCAGTGCCAAGAAAGTACCATCTACTCCCACTTGTTACAGCAGATAGAATAGCTTGTCCTGGGTAGAAGGTTGAGAAACAGTTAACAGGAGTACTGTTCCAAATTACAGAAACAAGAGCTTTTCACATGACAGTTGATTAAAATGATGGGCAGTAGCCAAATCTAACCATGCAAAAAAAAAATGTAATACAAGAACATTGTTATGGATCTAATTATACATTGATGATGGAATATTTGGTCATATTTTGAACCAAAATGATTATCATCATGCCTGTTTAGGAAGTGATTTTCATAATTGCTTAGGAAATGTCTAGTCATTTCATGAACCAAAAGAAATATCATTGTGCATTTGTAACAACCGGTAGCATTTCTTAGGGCCTGTTTGGTTCTTTAGTCCAAAGTTTAGTCCTGTCACATCAAATGTTTAGATACTAATTAGGAGTATTAAATATATGTTAATTATAAAACCAATTGCACATAATTCGCGAGACGAATCTTTTAAGCCTAATTAGTCCATGATTTGACAATGTGATGCTACAGTAAATATGTGCTAATCATGGATTAATTAGGCTTCATAGATTCGTCTCGCGAATTAGTCTCCGTTTGTGCAATTGGTTTTGTAATTAGTCTATGTTTAATACTCCTAATTAGTATCTAAACATTCGATGTGACACGGACTAAACTTTAGTTCGTGGAACCACACACTCCCTTATTGGACGGTGATTGCAACATACAATGAGTCTCTCTTTTTCAGTCCTGGCAAGCAATAATTGTGTGGCTGCAAGCCACCCTGAAATAAAGCGTTCCTGTTGAGGAGGAGATGCTGGGGAGTCACTGTTGCAGCAACATGACCTGGGAACATGAAAGTGTTATAATCATTGAAAATGGTAGAAGTATAATGCCCTTCTAGCAGTAATGCAGCACCTTCTTCACATGATTCTATGAAGTTCACTTCATCCATAGTTGTGACATGTTCCATGACTATTTTCAGCTGTGGAAGTTTTTTTACAAGTGGTGCCAATATTCTATCAATGAAAACCTTCTCACGGTCAAATGTGTCGACATGTGGATCTGTGACTTCTCCATGAACCTGAAGAAAAATCACAAATACCGATAAAAGCTGTTGCATAAGGAAGTGCAACAAAAAACAAATTACCGAATAGTAGAAGCAAGAATGTTGATTATGTCCAGTAAAGGCTACTCACATGGATCACAACTCTAATCAAAAGGTCAGTAGTGCATCAAGGATGCAACGCACCAAAGCTACTTACAAGCAAGGGCATTTCCTGTCTGACCATCTCCTTGAGGACAGGCAAGCATTTCCCAATATCAGTGACACCATCTTGGGAATTGGTAGTTGCTCCGGCAGGATACAGCTTCACAGCACAGACTACACCACTCTTTCCTAAAACCACATAGCATTCAACATAAACATCACGATCCAGATAATCCATGGATGGATAAATGCACACAACCTTGGTATTTTAAGCACATTAGCACATATGTACATCTGCATTGCATTGTGTGTGAGTCTACCACAAATAGACAGTGAATCCAACAATAGCGCTGGCTACTTGTTGGATTTTTACTCGTTAGGAGCACATGGATGCAACGCAAAACAACCGGACAAATGACACGTGAAGTTGATCTACATGCCACAGGTAAAGATGCAGCTTAAGATCTGAAGATGAAAAAGGTCTGAAGAACATGTAACTGCATGGAGATAATTCATACTTCCGAGTTTGATCTCCTCTGGGCTAGTGTTGTCCGTGAGGTAAAGGGTCATGAGTGGCTCAAAGCTACTCCCGGGCGGCAGCGCCTTCATGATCTCCTCCCTGTACTCCAGCGCGTGCGCCGTCGTGGTCACCGGAGGCTTCAAGTTGGGCATGATGATGGCCCTCCCAAAATACCTCGCGCTGCCACAGAGAACACAGCCAAACAACTACCTCTCAGAGACATTACGTCGAACACTCGGCATGCGCCTACCAAAGAACCAAGCAGCAGCGACGATCGGATGAACCTGTGTGGCAGCACAGCCTCGAGGACGCCGCCTTCACGGACGTGGAGGTGCCAGTCGTCGGGGACGCGTGATGATTAGCTCCTCCTCCTGCTGCGACGTGGCTGCCATGGCGGTCGCCCTCAGGGTCAGGCACGGAGAAGCGCGGAAGCTGACGCGGCGAGGAGGAGGCAGCCGGAGGAAGGAGGCCGACGCCCGACGGAGGCTTCATGTGCGGGTGCGCGCGGACGGTGGTGGTGGTGGTGGTGGCTGCCTTTATTGGCTTCCCACGCTTTATTCTCAGCGGGGACTGCGGGAGCGTGGTGCGGCCGCGCGGGAGGGTGGAGTTCGGTCGGGTTCCTCGGCAGTTGGCGCGTTATCTTGGACCTGAGGGCAGTCCCAATGGGACATTGATGATAGTTTCTATCCCTCTTAATTACCATACCAACTAAACAATTTGCTGATGTGGCAATAGATTTATTATGGAGAGAGAGAAACCATTTCTTAGAGAGGAAATCAAGTCCTCACGCGCACCAATGAGCCAAGAAACTAGCGAATCTGCATTGGGGAGACCCAAGTAGTTTCTTCTTACTTATTGCCGGATCCTTTGCGCTTGCACCGCTGCTACCCATCACTCGAGCTCCTTTACATGATGCACGGAGGATGTGGTACTAGAAGGGAGAATGATTGGTTGGATTTTTGTTTAGACTCTAGATAAAGGCCCTGTTTGTATACGCTTTTCCTAGCCACGCTTAGATTATAATCTAAGCGAAGATTTTCTCGCTTCTCGCTTTTCGCTTCTCGTAGTTCAAATCGTTGAAGCGGCTTACCACATAAGCGAGAATTGGTGGAAATAAGCAAAGCGTTTGGCGGGATTCTCGCTTATTTCCACCGATAAGCCACTTATAAGCGGATACAAACGGGGCCAAAAAAGTTGCATTGTGAAGGATGATTTCTTGATACAATATCCTAGACTATGGAAACTAGGTTGGTTTCTCCCATTGGGACCGCAGGGCGGGCGGCGGGACTATTGGGGCCTACCAAAAAATTTTTGTTAGAGCAACTCTTAAAAAATTCTCCCCCAAAATGAGGTATTGGAGGTTAAAATATATCAAGACACAGAAGACCGTTAAAAATTACCCGCCGATAATTTAAAAAAGACAACGTGATTATAATTGGGTCCATTTACACCCGGCCCAAATCGAACAGCTAAATTAGTTGTATCCGCATCTTTCAGTTTAGTATAGGAAACGGTGAAGAGAACTATCAAGATGCTTTAAACAAGAATCATTGCGCCACGGCTCCAAGCCAACAAATATTATTACAAAATCGTTTGCAAAGATGGAACAAAGAGCGAGAACAACATTGAACCTCGTTCTCAGGTCTCAGCTAACAAATATTATGAATCAACGAAATAATAACATTATAACTTCATAAGAATTTGAGAATTTGTGTTCTCTGAAGTCATCATCAGGCATCATCATAAACACAGCATGTACAAAGACTAAAACTTCAATTGACTAATCTAACATGTCGTAGACATACTCCTAGTATACGGCATCAGTAGTAGCATCAGTAGGGGAAGGTGAGCTGGCGCTGGACCCGGGTGGCGCTGATCCTGCTCGCGCGCGAGGAACACCTGCTGGCGGCGCTCTTCTGGTATGGTGATGGCGTGTAGTCCGGTGAGGGGGCAGAGCTCGACGACGGTGTCACCGGTGTGTACTCCGACGGTGTAGCTGGGGTGTACTCTGAGGGCGTCGCCGACGTGTACTCCGCAGCTGAAGAGGCACCACTCGATGGGGTCGTCGGCGTGTACTCCGGCGATGCGGCGCGGCGCGGAGGAGACGCCGCCAGAGGGCAGTGATTCGAAGACGAGGACAGGGACAGGCAGCATCTGCATCGCTCGCCTGCCCTGGGCACCTGGATCCTCCCAATCGGAGCCCGCCGCGCCCACTTCACGCCGCCCGCCGGGGAAAAGGCGTCGCCACCGCTGGGTGCCGCGTGCTTGCGGGTCATTGCCTCCGCGGCCCTGACAAGCAACTGAACCTGACAGATCCGGCGAGGGATCGCCGAGGGGCGCGGAGAGAGAGCGGCGGTGGTGGCGGATGATGAGTCTGGAGTGTGAAGGGAGAGAGCCGAAGAGGAGTTGCACGGGGCAAGCAGGCGGCGGCCGCCACGCCTGCGGAAAAAAAAACAAGTAGGGTAGCGGGATTGGGGAATACCGCGCGTCGTGAAAATAGGTGTGTCGTCAATCTTTTGGGAGAGTTTTGGGTGGACTGTTGGAGTTCATTTTTTCTCTAAAGAAGGTATTGGAGTAAGATTAGCAGACTTTTGGAGTTGCTCTTAACCTTTTTTTTAGCAAAAACAATTATTTTCCTGTTTAACTAAGACCTCGTTCCTCGTGAAGATAAACTGCTCCGCGGGCGACAATGCTAGTCAAAATCTAGGCCACGTGTACTGGGATCGGTCAAAGCCTCAAAGGGTGGATCCATATTAGCGAATCTTTGTTTTTTTTAACCATGTACTGGATAGACCGACACGTCGAATAGCTACGCACATGAGATTTAAAAAAGTCCATTTAGAGCGTCTATCTTCACATTTTCCCTTTATCAATCTATAGGGGAATCTCCTTTGACAATTTTAGAATTTTTCAGAAAAAGTACCGCAGGATCACCTTTCCTCTTTCTTCTCTCGATCCACTGGTCAATGGGTAAAAAGCTTTCTTCTTCCTCTCTCTCCCTTTCTCACTTCTCTCTCCCTTCTCCTGCGCCGGCGCTTGACTAGCAGCCGCGACGCCCTCCTGCGGCGCTGACCAGGGCCTGGGTGGGCGGCGTCGGCCTCATGGGATGCGGCCGCACTCGGGACAGCGGTGTGAGGAGCTGGGCGACGCGTGCGCTCCCGGTAGCCATGGCCGAGTAGGCCATCCAAGCAAGGGCAGCGGTGGGCAACGGCAGTGCCAGCTCGCGAGCAGACGGTTTTGCGCCCGACGGCGGCAGCCCCGGCGGGCGGTGCCCAACGGTCCCCACGGGCGTACTCACCCAAGCGCCGGCGGCACTCACTGGCTAGATCGGGCGGTCAGAAAAATCATGTTACGTGCAGACCCTACGGTTGCATAGGTAGAGAAGGAAAGGGAGATGCATGAATTCCTCCCTACAAAGGGGAGAGATAGCGGAAGAAAGGGGATTGAGAAAAAATAAGGAGGAAAGTGAATGCAAAGGGGATCCGATGGAGCTGATTTTTCTCCTTTAAATCCTCTTTATGGCTGAAAGGAGGAAAGAGGAAAGGGAATCTGCTGGAGATGATCTTACATTGTGCATTATATTGTATATTGTAGTCGGAGCCGGCTATCTGTAACACCCAGTGTTAATGACAACTTAAGTATGATATTAAGAAGCTAATGGTGAAATTTGGATTAAAGGAAGGTAAATTGGGCCAAAGTCAAATTTGAGCCGAATTTGACTAAATTTGCAATTTGAAGTTTCCAATTTGGATAAATTGGCAAAGATATGAAATTAAGACTTGATATTATTTAGAACTCAAAAGAGTGAAACTTGGGGTCTAATTCAAGTCATAAACCTCTCAAAAATATAATCGAAGATGGAATCGACGAAGTTACTATGCATCGTCCGAAAACACGTGAATCTGAAAATAATATTGAGTACACAAATTTGGAACCAATTTCTGGAGAATTTTTCTTGTAAGTGAGCAGATGTTTTTGGACATTAGTGAAATATGGTCTATGGAGGAGGAAAATGAAATATTTTGGCCAGAGAAAGTGGAAGGTTCAAATTTAAAATGAAGCCCAAAATCAGCAAATGAGCAGATTTCAGCCTTCTCGCCGAAATAATTTTAAGTCTGAAAAACAGTAATGATTGGCAGTTTTTGGCGCAAGTTTCTGAGAAATCTAATGTGAAAGTTATACGGGTTCTTGTGCAAAATGGAATCTTTGTTAGTTTTAGAACAAGGATAGGCAAGGGTCAAGCTGTATGGAACAAGTTTGCCTAATTTAAATCAAGCTCAAAGAAGTATAAATGGCCCTGCACCATACCTGACAAAAATGAATTGAAAGGATTCAGTTACATATTGATTTTGCCCGAACTTGGGGCTTAAAAATCTTGGTCTTAGAGTGATCATTTCGGTTGGAGGCCAATCAATCAAATAAAGTGCTTGGATTACTCTACAAGTTCGCTTAAAAGAGTTTTACGAGTTGAGATGGAAAATTTTGAGTAATTGAGGCCTGAACATGTCGGTTGGGAGGAGATGAAGGAGAGAAGAAAGAGCAGAGACGACAGGAGCCGTGCCCCAGCACGGCGCCTCTGCCCACCGGCCAGCGCGACGCGCCAGGCCACGTCCGCGCCACGCACGCCTACAAGTCGCCGAGGTAGCCTCCATGCCCGGTGAAAATTTTGCATAACTACGCTCCCACCGTCATCCGATTTACCCTGCCGCCCGACTACCCTCTGCTCCGACTTGGCTTGGTCTGGCACCTCCAATCTGACTTGGTCTGGATTGAGTGCGCCTATGACTGCTGCCATGCTGGGATGGAGTGTGAGGAACTGAGTGTATCGGGTTTTGCCGATCAAGTTGCTCGTACTCGCGTTCCGTTAGCTGAGCCAATTGCATAGTGTATTTGGTTTGAGGCATTGCCCAGGTAATCAGGTTGATGGATGCGATATTGGCGAAAGGAGTATGATGTTGACACGATTGAAGTGCTTCAAACGTGAGATCTAAGTTCATGATTGGTAGATCAGCTGCAAGGCGGCGGCGACGCTTTGCTCTTGCAGTGTTTCTTGCTCACCGTCAATCTCTTTGAGCTTCAGTTTCTTCTCCAGCTACATTGGCGTGAGCTCATTCTGCGGGACGTCATCTGGGTGACGTTCATGCCACGGATTTCTTTCTAGTTGCTCTTCCTCCTCGCCTTCCTGTGCAGAAACAAGGGCGAAGAGTTCCTGCTCCGGAGAATAGCATCCCGAACTTGACGTAATGACCTCTACGGAGCTGTCTTCTTCGTAGATAGGCGACACAGGGGTTCCCTCCTGGTACGGGAGGGTATCAAGGGAAGCGACAAAGCGTGACTCATCATCCTTGGACAGAGTAGGAGGCTTCATGTTGGGCCAGTAGGCGAATCTGCCTTGTGAAGTTGATGTAATCGTTCGGCCCTGTTGTGGACCTGATAATGGTATTTTCTCGTCCGGATCCGAGTAGTAGTCAAGGTCCTCGGTCAAATCCAAATTGAATTGTGATCTAGACAGGGTAGCTTGGTAGACAGCACCCGAGTTTTGGAATCCGAATGGGAATCGACTTGGGTTGTAGTCCGATTCGCACGATAGCTTAAGCGCCAACTTGTGGGAACCAGTCCGACTAGTGGGAGAAGTCGAGTTGTACTCGGACTCGTCTCCCCAGCCTCTGACTGGTTAGAAATTGAAAATTCGCCAAATTTCTCGACGAGATCCTCCAGAGCTTGGCGCTAAAGGTTAATGGCGTGTTGCTTCTTCTTCGAGGCCGGCGCAATGTGTTGGTGGAAGTTTCGAGCACCGTCTGCGATGCCAACCCACGAGTCGAAGATGAACGACGTCGCGCCGGCTTTGAATGCGACAATTGATTTGATGATGACTTGGGCCATCGAGTTCGCCAATAGATTCTCAACGAGATCCCCTACCTAGCGCTCCAGCTGTTGGTGTTTAGACCCGTCAACCTACCGAGGGGGGTGCCCAAGGTGGTGTTTAGTGCGTGAGGCTCACCGAGATTAGGAACTTGAAGGTGAACTCGAACACACGATTTAGACAGGTTCAAGCAACTAGGTTGCGTAATACCGTATGTCCTGTCTGTTGCTTGAACTTGTTTGGAGGGGGTCCCTGCCTTACCTTATATTGCCGGGTAGGGTTACAGGTCTGTTGTTTACAAGAATACTAGTCGGATTCGACTAGTGAGTCCTACTCTAATTGCTACGAGTAGTTTCCTAATCCTCGATTAGTTCTTGTCCTCTACATAGACCACGTCGTCCTGCACCGTACTCTCCATGTCTTACACGTCTCGGTGTACAACCATATATCTAGGACTGTCCAAATCTTCTGGTGGACCTATAAATGTATGGACGACATACACCCTCTGCCAATGGGCTCACCCGACACTGACACAGAACCCTCCCACATGCACGAGGTCTGATCCACATAGATCTCAGGTGCCAGCGCTCCATCGAGGCATCGAATCCACGAGAAGAATACAACCTGTCTCACGTCCCACCTACCCTTCCCTCTCCCCCTTGCCAAAACCAAAAGAGATCAGCACTTGGTTGTAGTTTGACTAAGAGTAAAATCCACGACCGATCCTTAAACTTGTAGCGATGTGTCATCCCGGTCCCCAAAATCGCAAGATGCATAATCAGCTACCCAAACTTGATAATTGTACTGTACGAGTCCCCTGATTTGAGTTAAATTGCATATGTGACATGCCGACTATGATACGACTTGAATCCGGCATATAGGGCCCACGTGTCATCTCTATCTCTCTTTCTTTTTTCCCCCCACGGACCAAACAACAACAGCTGCATTTTCTTCTTCTTCCCCGAGCTGCACACCAGCGCCCATGATTTTAGCATGCCATCTGCCTCTCTTTGTTCCTTCTCCACTGAAGCAACCAATAGCAACTCTCCTTTCTATTAGTTCTTCTCCATGAACTAAGAAGCAAACCATCAGCTCCCTTCCTCTGCGCTCGAGCAAAGCGTCACAATCTGTGCAGCTCACCTCCACGCAAGCAAGAACCACCCACCAGCAGAACCCAAACCCCAAGCCCAGAGTTAGTATTGCTGTCACCATGCGGGTGTCCGCGCCTTCAAGGCATCTCCTTCGAGTCGTCGCACCACTGAACACGCCACTGGCCGGAGTCTCCGCCATGGCTGCGCTGCTACACGTCGTTCTGGGCTACGGTCGAACCATCATAAATGATACAACATCGATGCTGATTGCCGAGCTCTAATCCTTCAGTTCCTCATCCACAACCTACTCGACGATATGCTGGTGTGGTAGGTGGCGCTTGTGGAATAGAGGTGCGCAGCAGAGAGCAAGGAGAGGACCTCCACAAATCGTGCATTTGTAGGGCCGCAAGGAGCTCGCTACACCTTTCGCCCCCGAGGCCTCAACGGCCAACGCCCCTACCACCCAGAGCTCACACATATGCCCCTTTCAGAAGCTCGCCCAACCGCCAGGAGCTCATGTCGCCAACCCGCCACCCTAATCCCGGAGGTCCTGCCGCCTGAATCCGGAGCTCGTGGTGTGCAGCTGCGACAGGAGGATTGTGGACTACGAGGCGAGTAGCTGTGGCGCGAGGCATGAGCTGGAGCAAGAAGCAAGGAGCGGCGCTTGTGGGATCTTGAGGTCCGCGCTCCACTAGGTGCTCTCCTTCCCTCTGCCGATGGCCACCATGGCTATCCTCCGCTTCAAGGAGCAGAGCGTGACGGCGTGAGGAGGTGGGAAAGGGGATGGGGGAGAGGGAAGGATTGAGTGGAGAGATGGGGTTGACGTGTGGGCCCACCTACAAGTTCCATATGATGCACAGTCAGCATGCCACATAGCTGGCTTAACTTAAATTAAAAAGATTTGGGACCTATATGATTCGATTAGCAAGTTTGGGGAGCTAATTATGCATTTTGCAAGTTCGGGGACCGGGACAACACACCGATACAAGTTTGAGGACCAATCACGGAGTTTACTCTTTGATTAATCTCAAAAGTCGTCTCCAATAATTGACCATAGAATAATCGTTGAATTAGCGATGAATCCTCCTCGCCCCCACACTACTGTACGTACACCTCACGTAAACTTCACTGCTCGATCGATCTCCTTTTATTACGAGTACTTCTTTTCATAACGGGGGAAAGTAAAGATCCGTCGTCCCATCCTGTCACGTCAGGGGCACAGCGCACGCACGAAAGCGAAGCGAAGCGAAGCCAAGAGGATCGGTGCTCGTGCGGGACGGGACCGGACGGGCGCCCTCCCCCTCGCTGCTCGGAAGCTGCTCGATTCGGCCAGCGATAAAACCGTTCGGGGGGCTCCATCGCAACATTCTTCGCCTCCTCCTTTCCTCCCCCCAAAGGCGCGGCGCGAATTCCACTTCCGGGTTCCGGCGCCTCCCCACCACGCGGCGTCGCCGCCTTTTTCCCGTGCGCTGCCCGACTCGTTTCCTTCCTCCGCCGCTTTTGTTACGCCGCGGCCTCGCCTGCTCGGGCGCGTTCCCTCCACGTTCCTCCTGGGCTCCTGGCTGCCCGCCTGCTCGGCGCGTGCCGCGTGGGGTTCGTTCGTCCTGCTTCCTCCGATCGGGTAAGCGTCGGGGACGGCTCTCTCTCTCTCTCGCTCTCGCTCCGGGTAGCAAATTGGGACTTGGGGAGGGGCGAACTCTTGTTTGGATTTGGGCACCGGTTGCGTTGCGTCGGGATGTGTCGCGTGGCGTTGCGTGGGTTTTGAATTCCTGTTCCGCGTCATGCTTTCCTCAGATTCACGTATCTCGCGCCCGTCCTGCCTTGTCTTGCCGCTCGCACTTTTCTTGCCCTTCGCTATTCTCATGATGGTTCTTGCACGCCTCCGTTTTTTCGTTCGCGTAGCCGGCACGGTTCGTCGCCCTTTTGATCCGATCCTCCTCTAGTCCTCTGTTCCTTGGCTCCTGACTTTTGACCAATGGAAGCATTTCGTTTGTTTTCCTAATTGTTAGTTCCCGGTGGCTTCGAATACGAATTCTTCCACGTTTCTTTGCTGTTTATGTGGCGTACTGATTTCGGGTTCCTGCTTTCGAATTGAATTTCAGGAGGCGGAGCCGCTCCGTGGAATCTGACTGGATCGTCGAGCGGGGACGAAGGCTCGGGGCTCTTCAAGGAGGGGGAGCGGCAAATGTGGCGCCAGTTTAATGACCTGTGGGATGTGCTAGGATCCGGATTTCTCTCGTCCAGGTTCCTCTGATCCAGCTGTCTCGGCACCTCAACCTTGTCCCTGTGCGTGCGCACGCGCGCGTCTCGGGAACTCGGGAAGTCGGGATCGTCTGGTTGGTGGCATCGGGATTTGAGAGGGGGAGATGGACGACGAGGATTACTCGTGGGTGCGGCGCACGCGGTTCTCCCACTCCGTCGTCCGCTCCAACTCCGGCAGGGAGCAGTTCGGCGCCTTCGTCGAGCAGTTCAACCGCGGCGCCGCGCTCAAGCAGAAGGGCTCCGCCTCGGGGTTCAAGCTCCATGGCCTCAACATGGAGCCAGGGACGAGGTTCTCCACCTCCGCCCTTCCGAGGACGAGCTCGCTGGGCATCCAGCCGAAGCCCAAGGACTTGTCTTCGGACGCCAAGCCGACGCAGCACGAGAAGTCAGTCGGTGATCGCCCGCCGCCGGACGTCAAGCCGACGCAGCACGAAAAGGCAGTCGGTGATCGCCCGCCGCAGCAAGCACCGGCGACGCAGGACGATGCCAAGGCTGCAAATGGGAAGAAAGGAAGCAGCAACCTGAGCGTGGCCGTCCCTCGCGAGCCCACGGATGATGAGAGCCCTGGAGCCCTCGAGTTCTCCTTCCACCCCGACGAGCAGAGCCTGAAGCTGCAGAGAGCGTGCTCAAGCCCTGCTCCGTTTCCGAGGAAGGAAACGCCGGGCAATGACGCCCTGACGCGCAGCTCGTCGCTTAGTGTCCTCTGCGATGGGCCGATGGTGAAGCAGAGAGCGAGGTCGCCTCTCCCATCTCGCCACATCCCTGAAGTGTTTCAGGAGGCAAAATCAGCCAGCAAGAGGTTCTCCACTCCGCCACCGCCCCGGAGATCCGCGTCATCGCTAGACCTGATTGGGAATCAACCTGCGCCGGTGAGGGCACCGGGCAAGCTGAAGCATAGGAAGGAGGGCCATGCCAACGGAAGGGCGAAGGTTGCTGCACTGGAGGTGCTCGAGAAATGGTCCGTCGATCGCTCCCAGCTGCTCATTGGGCACAGGTTTGCGTCCGGGGCTCACAGCCGGTTATTTCACGGAATCTACGAGGAGCAGCCTGTTGCCGTCAAGTTCATCAGACAGCCTGATGATGAGGAAGATGCAGAGCTGGCTGCTCAGCTTGAGAAGCAGTTCAACACCGAAGTTTCCACTTTGTCACGCCTCCATCATCCTAATGTCATTAAGGTAATTCTTAACTTCCCATTGTTTAGGATTTCTTTTATGGTTATGATGCTGGCCTAATTCTGCAGTGGCTGTACTTCTACAATATCATGGAATAGTCGCACAATTCTATTATTGCGTGCTTTATGTTTTGTAGTTATTTTACTTTGTGACAATTTGTGTTTAGATGCACTCATGATTATATGGCCAACTATCAACATTTGAATTATTCATGTATATGTGGTTTCCTTATTGCTGACAACTGCTACAGTATGCAGAATTGCATATGCAGACGAACCCTTAAACCTGCAATTAACCTTCAGATTATGTGTTTATTTCCTTGCATTTAATTGGCATAACCCTCTTCCAGCTGATCTGGACACTTGAGAATCCCTGAAGATCAGTACTAGTGTAGGGTAGTATTTAGTAGCTGCACTTTTAAGGTTGCCTTCCATAGTTCCATGCGGTCCTACTAACATGCCTAACATACGGGCACATGGTAGTCCTGCTGTCCAACTGAGTGGTGGCGATTGTTTCATTGTTTGACTTGCAAGCACACTAAAATTCAGGAAATGAAAGCCCATCCTTTATCATGATAGTTACAAATTGTGATCTTGCTTCTATGAGTCTCATTCTCAATCAATCCACATTTTGTTTATGTAGCTGGTTGGAGCATGCAGCAGTCCACCGGTATTCTGCGTCATCACTGAATTCCTTTCTGGAGGTTCTTTGAGAGCGTTTTTGCACAAGCAAGATCACAAAGCTCTTCCTCTAGACAAGATTATCTCAATTAGCTTGGATATCGCACACGGCATGGCATACATTCACTCGCAGGGAGTTGTCCATCGTGATGTGAAACCAGAGAACATCATATTCGACGAAGAATTTTGTGCAAAGATTGTTGATTTTGGAATAGCTTGTGAAGAAGAGTACTGCGATCCTCTAGCAAATGACACCGGGACATTCAGATGGATGGCTCCAGAGATGATGAAGCACAAAGCATATGGTCGAAAAGTTGATGTCTACAGCTTTGGCCTCATCTTATGGGAAATGTTTTCAGGTTCAATACCTTATGAAGAGCTGAATCCATTTCAAGCAGCTTTTGCTGTTTTTGACAAGGTAATAACCTGATCCTCATTTCCTTCCCTGCGTGATGATATTTATTCATTGGCTTGTTCAAATATTAAGAGATTGGGTTGCACAAGAAAAATATTAAGAGATTGGGTTGCACAAGAAACAATATGTTTAGACATTTTGAGTAGCTGCACTGTATGGTGAAGTTTCAGAAGTACATACACAGTACAACCTCATGACCCTGCACTCCTGCAGTAGTGTTGCTTTTGGGGAAATAAAATTATGAACATAATAGTTTTCCAATTTTCAGAATGTGAGGCCGGCTATTCCTGCTAGCTGTCCAGCGCCAGTACGACTTCTAATTGAGCAATGTTGGGCCTCGCATCCGGAGAAGAGGCCTGACTTCTGCCAAATAGTTCAGATACTGGAGAAGTTTAAGACAGTTCTTGACAGAGATGGTACACTCGATAATATGCCAAGCTCGATCTGCCAGGAGACTCATGATCACAAGAACTGGCTTGCTCATTGGGTTCAAAAGCTCAAGCATAGCCAACCTGATCTCTCTGGGCCTCCTCCGCCAAAACTGTTGTAACTATTCAGCACCTTCTCCCTTCCGAACTCGCTAATCTGATAGGCCACAGAATGTAACTGCAGTTCTTTTTTATGTTGGGTAGATACAGAAAAGAAATCGTTTGTTTGCATTTTACGGCTTTATAGCATGATTAGCGCTTGCTTTGCTTCACCATGGCAGTGTTCTTGATCATCAATACACAAAATGTACATAAGCAGCTTCCAGAAAAATGCTTGTTCAAGGAGCTTAAAATGTTTGGCATCGTTACATCAAGAGCTCATTCTGACATCTTGGAACACACATTTATTTATTTATTATATCCCTTTCCTACCTTGCAACATTTCTTGTTTAAATTTATCCATATTTGCTATTGGCTATAGCAGTCTTATCACCTTCAGGACAGTTTTCCGAGCAATGCGTACCGGCTAGAAATGGGCCTCTCATAGGTGGGTTTTATTGCTTTTACTGAATTGTGCAAAACAAAAGTACAAACTATGCGTGCTTGTTTGGACATACAGGTCTGTCATCTGTGCTGTAGCCTACTGTTTAAGTCCCCTTGTCCATCTCTTACAAAATCCGAAATTGTGCTTCCTGTCATCTTGTTCAGTAGAAGCGACTGTTTATTCAAAGCTTCAGATTTTTTTTTTTTTGCGGGCATTCAGATCTCTTTTTTTAAGGTAATCAACGCTTCATATCTTTGGCGCTCCAGTTGGCTATATTTATCAGTGCAAGTGAAGCTCGATTTTATTCCCTTGCAATAAGATTAATTCCTCAGCAACAAATTCAGAACTTGCGGTTTCCCTACAGTACGTGATGGTATCGAATGATACTAGTCTATCAACACCGGTTTTCTGAAATCTAAAGTTCTGAATCCTGACAAAAACCTAAAATCCGGGGTACACTCTACTTACAAATATGCAGCTCAGCAGTAATCCTCGTTGGACGCACGCCATGCTGTCATCACACGACCTCCACCGCCGTCCGGCCAAAGTCGAAGGTCAGCATGGAGGCCCTGAACTTGGTCTGCTTCTCGGGCGAGCCGACCACCACCGGGGGAGCCACCGGCGGCGCCGCCGCCGCCGCCGCCACGGCCGCGGTGCGCTCGGGCGTGCCGAGCCACTTGGCCTGCATGTACTTGTGCTTCCTCCAGGGCCCCATGTGCATGTTGTTCTCCTTCATGCACTGCTTGGCGGCGGCGCACATGGCCTTGACCACGGCGCGCAGCCGGTCGGCCCGGCCGACGAACACCTCCGGCAGCGCGGCCACCAGCGCCCGGTACTCGGCGCCGGCGCGCGCCACCTCGAACTCGGCGCGGAAGCTGAGCTCCACCACCACGCGCACCGCCTTGCCGCTCCGCGTCTGCACCACCACGTCCACGTAGCTGTGCTCGCCTGCACACGTCAGATTTTTCAGCCGGTCAGAAGGCACGTCAAACGTCATGAGGCATGTAGGAAGTTTTGGGATGTTTCTGTGCAAGTGTGGTGTATAATTCCTTTGGTCCGGGAGGGGTTGATGTGGACGCGGCAAGTGGGAGCCGTGACCGGTGAACTGAGAGGGAAAGAGACGCGTTCCTGGCATCTGCCTGGCCGTTTGGTTAGTAGGGAAGCGTTTCTCTTTCTCATCGAAGAAGGATGACTAGGTCCATGTGAACCATGTTAGTTTACAGAGTAGGCCGTGTTCGATATGATATCTATCTACTGCAGGTAGGCGCTACTGGCAGAACGCTTCTATAATCCATCTCTCTCAAGAAAAATCCATACGCGTGATATGACCGGGAGGAGCTAAACAACAAAATCAGTCGAGCCCACTTGCAGCATGTACGTGAAAAATGTTTGGTGGCATAGGATCTTCTCTTCGCTAAAACACCCCTAATTTGGATATTCCCCTCTCTTTCCTTCTGGTGATCGCCGTGGGTTTCAGCAAAGAAATCGGTGACGAGGCACGGTAGAAACTGAATGTGAATTAATTGTACGCGCGACGTAGCCGCAGATGATCAATTACCTGAAGGGATGTCCGGCGAGCGCGTCCACTTGGACGTGCAGAGCGCGCTGTTGTACCCGGCGTCGCGCAGCCGCTCGGCGACGCGCCGGAGCATGCAGCGCCGGCAGTCCCCGCCGGCCGCGGGCCGCCCCGTGCAGGAGCACGCCGTGCCCGCCGCGGCGGCGGCGCGCATGCTCTTGATGGCCGCCTCCGTGTCCGCCCGGATCCTGCTCTCGGCCGGGCTGGTCTTGGACAGGGCCTCCTGTATCATCCACATCCACGCATATTTGCATCGCTCAGCACCAGAAGATATTACCAGGCTAGCTAGGCCAACGCAAAACAACAAAGACACAAAAGATCAATCCAAATATCGTGGATTATTCTTTCTGTGGTCGTGGCGGCGGTGCTGCCTGCCAACGAGCTGCAAATCAGTTCATCTTCTCGATTCGTCTTCTAACCAGGGAAGAACACTTGCTCGATCGATCTTGATCAGCATGCGAAACAGCAGATTGCCAAATCAAATGGAGGGAGGGCTTACATGCAGCTGGGAATGTTGGGTCCGCCAGAAGGCCTTGCTCTCGGCGGTGTCGCCGCCGCTGGAGCCCTCGTCGTCGTCGTCGTTCTCCGGCCACCGCTCCCTCTCGAAATCCTCGAAGAAGCCCAGCACCATGTTCGACAGGCTCATCTCGCTGTCCATCGCCTCCTCCATCACCATGGCGTGCTGTTTGTGCTGCGATTTGGTTTCTTTCGTTGTGGCTGCCCAACTGACACAGGCTCTCCTTTGCTTTTTGTGCGCAACGGTGCTCTCCTCCGACTTGGTCGACCCGGAGAGGATCATGAGCTCATATATTGCTGGGGAGCGTTGGGGACGTGGCGAACGGGCACTGGTTGGCTGCTGGGCACGGTGGAGCGGAGCCCACAGGCTGGGGATGAGGCGATTGGGCACGGGCAGGTGGCTGGACCACGGGAACAGCACGGATCCACGTCAGGCACCTAGCCGGATTCTATGCGCACGACACGGAACCGTACTGTATTGAAGCTCGAGACTTGCAGTAAGAGCCATTTTTATACCAGAATGTCATAAGTGTTTTTCTTTACAAATGTAAGTAACCCTAACAATGTCATTTAGGGAAAAAGGGTTATGGACCATTTCATAACTAAGGATCGAGGGTTTATTACTCTAATATGGGTGATTGAGACCGTAGTCCGAATTTGTAGCGGAAGCCAAGCCTCACGGTTTCTCCTTCTAACTTGGCTTGGTTGTATGTTTCCATAAAAAAAAACCTTCAACTGTATAAACAAGTATATCATAATATTGTCCACCGAAGAGAAAAATATTTCAAGTGACAAATTTGAATAGTCGAACGCTTATCCTTAACAATGACAACCTACTCTCATTCATGCTATGTTGCGATCACCTTCTTAATAAACAACGCCCTCGTTATATAGCAAAGGTGGAGCTGTGTTCAAACCCTAAGATGGGGTCAAAGAGGATCACCGGCAATAATAAGCTGATAAGTGAAGCGGTGTTTGTGTATGCATAGAGAGAATGGAGACATGGAGTAATGACATGAAGAGCAAAAAGCACGACAGCGTGGAAGGACGACGGAGCTACGTACGTGGACGCGTTGCGCCGACGGTGAAGACTGAAGAGAACTTGCGGTGAGTGGCTAAGGTGTCACGCTCTTGCAGTGAGAAGAGGGTCGCCGGCGTCACACACAACAGGGGGAGAATGGTGGCGCCGCCTCGAACAGGAGGTAGACGAGAGAGAAATAGTGTTTGAGGTTTTAGTTGTTCATTCCCCTTCTCCCTTTGCTGTCGGCACAAGTACCATAGGCTGGGTTGCCTAGAGTCAGCACGCAGGCCCAACGCTATTCTATTACACGACCTTAGGCTCATAGTGATGCAGCCCATGACACAGGGCCCCACTGTCAGCAAGTTGAGGAGGTGGTTGGCAGCGTATGGCTTAACGGTACATGATCCCTCAGGAGTCAGGAGGCCCGGGACTGTTCTGGCCCTGTGGGCAAGAGAAGGGCGCACAACATATGCATGCAGAATCCCGGCGGCAGCCGATCCAGGAGCCAGCCAACCACCTCCCCCGGCCCGGCCTCGTTCGCTGTGTCTTGGGACTCCAATAATTCCACTTCGGATCCCCGCACCACGGTGTTTGGGAGGAGGGGTTAAACTTTAGTCCTGTCACATCGGATATTCGAATATTAATTAGCAGGACTAAACATAAGCTAATTACAAAACTAATTGCAGAACTCCTAGGCTAAATCGCGAGACGAATCTATTAAACCCTAATTAATCCATCATTATTGAATGGTTATTGTAGCACCACATTATCAAATCATGGACTAATTAGGCTTAATAGATTCGTCTCGTAATTTAGTCTACGGTTGTGTAATTAGTTTTGTAATTAGTCTAGGTTTAATACTTGTCCAAATATTCGATGTGACGGGGGCTAAAATTTAGCTCCTCCTCCTAAACAACCCCCGACGCGCTGCAGTCACCCGTGCGATGATGCTGCCAACGACGACGACGCCGCGCCGCCGCAGGAGGGGCCGGCCTCGTTCCCTGTGCCCGGGGACTCCAATAATTCCACGACGGGTCCCCGCCTCCGCGCTGTCCTCAGTCACCAACTCGGTCGGGCCGACGCGCTGTGGTCACCCGTGCGGTGATGCTGCCAACGACGACGCCGCCGCGCCGCCGCAGGAGAGGCCGGAAGTTTCCGCGCGGCGGCACGGTCAGCGCACCTCCTCGGCTGCGCTCACCCGCGTGGCGTGGATATGCGTCGCGCCCCGGCCCGCATATCCGCGCGGGCGCCTCCGCGGCCACAGGAGCGTACAGGACGATACGAACATCCGGCCATCCGCATCGTATCGCGGCAATGCTGACGCCGACGCATCGACGCACAACGCTACTGTTCATGTGCTCTCCTAGCACAGGACGCTTGCATGTGAAGCTAACACCGTCGTCACCTGACTACCCGAGATTAGGCTTCTGAGTTTGCAGATGAACACGTGAAATTCGCTCCATGCTGATATCGTCACGCCATCGAATAATTCGAGTCTGCAGGAAGATATGCGAACGGGTTGGATTTGCATTATTGGGTAGCTAGTAGAAAGATATGTGTGCATAATAATCGAAATTAATTTTGCAACTGTGCAGCCGTGCAGGTCGATTTCGCTCACTGCCTGACGTGGGCAGCCATAATACATTTCTTCATCCGCCAGGTCACCCAGTTGCTATATTGCTTATCGCAATCGCTCTCGTGAAAAACGTATCCACATGCGCCCAGCGATCCAAGATCTCCCATCCTTAGCAATCACGAGTACACTGCAGACATCATCGCTGCGTGCGTGTCGTGTTCTCAGTTGTAAAGCGAGTCATCGGCCATCACTAACCTTCATTATTGGTACTAGCTATAGTACGCATATGTGGCTACCGGCTTACCTGACGAACGATTTAGATCGATCCTTCCTGACAGACGCATCTCAATTCTCATGCCCGAAGAATCTGACGACCACGGCAAATGTACATCAACCGCTGATGTTCGTGTGATGCGCATTGTTGCGCACAGTTCCACGAAGGAGATATTTGGATTGATCTGACATCTGTGTCTGCAGAGAATGGAGAGAAGGCCCGTGGTTTCTCTCTCTTTCGGTATGCTATGGGCGAGATGCACCGTAGGAGTGGTAGGCGCATACAATACATGGTTTCGAGCCCATAATGCCATACTATAGTATACCCACTTGTGGAGAAGCAACCGTTTCCAATTAGAAACTAAACAATGATTGCCAATGGCATGGCCAGTACATGCTGTGCCAGGTGTAGTACGTCAGTCAGACTAAGATAAGCTCATGAGCGACAAATAAAAGCGGCCCTAGCTCCATGACAAAACGAGCTCTTATAATGCTCCGACAAGTCATCATTCCTGCCCCGGCCCGCCGCAAGGTCCATTCTCAAGGTCCAGAAAAATGATCAGAGACCATGGTTCTATTCTATGCACGAATCATGAAAATACTAGGTGAGAGAAGTGTTTCGTGTCCGAAACTGCAACGGCCAATGGGAATTCGAGTAGTAGGGTCGGCGGTGTGGCTTCGGATAACAACGCTGACACACGAGGAGCTTGGGCTCCTTCCCTGTTCCTTCAGATGAGCTCGTCCGATGCATCGGTCGGCACCGCCAAACGCGCGATGCTGATGAAACTGGTAGAGCGATAAGCACCTTGCTTAAACAATTCGGGTTGAGTAGGACGATGGGAATTGATGCGACGAGGCCTGTCGGCTAACTACCCAGCTCTACTCGGGGGAGGGAGGGAGGAGGATTGCGTATGTTAATGCGTGTGTATCATCTGCAGATTGATTGAGTATCTCCCGGTTTACTTTTGGATATACAAATCATCACCATAGTGAGTCCCTTTCCTGGCAGCCAAACTTCAGTGACTGATGGAAGCAGGGGAAAAGTTCAAGCTGATTTATCTGTAAGAAAAATGGGCCTCTAAGCCATGAGTGTGATTCTGGTGATTGAATGACAATATATTATTGGAATTAAGAATGAGCACTTGTAGGGTTTCATAGGTTTCAGGATGCATCACAAAGAAAGATACTGAAGCCGGAACAAAGAGAGGAATGAAATGAATTTGTCCCATGAATAATTATTTTTGGGTTGATCAAATGGCTTGGATTTTGATAATACTTCACAAGCTTTCCATAGAATTCAAGATCATCAAAATCGGACTCCGGAGTAGAAAGTTATACCTAAAATAAGATGTACTGAAAAATAGGTACAGGAAGTTCCGATGGTACCATCGAACTAATTAAGTAGAGGAACATCCGGTGCTTATAAAAATACACTCAACGAATGATTTGATGAACATACAATGGCATGCATCGGATCATCTGATGCTACCATCGGAGTTTGCATATTTACTTTGTCAAAATCTCCAGAGAGGTTGACAAATGGGTAAGGGGGCACCGGAAGGTCCGACGCTTCAAAATTTGTATGCGTTGGATTTTTAGGTCATTCATCCAATGCTAAAAGTTGATCAAAAGGTCTGTATTTTTAGAGAATCCTGTGTAGTTTCAAAGCTTTCCAACGAGTACAAGATCATAAAAACGAAATTCGGAGTAAAAAGTTATGACATAAATACGGAGTAGCGACATCGTGACCGAAAGGTCCAACAGTACTGTAATACTTTTAGCATTCATCCGGTACTCAAAAAGTGATTGAATGATCTGGATATTTTGAGAATCTTGTGTAGAATTTTATAAGCTTTCCAACAAGTACAAGTTTATCGAAATTGGAGTTCGAAGTTGGGAGTTATGGCCAAAATACGGAGGGCATATGGTAGCACCACTTATTCTGATGCTAAAAAAATACCATTGGAACATCCAATGGTAAACTTTAACTAGCCGTTGGAACAACGGCTCATTGATGCCTTGGGCTATTTATACCCCTTCCACTCGCCCATTTGTAGTTGCTGGAGTATGCAGGAGTCCATTGGAGTGCAAAACACATCGAGAATACATCCAATCCACCAAAAGTGCATAAGTGATTAATCAAAGGCTTACCACAAGAAGAGTGATTAGTACTAGGATAGGCTTAGAGAGGAGAGGGCGCAAGATGTGTCTGCCTTGTGATCGGTCCAAGGAGTGAACCACAAGTGTACAATATGTGTTGGCGCCTTGGAGCCTTGGTGGCTCGCCGGCAAGTTTTCGACCCTCCGGCTTGGTGTGGAGCGGCGTCGACGACCATGTGCGGGGGACGAGGAGACCCCCTCCTTCGTGGAGAAGTTCCGTAGTGGATACGACGTCAAGGTGATCGGAAGAGAGAGAGTGGTGAGCCTCGCCTTAGTGGCAAACTTCTCATCCAGCTTGGCACAAGCCTTTATAGCGAGTCCAAGACCTTGATCGGGAGAGACTTTGTGATCGGGAGCATATCCTTAGTGGAGCTTCAACGTGGACTAGGGGTGACATTTGCCTACCGATACCATGGGATAAATTATCGTGCCGAGTTTGCATTCTTCCTAACCCACTTCTTTATGTTTCCGCATTTCATACTTGCAACTTGAGTGCTTTACTTTCTAGAGTAGTATCTTGCTAGGATTGACTCTAGATTGCCAAACTTAATTTGGGTGGGAAGAATCACTAGATCAACCATAAATTGCACATCTAGATAGTATGATCTAGTTTATATTTTGAAGCAGAAGCCATAGGTTAAGGATTTTAAATTTAACTACTTCATTCCATCCTCCTCTTAGCCTACGAGCACCGATTCCTTACATTATCACAAGACTACAGCGAAACGAACAGGTAATACATTATAGGCAAAATCAATATCAGCATGTGTAACAATACTTTACAGTCGAGCACGTTGGCAAAAAGTTACAATATACATACATGGTAGGGGCACTTTTTAACTTTTGCCTCAGGAAATTCTTGAATCGGTCAACGTCTGAGGATAAGTGCTAAAGTGGTGGTCATCCCTCAATGCTCTGGTAAAATTAGGTTTGTTTGGAAACATAGAAATCCCCTCTAATCCATACTTATTAGGAGAGAATGGGTTCATTTTCCACTTCAAACCACACGGATTGGAAGTGATTAGTTTTATCTGAATAAGACCTTGAAAGGACCACGATGGAGCTAAATTATTCAGTTTTATTTCAATTTTGCAACCTGTATAGGTTCCATGCCACTGTCCATCACACATTAAGAAATGGTGATCAAAGGCAGAGCAGTAAAAAACAATTTGTTTATACTCGTACAATTTCTCATTAATCACTAAACAGCAAGTATGTTTAGACCAAAACACCAAGTGGCATGACAGGTTTAGGCTAATACATGCAATCATTGATTTTGCATGTACGCGACAACACAGTCTGCAACTCTGCATTGGGCCACGTACGTGGAAAACCTATTGCGGGCTCGTGCGCCATTCTTTTTCCTCTCTCCGCACCTATTCTACCTATTTTGCTCCTTCTCCCTCCATTTCAAATTATAGTTTGTTTGGACTTTTCTAGATTCATAGATATTATTATGCATCTAGGCGTATACTGTATCTATGACTAAAAAAACTAAAACGACCTACAATTTAAAACGGAGGGGGTACTTGCTAAAAAATGTTACTCCGACACCCCTTTCCTCCCTATTTTTTAAAGGGTTTTCTATGATATTCCTGGAATAAGTTCACCATTATAAACTTATTAATAGAAGAAGTTTTGAGAAACTCATCTGTAGAAGTTCTTTTGTTCACTGCCCCCCCCCCTCCCCCTGGCCCTCCCAAGATAGCCTTTTGTAGGAAGCTCTATAAACTGTAAACAGAAATTTTGCCGGCTCCGCCCCCATTGCTCCTTAAAAAAAGAGTTCTTTTTCTTACAATTTTTTTCGGAAAAAACTTTCTTGAACAAGTTTCCTAAGATCTCGTTTGAAATGTTTTTGAGGGAACTTGTTTGAACAAATATTCATCAAACGTTAGAAGGAGAATGGAAGTTCCACTATAAGTAGTTTTGATGAGTTCTCTCGAGAAGTTGTCTAAAAAGATTGTTAAAAAGAAGGGGCTCCTATCTAGCTTGTGGAAGCTAGATAAGAGTAGTAACTTTAAGACCTATTAGGCTCAAAAATAGAAAATTAACTCAACATTTTAATAGATTAGATTCAACAATTTTTTAAACTTAGATCAACATCTGAAAAGAGTAAAATCAACATTTTGTAAAACATTGATCAACATTTTGAAAGAAAATATAATGTTCAATGTTTCTTATAACCTAGCTCAACATTTTGGAAAACTCAATTCAACATTTTTCTAAACCTAATTCAACATTTCGGACCATCATTCTATCTTCTTTTTTGTTGTCGCAATGGAAGCACCGGCGGTGACGCATAGGGTGCCCGAGCATAGGTGCGGCATGGTGGTGGGAGGAGGACCGGCGCAGGCGCATAGAGGCGCGACCCTGTGGGCGCAGGTGCGGCGTGGTGGGGGAGGGACAGCGGCGCCATGGGGTGCCGGCGCCGGCACTAGCGCATGGCAGCGCGGTCTTGGGGCAATGGTGGGTGACAGCGGAGGCGCAGCGTTTGCCCCGGCCACGGGTGCGGGCGCAAGGGTTAGGGCTGTCAACGACCCGAGCTCGAGCGAGACTGCCACCTCAAGCTCAAGTTCGATATTGGCAGTCTCGTTCGAGTTCGATAAGGCCAGTCTCAGTACATAGTTTCGTTGCACTGTTATCA
The DNA here is from genome assembly GCF_005286985.2 of Setaria viridis. Classification (NCBI taxonomy): domain Eukaryota; kingdom Viridiplantae; phylum Streptophyta; class Magnoliopsida; order Poales; family Poaceae; genus Setaria; species Setaria viridis. The sequence continues at coordinate 36,101,339 of NC_048267.2, read as the reverse complement.
AGACTGGAAAATAGGTAACTGTATCGGTTGAGTGTCATGGGGATAAAACTCCTCTCACATATGATGAAACTTCCCCTTCTCTCTCCTCATAAAGATCTTGCCAAGTCAGCAAAATTGTTGATGTGGTATGGAATTTAATGCCTATGAAACTCTCCAATTCCATTGAGACTGCCTTAAAGTCATGAGCCGAGCTCGATTCGAGCCTGAGATCTAACCGAGCTTAAAGGCAGGCTCGAGCTTAGTTCGACAGGAGCTCGCGAAGGCTCGAGCTCGACTCGAATAGGCTCGTCTACACACATTTTCAGAGCTTGCTGTGATTAGGCGAGAGCGAGTGGATGGCTGTGAGGCAAAACAAAAGCAGGGACTTCGGGTCTTCTGGATCTGCAGAGACGAAGTTAGAGGGTGTTTGATTACAAGGTGCTAAATTTTAGTAGGGTCACATCAGATGTTCGGATGCTAATTAGGAGGACTAAATATGAGCTAATTATAAAACTAATTGCACAGATGGAGTCTAATTCGCGAAACAAATCTATTAAGGCTAATTAATCCATCATTAGTAAATGGTTACTGTAGCACCACATTGTCAAATCATGGACTAATTAGGCTTAATAGATTCGTCTCGCGAATTAAACTCCATTTGTGCAATTAATTTTATAATTAGACTATATTTAATACTTCTAATTAGTAGCCAAACATCCGATGCGATAGGTGCTAAAGTTTAGCATGGTATCTAATTTGGAGCCTTGGGAATGGAGAGAGTGGCTTTGGGGCTGCTGCCCTGCTGGGCATTTGTACCTAGTTTTGTGCCATTGTTGGTTACTGACTTCATGGGAGAGTGGGACAGTGGGGCATGTGAGGTTGACAGACTCCCACTTTAGGGGTGTTTGGATACCAGGGGTTAAACTTTAGTTATGTCACATCGGATGTTCGGGTACTAATTAGAAGGACTAAACATAAGTTAATTACAAAACTAATTGCAAAACCTCTAGGCTAAATCGCGAGACGAATCTATTAAGCCTAATTAATCCATCATTAGCGAATGGTTACTGTAGCACCACATTATCAAATTATGGACTAATTAGGCTTAATAGATTCGTCTCGCGATTTAGCCTCGAGGTTGTGTAATTAGTTTTGTAATTAGTCTAGGTTTAATACTCTTAATTAGTGTCCAAACATTTGATGTGATTGGAGCTAAAATTTAACCCCCTCCTTTAAACACCCCCAGATCTGTTGTTTCAACCCTAAACACAGCGAAAATTAACGAAGAAGGTAGGCGCGCGATAGAAACAACGAGCCTTATCGAATAGCTCGAGCTCGGCTCGCTGGAGCTCGCGCGCTTCAGCTCAGGCTTGAGCTCGGCTTGATTCTTAGTTGAGCCGAGCTTGAATCGAGTTTTTAACGAGTCAAGTTCGAGTAGCTCGCGAGCCTCGAACTTTTTTGACAGCCTTAGCGAGGGTGACAGCATGCGGGAGGAGGCGGCGGTGGCGTGCTAGTTAGGGTTGAGTGAGGAGGTCAGCATTAAATGGTGAAGAGCTACATGCACGAATCTCAAACACTGGAAGTCCATTAAGAAACGAGTTTCCGAAAGCTACTGTCAGTTCGTTCACATTCGGATCATTCATTGGCCGAAAAGAACGCTATGTATTGAAGCCCACAAGGTCCACATAACATTGGCCAGGGTTGTTGCGTTCAAAGCTGACTAAAAAGGAAAGGCCCGCATCTCCTGGCCCATCATACATACGGTGTCTCATGGTCCACAAACTTCACATACCCATTGCACAGGCCAGTCACATGCAAAATAAGCAAACGAGATTTGAGAAATGTTGATCAAAGTCTCCTTTTGTCGCATCTTTCCATCTCTGGCCTAGCAAACCGCGCTGCTTGCCCCGTTGACTCGTCCTCGCCAACTGCGCTACCAATCGCGCCCAGCGCCGTGCGCTTGCTGCCACCGGCCACGCACGTCCACGGTCCACGGCTCAGTTCGGCAGGCGCGGACCTCCCCCCATGGGCCATGGACCAACCAAATCCTGCCACTCCGCATGAGCCGATCGCGTCTTCCTCAGAAGCGGCAGGTGTCCCGCTATCGCCGTTGCGTCCATGTGCGCGCGTGACCAGCGGCGCTGGGAACTCCTCGAGCTCGCGCGGCACGAACACATTCCCTCCCCCTCTCAGGTCCCGTTTGAATCCATCAACTAAAGTTTAGCTAGCTAAATTTAGTTGATTTGGATCCAAAGTGATCAACTAAAGGACCAGCTAAAACTCCTCCCAACTAAAAAATCTTTTAGCTAGTTCCACCCAGCTAAACTAGTTAAAACTGTTCAAAGATCAAAATGTCCATACGAGAAATTACCCACTACCACAGAAGCATTAACTTCCCTTCCTCTCGATCTAGTTTTCCCACAAGCCGCCCTCTCCACCGCGCCGCGCCCATCAGACTTCCCGATCCCTTTTTCTTCTCCGAGCCGCCCGCCCCTTACCTCCCACCACGCCGCCCCATCCCGCCTCCACCGCCAGTAGATCTCTGTCGACACCAGATGGTTCGCCTAGAGGATGTCGTCGTCGACGACGTCCTGTTTTGGGAAGCCAATTCCCCACCCCACAATCGGTTGTTCATCCCCACATCCGCGTTGGCGTCAGCCCCCAATCACGGCGGTGCAAGCTTAAGCACGCCGGCCTTGTCCTTTGTCGGTTCGGGCTGTTGGCGAGCTGGATCTAAACTCTGAGGCACAGGACATCGACGACTTGTCCTTTATGGACATCTTGGGTGCATAGTCGGCCAATGCGCTTCGAGCGGCCTCAGATGGCGTCGACGGTACCCAGACAAGCGTCCCCCTTGGAGGTCACGGCGTGGGGCCAGTGGTGGCTGCGGCGGCCGTGGTGCCCATGGCGGCCGTGTCCCAGGTGCCGGTCGTGGTGCCCCTGCTGGTGGTGAGGCTGGTGCCAGCCATGTCTCCAGCGCTGGCCATGGTGACAGTATTGCGCCGCCCCATCCTCCTGCAGCACAGCCTTATCGGGCTCCTCGGCTGACCGGCCAAACTTCAAGTGCTGCTGGTGGGCATGGCCGCGTTCGTGCTACAACTTCAGAGTCTTATGGCACCTCACCGGAAGAAGAAGACGACGATGTCGAGGAGGTTGTTGGCCATGGAAATCAGGTGAGAAAGTGGATCCAAATTGAAGTTGCAGTGTACGTGGTTGATAGATTGTTAGTGTGTTAATTATTAATTGCTTCTGTTTGACAAATGCTAGTACCTCACAAATATTTGTGTGTTAATTATTAATTACTTGTCTGTTTTCTATACATAGATCTTGATTAGTAATTTCATTATTCTGTTATGAGTGCTCATGGTATGTTAATTTGAATATGAAATAGAAGGGTAGCTTTGACTAGGCTAATTGGACCAGTTTCAACAACAATGTGGTGTTCTATAACCTTTGTGTTGAGCAAATAAGGGCTGAAAATAGGAGCAACGGAACTATGACTACTAGAGCATACACCAACATAGCAACAGCTTTCTATGTACACAAAGGTTTGCATCACTCTAAAATTCAGTTCAAGAATAGATGGGATCAACTTAAGGGCTTGTTCACCTTCTGGGTCTATTGTAAGCGGACTCGGCAAGACTCCTCAAGGCGATATCGTGGCAAGCGAAGCATTTTGGGATAAGCACACTAAGGTAATTGTCCTTGTTCTGTTTGTCTCTCTATCTGTCCACTATAATGTACTTCTTATTTTCCTCTTGTTTTTTTTAGAAACAACCTGAGAGGAAGAAGCTCAAGTATAGCCCTCCAGAGTGTCTAGAAGATCTTGAAGTGATGTTTGAAGGAATAATTGTTGATGGGTGATCTACTTGCATTCTGGAGAGATTCCGTGTGATAGGGATGATGATGAGGAGAACAATGAAACTGAGGATAGAGGTCAAGATGGCAGTCCTATGAGTATTGGTAGTTTGAAGAGGAAGAGCAGTAGTACCAATACTACTGTCACTAGCCCGATGAAGAAAGTGAAGAGCCCTTTGGTGAAGATAATGAAAGGCACGTGGGGGACTATGCAGGCTACTGCCAATGTGGTCCAAAAGGCAATGCAGGAGGAATTTGAAACTGAATCATCAACTACTAGTGCACGATATGAGGGTATTCAATGATGCTATAATGGGACTAGTTCCCGCATCCACCACAAGGTAAATTGAAATGACACGTTCCCTTTTTATAATTTGTGAGGTTTATATTTGCTAATATTTTTTAAAATATTATTGTTTGTAGGCAAATTTTATCTTGTTGATTCAGGTTACCCTAACCAATCAGGGTACCTCGCGCCATATAGGGGACAAAGTATCATTTGCCAGAATTTCGAAATGGTTCAAGACCAAGTGGTAAAAGAGAGCATTTCAATTATTTACATTCCTCACTTCGCAATGTCATAGAGCGCTCTTTTGGTATTTTGAAGATGAACTGGAGGATTTTATTGAACTTACCAAGTTATCCTATGGCAAAATAATCCAAAATTATCCTTGCATGCATGGCTCTTCATAATTTCATTTGAGAAAGTGCTCTTGGAGATATGGACTTTGACATGTGCGATCAAGATGAAAACTTTATGCTAATGGTATTGTCCTCTTCATCTCAACCAAGAGGGGTCTACAATCATCTAGGTGATGAAGATGGAAACATGAACACTTTTCGTGACCAACTTACCGATGCTTTGTTTGCTGTGAGGGAGTGAGTGTGATAGGGTATTTGTATGCACTTTGGATTTATTAATTTTTTTTGAATTTGTATAAACTATGAACATTTCTCCTGCATTTCCCTTTAAAAGAGCTATCTCTATTTTCCGTGGACTCTGTGCGACAAAGTATAGAGTAACAAGACTCCTGGCGATCAACAGAGCAGCGCCAACAGGACCTCCTGGCGCCAACAAGAAATGGAGCAGAGGTAAAGAAGCTTTGGCGCCGAAACACAAACGTCACGTTGGCGCTAAAAAATTACTAAAAAATTTAGTCGAGTGGATCCATTCAGCCTCTCTCTCTCCAAACAGAAAGCGGGCCTTGTGGACCTGGGAGGTCCTTCGCGGCCCGTTTGCCCCTCCACGAAAAACGAAAACGCGATGAACCCACGCGTCAGAGCCGCGAGTCACAGAATCACGCGCATGCAGTGGCAGTGTGGTATTTCTGTTTGTTTTTACACACGCTGGCTGACACGCAGTGCAGTAGGCACGGTCGCCCCAAGCCGGTGGCCGGTGGGGCAACCGGCCATCAATTCCGCCCAACTCACGGGCTGTCGGCGGAGGGACAGGCGCTAGACGCGTACTACACGTTCCGCGTGCCGCTCCTGTGATTCCGGGCAGCGCCAACTCCGGGCCCGGCCGAAACATCAGATCCCGGCGGTGGGAGCTACTAGCTTTCCCAATCGCCGCCCTGACCCGCCCGCCGCTTCCTGATCCTTTTGACGGTGGTGCCCTGCTTTTCTGATTGGAAAACGAGGGTTGAGACCTGGCTTTCTCGCGTCCAATCTTCGATTAACCCTAACCTGCAGCGGTGACAATATGACATGATCCGACCCAATACAGATTGCAAGTGCAACACACGCTTTCACAGTTTTCACTCGTGCAGTTGAGTTGATCTCAAGGAACGAACCCACGGACAGGAGGCAGATCGGGCTTCGATTCCCGGTCGCTTCGGAAAGCTAGGCGATCACAAGCTGAAAGCCCAAGCAAGCCCCCCCTCTCTTTTCACCGAGAGAAGAATATGGGGGGAGAAAAGTCAACAGAACCCGAGGTTAAACCGTAAACCCGGCGCATGTGACCGCACATCGGTTTGGTAATAAGACTTTATTTTATACGCTGCCTGGCTGCCTGCTTCATCTTCTGGTAAAAAGAAACAGTGAGATACAGTGTGCCTGCTCGGCTTCTTAAATGAGTTTGTTATCCTTTGTGCAGTGTGTCCCGCACTACGTGTCTAGTTTACTGCTCGCACCACGGCGAGCGAGATGGGCTCAGGGCTCACTGTTGCACGTGGTAATCTATACTGTTATCCTTTGAGAAAACATGCACTCGAAGTTGGGGGGGGGTGAAAACAGCGCAGTAAATGCATTGCCCGGAATAGTAAACAGGGGATCGCCGAAATCTCCGCAAACAAACGAGGACAAGCAAACGACCTCCGTCCTTCGCTCCATGGGACCAGGGCACCAGGCACCCATTCTTCTCTTCTCTGGAAGTCATAAATGTCAAGGAACTGTCTGCATCATAGGGAGAGTAGGGTGGGCCCAGGATGCCCAAATTTGTGCTACGTTTTGCACACTGGGGTTTAAGCTCTGGGTTTTGCCGCTTTGGAGACTGAGATTTGGCATCTCGACTAGGCAATTTGGCTTTCAGTTTTTAATGATCCTGAAATCAATTAGGGGCCGTATGCCGATTCATTTTATTGTCATGGAGCTGGTCTGACGATGGCAGGTCGAGCAGGACTGCAGGAGAGATCTAGGGACAAGGACCATTTTTCTGGCGCTGTGTTGGTTAAGTGGTGACTAGTACCTAAGCATGTGGGCCGGGGGGGCTCTGTGTCCTTTACCTGACTTTGGGGCGGTGTGCCTGAGATCTGAAGGAATCATGTGAACTGTGAGCCTGTGACCTCATGGCGTGCCAACTTTTCTGAGTTTCTCTAACACAAATAATTTGGCTTTTCATAGATAAATTCTACAACAATTTAGAGCTTTTCATAGATAAACTATACTTATCAATAGTGGCAATTATTTTTTTTCTAGAAGTACATATAATTTGGCTTATCTAAAACAAAGCTACGTACTACTAACACAAATTTAGGCCTTTTAAACATCCTTTTCATTAACCTTGACGCGTCAATCATGCGGGACTGGTACAACAAGGTTGGATGGAGGATAAAGAGGTTGTGCGTTGAGGATTTTATCAACGTTATGTAGCCCACATGCGGTGCTGCAGCGGTGAAGCCCTACATTATGGACAATCAATGACCCCGACAAATCATGCATTACATTCAAGTTTATTCGTATCGTATCCATAGAAAGAGGCATCCCCTCGAGCTCGAGGCCTTGGGCCCTTGGCCGACGTTTTCGGAGGGTGAAAGTACAATTTCAACTTCGCGGAGGTTCTAGGGGCAAAATCTCCTCCTGGTCTTCAGCTGCACACCGCACAGCTACCGCCGACGCCGTGCCGCCCGAGCTGAGCTACCACTTGTCGCAACCACTGGCCCCTCCTCCTACTTCACAGTCCACAGCCCCCCTCCTCTCCTCCCACTCCACTCTCCGCCCCACTCCGCCCTCTGCTCCGCCCCACTCCGCCTTCTAGAACATCTAGGGAGCATCCCACTCCGCATGGTCGCCCCATAGCACTAGCGCCCCAATCTCCCCGTGACCACCCCCACCGACGCTCGCACCGGCGACAATGGCGGTGGGCGGCGGCCTGGCCCTGTACCACGTCCTCGGCGTGGCCACCTGCGTGGCGCTGCTCTACTTCACCTTCGGCGAGGTGGACCTCCGCCACATCTCGCTCTCGTCCCTGCCCGCCTCCGGCTTCGGCTTCGGCTCCGGCGCCGGGCCCTCCTCCTCCTCCTCCCGCGCGGCCGCCGCCGTGACGGCGCCCTTCGTGGAGCGGCGGGGCGCGCAGCTGTTCCTGGACGGCCAGCCGTTCTACCCGAACGGGTGGAACTCCTACTGGCTCATGGACCAGGCCGTGGAGCCCCGGAGCCGCGACCGCGCGTCCCGCATGTTCCGCGCCGCCGCCGAGATGGGCCTCACCGTGTGCCGCTCCTGGGCCTTCAACGACGGCGCCTACAACGCGCTCCAGGTCTCCCCCGGCCACTTCGACACGCGCGTCTTCAAGGTAAGAAATAAAAGCTCCTTAATTTCACCCGCCCGGAAATGCCGTGCTTCTTGGGGCTGGGGCTTTAATGGAAGGGAACTGCGGCGGCGTGCAGGCGCTGGACTGGGTGGTGGTGGAGGCCGGGCGGCACGGGGTGCGGCTGATCCTGAGCCTGGCGAACAACCTGGAGGCGTACGGCGGGAAGACGCAGTACGTGCGGTGGGCGTGGGAGGAGGGCGTCGGCCTCTCCGCCTCCAACGATTCCTTCTTCTACGACCCCGCCATCCGCGACTACTTCAAAGCCTACCTCAAGGTCAGCTCTCTCTCTTTCTCTCAGCTGGTTGCCTGGTTCCCAAATCCCAATCCCATCGAGCTCGCGGATTTTAGTTTACTGTAGCGGACACTGCAGCAGTGTCGGTTAACTAACCGTCAGTCACCATGGGTGAAAGTGAAATTTGGGGGTGTCGGTGGCGATCCAAATTAACCCGGGCCTGTTGACGCTTTTTGGGCGCAGACGCTGCTGACGAGGAAGAACCACTTGACAGGGGTGGAGTACAGGGACGACCCCACTATCCTCGCGTGGGAGCTGATGAACGAGCCCCGCTGCACCACGGACCCATCCGGCGACACGCTGCAGGTGAGTTTTATTTTTATCCCGCCGCCGCCGTCAATGTTTTCAATTGGTCGCGTCGGTGACCGTGATCGTTTTCATCTATCGATGCGTTCATCCACGTTCCAAATTGTGGTTATTTTACCTGCCTGTGGTGATGTGATGGTGGTCAAATTTGCATTGGTGGGATTGAATTACTCCTGTCCTGCAGCGCTGGATCGAGGAGATGGCGGCGTACGTCAAGTCCATCGACAAGAAGCATCTCCTCACCGTCGGCACCGAAGGGTTCTACGGGCCGACGAGCCCGGAGAGCAAGCGGGACGTCAACCCGGGCGTCTGGAAGGACAACAACTACGGCTCGGACTTCATCCGCAACGCCAAGATCCCGGACATCGACTTCGCTTCCATCCATCTCTACCCTGACACCTGGTAAGTGCCAGCATTTCACCGATCCAGTGAGTGAGGAAAACGATTGATCGACCATGACCGTGCGTGCGTGTTCACAGTGGCGGAGGGAGGGAGGGGCTGAGGGGGGCCTGGCACCCCCAACATGCCGGTGCCTCCACCATGCTCCCTCTTTAATTAGCTAGTTAATCATTCAATTAGCAATGTGATAATGCTAATTAGTACTTTAATTGCTTATTTTTCTTCCCTAATAATCTAGGATTAGTCTTTCTATTGTCTTTTTATTTCTTTTCTTTTTCCTATACGGTACAATTCAATAGCTAGTTAACAAATATAGTTAGTGTTTTGCTTGCTTGTTCTCTCTTCATGTTGATCTCCAACTGTATCTATATTATTTAGGACTAGTCTTTATGTTCTCCTTGTTATCTCCTTTGTTTCTATTATTACCATGATATCTATATTTTTCTGATGCTGGAGACCTAGTGCTAATTGAATTTTTCCCTTTTTCTCTGTAATATTCACCTAATTTTTTTTAGCTTTTATGTATATCGTAAAATAAACTTTTATTTAGATATTATCTATGCTATTGTCTTGTATATATTTCATCATGTATGATTGTTGTATGCTTAAGTGCCCCCCTATGCTCAAATCCTGGTTCCGCCCCTGCGTGTTCAGGCTGCAGAAGCAGCACGCCACGGTGAACGAGAAGCTCCAGTTCGTGAAGCGGTGGGTGTCCTCCCACATCGAGGACGGGGACAAGGAGCTGAACAAGCCGGTGCTCACCACCGAGTTCGGGCTGTCGCACCGCGCCCAGGGCTTCGACCCCTCCCACCGCGACGTCTTCTACAAGGCCATCTACGACATCGTCTACGCGTCGGCGTCCCGGGGAGGCGCGGGCGCCGCCGCCTTAGTGTGGCAGCTCGCCCCGGAGGGCATGGAGGAGTTCCACGACGACTACTCGGTCGTGCCCAGCGAGCACCCGTCGCTGCGCAGGCTCATCAAGAAGCAGTCGTGCAGGCTCGCCAAGCTGAGGCCCGGGGTCGGGGAAGAGGCCAAGCGGGTGCTGGCGGCGTGCGCCGCCGGCTCGTCGTAGGAAGAACGGCCGGTGCGGAGGAGGAGCCGTTTGCTTTACACGTCCTTCGAGCTTTGTTGCGCCCAGGTCGAGCTTTTTGTCGTTTGTTTTGTCCTCCGAATCGAGCGAGCGGTGAAGTGTGTCAGAGAAAGATCACCGGAAAATGAATAGAAAGCACAAAAAAAAAGGGTGTGTGTTGCCTCGTGAGGCTTTGGCGATGCTGCTGGTTAGATTCGTTTAATTGTCGCCAGCGCCGACACCTGCGGAATTGCAGATCGGCATAGATAAGCTACAGTTTTCCTTCCTGTGCAACGGGTTATGGTAGATGCCCTTGGCCTTTGATATATGTAAAGTCATCGTCGAGTGGCATCCAATGGTAATAGCCGTCCTATATATAATGTATTTCTGGACATGAGCTTTTTATATATATAGCTGTGAGCATAAGAGGACAAGCATAGAAATGGAGCACATCCAGGTCTTCTCTTTGTGTTAAAAAGAAATGGACCAATTATATATTGTCAATCTATGCAACTTTTTATACATTGGACCAGGTTAAAAAGAAGTTTGATTGGCTGGAATTCTAAAATATTGGAGTTGAATGGAGTATTTGCCCACACGGGTTTAATATGCATCACAAATTTACAGAGCACAACGTAAACAATATGCATGACCTGTGCTTAATAGCGGATAATATCACCCAAGATGCTAAAGAAATGGTCAATATCAATCTTTTCCTTTCCAGCATAAATTGCTTCTGCACTTCCTCCAGTCCTCCCCTGTGCCGCCATCTCAACGAGTGTATATAACTTCTTAAGTGGCATCTGCATCATCAGAAAGACACTAAGAGTTTGCCCTAATGGTTTGCTTTCCTCTGGTAAGTAATTAGGATAGAATTTTACATCATCCAATGCTTCCGCTGCTGCATCGATATCTCCTTCATTGAACACATTGAGATGCTGTAGCACCTGTGAACAAGGACCAATATGATTCAAGTCTCTGAACGATCTATTCAATAATGTTCCAAAAGCATTGCCCAACGCCCAGCTTACCAAACACAAACGTCCTGACATTATCATGCAACTAAATATCAATTAACATGTCTGTCTGAATATTTCATTACCTTTTTGGCATCCTCTTTCTTCAGTTTAGGAACATGGTAGGTCACAGAGAAGACATCACACATGCCAATGGACTCTAGAAATCCCACCTCGCTTGTCGTTCCAATCACAAGCAAATTCTTCCCCTACAAACAAAAAAGAATGAACAAAGAGAACTGTTTTCCTTACCATCAAGAATTTAATTTAATTTCTCAAATATCAATCTATGGCATTGACTCCCATATGACCACAAGTACATTTCGGGATAGCAAGAAAGAAATATGTTGATCAGAAACAAAAGGCAGCAGCGAACCTTCGGAGGAACCCTTTTGAGGAGAACCAGAAGCGTTTGTGAGATCAAGTTTGAGAAGCGGGGTCCAATAGCAACATACTCCAGTAACCTAAAAGATTGTCCAGAAACAGAACTCTGAAGTAGGGCAAGTGAAAAGAGCAAAAGGAAAGTAAAATGACCACAGTTTGTTCAATTCCTGGGCTCACGAACTTTTTACCTCTCTATGTCATCGAGAATTATGATGCTCAGTGAAGATTTGTATGCATCCTCAAAAACCTGTACAGCAACAGCAAAAAAAGGTACAAGACCTCATCATGTTCCTTAGCAAACACAATATTTAATAAAATAAATAACTACACAAACATAGAAACAAGTGGCAGCTGAGAAACAAGGTACACTTTCCCAGATAGTTAGAAAACATCATAGCATAATGGTTCTCTAACCTTGCATATCTGTGCACACTTGCTGCTTTCACTGCAACCAATCATTGTCTCAGCTGATATCTGTGAACAAGAATAACAATTCAAAGCTACACTCCCAGATAGAACAAGAAAGGAAATTAACATAATAATTAAAAAATATATGGCTTCTCAACTGCTGTGGGAACAGAGGAACTTACAACTTTTACATAAGCAAAATCACTATCGATGCCAACAGTAGCTGCCGTAGCTGATTTACCACTGAAATCCAATTGAATAGAAATGAAATGGGGTTCCAGAAGATTCAAACAAAGATAAGGCTAACATGTGGCAGAAATGCACCTTCCAGCCGGTCCTTCCAAGAGGCAAGTGACAAGAGGGCTACCTCTGCTAACTTTAACCTGCTCCACTAGGAGCATAGCTCGTTGATAAATGTGCTTATGCGGATTGCCACAGTCAACAATACCACGTAACCTACAGATTTTGCATAAAGACATCTGTGTGAGAAATTACATAAATCTTGTGCACATTTTTATGATCAAGACCAGAGTTTTCGCAAAGGAAACACATGATTGAAATCTCTCACAGATCAAACAACAAAATAATATGATTTCACTAGGAAATTTCAAACATATAATAGTTCTTTTATCTTTAAGACATTTGTATCTGCTGAATATAGTATCCAAATTATAGTTTCCTGTTTCTTTAAATGATGGATCTCCATTCATGAATGGCAGCTGACAACATCTGGTCTAAGAATGTCAGCGCAAAATGCACAGCCCTATGAAAAATGGAATAGGATAGTAGCGTACTGGTGTCTCTAAGACCCTAACCATATGCGGATTAGAAATTTTTTTAAAAGTGATACACAATCAGGCATCACAAGAAATGAATCTTTATAATATTTGAAGCATGTTAATTAATCCAATAAGCCCCTAGACCGTATAAATCATCAAGCGAATATTCTATTGTGATGTTTAGTACAAACCTGCATCTTTCAAGGTTATCAGTAGATGCTCCAAATGCGGGGGTAATTTCTTGAAGTCCATTCACAAAATCATCCATAGTGACCTTAATGCTTTCCTCATCCAAAGGCTTGGTAAGGTCATCCATACTAATTTGACGGTTCAAAGCATATGAAACTGCACTTTTAACAACACCTTCCAATTCTGCTCCACTGTAGTTCTTAGTTCGTGCAGCTTCATTCAGGCAAGAAGATGTTATTTTAAGTGCTTTGCATGATAATTATGTTGCAGAGTTCACACAGTCTTATTATCAATAAATATGAGGCAGCAGAAATTATCAGCTTTTGCTTGTAGCAGAGGAACATCAGACATACCAAGCTCTTGCAGATTAACATCTGGCGAAAGGAAAGAGCTCTCTTTCATCCTATTCGTGTGTATTTGAAGAATTTGGAAGCGCCCATTTTCATCAGGTAGGTTTATCTCAATGTGTACTTCCAATCTTCCAGGCCTGAGTGCCAAATATCATAAATCATTAGGCAGAGTTTGACATTAAATCCTTGCAAGCCTCTCAATAGCGAAGATGTCTAGTGTCATTATTATTGAATGCATATGCCAAAGATTGAGCAGATTATGTCTAGTGTCATTATTATTAGTGTCATATATATATAACCAGTAACAGTGTAAGAATTCACCTCAACAAAGCTTCATCAAGCAAATCTTTCCTATTCGTCATTCCAATAAGCAGAACATTGTTTAGTGCTTCAACACCATCTATCTAAATAGTATACAGCTTGGTTACATATCATTAAATACACACATGAAAAAACTTTCCATAACTCAAATTTTAGGAAAAATACCTTTGTTAGTAGCTGGTTTACAATGCTGTCATGTACACCTGTACCATCTCTGGTGGAACCTCTTGACTGCACAATCGGATTTTCACGAAGTTACGATAATTTCGTTGTAATTTATAAGGAAATATAAACAAGCAGGTTTCTGCGAAAAATGTAATGCAAAACAAATCATAGAAAAATAAAAGCTGGTATTAGCTAAGAAGAATCATGAGAAAAAACGATATCCTGGTTCTCAGCTAATGCAATGTATTTGAGAAACGATAGATTGTATTCACAAATAATATACATCTGATGCTCAATAATTATTTCTCATATGATGGGCAGAACATAGAATTTTGGAGATATGTTCACATTTTAAAAAGCAAAAAACAGATGTGCAAAAAATGTCAGGAACAATCTAAAGCTACCTGCTACCAAAATGATGTGATTGAAAAATTCAACACTGAGCTATCTACAGGAAAGATACAGCTCATCCTCAACTCTGCTCGGAGAGCTTGAAATAAGTGGAAAATATATAAGGATGTGAAGCAAATGGTACAGGTTATTTACCTTGCAGATAGCATCAATTTCATCAAAGATGATGACATGAAGGTCACTCTCATCACCTAAATTGAGCCACAGAATTTGAGACAAATAAATAAAAAGAAATGAAAGTAAATAAGAAAAGCAAAGACATTTTTTTCTTGAGACACCATACCACGTGTTCTCTGTTCATTCTCAGCATCTGCAAATAGATCTCTCACGTTCTTCTCTGTTTCACCAACAAATTTGCTCAAGACTTCAGGTCCATTTACAATCTGGGATCCAAACACTGAAGTTAAGCATGTAGCTGGACCATAGCTGAGATCTGACAATAGTCATTACTTTGCAACCTTGAAAAAAGCACACTTTTATCCCGGTTCACACAATTCTGACTGGATATAAAGTTGACAACTTCATAGGGAAATGGAAGGTTACAAAACTAATTAAATAGTTGAGAACTTCATGAAAACTAGTAAAATTGGTCATGTAGAAGTACATGACAACACGTTACATGTAATAAAGTCAACTATTGGGCATCATTGCTTGTGATAACACAAGGCCTATGTGACAGTACTTTAAACACTATTGATACCTTCTACATTCTGGAAGAATAAATCATAACATTGTCCACTGTGTTTATATGAGTACAACTGTATAATCATATATAAAAGTAAAGAGCTCAATCAGGCCTGGAGAAAATTTGTAAGATATATTCAGTCAAGAAATTCATGCCTTGGGATCCTTCCCGTTTAGCAATTTCCCGATTTGTCGGGCCATAAGTGTCTTCCCGGTACCAGGGGGTCCATATAGAAGTATACCCTTGACATGATTTATACCTAACCTGTAGCGGGCAATTAGTTATTAACCACTATTTTGTATGTTACCAATTGCAGAGAGAGTGCCAATATCCTAGCTCTTTCTAAATAATTTATTTTTCCTCGAACGATGCATGAGACCTGCGTGTCATTTCATTAAGAAGAACTCTTTCTAGATAATTACCTACTAACAACGTGAGGTGGAAACACTCGAGAAGCAAATGCCCTGCGAAAGATGTCTGTAAACTCAGCACTTAATCCACCTATACCCAACTTCTCCAGGTTAAACTCTTTATGCTTGAAAAGCTTGCTGCTAGCAGCTTCCTTTTGGTTGATCACCTGCATGTATAAGACAAGGTATTACAATGTCTTCTATGCACCTAACTTGCAGGTAACAAAAGAACTGGAAGGAACCTTAATTCCCGAATTAGGGGCTGCCTCAAATATGATGTATGTGTCACTTGACAGGAACCCTCTGTCCAATGGTGTGGAACTCTCTTGGCCTTCTAGCAACGCTTGATTTACAATGAATATATAGTTTGTCCCACAGAATTCAAATGTTACTTTTTGCCCAGTTGTCATGACCTACAAAGAGCAAAATTTGGTTGGGGACACAACTAAAAGCAATCCATAATCTAATTATCGACATGCAACACGTTGTCAGTGACAGATAGAAGGAAAGTTTCCTGATATAATCATCAAAGAAACAAGCCCTATTCAAAAGAGAACACTGGTAACCATGGCAGACAGATGTCCTACCTGGTCAAGAAATCTTTTCCGCAGTTGTCCGGCAAGCAAAACAGCATCCAACTACAAATCAAGTTCATGCACATAACATCCTCAATTGAATGCTAACAAATTACTATCGTGATGATCTTGAAGAGCAGGCAAACCTGCTCTTGGTTGGCTTTTGCCTTGACATATGATAGCTCTAGTGTAAGCAAAGCCAGCTTGAAATCTTCAGGAGGAACAAAGCTGAGCACAAAATTAACAAAATAAATGACTACAGAAATAACTGTGAGAAGCATAACTTGCGGCGGCATGTTAAAATTTAAACCTGCTGACTGCAACAGAATCACCAGAAGAAACCTTTGCCTGCCGACGCTGGATGCCATTCAAAGCAATGCGACCACTTGCAACGGTATCATGAGCTGTGTGTCTTGTTAAGGAGCACACACTTAAAAGAGAAACAAAAATCACTTCCAAAAGTAAACTTAACAAGAACTTTAAATGCATAACTTAAATGACATCATAAGTTATTCACAAATAGTTGGTTCATAAGTTCTTCGCCTACAAAGTTGCTCAAATCTAGTAATTCAATAGCTGAACTGAGCAACACTTGCAGCCAAATTTTATCAAAGCTAAACTCAAAACTAATTACAAAACGCACACTTGCGCATCCAACACGAATTACTAAGGTAACTGCTTGTCACTGCTGTCATTCTACAAACAACACACAATCTAACTACGCTGTCCCAATGTGAGAGATGAGGATGTCATTGAGATGAATACCAGTTGTCCAGTTGACAGATTAAGTAATTCAATCAGAGGTCACACATTGTTTCCTAGAGCAACGAAAAATAAATGACATCCCAGCACTAAACAAACTCTTCGCCAGGTAGATTGTATTCGTTAGAAGAAAAAAAGAGGGATCACAGGTAGATTGTATTCGTTAGAAAAGAAAAATAAATAAATAAAAGAGGGATCACTGGACGGAGGCTCCAAACAACCACAACCGGAACAAATAGACTAATTGGCGGAGCAAGGATATCGTAGGGTGAGGACGAGGGCGTCGCCGACGAGGGCGATGGAGTTGGGGAAGCGGCGGAGGTCGGCGGCGGAGACGAAGGCGCAGTTTGTGAGGGCGAGTTCCTGGGTGGGCGTGTTCACCACCTCCATTGCGGCTGGCCCGCACGCGGGCCGGCAGGGAGACGGAGCGACGACCGGCTAGCGAGAGGTCTCTAGGCAAAGGTTTCTTCTGGCAATGGCGTCGGTCGCAGGAGGAGGTGGAATCCTGGTGGTGACACAGGACTAGAGGAGGCCAAGAAGGCAGGAGGATCTTACAATTTGCAAATAGAGGCTGGCAGCTTCGATCCGAAGCAGCAAGGGGGGAACTTCGATCCTAAGGAATAAAAGCGTCGTGCAGTTTCTCGTCTCGGGCTCGCGATCATCTGAAGGCCCATTTGTCGGCGGGCCAGATGTACCGCCGCCACCCCCAAAGTTTTTCCCTCGGAGAGGGATGGGCCTCAATGGGCCCCGGCAGGTTGGTGTGATTCGAGGTGAGCCTGTTTGGATGATCTACTACCATCCATTAGGGTCTTGCTTGGGCCTCTCCTCTGTGAACATATTATAAGCCCGTGTGTCGAACAGCTGTTGCGCGTCCCAGCCTGCATCCATTTCCAGGCCCCAGCCTTGCAGATTGACAGGCGAAGTGATGACCTATCTCCTCCACCAGTCACCTGATTCATGCCATGTTAAAATAGTTTCTGTAGTCATGTTATAAATGCCGATTGTATAAAAAAGTTGTTAAAGTGGTAAACGTTTCTTAATATTAAGCTAAAAACAAGGAACCGTGGAACGAATGAAGATACGCCAGCCACGCACGAAAAGTCTTGCGTGGTGTTGCTCCGATCCCTCGCCGTCATTTCTGGAAAACCCAGCCAGCGAATCCAGCTGCGAGCCTGGGGACGAACTAGAACATCATTCCGGCCGTCAATTGTCGGGAGAAAATCTACAGACCGCGAGGTCGGCCGCCCCGCGTCGGAAGGAGATCATCTGTACTGTAGCTGGTGTGTCTGCGATTAAGTTACCGACGTGTGAATTCGGATCCACACGTTAGTAACGCAACTGCAGAGGAACCAACCGTAGAGGATCCGTCTCCCCCGACGTCAGGGGTGTCGGCCATTGCTGCCGGCCGCCGCGCACCCCCTCTCTTGCACGCCTGGGCCAATTTTTTTTTTTTTCTTGTTTTCTACATGGCCTTCGTCACCCGCTCACTACCGTCCCCAATCGAGGAAACGCACTAGCCAAAGCAAAGCTTGGCAGGCAAGAGGCGCCAGTAGCAGCATAATTGGAACCGCCACTCACGCTCGGACCGCAAGATCGGTCGATTCGATTCTGCCTGCTGCCCGCCCGTCCCCTTTTTACTGGTGCCTCGTGCGGTAGATGTTCAACCTGTCGTGCTGCAACTCGTAAGCACACTACGACGACACCAGAATCTCGTGCATTTCCTTTCCTTTTTCTCCATCTAGAAGGTATAGATCAGCATATGCTCGTATAGATCTCTTCTCATTTTTCTCTCACACTTTATGATCATCGGGTGCTATTTGAGTAGTACTGTACGTGCGTGGATGGGAGACACTGCAGGAATAACAAGAAACAGTAGTGGGGGTAGCATTCGTGGTATGATGCCAAATTGGGCAGCAGATTCCTCCTAGAAGCTGAATGCCCCATGCTGCATGCATTGTATGTCCATCGTTGTCCACCGCTGGTATCTCCGTGTAGAGATGCGCCTAGTCAAAGCCCGCACTTTCACTAACACCACGGAATCTAATGATTGAGCTCGTGACTTGCACTGTGCTCCTGCGAAAAGGGCTAAGACTTTTCATGCGCGCTAACCCTCCTACCACCGTTAGTTTATTGACATCACTAATGTCAACTTAAGAAGTACTGACGACGAGAGAGAGACCGGTCGGGCGGGACGCCCGGCTTTGGTAGATTCTCCAAAAGGCAGCACTGCTGCTTGATCAAAAAGCCTTGCTTGTAGCGCGGTGCCAATGGCATGATCAAATGGTGGTCCGAGTTGCGACTTGCAAGTGTGTTGGTCCTCGTATTATTGCCTCCTCAATAGGGGTTTCCATGTAATGCTTTTCCAGTTTTCCTAACACACCTCCTGTTGCTCAGGTGACTAGTCTAAAAGTCGACACTGAATTGAACACTTGAGACAGATACAAGAGGTTAAGGTTCAAGGTCTTGGGCTGGATGGTGAGGTGCTGAGGGCTCAATTAATCGTCTGAGGGAGTGGCGGACCACCACCGGTGGGAGCTATCAACGGCGAGAGGCGCGCGGGAGAGGATGCCGGCAGGGGGCTGGAGCCCTCAAAGTTTTTCCTAAAATTTTTAGACATGGATGAAACGGAAGTGGAAGAAAATGAGGAGAAGAAAAGCTCCCTATGTTCAAGAGCAAGAGCTGGATCCGTCCATGGGCGCCGAGTCTGGAGATGGTAGGAAGTGTACATACAGGGCAGAGCCAATCAATGGGAGCAGAAAACATGGCGTGGACGACTGAGCTATATATAGTAAATCCCTTTCGTAAACAGGCTTTATTAGGCCAAACATTCCCTGAGACGACGATTCTGCTGCTGGTACCAGTACTAGTACACGCCCCCATTGAAACGACTCATCATTTTGGTTTTGGCAGGGTGTTGGCGACTTTGAGCCACCGGCCTCCTTTTCCGGTCGTCCAACGCAACGCACTGCCCAGGACCACTTGCACGGTGGGCCGGCGCTGCTTGCCTGTTGCGGCACAGGTCCGCAACATGGCCAGCCACCGCGCGCGACACCGGGGGCCAATCAGATACGGCTGGCCCCACAAACGGACGGCCGTGGCCAATCGGTGCAGCCGCGCTTCGCGTTCGATCCCCCATTTGTCCCGTGTGCGCAGCCACTCCGATCCAGCCTCCACTTCAGTTGCAAGAAATCACCTGCTTTTGTCGAGCGGGACACTCCCTGGGTCCGGGTCGCCCGTCTATCGGATCGCCGGTTTCTGCACGGCCATTTGCTCCGCATTATATTCGTGCCTATGTGCGGCATGAAATGGAGGCCTCCCAATGCGTCGGGTCCATATGCTACTGATGAGAGAGGAGTGACGACACCATGTGTGCTGCCTGCTTTTGACTGGTTTTCAATTCGGATGGAACTCGCTACCAGCTAGCTGCTGGTGAAAAGGGCAGCAGCAACGGGCGGGGTGTCACGAAACGAAAGAAAGCGCAGGTCTTGCCGTAATGCACATGTACCATCAGCCGTGTAGCTCCGATCCTAGCTGGAGATCCGTCCATCGATCGATGATGGGCATGTGCGTGTCAACGTCGGTTGCTGCATTGCTGTCGTCAGATGAAAAACATATATACAAGACTAAAGGGGTGTTTAAATACCCCGTGCTAAACTTTAGCACATGTCACATCGGATGTTTGATACTAATTAGGAGTATTAAATATAGTTTAATTACAAAACTAATTACACAGAAGGAGTCTAATTCGCGAGACGAATCTATTAAGCCTAATTAGTCCATGATTTAACTATGTGGTGCTACAGTAACCATTTGCTAATGATGAATTAATTAGTCTTAATAGATTCGTCTCACGAATTAGACTCCATATGTGCAATTAGTTTTGTAATTAAACTATATTTAGTCCTCCTAATTAGTATCCGAATATCCGATGTGACATGTGCTAGAGTTTAGCACGGGTATCAAACACCCCCTAATCATGTCCTGAATGATTAGCTAGTAGTGACAGAATATGCCAATTTGAGCGGTTTAGGGATCGGTATGATGATGCATCAGTGGGCGCCAAAGTGTGCATCCGGTTAAGGTCTAAAGGCGCGCTAGTCCTCGATCTGGTCGATCAAGACAAGCAATGTGTATACGTGCCAGAATTGTCAGCAGGCCAGGATCGATCGAGATGGATATATACAAACTAGGCATGAGTTGGACCTAAGCACAAAACGTTAACTCTGGCGAGCAACTCCACGGAGAATATAACAACTTCAAATATGCTGGTCTCTGTTGAAAACTCAAGGTATACGCAGCATGATGTGATTAAAAAAAGATTGCATATACTTGCATGCACGGCCGAAACTACCTTATGCCACTGGGGTCGTGCGGACCCGATGAAATTTGCCAAATCCAATTAGAAAATACTGCTCATCCATGTGGCCGAACCCATGTTTAATGGAGCCGACCTAGGCGGTTTTGTTGTCTGGTTTCACCCATGGTTGTATGTACGAACCAATGAGCATATTGATTTGTGTGTTTAAACATATAGCTCAAGTTGACGCATGTCAAACACAAATGGAGGTGTAGGTAATGGAGTGTAAAGTCATATATAGAGTAATTGGTGACGAAAGACTATCACAACCGGGTAAAGATTACAATATATCCATACGAGTATTGTGTTAGAATATTATTAGTAAATGAAAGAGGACAAAGATAATTAATTAGGGTTATCTAGGAGTCAGAATTTATTTAAAAACTTCTAATACCGTCTTTTAAAATCACTCGTTTGTGTTGGGGCATAGGTTGTGTACAAGCATAAGTTACATTTCATTTCAAAAAAAATCAAACATATATATTTACCACAACGATTCAAATAATAAGTATGTTTAATGTATAAAAACTATACAACTGAATTCATATTTTAAATGTTCTGTAGTATATTGGAAAACAATGGTGAAAATATTGATTAATACTCCATCCATCCCATAAAAGGTGCAATTAATTTAGAAAGTCTCAGAAAGATTAGTATTGAAAAAATTAGCTGCCAAGAGGGCAATGCTAATTTACAGTCGCCCGATTAGCAAGGCTTCGTCCGGTCGATTTCTAACATGCTGTTGGGACTCAGAACCAAGCCAATCATGCCCCGCATACCTCCTCCAACTTTCCATTCTCTTTTGCAAAACAAAAAAATTATATAACAAAAAATATAAAAATTTGTATGGATAAATTTTGTTTAAAAGTTTAGAAAATAAAGTTCGCTCAAAAATTCGACAAAAGATTTTTGAAATGAAAATGTTCAAAAAAATGGCAAACATAAAGTTGAAACAAAAACTTTAAAGAAAAATTAGGAACAAAAATTTTGGAGAAAAAATTGGGAAAAAACATTGGACAAAAAAATTGAAACGAAAATGTTCGAAAAAACTGAGAAATAGAAAGTTAAAACAAAAACTTTGAAGAAAAATGAGGAACAAAAATTGTGGAGAAAAAAATTGGGAAACAAACATTTGGAACTAGCACATCTAAAAAGGTTGAACAAAATCTAAAAAAAATCAGAAGCAAAAAATAGGACAAAAATTCAAAAAGCAAACAAAGAAAAAAAATCCGAACAAAAATTTGTGCTGCCTAGATCCGACAGCCACACGGGCGGTCACCGACCGTCATCTTCTCGCGGGCTGATGCGCTGCCGCTCGCCGCTCCCGAGTCTCCGTGCCGCAGCTCGCCGCAATTCGAGGTCTCTGTGGTCTCCAGCGCCACTCCCCCAAGGGCTCCGCACCCTTCCCGCTGCTTGGAACCGAGGCCGCCGGTGCGGGATTCACCGCCCGATGCCGCACCACGCTGAGTCTCCATCTCGCCGCGCATCGCCGGGGCACCTCACGGAAGACGAGAAGAGAGAAGAGGAAAAAACGAGAGAACTACGGAAGAGGTAAGGGCCTATTTGGTTGCCTGGAGGAGTCTAGCCTGGCTCGCACTAGCCAGCCAGGCTCCCCAGAGCCAGGCCCAATGCATGCAGGAGCATGGTGTTTGGTTGCCTGTTCGCACGAGCCAGGCTCTCCCGAGAACCTGTTTGGTTGCTCATATGAGGACGAGTTGCATGAGATGAAAATATATAAATAATCATAATAATGACATTTATTACGGAAACTATTATCTTATAGCCCTTAATTTATCTCATTACTCCTTAATATTAATCGAAATATGTTAATATCATTTAATATGTGCTAATAATACATTAATAACATTATTAGATGGTTAATTACCTGCACCACGCGAGCCTGGCCCCGCAGAAACGGTCGATTTCTGCGTTCCTCCAGAGCCTGGCTGCGGGGGTTTCTCGCACGCGCGGAGCCTGATCGAGCAGATACGCAAACCAAACAAACGTATATTCTCGCACCGGCAAAGCCTAGCTGAGGGCTGATGCAGGCAACCAAACGCGCCCTGATACAGGTGCACCAGAGTAAATGGGTGATACAGATGCATGGCCCCACCACTAGTGAATGTGTCGAGATCGAGCGCTGACTCCAAAAGCTCCGGTTGTCTGTATACTCAGCTTCGCGCCGCCAGGATAGTTAGTTGATATTTTCAATGCACTATTTATGGGATATTTTGTGGGATAAATTTTGAACCTAGAGTTGCACTATTTATGCAATGGAGCCTAGACAAACACAAAGTACACTTATATCCTCCACAAATCAAATGAAAAGTACTTCCTGAAGTTGGCATTTGATTGTTTGCCTCCGCACCATGTTTAGAAAAAAAACTAATTAAAGGGAGTCATAAAGAACAAAAGCATAGTGCTTATTGTTGTGCAATAGTAGTACACGTGCGACCGACTTCCCTTTGCTGAATACAAAAGCAAGTGTTTATAGAAAGACTATGCTTGATTAATTGAATTAACATATACCATCCCCGGCCTCGTTGACCTGATACCACCACCATCACGTCCGTCCAAAAATTCAGAGTGGTAACTTGTCGTGTTAGAAACTGGGAAACTTCTGTTCTTGGCACTGTGCATGCACCATTGGAAGCTAGCTAGCTTTTGCCCCTATACATCATCATGTACGGGTAAGAACTGCCACTTACAAGAAACATATGCATATGGTGCTTAGTAAGAGGAGGACAAGTTGTAGCAGTGTGTTTTATTTCTTTTGTCGAGTCAAAAAGAAAAGCAGAGAGCGGCCTGATCGAATATACTAAATTGTTCGGCAACCTGCTCCGACCATCGTTAGTTGTTGGATTAGTTTTTAGTCATCAGCAACGTCCACCGTCCAAACTGAATCTGGCGGCTCTTTGCATAGATTGCAATGTGTCACTCGGGGAAACGACCTCCCATGCATCAGCATCACGATCGACCGTTTCTCTGGTGTTCAGAACAAAGCAAAAGGGAGGAGAAAATGTATACCAAATCATACATGACGCGCGCTTTTCCCCCCTCCACTTTGTCTATTTCTGATTTGCCTATAGATCGAGTGAGCAATAATACATCAATATTTTATGGGTTCCCGAGAGATCTCATTGGATTCTCCCGATGCGCACAACAAATGATCATTGCGAGGAGAAGTGGCCGGAGCAAATTTCAAGAAAACAAAACAAGTGGCCGGAACCGGGGGGAAAAGCGACGGGTTTCGCGATCCGGCGGGCGATCGACCGGTCGCCGATCGAGCAGGGATTATGAACAGCATGATTGCTGTGGTCGACGAAACGAAACCATGGCAAAAGCGGCCTCGCTTTTCCCCACCTATTGGGGGCTCATCAGCTAGCTTAGCTCCTCCCACTTTGGGCGGTAAGGAATCCATATCCTCGAGTAGATTCCCTTTAGTTTCAAAAGCAAATTCTAGTAGTATTCTATTAAACCAGGGCCTGAGTTGTGAGTGTGTTTGTTGGCGTTGATGCTGTGGGTGTACCGTCGTGAGAGAATACAGATGGGGCTGTCCTATCTCTCTTAGAGGATGGGTTGTACAGTAGCAACTTAGAATTGGCTTTCGAAATTAAAGGGAATTTACTCTGGCGTTTTTTTTCTTCAAGAACGTGTTGTCGCATCAACCACGAAACTCTTAGGCTGAAGGTCTCAAGAAACTTGCAATTTCGCCTTAAATTAGTGCCTCGCTGATTCATTTTGATTCGGCCTATGTTCCACAGGTCATCATTTTAACTTTTCTAGATTTATAGATATTATTATGCATCTAGACATATACTATATATATCTAAGTGCGTAGAAAAATTATGTACATGGAAAAGTTAAAATAACTTACAATTTGGAAGACCTGCAGGCTATTAGTTACCTCGTTAGGCATTTAACAATTACAACTGTCCATACTCTATCTAATCCTGTTCATGCCCAGCCAAAGCACGCATGAATATACGCAGAAGAACCAAGGCTAGAAGACTACACGATTTACAACATTAGTACATGCTTGCATGTGCACGCATCACGGGTGTTTTTTCTTACTATAAGCACTAGGTACTCGATAACGTAGGCTCATGACGCAAATCAGTACAATGCATGCATGATGAGACGGCCAGCAGAGGTACGATAAGAATTAGGATCACGAGTTTATCATGCATGCATGTATTGCTTATGATCACACGTCGATCGAAGTGAGTCAAATTTAGATGGAAGACTTTTTGCAATTTAGCCCTTCATGTAAAACTTTTTTACATTTGGACCCTGACAGTATGAATTGCAAAACTTTTTGCAATTTAGCCCTTCATGTAAAACTTTTTTACATTTGAACCCTGACAGTTTGAATTGCAAAAAAGACCCTATCTGCAGCGTTAAATCCCGTGGCGCCAAGTACACATCTCGGCGCCGTACACTTTGGCGTTGTATATTTACATGCTGGCGTGGCGCCTGCGTGGCACGACACGGCGCCAAAGCACATGGCGCCAAAGCACGTCGCGTGATGCGTGGTTTGCTGCTAGCTAGTTGGCCGAAGTGAAAAAAATGCATTCTACTTAGCCTTCTCTTTACTTCAAATTAAATTAGCAAACGACTCTCAAATTTATTTAAAGTTGACAGGATTGAAGAATAAGATGTGTATGTTCCATTTTGCTGGCACGCATACCGATAAGCTTTACCGATACTAAGTCATTCAGTTTCAAATATGGCATCTGATAATTCAAAGGCTAAGTAGATGAATGCATTTCGTGCACTTTGGGTGACTAGCTAGCACTAGCAGCAACCACGCATCAACTGGAGTGATACATATATGGTAAAACTTGAGTACGAATCAGTCTGCCTAGCCCCTAACGAATTTCCAGTAAAGACCAAGATCACACTAATGCTTGGATTAATTTGCACTAAGTCATCTGCTTCAAGCTTAACTGCCTATACTACTAGAACACAGCAACTGCATGCATTAGTGCATTACCACGTATTTTCACCAAGCTTCTTGTCGTTGGCTCGTTACTTCATATTAGCATTCAGCATGACAGCATGCTATGCATGTGACGAATCTAGGGCCTCTCCTTTGGAATTCTGGCTTGGCCAAAAGAGAATGATCCTAGCGTCTTGACTAAGGTGAAGTGACGCATAGCCATTTTTGAAAATGAATAAATTGTATACCACGATATATGTTGGTGCCCAAATGTTCAAAATGGAATACACACACATCATACAACACCTGTATCAAGTTTGGAGAAAGTTGAAGTTCATTATATATTTAAAACAAGAAGTAAAAAGAGGTTATACAACATGTGTTTTTATCCTCACAGCAGCACCTGGTCTCCAGGAAATGCCATGGCGCCATATCAATTAATGTCGTACTGTAAATATCGCCACATAGGTGGCAGCGTGGCCAACGACAGCGCTAATTGACACGGTGCCGTACCGTGTATCTACAGCGCCAATTGACACGGCGCTATACAAAGGGTCCATTTTCGAAAATCTTTTCGTTTGGGGTCCATATGTAAAATACTTATGAAAAACACAGCCAAAATGCAAAAAAATACACATTTAGATGTATATGGCAGATGATGCCAATTCAGCATCTAGCATCGATGTGCACCTAGTTGTTCCAGCATCTCCATACACGTGGTATATCAACTTCCACCATTTTAGTTTTTTTCCTTACACTAGGATCATGCCCGTGCGTTGCTACGGGCGAAACAAATCCTTTCCATAAACATTAATTTTCATTGCATAATTTTTTAACAACATGTATAATAGAAGCATTCACTTTGTTTTAAACAGAAGTACAAATAACACGGGCGAAACAAATCCTTTCCATAAACATTAATTGTCATTGCATAATTTTTTAACAACATGTATAATAGAAGCATTCACTTTGTTTTAAACAGAAGTACAAATAATTGTCAAAAAATAGAATGCCTACCTAGCTATTTGAACACTTGGTAACAGATTCTTTCCATTGCCGGTTTCATGTAATCTTTCTATCGCACAACTATCATCCTACTTCCACCACCCAGACGCTGGCAGAGCAAGCTCCATGCTGGCGTGCTGCTAGCAGCTAGCGGCAACCTCCTTTGCTGCCACTTCCCGTCATCGTCTCCATCAGCACGACCACCATCCTTCACACTGGCAACTGACCATCCATCCAACCAGTCAATAATACAACAGTTCAAGGAAAAGAAAATGATGTCAATATAAAATCACAGGTTAGGATACGAGGCCTCATCATATTACTACAGACCTTCATTAAAACCTATCAATGAACAAGTACAATATGCTACCAATATTGGTAATTGGATGGCACAAAACATATTATATACTTATTTTAGTTTTCATACAAGACCTAGAACTTTTTTATTTATAAAAGGAAATGGCAATTCATTTTCTTACCTACATGATCAAATAATATCAATGGTTTCAATAAAATTATGATCTCTCACCTAGCTACTTATCATGCTAATTTATATTTCAGAGTGACTAATTAAATATGACGCTATGTTTCAACCTAAATGTGATGCTATCTCTACCTAAGAAAGGACTTATTTTTCGGGGCAATAGTAAAATGCAATAACAAAATGAGCTTATTGTATCTTCCACTTCCTTCACGAGTCATAACCCAACGCCTCATTTCCTTTTTCTATTTTGAACTGTAAAAACCCGGTGCTTAAACTGTGCAAGGTGCAAGTCACTATCACAAGTTGCTAGGCAAACTAAATCCTACAGATCAGCACGTATCTCCAACTACTGACAGCAAAGAACAGCAGGTGGTAATAACTTGCAAGGCTGTACCATGAGCTTTAAGTAATAGCAACATCAGCAGGCTGCTGTACGCAATCGAAGCCTAACGTACTGCGAAATTAAACTAACCTTCTGGATCAGAGCCTTGGCTTTCTCAGCATCTTCCTCCATCACATCGGTGACCGCCTTAATCCTCGAGGCGTCGGCAGCCTCCTTGAGATTTTCATTGATAGGGAATGTGTCGGCGACCTCGCCAGTGACCTTCTCCATCACCTCTGCCACTGTGTGGATCACAACTATTTCCAGATGAGTTCTAAAAATTATTGATCCAATTTATCAAATGACTGCTATGCCCATAAATGAAATAACCAAGATGTGGGTAATCCAGAGCAACATGTATTGGATGGGCACTATATTAAGATATAATGACACAAAACATGTTTTATAACAGTCATTGATTTAGAAGGATACATGCAACGAAAATCTCATGACAGCCGGCAACTCGACATAGAAATGATGGTTTAGGTGGCAAGCTTCCTTGTAAACTTTAGATGGAAACAGTGATGTGGAGATGCAGAGTTAACTACATCTAATAATTACAAACAACTTTAGGTGTAAACTCCTGATGTAGAGTTAATTACATCTACATGGTAATGATCTACATGTTACCACCATTACTATGGATCAAAAATTTAAACCTGAAAGCAAACAAAATGTAGGCACAATTTGTCAAAGCAACTTCTCACTTCCTTCTTTTCTGCTTGAGACAACATCTCCAAACCCCCCTCAATAGATCTGCAATAAGTTGATCCATGTTATTTCAATGAGCAAGGTATGCTTTTAGAAAAGTAGTATAGTTTGCCAATGAAAGGAAAATATTTCAGATGCTATTAACATGGAAAAGAAATAAAGTGTAGATGAATCAAGTACCAAAAATCAGTTCATCTGCAAGCATTCTCTAATAGGTAAGATGGACACTGGTAATTTTGATGGATGCACCGGAGCAGGACCTAAAGGATTCCGTTTCAGGAGGAAATTATCTACTCAGACATAATATTAAAACTGAATTTGTACAACAGAAATCTTTCTTGATTAATTTTTCCTGCCAAATGTAAGTTTTATGCTTCAGTTTTGCAAAAAAAAAAATAGTTTCCAAGCCTTAAATCCTGCAAAGAAAACCAATGAATCGCAAGTTATTTAGTAAAGATGCGTATAGCCAATACCACAACATTTTATCTTATCGGAAGAAGCTAACTTTGTAGATAATTTCAATTACACTTCATGATGTTGGAAGAAGCTAACTTTGTAGATAATTTCAATTACACTTCATGATGTTAAAAAATGTGTGGCGATCCGAAACATTGTCCAATTCTCAAAGGTTTAAAAGTAAATGGGCTAGAAGAGAACAACTTCTAACTCATTGCAGACTTGTAATTTGACATAGGTTCTACAATTATAGATTAATGTGTTAACATAGAAATACCCAGTAAGATACTCATATTTGTATATAAATTCTATATAAATTATATCCTACATATATATCTCCATGGGAAGTATCTTACAGAGAGGGTAGAAGCTCACCTTGCTCTCACATTCCTTGCATAGGCAAAAGGTACCGACAAGGCAGCAAGAGCATTATGCCCCACTTATATTTCTAAAAGTAGGACAGGTCAGGCAGTTCAGGCTTCAGACAAAAGAATTAATCAAGTACCGTATCATCAATAAAGGTAGAACTAAATAATAAACTTTAACATAAAGTACTAAAGATCATGGTTCTTGAAATGATCGCTCCTCCTATTTTGGCAAGTTTTTTTGTTGACTTGTTCTTTCAGAAATTGTGGGTGGCCAATTACAGCCCATATTTGGTGAAACAAGTACACCAATCCTTTCTAACGGAGGTCAATGCAGTATCCAAATTCATACAAATTCATACTACAATAAAGTAATCTTTTTACAGTCAAATATTAAATAGGTAGGCGGCTTAGATTAGATATGAAGGAAGTAAAGATGAATGTATTCATTTGATAAGTGATCAAGAAGAAATAAAATTGGTAAATGACAGCTTCGTAACTAAAAGTCTCAAACCTGGTACAGAAGTTCCAAGGCTTCCCAATGCTTCAGTGGCGGGTTTAGATTCACAGATAGACAGCGATCACATAGTTCCATTTGAATACAAAGTTGCTCGTTCTCAAAACAAGATGTGAAGTATCAAACTATGTTCTCACGAGAACCTGGAAACACATGACACCGATGTTACAAGTTACAACCTTCCTCACGAATGCAGCTGAAAGAAAAGGGATGTTCTCCTGCACAAAACCAGTAAAATTGTTAGCGAGGAATGCAGATGAGCAGTCAGGACAGCACAATGTTACTGCACTAACACACACTCAATAAGAGAAAAATCTCATCTTACCCACCTTATCGTCATCGAATTCGTTGGCCACCTACGTCATCTCCGGCATGATGTAGACCGAAATCATACTGTCAGAAGACCAACATAGAGCTCGAATCGGAACCGACCCAAAGAAATCCTGGCTAAGGATGAAGCAATCCTTCTCCTCCATGGGTCCGTCCGCGTCCATCGGCGAGGCCTCCTGCGGCAACAGGGCCAGCAGCAGCGGCTGAGGAAGCGGCGGCGGTGGCGGAGCCGGGTCCCCGCGGTAGCCGTCCTCCTCCTCATCCAGGAGCGCCTGGGCGAGGGCACGCAGTGCGGGGAGGCAGTGGCCCGGGAGGTCGAGGGTGAGGGCCACGCGAGACGATCTGTTTCTGGGATGGGTGGGAGCGGGACAGATCCGCCGCCGCCGCCTCCTCCGCGCAGAGGGTAGGTGGCGTGCGGTGGTGCGGCAGCGGCGTGCAGGATCCTCGAGCGGCGCGCAGGATCCTCGAGCGACGCGGAAGGGGCGGCGAAGGAGGCGGGTGCCGCGGCGGTGGTGCAACGCATGTGGCGGCAGCGGTGCGGCCCGAGGCTCTCACGGGGTGGCGGCTGAAGGGAGGAGGCAGGAGGCCTCGGGGGGTGGCGGCGGAAGGAAGGAGGCAATAGGACTCGGGGGCTAGCGGGGTTCGCGGAACAGATCAGGACGAAGGGCGCAGATCAGCGCATGAGCAATGGACGGAGAAAATTGAATATACCGCGGGACGACGGGGGAGGCGGAGGAAAAGACGTACGAAAAAAAAGTCTTACTTTTGCTTTTTTTAGGAGTAGAGACTTATGGAGTACGAATTATATGAATTGTAATATAACGATGTAAAAGTTAAATCAATAGTTGAACTTTTCCCTACATCTCGCTAACGGAGAAGAGAACAATTTCTCCCTCAGAAGCACCGTAAGGCCATTCTCAATAAGGGGTTTCATATTTATGTTTCCAAAATGCCACATAAACAAGATAACATTTAATTTATAATTAAAATAGCTTCATACAAGTTAAGAAAAATATCAAATTAACTAAGGAAATGAGTGCTTTTAAAAATAATGCAATGAGATGTCACTTTGAATCTTAGGAAAATGAGTCTGCCTGTTGAACTTACACCTTTCTGCTAGAGTGCTACTTGTACTATTGCCAACTCTAATTTCCAGAAAATTCATTCTATTCAACGAATTGATCTGTTCAGCTGACTATGCGTTCTTATGCAGCGTAAAGTTTTTTTTAATAACATCGCCATGCAAATTTGTCCCCCCAAAGAATGGTACCTTTCTAGGCTCTAGTGATATTCTATGCTCCCCACTTAATATGTAAGGGACTCAGGGTCCCCAGTTAACTATTGTTCCAGTTGATCCAGTACATTAACCTTGGAAAAAAATTCCTTTAAATAATATATAGACATATATACCACTTTGCAAGTTTTGGAGGAAGCTCCCAATCATATTTGGACAGGCCGGCACTTTCACTTCACCAAGAAAGAGAGCTCTCTAGCTGTTTGTGGTTTCTTTGACGTGACTCTTGAAAACTAGCAGCAAGGCTAGTATTTTATTAAGGGAGGTGCTAAATAATTATCATTTGTTTTCATTTATTTATTACCAAAAAGCCATGTACAGATTAATTTGCTATCTTTAAATCAAACACAAAAACACTGAATATCAATTGCGATCAACCTAAGCTGCTTAGAATTCAATTTGCTAGATAAATATGCTTATTCATTTATTTTTTTGGTCCATCCCTTTAATATATAAGTTTAGCCTGACAAGTTATCAACTACAGTAATGACGACTATTTCTTTTTTTTTGTAAACTTGAATAATATATATGTATATCCAGCAAAAATAAATCGATGCATATGCAAGAAGTAAGATGAAGAATGATAGCCAGGACGACCCTGATAATTAGTGAAAGTTTAGCATTTGTTGGGCAACTTGGCCATGATCAGAAACATGATGTTGATGCCCACGCAGGAATCAGTATATTCCCTTGGCCTTTTTCACTTTTTTCTGCAGCTGGCATCACATACGTTGGTCAGAAGTTTGGCTTGCTTTGCTATTCAAAACTCCAAAGAATTCAGCACTATCCCTGTATAATACTCCAAAGCAGTGTATGGAATGGCAGTAGTGGGACACGTCACAAGCAATCAATCTCCTTTTAAACTATAATGCTCGATCTCATGAGAAAAAAAAAACACTTAAATCCGCATTCGCAAGAATCCTTCGAGTCGGATCAATTACATATTCCGTCATATTTTTCTTGATCTTTCGCTCCCCGCAAGTTTATTAGATTTGCCTTTTGCGCATGTCTTATAACAATCTATTTGTGTCATGATTTATTGATGCAGAAAACATATATTTCTGCAAACTAATTAAGTGTAGGTATGTTCTGGTGAAACCTATTTATTATTCATGTTCGTTTCATACATACTCTTGGCACGTGTGCTTGTATAATATTACTACATTTTTTCTAAGAATTAACAAAACTATTCTTTTAGTCGGTGTGCCCATCGACGATGAGACGCGTGTGGTAACTTCGTCAATTTCAAAATCTACTGATCCAATCTCTTAGAGGTGCTCATAGAACAATAATGGAGATGCAGAGAAAGTGTCGAGATGATGAAGAAGGCTTGCTGGGGCACTTTGTTATGATAAAGGTGCGCTATAGGCCACAATCGATATGGATCTATGAAAAATCCATCGGCTAAGAAATGATATTAACGGACAACCCAACACATATCAGGCACTTGCCAGCTAGTTGTCATTCTTTTTTTTAAACATAGTACAAACGTAGATTCATATACATGCACACTCACCTTTACGGATACACGTACCCACCCCTACCTCTATGACTACTTTCGAGAGACTAAGCTAATGTATCTTAAGATTGACGAAGTCATCACAGGCGCCTCGTTGTCAACAGGCATGTCATGTACCACTGAAA
This sequence comes from Setaria viridis, assembly GCF_005286985.2. Lineage (NCBI taxonomy): Eukaryota > Viridiplantae > Streptophyta > Magnoliopsida > Poales > Poaceae > Setaria > Setaria viridis. Next base: position 36,068,467 of record NC_048267.2, on the reverse strand, counting down.
GAATGACGCGGTTAAATTCTGAAATAAATTTAGAAAAATGCAAGCACTACCAACTGCCATGAGTCGAGGACTCGAATCCAAATGATTAGGTTTCACCGTAAGAAATCTTTCGAACCGATACAAATAGTTACTGCAATGTTAGCTATATCGTTTCATCTCATAGCTAGCTGTGTCAACTTATAAATTAAATCTAGACATACCTACAAAGCTCTCCTTTTTCTCGGTTCCCATTTCCGGTGGATTATCGAGCCGCTATCGCGCGCTTTGTCTACAACGAACCGTTAAAAACTTCGTAAAACCAGCCAAGGACGACTGCTCTTGGCGTGAGATCGATGCCAATCTTCCCAAACGTCAACAATAACCTCTATCGTCTGGACCGATCGATCAGTCGATTAACCCATCTCGGCACGTAACTGGTAACACCGTGCACTCCGACAGCTGCATGCGCCATGTAGTGTAGCCCAAATCGGCGGTTTTCCCTCGTCACCGCCGGCCCCGACCGCGACACTCACTCGCCCTACACGCACGAAAGACGAAACTGCGTCCTGCGCACTCACCCTGCTGCTTATCTTGCGTCGCGAGGCGACGACCCGCGCGCGCCGGTGACAAGGACGCGCTCGCGCGCGCGCGCAGTGGTCGTCGGGCGACGTAATGCACGTGCGACCCCTGACCCCTTGGTCGCTGCTGCCTGGGCTGCTGGATCCATCGGTTCGCCCCCACCAACCGGAGCAAGCACAGACCAGGAGGGCACAGCGACAGCCAGCAACGTGACAACGGAGTCCAAACAAGGGCGCCCGGCCTTTTGCTCCGAGAATTTCCACAGGGAAAGATTCCACCACGTCGCCTCCTCCTCCTCCTCCTCCTCGTCCGGCTATATATATGGCCTTCACGAGTACGAACCCGTCCCCAAACCAAACCAAATCTTAGCAGTACAACACGCCACGCTCATCAGCTAGTAGCTCCGTGCTCTAGCTACTGGCTAGCTACCACTCCGTGTCCTCCAGGTAGCTCCAAAGCCTGGCACTACTACAGACTTTGCTACCCTAGACTGAGCACTCTCGCAATGTCTCCTACGATGCCCTCGTCGCTCTGTGTGTTCGCGGCGATGTCCGGCGCTGCCGCCGGGCGGCCTGGCAGTGGCGCGGCGGTGCCTGGCCGTCTGGCCACCAGCCAGGGAGCCAAGGGCAAGCGGGCCGTGGCGCAGCCTCTCGCGGCTAGCGTCGTGACGGAGACGCCGACGCCGGCCATAGACCCGGCGGCCCCGCCGCCGCCAGCTCGGCCCGTGGTCGACGCCCCACCGCGACGCCGTGGGGGACGCGGCGGCGGCGAGCACGCGGCGTGGAAGAGCGTCCGGCAGGAGAGGTGGGAGGGGGCCCTCGAGGTGGAAGGCGAGCTGCCGCTCTGGCTGGTGGGTACCCACTTAGCCACTTCATTCGTTTGTTTTAACTACTACTAAATTGCATAGCACCATCGCCATGCCATGCATGCTGTCTTTGATCTGGTTTTTGATTTTGGAAAAAAAGGGTGATCTGGCTTTTGTGCTCTAACTAGCTCCTTTTCATGATTCTTGAACCGACCGTAACCTCTACATTTTTATAACATTTTTCGAGTGTTCTAAGCCAAGGTTAGCCATGCTTTTTTCCTTGGCGAGAATCTGAATCTTTTCCGTTACTTTGATTCCAAGACTGCCCACTCCATGTATCTACAGAATGACACTTTTTTTCAGATCATCTCCAATATATATAGGCAAAGGCAAGCATATCTTCCTCTACTAAGAAAAGAATGAAGAACATAAAAAAGAGGGAGTCGGCATAAGTACTTTTAGACCAGCAGCTCATATACTACTACTGTGGAACAAAATCTTTTGAATTAACCTAACCATTTTCATCGTACAAGCATCTGGCTAGCTAATTAGTGCAGGCAGCACCAAAGTTTATTTTGCACACAGATCACGGTAAACTAAAGCACATGTGTTGAGCCAAAAAGCTAGGGTGTTTTTGGGCCAGCGGTTGGACACGTACGCACGGACACGTAGGAATAGCTATAGTAATGTCATTTTTCATTGGATCAGCAGTTGGAGAAGCACTTACCCGCAGATCCATTAGCTGCGATCATATCAACGAACGCGAGGGCGACACTGACTTACCCTAGGCGAGGCCTATCGAAAAGGAGATAGATCGGTGGCATCTCGGCACTCACGATGCTTGCGGGAAACACGACATATATACCAAGATTCTCTGTTGTTTTTACTCATGGCAGCGGCGACAATGGCGTCGCTGTCTTGTGATGATCATTGCAGTTTTGTTGTTCCCCCCTGCAACTTTGAGAAAAAGGCTGCGTCCACAACCTGGTTGCTGTCCCCTAACCACAACTCCACGAGTTGATGAGACCACACCACTGCTCCTCCCAATTTGATTCTCTTCCCTACGACTCCATTTGACTCTACGCGCGTGCGCTATTCTGAAAGTGACCTGCAGAAATGAAAGCCGGTGTACGTACGTGCAATATAATACGGTTCGTTGCAGATCACATATTCGCTAAGATGCTCACTGAGCTGTGATTATTGTACTGACGGTCGGTCTAATTGTTCAATAACGACCATGCGACCCTCTATGATGAGCTCATGATGTTGAGAGTAACTTATCTTGTTGTTGGTAAACATTGATGGATTTTCTGCGCCCAGCTAATGAACGGAAACCTATACGCAACCTGCTTGCAGGACGGCACGTACCTGAGGAACGGCCCGGGGCTGTGGAACCTCGGCGACTACGGCTTCCGGCACCTGTTCGACGGCTACGCCACCCTTGTCCGCGTCTCGCTCCGCAACGGGCGCGCGGTGGGCGCGCACCGCCAGATCGAGTCGGAGGCGTACAAGGCGGCGCGCGCGCACGGCAAGGTGTGCTACCGCGAGTTCTCCGAGGTGCCCAAGCCGGACAGCTTCCTCTCCTACGTGGGCCAGCTCGCCAGCCTCTTCTCGGGCTCCTCGCTCACCGACAACTCCAACACGGGCGTCGTCAGGCTCGGCGACGGCCGCGTGCTCTGCCTGACGGAGACCATCAAGGGCTCCATCGTCATCGACCCGGACACGCTCGACACCCTCGGCAAGTTCGAGTACACGGACAACCAGGGGGGCCTGATCCACTCGGCGCACCCGATCGTGACCGACACCGAGTTCTGGACGCTGATCCCGGACCTGATACGACCGGGCTACTCGGTCGTGCGGATGGACGCCGGGACCAACGAGCGGCGGTTCGTGGGCAGGGTGGACTGCCGCGGGGGCCCGGCGCCCGGGTGGGTGCACTCGTTCCCCATCACCGAGCACTACGTGGTGGTGCCGGAGATGCCGCTCCGGTACTGCGCCAAGAACCTGCTCCGCGCGGAGCCCACGCCGCTGTACAAGTTCGAGTGGCACCTCGAGTCGGGGAGCTACATGCACGTCATGTGCAAGGCCAGCGGCAGGGTCGTGGCCAGCGTGGAGGTGCCGCCGTTCGTGACGTTCCACTTCATCAACGCGTACGAGGAGACGGACGCGGAAGGGCGTGTGACGGCCATCATCGCTGACTGCTGCGAGCACAACGCGAACACCTCCATCCTCGATAAGCTCCGCCTCCAGAACCTCCGATCCTCCGCTGGCCAGGACGTCCTCCCCGACGCCAGGTTAGCCTATACAACTGCTGCTACTTGGTTGTTTTAGATTGCATTTCTCATGATCGTCGGCGCAATGATGTATCACATGGGCTGACCGTGTCTCTGATGGCTTGTGTTCGGAACGACAGAGTGGGCCGGTTCAGGATACCTCTGGACGGGAGCCCGTTCGGCGAGCTGGAGTCGGCGCTGGACCCCGACGAGCACGGCCGCGGGATGGACATGTGCAGCATCAACCCGGCCCACGTCGGCAAGGAGTACCGGTACGCTTACGCCTGCGGCGCCCGCCGGCCGTGCAACTTCCCCAACACCCTCACCAAGATCGACCTGGTGGAGAAGACGGCCAAGAACTGGTACGAGGAGGGCGCCGTGCCGTCCGAGCCCTTCTTCGTGCCACGTCCCGGCGCCGTGGAGGAGGACGACGGTTAGTAGTGTTCTTGAGCTCGCACAACAATGCATCCGTCTGCGCGTTCCAACTCGCTACCGTGCCTGTGGCTAACATGTCTGGAAAACTTTGGCAGGGGTGGCGATATCGATGGTGAGCTCCAGGGACGGATCGGCCTACGCGCTGGTGCTGGACGCCAAGACGTTCCAGGAGGTCGCGAGGGCCAAGTTCCCGCACGCGATGCCCTACGGCTTGCACTGCTGCTGGGTGCCCCGGAACACGAACGCGTAGGTGGATCGACTCTGCTGGTTGCACCAAGCTCAGCGCACCGACGACTCGATCGCCGGACGTGGACGTAGATACAGAAAGATGGCGGGTTTAATTGCTGGCCTTCTCCGAACGAGGGGAAAACTATACACGTTCTAGTGATGTATAGGCACACGTCATATACGTGAAAAGTACAGGCGACTTGTACGTAGACGTAGCCCTTCCCACCTCGATGTCGTTGCAGTAGTGCACGCGTGTAATGTGTACATAGCTCTCCATCCGGTGATCGAGCTCATAGTGCTGTTCATTATGTAGGTTCCTTAATTAGTAGTGTAGTTATACTCCTTGTTCCAATATATCCTTTTCCGGAATTAGCAAGATTGCGAGAGCCTAATGTGATTTAACGTTTCTCAGTCCTCTTTCAGACATACCAAGTCCTCCATGTCGAACCCCTCGTGAATCTACACCCACCACTCCCATCTGGCACACAGGTGATGCATCCCGTTCTCCTGGGGCATGATTGGTTTAAGGACCGGCGGATTCCATAGATGCTAGCTCCGGCTTGCCAGGTTCCTAGATGCAACAGAACTTATAGTTGGTGTTTGTATTGAGCCAGGTTAGCTTGAGAATATGATTGGTTGCCTACTCAGCTGCCTTTTCTCAGTCTTGTTTGGGTTGCCCTTGCTTATCTTTAGGGACTAAACTCCTCTTTAGTCAGGGACTAAAGTTTAGTCCCCCTCCATTTGGTTCTAGTGACTAAAGGGCATTAAATGAGTTGAACAATGACCAACTTGCCCCTAATTATTACTGCCCCTGCCTTTTTCCTTCTCTGCCTCCCCATGCAGGCACACACAAGCACAGCACACGCGCGAGCGGTGGCGCGGGGGATACGGAGGCGGCGCAGGGGCAGGGTGGCAGCCCGGCGAGCGGTGGCGTAGGGGTAGGGCGGCGGTCCGATGAGCGGCCGGCGGGGGCCGGCGACGGGGCGGGTGCCGGGGAGGGCGGGAGTGGCGGTGGGCAGCCGGGGGCGACGGGGACCGGCGGCAAGGCGGGTGGCCAGGGGGTGGCGGGGCAGGTGCCGGGGTGGGCGGGAGCGGCCGGTGGGCCGGGAGCAGCGGCGGGTGGTCGGGGGCCTGCGGCGGGGTGGGGTGTAGGAGGGGGGAGCTGGTCACGGACGGGCATCAATGAGGGGTATAGGATGTCCAGGGTACCTTTTAGTCCCCATAAGCAACCCGTTGGTGACTAAAGGGCTAAACTTTATCAGTCACCCTGTTTGGCATTTTAGGGGGCATTTGGTTGCCTGCATCAGCCCTCTGCCAGGCTCTGCCGGTGCGAGAACACACGTTTGTTTGGTTTGCATATCTGCTCGGCCAGGCTCTGCGCGTGCAAGATCCCCCCCGCAGCCAGGCTCTGCTGGTGCGAGGAAATGGACCGTTTCTGCTAGGCTTGGCTCACGTGGTGCGGCTAATTAGCCATCTAATGATGTTATTAATGCATTATTAGCACATATTAAATGATATTAACATATTTCGATTAATATTAAGGAGTAATAAGATAAACTAAGAGCTATAAGATAATAGTTTAACCGTAATAAATGTCATTACAATGATTATTTATATATTTTCATCTCATGCAACCCGTCCTCATACGAGCAACCAAACAGATTCTCGGGAGAGATTGGCTCGTGCGAACAGACAACCAAACACCATGCTCCTGCATGCATTGGGCATGGCTCTAGGGAGCCTGGCTGGCTGTGCGAGCCAGGCTAGACTCCTCCAGGCAACCAAACGGGCCCTTAGGGACCAAAAGGGACTTAGTCCCTAAAGTTTAAGGGCAAACCATACAGGACCTCAATTTACACGCACTTTCCAAGAACTTATCGCCGCAACACCAGATCGTTGGCTATGAGGAAATAAGCCTTTCCTTCGTACCTCAGGAGTCAGGCTCTGGGAGCCCTTTTGCACATGACAGGCTAGGCCAGCTACCAAGGCTAGGAAACCAAATCACCATGTCCTTGCATCGCGGGAGCCTCTCTGGCTAGGGCTGTATGCGGGCAACCAATCAGCCCCCTCTAACCAATGGTCAAAAGAATGCGGGTATAGTGTTGTCCTTGAAGGCTCGATTCTTCTTTCTAGGGTATGGTGTTGCCCTTTGAAGCGCATACTACCTTACTTCTAGAGAGATTATACCAACCTTGCATTTTATTGTACTTTTGCCGAGAGGGAAGAGGCAGAACATGCCAAGTACTCCCTCCTGAAATACATGTCATCCTATCATTTTTGGAACAGATTATTAGTAGATGAGAAAATGACTATACCCAAGAAGCTGTAGAATTGCACTTTCGTCAACGAGAGAGAAGAGCTAGCTAGAACTAGAAGGCAGTTATGTGAAGGTACTTATTTCTATATCTATACTATCTATAAGAAAGGAGACAATTGAAAACAATTCTCATCCAAACTTAAATCCCCCCACCCCTCGTAGAGGACCCACCTGGCAGGATAAGGTAGGGCGAAAAGGTTGGACAAAAGGTGGGAGGACGAAAAAACTAGACGATAGAAAATGTTTCTGCAGAAAACCGTCATTTTTTGTTGCCCCGTGCGGCTTCTTACCCGCCTGCATACCCACCCCAATCCCACCCATGAATCACACTCATGCTCCTCTCTCCCTTTCCTTCTTTGCATACCCTCCCCGTCCGCCACCCACTAATCACACCTCCCAGCGATTTCTCGTGCCCCATCTGCCGGCAACCTATCGAGGGGGGTACCCGAGGTAGTGTTTTGGTTAGTGGGGCTCGTTGAGATCAGGAACTTGAAGGTAAACATAGGCACACGATTTAGATAGGTTCAGGCCGCTAAATTGCGTAATACCCTATGTCATGTGGGTTGGTTGGATTGAATTTATTTAGAGGGGGTCCCTACCTCACCTTATATGGCCGGGGGTAGGGTTACAGGTCGGTTGGTTATAAGAATACTAGTCGAATACGACTAGAGGAGTTCTACTCTTATTACAACGAGTACTTTCCTAATCCTCGACTACTTCATATCTTTCCATGTAGACTACACTGTCCTGTGCCATGGTCTCCATGTCAGATGTGTCTCGGTGTACAACCCCATATTTAGGATTATCCAAACATTCTGGTGAGCCCATAGATGTATGTACGACACCATCTCCCCTCCCAGGTCCCAGCCTCCCTCCCTATACGCTCGATCCGCCGTGAGAAGCTGCAGTGGACGACGAGAGCGCAAGGCCTGTCCCCGTCCACTCGCGAGATACACCGCCATCCTCCAGCACGACGTGCCTCCATCCTCCGCCGCGAGGGGTTCCCCGTCCGCCTGTCTCCCAGCCTTTGCGGCGCGCGCCCGCGCGTTGTGCCGCGACCGCACCCTAGACACTCCACCTCCGCTTCCCGCTACCATGCCGCGGCCGCTACCCGGATGGGGTTCATGACACCCTGCTCCATCTCCCCATCCCCTCCACTAAAGAAGACGCGACGGCAACCCCTTCTACAGGCGGAGGCTACGTGGCGGCGGACACGGCCTCATCTCCGAGTGGAGGAGACGCGGAGATGGCGGCTCCATCCCTCTCAAGTCTTCACGCATCTCGGTTTGCTGGTTGCCGCTACTCCTGTGCCTAGCCTCGACAACGCTGTCATCCTCATCCTCATCGATCGCGCCCGGCTCAGCCAAGTGGAAGGTGCTGGGTAATGCGGCTGCGGTGGCCATGGGGAGGCACAGACATCTAGCTACAACAAGACACTCTTGCGAATATGGCACCAGCGTTGGACCTCTAGTCATTCATACCATCCACCCATCACTATCGCATTCGAGATCCACTAGTGCCGCGGCGTATCCGCTAGGGACTGGAGCATCGTCGGCAAGAAGGGCTAGGTTGAAGTAAGTGGTGCTCCCCCCTCATTAATCCAACATGTTTGCTTTTAGTTTTATTGATCTGTTCGTTCTTAGCATAAGTGACCCACCACGATACGAATTGACACAAAACAAATAGAATGATTGATGTTATAGTTGACACCTAGACTCAGATAAATTTAGTGTTTTGGCAGTCATTGATAAATCCTCAACGCCTCCGATGCCACAGACTTCACCGCCATTGTCTCCTGCATCGTCATGATGCACTCGTGAGTGTGGCATTTCCTTCTTTTCTTGTGATTTTCCATCAGCTGCTAAGCTTCCGCTTAAAGCCATTTGGATCATATCAAGGTGCTACCCTACTTCACCGAGGTCTGTGGGTACCACGGCCCCCAACTACATGATGGTGAGTGTTGACTACTTTGCATTTGTTAAAATTGTTATGCAAGCTTGGTATGATTCAATTAAATTGGGCTTCACCTAAGGTTGGGGTGTTGTTCAGTTTATTTTCTTCTTTTTGATCAGTGAGCTAGCTAATAATTGATAATATTATGAGCTCGCAAAAGTCATTGTGTTTTTTATGAGCTGAAGACCATGGGAGATCATGTTCCTGAGTTTCTTTTATTTCTTTCTGAGGTGCTTCATTGAATTTGGTACTTTGCTGGACCAGGATGGTGGGCAGGCCGCTGGAGCAAGCTAGAGGAGCAACACTTGAAGAAGCAGTTAGAGGTAATTAACTAACCAATTACTCTAGGGTATGATGCTGCCATGCTGGATACATTGATAGTTCAGTGTTTTCAGTTTAGTGATTTGATACAGGCATTGGTCGGATCCTCTTCGGGTCATTGCGCAAATTGGGTTGGGCAGCAGCAGCAGCATCAGTTCGGAAGGGATGCATCTTGGTTTGTATAAAATTGGTGTGTGCTTGTAGGCTTATGTGAATTTGGTTCAGCAGTAGAAGTAGCATCATTTTTTAGTTCTAAGTGAATTTGGTTGGTTACGCTACATCTTGGTTTGCTAACTCGAAATATTTTTGAGGTAGAGAATGGGAGGAATATTGTCGAGGTGGAGATGACCTGATCAAGACCATAAGCGAGGGGTAACTGTGGGAGAACAGGACTGGCTCCAAGTCCAAAAAGAATCAACACCTTCTTGTTGTCATTGGAGTTTACGCTAGTTTTGGCTCCCGTCTCAAGAGAAACGAACGTCTTCTGCGACTTCTAGATGTTAGAGAGGTTTGCCACTCTTGTTCTTTTGGTTTCTTCAGTTTTTAGTGATAGAAATATTATTTCACAGTAGAGAGTATTTGAAGAAATTCATTGTGATAGAAAACTACACTGATTTTAAGAGTTGAAGAGGCTACACAATGAGTTGATTGAATTTGCATGATAAACATGGAATAGAAAAAATTTGCATTATGATGTCTACTACCACCCTGCAAAGTATCAAATTAAAATTCAAGTTGTGTATGAACAAACAAAAAATATAAATTGCATTATGGGGTAAGTTAAACCAAATAGGTTCACTGTTCAGTTTAATGCTCTTAAGAACTATCCAGTTTTAGTTTAGCTCGTTTCCCGGGTGTCGTAGTTCTTGAATGATCTTTTGATGAATGATTAATTGAATCAGTTAGTGTTCTGATCACCTACTAGAAATGTAGGAGTATTTCACTGTAGATACAAAAAAATTAGTCTATTTATTTTCAGGCGTTTCCCGGGTGTCGTAGTTCTTGAATGATCTTTTGATGAATGATTAATTGAATCAGTTAGAAATGTAGGAGTATTTCACTGTAGATACAAAAAAAATCAGTCTATTTATTTTCAGGAATAGGAGAAGCAACAATGATGCATCAAAATGAAAATCAAGGATGGCTTGTGTTTGGAGAAACTAGTCTAGTCGTAATCTTTGATGGCTAATAGACCTGCCTACACCATTCATCTAGAGGTGAGGATACCAGATGCCTAGAGGTTAAACTGAAATACAAATTAAAATGGCTAGCTTTAGTACATGTAAAGTATAATATTAAATATTTTTTCCAATATGAAGGATGCTTGTACAGAATATTGTGCCCTGCCACAGTCATGCCATCTCCAATATCTTTCTAAAACAATATTCAGTTTTCCAAAACTTGTTGGACAATGGAGAGTTCCTCATGGAATATCTCAATTGCTCTCTGATTCTTCACATTTGTAGGCTTATGCTCTCTGTCACACAGAAATGCACAATTAGTGGAGCTTTATTATTTGTGGATTTATTGGAAGATAGTGTTGAAAATGTGTCTACTTGTTCTAGAATTAATGGAGCTTTTGATCAATTTATCTAGCCTATTTTCAAATTATTGAAGGGCAAATCCATATAAGTAATTAGTTTAGCACATATACATTTTCTTTCTTCAACAAATTTTCATGCAACAACAGTCTGTGCTGTGATTATGGATGGCAGACCATGTTTTCTGAACATTCTTAACTGCTAATTACTGCAATTTTTTTCTCTTAGCTTTGAAGATTTTTGTAGAGACTATAACTACAATTAAAGAAGGAGCAATTTTTTATCGAATCTTTGAACTTCAATATTGACCTCCCTATTTCTTCCACAACAAACAATGCTATTTGCTCACCTTTTGTGTATTTAGCATGGTTGTATATTCTTCTTTAAGAGTAGTTCATTTTCACAACAATCCATGCATTGTTCACAATTATTTTGATTCAGGATTGGGGTATGTGGTAATACCTCCAATGGCTCTCTGAATCAATATTCACTCACAGAAGTCCAACAATAAAGAGCTTCTGCCTGAATACGTCGAATTGCTCTCTGATTTTCATCTTGTCATGAAAATGGATATGAAACCTTTGAAACATCTGAAATAAATTCCATAAAGTTGTTTCCTTCTCATCTGATCATTGTTGTAAGATATTCCTGAGAGGGCGTGGTTAGATACTAATATGATACAGTTAATAATTTCCAATTTTTCAGTTGACTAATTAGTATTGATTCCTTTGTATTTCCGCATGTATGTACGAAAATTATATTAATACACATTTTGCTACAGATTTTAATGACATATAAATCTTCATGCATTTTGTGCAGGTATTTCCTCTAGTTTGTTGGTTCCAAGAATTGGGCTAGGTTAGTCACTGCATCACACTCAGCAATCATAGTTTGTTTGCCTTTAAGATAAGAGGTATATATCTAGTTAACAAAAATAAAAATATAGTATACTAAATGCAGCTGTGATGGATTAACAACGGTTTGTTTTTGTTGGTAGCATGGAAATTTAATGCACTTTGTTACCATTTTGAGATAGTTCCTTATACATCAATAGCAATCACATAATGTACTTTTCTTATCCTTTGTGTTGTTAATATAATAATTCCTTTCATTTATGCAGGCTCATACTTTTATGAGATATGTTCAGTTTTGTTGCCATGCTTTACTCCTTAATTCACAGTATGGAGTATGACATTCCAAAAGCAAGGAAGATACTCTGATATACATGGACCTATCAGGTTTTATTCCTTCTCAATGACAAGTTCCTTTTCAAAAGGTTGTAGATTAACATTTTAGTTCGTAAGCTTCTTTGAATCCTCTTTTGTTTCTTTTTCTTGATGCCAGGCTCTACCCAATTCAACAACAATAAGAATGGTTGAAATATTATTATTTTTTATTTACTTATTAGGTGGCTGTCAGTGCTGTAACCATTAAATGAGTGTTTTTCTATGTAAGCTATTTCTGCATGTTCCAGTCTTGTTTTTTTGAACATGAGAAGAAGCTTGTGGCAGTGCAAACTTGACATTACACAGCAGTATGACCTGTATGTGTTCTAGGAGAAAGCCAAGCTCCAATCGTTCAAAAAAAAAAGAAAAGAAAAGAAAGCCAAGCTCCATGTTGGAGTTAGAGGCTCGCACCAAGCCACCTGCCCATAACACCCCTTAGTGTTAAGTCCCATCGGGATGCTTGCTGCTTGCTGGAATTAGGATGTTGATTTGATCTTATCACAATGTTAAAACTGAAGTATGATGTTGTTTCTAGTGTTCAATTTAGTTTAGTCATCCAAAGGCCTAAGGTAGCTCTCTAGATGCAATTTCTTCTTGTATCATTTTTTTTGGGCTTGAACACGCAAGAGATAAGAGAAGGTTGTAATAGTTCTTTTTTATCATTTTCACAATCAATAATTCTATTGGTTGTTCAACTATGCAATTCGAATTTATTTTATTTGAGTTAAATTATAAACTTTGTCCACTTGTTATGCCTTTTTTAAATCTAGATGGTGGTTTCATATAGTAGGTTTCTGCATGAAGCATGATGAGAAAGTACACTACAACTTCAACCTGATGCATCATCTTTACCCTGAATTTTGTGGAATTTACTCTTCTTTTAAAATAGCATTCATAAAATGATCAAGGAAATGGAAAAAGTTCACATTCTTTATAAAACTCCTTTTATAAATAATGTTTATAAATAATAAAAGGTGTATCATATTCACCTTTTTATTCTGGGGGTAGATGAAGAAAGGTGCTTGAGAGAGGAATATAAATTTTTTTGACCAAGTAGTATTTTGTTTCCTAATTACTTTGTGATATACTTTGTCATCTGCATTTTCAAGGAACATTTATGATATTGATGGAAAAGGTGGCGAACAAAGCACCAGGGAGTGGCTATCAGAAAGTGCAGATTTATTTTGTGGCTTTATTCGAGTTAAGGACTCAACATTCTATGATCATGGATCATAGGCATCTCCGCATCTACAGTCTATTTTAGGACATGGTGGTTAGGATTTAGAGGTGTGGAACCTCTTGACCTGGCTTTGTGAATGACATGGAAAGAGTAATTGTGTCAAAGTTTGGACATATGTATGTGTGCCTTTAAACTTCTCTGTTGTTTGAATCTTGTGTGTACATAGATACCGAAATTTGTATTGTTTTATTCTTATGTTGTTCGGGTACATGCCTCTAATTTAAATGGAAATATTTTAGGGTCTGTTTGGTAGAGCTCCATCTGATTCTGATTCTCTATAGGAGCTAATTCTCTGAAAGAAATGATTCTGTGGCTGAAAGTGATTCTCTTTGATTCTCTAGCATGAACTCTTAAACTTAGTATGGAGAATCACTCAGGAGAAGCTACTTTTTCCAGCTCCTAGCCTCTAAGTTCATTTTAGAGAATCACTTCACCGAATCAGCAGGGAATCACTTCTATCTGAAAAACTGTTTGGCAGAGCTCCTGGTGGATTCAATAGAGAATTAGCTCTGAGAGCTCTACCAAACAGAGCCATTCAAAGTGTTGTGAGAAAAATATCAGAATATTACGTAGTGCTGTTGAAATTTAGGATGTTCTTAGGATTCTTGCTTACTAGAATTTTAGAAATCACGTGCACTACATTTGAGGATCTGTATAAATCATAAGTTAAGTTTAAAAAAGATACATGCAAAATGGTATGGATTAAGTTTTTGGATACTGCAGTTTCTGAATAAAAATTCTTGCTATCAAGTTTTTTTGAAAATATGTTCTCACCATATGTACATCTTTGCTAAAGATATAAAATTATTGTTTACTAGATATTTTATAAATATAAATTCTTGTTTAATGATTCCACTGGAGGTGGAGGTAGAGTTTCATTATGAATTGCTATATGTTATGATTTTTAATAATATAGTAAACATTCAATAAATGGTTGGGACCGGGTCTGTGTTGTGATGGGTCTTGTAATGGTTTAAGTGAAAGGATGCAAATAAGTATTATAGTTAATTATGATTATGATGGAATGTTGACATATCAATAAACATCTTGTTTGTAATTCTTTTTTATGTCACGTGCGTGTCGCATGTGCATTTCCACTTGTCCTTCGTAATAGTTCACATAATGCCGTCCATTATCTATCCATCAGCTTATGCACATTTTAGCTTCCTCAATGCCTAGCAGACGGCCCAGCTCCGGTTCTCAGCCCAAAACAAAGGCCACTTCGGGAAAAGAAGAGAGGAACGCAGCCGCCAGATGCATTTTTGGCGCGGAACGCAGTTTTGGCAGGGGATGTGTGCTCCTCCGGCCTCCGCTCCCGTTCGGCGCTAACCTTCCCTCAGCTCTTCGCTCGTGTTGACGGCGCGGCGAGCTTGTGCTTGACGATCGCTGGGGTGCCGGCAGCATGGCCGTGATGCTATCTCAGAATCGCGCCTGCAGCAAGTCAATTGAGATCACCATCTATAATGGGTGCACAGCCGATTGAGATCACCATCGCTGGGGTGGCGGCAGCATGGCCGTGATGCTATGATTATTTTTTTTCTTTACTCTATCTTTTGAAATCCTGAATTATTATTGTTCTTCAATTGGGATTGAAGTTGTTCTCAATGTCATTCCGGTCTCAAAATAACCCAAAGTGTGTTTGTTCTGACGAGGTCTCTCCCTCTTGAGTGTTTGTTGGATTTTCGTCGGAATCCGACGATACCAAGGGTTCCGTTTTCATAAAGTCGCTACAAGGTGTTCCGGCGGGCGAACTGCACGTGGCGTGCTCGTGTGACAATCCGTTTTTTCGTCAACGCTTCTCATTTATGAATCAAGGATGTCTATTGAGTCTTGATCATATATACAGTAGCAACCAAATGGCCTACAAATTCACGTGAGCTCCCATGTGCAGCACATGGTCCTGCAGTCCGCATAGCAGTGAGCAGTAGCGCAGCACAATCCGCACGCAACCGCAACACAACACAACAACGAAACAAGCATGGCGGGCTATCTCTCCACGCTGCGCGCTGCTCCTATGCCGTCCTTGTTCTCTTCCCAACACACCAGGCCCGGGCATATCAGCCTCAGCTCGGCGGTGGCACGCCGTAACCCCGCCCTCTCAGCGAAGACGACGGGCTCGTCGGCGGCGGAGGCCGCCGGAGACCGCGCCACGAAGCTCTCGGCATGGACGAGCGTCCGGCAAGAACGGTGGGAAGGCGACTTGGCCGTCGAAGGGCACCTCCCTCTTTGGCTGGTACAGTCCCTCTTCCCTACCTAGTTTCGTTCCTAATAAAACGCTCCGATTTCACTTGCTTGAGCTGAGCAGCATGCGATCGATCAACACGTCACATGAATGTGCTTCAGAACGGTACGTACCTGAGGAACGGGCCAGGGGTGTGGGAGGTAAGCGGCGACGGCGCGCTCGACCACCTCTTCGACGGGTACGCCATGCTCGTCAACGTCTCCTTCCGGCGAGGGCGCGCCACCGGCGCGCACCGCCAGCTGGAGTCGGACGCGTACAAGGCCGCCAAGGAGCACGGCCGCCCGCTCCTGCGCGAGTTCGGCCACTGCCCCAAGCCCGCAAACCTGCTGGATCGGGTGAGGAGCGTCGTCGGGCTCGTCAGCGGCAGGGCGCTTACGGACAACGCCAACGTCACCGTGGTACCGCTCGGGGACGGCAGGGTGATGTGCCTCACCGAGACCACCAGGGGCTCCTTCCTGATCAACCCGTACACGCTCGGCACGGTCGGGAGGTTTCGTTACGTGGACGTGTTGGGTGGCATGAACATGTTACAGTCCGGGCACCCGATCGTGACCGGCTCCGAGTTCTGGACGCTGCTCCCTGATCTTGTCCGGCCAGGCTACCTTCTCGTGAGGATGGCGGCCGGGAGCAACGAGAGGAAGGTGGTAGGGAGAGTGGGTTGCCGAGGAGGGCCGACGCCGGGGTGGGTGCACTCGTTCGCCGTCACGGAGAACTACGTCGTCGTGCCGGAGATGCCGCTCCGGTACTCGGCCAGCAGCATGATCAGGTCTGAGCCCGCACAGTTCTACCTCTTCGACTGGCTCCCAGCGTCCGGGAGCTATATGCACGTCGTACGCAAGTCGACCGGGAAGACGGTTAGTGCCAACGTCTTGATTTGCCAGACTTCTCTTTATCTTTACTGTTAAACGTAATCTGCACGTGGCACGAACATGGATTTCTCTTGGTGTTCTTGTAGGTGGCTAGCGTCGAGGTGCCGCCTTTCATGGCAATCCACTTCATCAACGCGTATGAGGAGAACAGCGAGAACGGGCAGGCAGCCGCGGTCATCGTCGACTGCTGCGAGTACTACGCTGATCCTGCGATGCTTGACGCACTTGCTCTCCACAGGCTGAGATCGCCCACGAACAATAACGCCTTTCCTGATGGCAGGTACAGTTAGTACATACGCATCCCGGCCACCAATGACACTGCGTCAGTTCGCCAGATAACTAAACCGGGTTGCAAGCTTTGCCATCGTGCGATGTCAGCTGACGGTGTCAAAATCTGCAGCCAGGAGCACTATCTGGATTCTGGAATGACAGGTGCTATAAGTGCTGCTATTGATGTCTGTGCAGGGTTGGCCGGTTCAGGATACCGCTGGACGGGAGGCCGTTCGGCGAGCTGGAGTCGGCGCTGGACCCCGACGAGCACGGCCGCGGGATGGACATGTGCAGCATCAACCCGGCCTACCTCGGCAAGGAGTACCGCTACGCCTACGGCTGCAGCGCGCGCCGGCCGTGCAACTTCCTTAACGCCCTGGCCAAGATCGACCTGGTCGAGAAGACAGTCAGGAACTGGCACGACGAGGATGCCGCGCCGTCGGAGCCCTTGTTCGTGGAACGGCCGGGAGCGACCAATGAAGATGATGGTCAGTTTATCTGAACACATCAGACAGTTTGTGTTCTTTTTTTATATAGCTATAAAATCAATCCTGTTGGCGGGCACTCCTCCCCCCGGACCCAGCTTAATTTTTGTGTGTGATTTGATCCGTGTAGGAGTTCTCATATCTATTGTGAGCGATGTCCATGGCGGTGGCTACGTGCTGGTGCTGGACGGGGAGACGTTTCAAGAAATTGCGCGGGTGAGGCTTCCCCACGGCCTGCCTTACGGCTTCCACGGATGCTGGATCCCTGGAAAGATCCGAAGGATGTCGTTACGTTGATCAGCTACTTGGCCGCTAGTACTTGAACTGCCATGGTGCAATTGAAGCGCAAATTTTCAGGAAAATAAGATGTCTGGATGTTTCTCACCTCACTCCCTTCAACCGTGGTCCCTCATCTCCGGCGATATACAACCTTGCCCGCTCCATCTCGTGCGACATTCAATCCGTTCTTCTCCATCTCCAACGACCTCAGGCTCCAGTAAGATTAGGATTACGATTAGGATTTTTGGTGCCTTCAAGCTGGGGCTTCAATGGATGATGGCTGGCTTGACCATAGTGGCAGAGACGCCACCGCTATGGAAGACAGGAATACTACTTATGTAAGGCTAGGATGGAGTACGGAAGATATCAACCAAACTCTATTATTTAAGTAAATAAACTAGCAACGCAATGATGAGTTTCGCGAAGCGCCGCGCGCGGTCGGCTCGGTGCACGTGGTGGACCCCACAGGTCACAGCAGTTGTCCCCGGCTTCCATTCTTTCCCCATTCTTTTCTCTCCTCTCTCCTTCTCCAGTTTCTTCGCCACATGCACAGCAAGGCTCCGGCGAGCGCAGCCTCGTGGGGACCGGCGGCGGCGCGAGGGCGGTGGCGACCTCCCACGCCGTGGAAGGAGCGGCGGCGGGGCCGGCCTCGCGGCGAGCTCCCCAGCCGCCTCGGCGGTTCTTTTTTTTTTCCAAATTTCTTTCGCTACATTTTTCTTTCTAGATTTTTTTTTCACGAATCTTTGCTCACAAATTTTTTGCGCTCCAAAGTTTTTGCTCGATTTTTTTCTGCTTTTTATTCATAATCCTTTCTTCCAAAATTTGTTTCCGGACTTTGACCTTGTTCCTAATTTGGAAGTGCCAAAGTTGCGATTTTGCCATAAATACGCAACTGTACCATTTCGTTTGTATTTGTGAATTATTGTCCAAACATTGACTAATTAGGCTCAAAAGATTTGTCTCGCAAAGTACAACAAAACTGTGCAATTAGTTTTTGATTTCTTTTTACATAATGCCAAAGTTAGGATTTTGGGACTAAATAGGTCCTTTTTCTCCTTTTCCAATTTTTTTGAAAAACTTTTATTCTCAATTTTTCTGTAAATATTTTGCCTACAAACTTTTGAAACAATTTTTTTCTTATAACTATGTTTTCAAAAACTTTTGCGTCATTGAATGTTTGTAAATATTTTTTTGGATTTTTCTGTTCCAAAATTTTTGTCATAAATGTTTGTTTTCAATTTTTTTCGCAAACTTTTCCATGGTAGGATGGGAGTGGTGGGCTGTTGCGTTGTTTGCACGCAATTGCGCCTGTATGACAGCGTGAGGACAGGTGTAAAACGAAAGGGTGAATCCGGCACGGAAGAAAAAAATGAAAAGTTAATGCATGTCGGGGATTGATCGGACTAATACCTCCATCCGGTCGTCAGTAAATTTAACACTAGTAAGATGGCGGTTGACGGCTGTTAGCACATTTAGTTGTGAACCGCAAGCGCATAGATCTATTGTAACTCTTCCCTCAGAGTATTCTCCCAAGGTTTATCAATCCGTGAAACTTATAGCACAAGATCTATTTTAACTAGCATTGTTAGTATAGACTTAGTGCTGATGAGTGATTCAGATCTAATGTACTAAATATGCACAGACAGATAACAGATAGAGCAGAGGTAACCAATTTAGAGCAACCTAGACTATGCATATGTTGTAATTCTGAGCATAGAGAGGAAAGCAACACAGATATGATCTTAATAAAAAGCATTTATAAATCTACACCTCCGGTCCGGCTCCCGAAACCCCCTATCTTACACAAGAAAGATATCGTCACGATCCCCTCTATCAGCATAAGTAGATTAAAGGTACGACAGCAGAACATGTTATATTCATTGGTAGATTAGGCATGCAAATCTTATCACAACGACCTCAAGAACATCCTAGACAATCTATCATCGATTAATAGATTGAAAATCAGACAAACCAATAGAGCATAAAATCATAGAAACTGAACACATCTATTACTTCACCATGAATGATTATACATCACAAGATCACCACCTGGATCCTACCTTGATCTTGATGACTCCTAGCTCCAGAACTCCAGCGTGATCTTCCTCGTAGGGTGATCACACCGGCAGAGGCTTGCCTACGCTAACCCATGACAACTGCTCGACCCTCAGCTCTTCAAAGAGGTGTCCCTCAAACTCCTTCTACTTCTTTCTTGCTTCACGTTGAGTACGTCATCTCCAATCTGGCAGGGTTGGTGGATTTAGGGGTATTTATAGTCCAGAGTGCGCGTGGCAAAAATTGGAAGGCGATGGGGCGAAGGAAACCCCCAAGCCGATCAGCCTGGGAGGGTCTAGGCTGATCGGCCTAGGCCTTTCTTTTACCCTTTCGCGTCCTGCTTCGTCTCCAAGTCTTTTCAGGTGCTCTGGAATCTTCTTTTCACTTGCATGTGGGCCTGGCATGTCGGTAGGATGAGATTGATCTTCAATGACTTTCCAAATCTCCGCTTGATCTTCTCCGATTCCTCTTTGATCCGGAGTTGATCCTCGCCATATCTTCATAAACTTAGTCCCTAAGTAACTTCGGAGGATTGCTTGCCAAAGATGGGCACTAGGGGGCGCTAGAGGGTGCTAGGCGGATCGGTTTGGGTTCCTGTAGGCCGATCGACCTACCCTCTTTTCTACCCTCTTCTGGGCCTTTGACCTTTGTCTTTGCCTGGTTCGATGCTCGTTCAATGCTTTATCCTAAGATATACTTTTAGGCCCAATTTCCTGCAAAACCACAACATCCTCCAAAATACGTTGCATATGTGAAAATGACCGGTTTATTAGGTGTGATCAATAGTTTAGGTATTAAATCTGTATCATTGTTGAAGATAAACAGGGGTAAAAGTGTGTCAATAACGAGCGTCAACAACGGCCCACGCAAATAGTGCAAGTAGCTAGCTTTTTGATTAATGCTAATATTTGGATGTTTTATTTTAAAATAAACGGATATATACAGTTGTGTTAGTCATATATAAACGGATGAATTAAACAGGCTATAGATATGTTATATAGGAATATATTTTTTGATATTTATTGAAGCAACATAAAGATTTATGCATTTTATAGGAATATAATTCATTTTTACATTTTTTATTGGCGATGTACATTTTTATTCTGAATTCTTTTGTTATGATATGAATTACCTTATATTATTATATTGTTTGTGTAGATTGGTTTAAATGGATTTGACTATTTGACTTTTTACATCAACATATTTTATATTATTTGTATTTGAAAATTCATATGTCAACTACTTATATTCTAAATGGGTTGTTTACTTAAGGATTTGTTATTACCAATATCAAGGGCTTTTGGAAAAGCATTTTCTCATTTTTTTAACATAGATTTAGTTTTTTTTGAGCTTCATTTTCATGGACTCTTTATTTAGCTTTAGTACGTCCGAAACCATATTAAACTTAGTTTGTAATTTTCTTGTTTTAAATATTTCAAATTTATCAATATATATTGATTAGTTGTATTCTACATGAACTCGTTGGATTACTCTAGACCGTTATATCATCATAAAATCCGATGATCTATATTCTTTTATTTTTTTTCTAATTAACTTGGGAATATTTCTATACCCTCCAAACGTGGTGGTTTCTGTTAACACAAATGTAATAGGATAATGATGAATCCTTGTCCAGGTTGTTTGAGTAATCTAGTCGAGAGAATAAGGACTTGGGAGCTATTTTACTATGGTGACTGATTTTGGTGTTGCACCGAGAGTGAGGATCCGATGGGACCACTTTTTGAGATTCGACCACGGCAAGGATGGTGCACATGGGTTAAGGGAGAGGTTTTTTGACACAGTAGTTTAGAATGGTTGGGGCTGCACATGAGCGTAATACCCTATGTCCAATGAGTTGTTTTCCTCTGGTGTTTTT
The DNA here is from genome assembly GCF_005286985.2 of Setaria viridis. Lineage (NCBI taxonomy): Eukaryota > Viridiplantae > Streptophyta > Magnoliopsida > Poales > Poaceae > Setaria > Setaria viridis. The sequence goes on along the minus strand of NC_048267.2, from coordinate 36,047,494 downwards.
TTGGAGTCCAGAGAGAGTTATGCTCCACTCTTTTAGTCCTTTTGTACACGTGGGAGGCTGTCGATGGTTATAAACCATCTTATTGTGAACACAGCAAGTCGGTTGCCATCAGCCAAGAGTCCATAGGCTGCCTTGAGACTCGTGGTGCATGAATCCTTGATCCTGCCATGTGTCATCATGTAACCTCCCGGGATGCATATTGACATCTCCCGAGATGCGACCCTCTCCCACCATCGTCAATGTGAACATGCCTCAATGTACTGCATTGTGCCTAGGAGCTTGATAGGATACGTGAGGGGGACTTGCCATCATGGCCAAACCACTCCTCGCCTGTCATGATGTCAGGTTGAAGGCCTAGGCAGTCATTCCCTCAAACCGGCCGACCTTGGTCTTTCCCGTAATCTTGATGTCTTGCATGGAAGGCACGCCTACTACAATTAGACAGACCCGTCTTCAATCTACCTATCCATCATGTCACCCACGAGCGCTTTTTTCTTCGAGCCGAAGGCAAAGGCCACTGCCCTCACCCACCCCCTACAATGTCAACCTCGGGGCAGTCGGGCTCCCGGGGTCATTCGTGGGCCCTTCTTAGATTCGGGGGCTATGCGGCGGGAGACCCCATAGGGCCTCTAGGTGCGAGGACCCGTGACCTAACTACTAGGTGGCTCCTTGTCGTGTCCCACGCTTCCACATGACCTGGCGGTTTAAGCTTCTCCTTGAAATGTATGCGGAGGACCCTACTTCCCTGACGTTGGCAGCAGCCCCCGGCCCTACTCCTGGCCGATGATTTCAAAGGTGAGGTGTTGGGCCAACTACTTCTCGAGGTGCACAACACGTTGAACACCACTCCGTTGCGCATGCGACCATCGAAATCACATGATGGTTCCGATCCCCCATGTCATGCGACACTATCACGCTCGGTTCGTGGTGGGACCGTGCTCATTTTTTCGGCATGCGGTTTCGAAACCAAAGAGGCACATCGCCTGCTTATAATTCCAAATCGACAAAGAATGTTGTATTTTTATTTAGTCAAATTTCATCCTTCGCGGGATATTTTTTATAACATTATTTATATTGATTAGTTTAGATAAATTTGATTATTTATTTTTTATACAAAAATATATTTTCTTATTTTGAAATTTAGATATTAATTAATTCTATGCAAAATGGATTTTACTTAAGGGTTCTGATTACCAATATCAAGGGCAATTGGAAAAGCATTTGCTCATTGTTTTTTATCATAGATTTAGGTATTTATTAGTTGTAGTTTGGCGTGGACGCTTTCTTTAGCTTTAGTACTTCCCAGACCATATAGAAATAAGCTTCTAATGTTTTTTATTTTTAGATATTTCAAATTTATATATATTGGTTAGTTGTACTTGATATGAACTCTTTGGATTACATGGACTGTTATATCATCTCAAACTCCAACGGTCTATTTTCTTTTTTATTTTTTTAATTAACATGAAAATTTGTAGACCAGCTAAACATGGTGGCTTCTTTAAACACTATTGTAATAAGATAATGATGAATCCCTGGATAAATACTTTTCTGTTAAAAAATTTGTGCAACCAGGTTACTTGTATCAATTGCACTAATGTTTTATTTATATTAGAGCCACTCACGACACTTGGACTTGACCAGCCTAACATTATTTTGTCCAGAAACGACATGTGTTGATGACGCGAACTTCCTCCCTCTTTTACATGACCAGAGACGGACGTGTTTTAGGATGTCATTTTTTCTTTCTTTAGACTTTTTGCACTTAATCGGAATCATGTTTATGGAAAGATGGAATCCAATTCCGGTAGGAATTAGTAGTAGACTTTTTGCGTTAAGAAAATAATGGAATCCAAGTTTGATAAGAAATACCAACTTTTTAATTTTATATGGATTTCTTTAGAATAATATAAACTGTTAGATTTACATAAAATCTAGCGAGCGTATATTCTTCTCTTTTTTCAATTAATATGGGAATTTCTAGATCCTCTCGGCGAACGTGATGGCTTCTTTTAACACTATTGTATTAAAATAATTGATGAGTCCTTATCATTTTATAGAAGAGAACAAACGAGTCTACATATTAGTCTTCAAAGGCCCATACACGAACATATGTTCACTACCGGATACAAGAAGTTTGCCGAGTGCCTCCGGCACTCGGTGAAGGCCTAAAAACACTCGGCAAAGAGTTTGCCGAGTGTAACACTCGGCGAACCGCACTCGGCGAACTTTCCCTCGGTAAACGGTGGAGTTGCCGAGTGTCGAACGTCGGGTACTCAGCAAATGCTTTGCCGAGTGTCAAAAAGCACTCGGCAAACATTTTCGGAAAAAAAAATAGAAATACTGGCCGCCGGCCACGGCCTCGGCCACCACGCCGCCTCGCCCGCCGCCACCCGCCACCATGCCGCCTCGCCCGCCACCACGCCGCCTCGCCCGCTGCCAGATCCATGCCAGATTCGAAGGGGAGAGAGCTGGGGGCCGCCGGATCCGCGCCGGAGGGGAAGAAGGCGGCACGGATCCGACCGGAGGGGAGGGAGCCGGGGAAGGACGGTGCAGATCCGGCCGGAGGGGAGGGAGCCGGGGAAGGAGAGGGAGGGCGGCGGCTATCGGGGATACATCCCCAGTACCCGCAAGGAAGGAAGAAGTCAGACTCCTACTAGGATTCCCCTGTAATCCGACTAAGACTAGTCCCGTGTACTCCTACTAGGACTCCTTCTTGTAATCCGACTAGTACTCTGCCCCCTGGAGTATATAAAGGAGGGCAGGGGTACCTAGCTCGGCAGGTCATACCTCAACACCCAAGCTCAGGACACATAAGAACAACTCCAGTTGATCAATCCCCAAGATCCAATACAAACCAACACATAGGACGTAGGGTATTACGCGATCTAGCAGCCCGAACCTGTCCAAATCGTGTTCCTTGCGTCACCATTGATTCCTTGATTCTCGACGACCCTTACCGCATAAAATACCACCTAGGGTACCCCTAGGCGGGTTGCCGGTCTAAAACACCGACAGCTGGCGCGCCAGGTAGGGGAGCTCGTCAAGTTTCTCAGCGCGAACTCAATGGCACGGTCGTCATCAGGCCCGCCTTCTTCATCGAAGCCGGCGCAACCTTCGTTTTTGGATCCTGGCTCTGCATTGCCGATGGCGCCCGATCGTTCCGGCACCAGATCGTCAACTCCGACGGCGACCTCGGGTTCCACCGCGATTCGAACTCGAACTCCGACGGCGACTCCGGGTCCGACTACAACTTGGAGTCCGACGGCGACTCTGGGTCCAACTCCGACTCGAAGTCTGACAGCGACTCTGAATTCGACTACAACTCGAAACTCCGACTACATCACGAGCCCGCCGACGACTACAGGCGGCTCGCCGATGATTTCTTCGACTATGTCGCGGGCACGCCAACGACCACGGTCAGCTTGCCGACGACTCCGTCGACTACGGGCAGCTCGTTGACGACTTCAACTACGTTGCGAGCTCGCCGACTACTACGGGCGGCTCGGCAACGACTTCGACTACTTCGCTCGGCAAGAAACTGACGACTACTTCGTCATGACGCTCGCCGACGACTACTCTGACCACATCGCGACGCTCACTGACGACTACTTCCACTACTCGTCTCGACTACAAGGCTAGTCGAGGGCGGACTACTTCAACTCGTCTCGACTAAAAATTAGTCGGGGCAAACTTTGCATCACCGACAACTAGTCAGAATCGCCTCCACTAGTCGTCAACAACCGTCATGGCTTCATCAACGACTGTCACGGCTTCGTCAACAATCATCCACAAATCAAGCTAAGTCACTTTTCTAAATTATTTTCCGGCTTATTCTCCGTTTGCGCGCAACACGCGCTCTACTCGCTGGAAACTCTTGCGTGCAACGCACGCTCTATTCGCCGGAGGGCAGCAAACTCTTTTGCGCTACCGCGCTCCCTTTTTATCGCAACAGCGAATTTTCCTTGTCTTCTCTTGAGGTCACTACTCTTCTCGAGTAGTACACGCCTTAACTCGTGAAAGCCTCAGGTGCATCTGTCACGCCTAAGCCCATACACGTATACGAGACAACGATCTCACACACGCAACGCAGCGGCAACGGCTACCCAGAGACTGAGAGCCTAAGCATAACAGGCTAACTACTTGGGAAGAGTATGACTGAAACAAGAGCTTGACTCGCAATCGTGTAGTCTCTTTCTTGTCGCAGCAGCGACTACTCTCACTTTTGTCTTCTCTTAAGGTCACTACTCTTCTCGAGCAGAACACGCCTTAACTCGTGAAAGCCTCAGGCGCATCTGTCACGCCTAAGCCCATACGCGTATACAAGAACGATCTCACATACGCAGCGGCAACGGCTACCCAGAGACTGAGGGCCTAAGCGTAACAGGCTAACTACTCGGGAAGAGTATGATCGGAATAAGAGCATGACACAACTTTCATACTGATCACTGAATAAATTTCAGCAGTTTCAAAATCCTACAAATATGCTACATAATGTACGCATTTTTTCTTTCAGGTCAAGCTTTGGCGACGACGCTTGTCGTGACGCCCACTAAGCATGCCTCCAACGGCACAGGCTAGTTCCCGAACTCGGGGGCTAAGCACCAATCAGTACTCGGAATATCTCCAGTGGCTCAGCTAGCTCCCAGGCTCGGGGGCTGGACGCCACAAAACCACTCGACATGGCTCCAACGACTTACCTGGCGTATAAGCTCGAGGGCTGGACGTCGCAAGACTACTCGAATGATGACCTGAGTGAAGATTCAAGACCCTCGGGTTGATTATTCAATCAATCCAAGGCTCGGGGGCTGACAAGCTACACCCAACAATCGATTTTTTCAAGTCGAAAGAGGAAGATTCAAGATTTTGACCCTCAGCCTGATTCTACGATTCAACCTAAGGCTCGGGGGCTACTCCATATGGAGTGCGACTTTCGCCGCCCTCCATGAAGACTATAATATCATGTTGATCAAGACTTTGAGCACACCATAGCCTCATGGAAGCTTTGAGAAGCATTGGAAGATTCAGCCTGACAAAGTACTCGAAGAGCACCAAGACTACTCGGCGAATATCTCAACACTACTCAAAGACTGCTGCATTCGACTATAAAGCGCTCGGGGGCTTGTCGGGGATACATCCCCAGTACCCGCAAGGAAGGAAGAAGTCAGACTCCTACTAGGATTCCCCTGTAATCCAACTAGAACTAGTCCCGTGTACTCCTACTAGGACTCCTCCTTGTAATCCGACTAGTACTCTGCCCCCTGGAGTATATAAAGGAGGGCAGGGGTACCTAGCTCGGCAGGTCATACCTCAACACCCAAGCTCAGGACACACAAGAACGACTCCAGTTGATCAATCCCCAAGATCCAATACAAACCAACACACAGGATGTAGGGTATTACGCGATCTAGCGGCCCGAACCTGTCTAAATTGTGTTCCTTGCGTCACCATTGATTCCTTGACTCTCGACGAACCTTACCGCATAAAATACCACCTAGGGTACCCCTAGGCGGGTTGCCGGTCTAAAACACTGACAGCGGCGGGGGCCGACGCCGGACGCCGGGCGGCGGGCAGCGGCAGGGCCGGGGGCCAGGCGCCGAGCGGTGGGCGGCGGCGTGGGGCGTCGTGCGGCGGGCGGCGGTGGCAGGGAGAGAGGAAGAGGTAGGAGGGCGGGTGGGGGTAGTGGCGGAGGAATGAAGGAGAGGGGGCCGGGTGCGGTGCCGGGGACTATAAGTCCTGCGCGGTCGGGGAAAAAGAATCGCTGAGTGTCCTAGGTGTGACACTCGGTGAAGGGTTGTTTGCCGAGTGTCTAACCTAGGACACTCGGCAAAGCTATTTTAAAAAAATTAAAAAATATCCAACAGTTTCAAAAAATTGTCAAAAATTCACATGAAATAATATATATTCCCTATTGACTATACAAAAAGTTTTGTAGTCAAATCAAAACTCGACCGTCATTTTGACTTCAAATCTTATGCAATCCTTCTCAACGTTACTATTCTTCTTCTGAAATGCTTCGGTTTTTAAACATCGTACGTGACGAAATGTGCAAAACATTCTACATTTTTTTCCATAGCCTCCACGTATGATATCATCACATCATGACAAATCTCATGATTTTCAGACTTTGCTTATTTTTTTATAATTTAAAAATACCACTACCACACGTTCGTGGTCGTGTTTCCTGAACAAGATGTTCAAAATTTTTTGTCATTTCACGGGTCAGGTCTCAAATTGGGCCAAATAACATGAATATCATTTTTCTACTCATTTTATTCTATAATTTGAATCACTTGCGGTTCAAATTTGACTTATATCAAAAATTTTCTTGAAATACAATTAATTAAATAAATATAGAAAAAAAATTCAAAAATATACTAAACTTTAACATTGAGTACCACATGTTGTATGTGGGGAGTAGAAAAAATTTCAAGGTGGAAAGAGGAAAAAAAAATATTGTTTTGCCGAGTGTCAAAAAAAACACTCGGCAAACCCCACTCTTTGCCGAGTGTTTTTTTTTGACACTCGGCAAACCTACTCTTTGCCGAGTGTTTTTTCTGACACTCGGCAAAGTCCAACGTTTGCCGAGTGTTCTTAGCCCGGCACTCGGCAAAGACCTTGTTTGCCGAGTGTCCGAAAAAAAACACTCGGCAAAAAAAAATACTCGGCAAATTTAAGGTTTCCGGTAGTGGTTCTACATGGAGAACAAATACATCCATGTCTCCAATATATTAGTCGATGAAGTGAACAAATCAATTTATATCATCAACTAGTGAGTCTACATCATGAACAAATTAATCTATATATGAATAAATTAATCTTACATAAGAATAAAATATATCCACGTTGAGAAAAATTATCCTATAAAGTGAACAAATCAGTTTAGATTGCTAACTAATGAGCCTACACTGCAGCTTCATATCCTATGTTTTGTCAACATGTAATAACGAAATTTCACTATTGGAACAATACAAATCATAGCACAGAAATATGAATTCTCGATACTAGAATAATCCAAAACATACCATGGATAAAATCTTATTGTTGGGTGAATATAAACATATATATCAAATAAAACAAGGATTGTTAACTATTAGAACAATAAAAGAAGAAGTTAACAATAAGTATATTATTTGCCCAAAAAAGTATATTAGCCCAACATAAAAAGTATAGTAGCCCAACAAAATAAGAAGAAACAAAAGAAATGAACTAATGGGCCAGCAAACAAAACCAGCCCAAAACGCTGTGCCTCCCCCCACAGAATTCTTCTACAAAATTCTTGACACCAACAACAACACAAAAGGGTGCGACAGTTGACAGTACACGGCGCCTTACTTGTCTCCCTGCACCGCATTTGCCACGCTGTTCATTGGCCGATTGGCTACACATCCATCACCCGATCTCGTCACGGTGAGGTCGCTCTCAAAGTCTCAAACGTCGACCGTTCTCCAGCAGCGAGACGGTCTACATCTACATAAGACCATAAACGATGCATACCAGTATACCATGCACCACCATCATCAATCCATCACCACCCAGATCTGAGACGATCAGATAACAAACAGCTCAGCCAAGGCGATAAGCATGGCGTTCCATCTCCCCACGCTCTACGCTGCTCCTAGCACATTCCTCCTCGTCTCTTCCCCTCACTCCCGGCAGACTAACTCCATCCCGGCAACAGCGCGTCGTCATCGTCGTCGTAACCCCGCGCGCCCCGTGAAGGCGACCACGTTGGCGGAGGAGGCCTCGACAGACTGCGACGACACGAAGCTCTCTGCGTGGACCAGCGTCCGGCAGGAGCGGTGGGAAGGCGAGCTCGCCGTCGAAGGACGCCTCCCTGATTGGCTGGTACTACTGCCGCTAACGCTTCTCAACAAACACCTCCACTCCTTGATCGGGCATGCATACGATTAGTTCTTGTACTTACGCTGCTGATGTGCAGAACGGCACGTACCTGCGGAACGGGCCGGGGCTGTGGGACGTGGGCGGCGGCGACTTCCACCACCTGTTCGACGGCTACGCCACGCTGGTCCGCATCTCCTTCCGGCAGGGCCGCGCCACGGGCGCGCACCGTCAGATCGAGTCGGACGCGTACAAGGCCGCCGTGGCGAGCGGCCGCCCCGTCCTGCGCGAGTTCTCGCAGTGCCCCAAGCCCCGTAACCTGCTCGACCGCGTGACCAACGCCGTCGGGATCGCCAGCGGCGCGGTGCTCACGGTGGCGGACCTATAATTTTACCATAGGGTATGCCGGAAAAAAAATTATGCAATTCAATAAAACCATTTACAATTTGATAAATTCAAAGATTAAGCTAGAAACAATAACAAATCATAATATAAATAGTTCGAAATATAGCATAAAAGAAACTTACAATATTACTTGTCTGCTTTGTTTACCCGCCGTTTTTTGAATGACATGAATGTCTTGATTATATCTTCTTCGTCCACTTGGAAGAAAATATCCCGCTCAATGAATGTGACTAGACAATCATCCAAAACACTACCGAACTTATTCCTTGATTTTGTTTTCACTTTAACCATTGCAGAAAATACTCTTTCAACACTCGCTGTTGCCACTGGTAAAAGCAATATCAATTTGAGAAGCAAGTAAACCATATCATATACTTTGTGCCTCCGTGTTTGAACAAGCTTAACTGAGAGATCAACGATGTTGTCTAGACCCTTGAGGCTATCATCTCATCGCATGTCATTAATATAATTATCAAGTTGCAATTCAAGTTTTAGCAAATCATTGTTGGAGAAGTCCTTAGGATAAAATTCAGCCAATCTACGTATCTTCTGTGCATCAAATGAAGCATATGAATTGGAAGGACTGAAGGCTGACATATAAGAAAGTAGCTCCATATTGATCTCATCAAACCGATTATCAAGCTCTTGACTAATTTGATCAATGACACCAATATATACTTCTCTTCTAAAATGGTCATCATTTGTTTGGTTTCGGGCTCGGGCATACCTTGCTGATTTTCCATACGGCACATAATCACCATCCATAGCAGGAACTTCAACATCATGTTTAATACAAAAAGAAGTGACCCTCTCAAGGAAGTGGTCCCAACCATCAGACCTTAACTGTTGCATTTTATTCTTTGCCACATTAACAAGGGAGATTGCATTAAGAATATCTTGATCCCTTCTCTGCAAACACTCGGATAACTCATTTGTGTATCCAAGAATAACAAACATTAAGTGCACAAAGAAAATGAACTCAAAGGTTTCAAATGCTCCAAGCACAAAATGTATCTTTGTCCAATCATCCTTATGTGAAATATCATCACCAAGATCAATGAGCACACCATGGATTGAGGAATACATAGTAATAATGTTGCATATAGTTTTGTAATGAGAGCCCCATCGAGTTTCACCAGGCCTAGGCAAACTCATCTCTTGATTTAATCCACTCCCTGATTCAAGCTCACCACACTCAAGTGCTTTCTTGATATTCTCAAGCATAGCATTTCGAAGCATACCATGACGCTTGCAAGAAACTCCAATAATATTCAACAAGATAGATACTTGATCAAAAAAGCTCTTACAATCAGTATTTCTCTTGGCAACAGCAACAAGAACTAGTTGTCGCAGTATGCTTCTGGTTGCCGCAGTATGCAGAAGAAGACTCCGACCATGCACAGACGCGCTGGCCCTGGTGCGGCGGCGTAGGAATCGTGGCGCGTGGCGGGCGGAGGAATCGTGGCGCGTGGCGGGCGGAGGAATCGTGGCGGCGGACGGGCGGAGGGATCTTCGAGAACTCGAGACGTCGCCTGACTCGCGTGCGGCGCGTCGAATCGTGGGCGAATCGTATTCGTATACCAGATTACCAGGCAATCAGCACGTATAGCTGCGCGTCGCGTCGGAGGACGGGATCACAGGAGGAGTCGTGGCCTCGTGGGCTGGTGGGCCGTGGTGGACTCGTAGCTGAATCTGAATCGTTGCCCGTCTGGTCTCGCACTCTCGCAGGCAGCTGAAATGCTGAATCGTTGCAATCAAGCGTCGTAGCAGCAAAATCATCTCCCGTTGACCTCTACTTACCAGGTAAGTGCTGGGCCTCAGGGTATGCCGTGGCCCACCCGGCATACCCTGTGGGTCCGCCCATGGCTCACGGACAACCCCAACAGCGCCGTCCTGCCGCTCGGGGACGGCCGGGTGCTGTGCGTCACCGAGACCACCAAGAGCTCCATCCTGATCGACCCGGACACGCTCGCCACGGTCGGCAAGTTCGAGTACGCAGACGGCCTCGGCGGCATGATGATACAGTCCGCGCACCCGATCGTGACCGAGTCCGAGCTCCTGACTGTGCTCCCCGACCTCGCGCGGCCGGGACACCTCGTCGTCAGGATGGCGGTCGGGAGCGACGAGAGGAAGGTGGTGGGCAGGGTGGGCTGCCGCGGGGGGCCGACCCCGGGGTGGATGCACTCGTTCGCCGTCACGGAGAACTACGTCGTCGTGCCGGAGATGCCGCTCCGGTACTCGGCCAGCAGCCTGGTCAAGTCGGAGCTCGCCCCGTACTACGCCTTCGAGTGGCTCCCGGCGTCCGGCAGCTACATGCACGTCATGTGCAGGTCCACCGGGAAGACGGTAATAATCTAGTAGCGACAGCAAATTCTGTTGTCGTACGTTATCGTGCCTTGCCTTGAAACGAAATCTACACATGCGTGCATGGATTTGTTGCTGTTGGGTGTAGGTGGCGAGCGTCGAGGTGCCGCCGTTCATGGCGATCCACTACATCAATGCGTACGAGGAGAAAGACGAGGACGGCCGGGCTGCGGCCGTCATCGTTGACTGCTGCGAGCACTACGGCGACCCCGCCATCATCGAGACGCTTGTCCTCCACAGGTTGAGATCGCTCAGGGACGAGGACGTGTTGCCTAACGCCAGGTACGGCTGTCGCATTGTGTCGGTGCCAGCAGCACCGGACAGTTCCTGTCGTCCCGATCCCGAGAGAACTGTTCCTGTCTTTTCTCGTCTCTCGAGAGAACAAATTAACGTGCCGCGCGCGCGCTCTGCCTGCAGGGTGGGCCGGTTCACGATACCGCTGGACGGGAGCCCGTACGGCGAGCTCGAGACGGCGCTGGGCCCGGAGGAGCACGGCCGTGGGTTGGACATGTGCAGCATCAACCCGGCCTACCTCGGCAAGAGGTACCGGTACGCCTACGCCTGCGGCGCCCGCCGGCCGTGCAACTTCCCCAACACCGTCACCAAGATCGACCTGGTCGAGAAGACGGCCAAGAATTGGCACGATGAGGGCGCCGTGCCGTCCGAGCCCTTCTTCGTGGCCAGGCCCGGAGCAACGGACGAAGACGATGGTCAGTTTGCTTCAAAGTTGAACGCGCTATATATTGGGCTACTCGGCTTGATTTTGTTTAATTTCTAACTTGATCTCTGTATGCAGGAGTGGTGATATCTATTGTAAGCGCCGTCGGTGGAGATGGCTATGCGCTAGTGCTGGACGCGACGACGTTCCAAGAGATTGCGCGCGTGAGGTTCCCCTATGGCCTGCCCTACGGCTTCCACGGTTGCTGGATCCCTGACAAAGATCTTACCAGGCGTTTTGATAGCAGTGTACAAGTTAATTAGCTACACGGTGCACCAGTATGTAAACAAATGTTCCTTCTGCAGTAGTGAGGGATGTATCGAAACTGTTGGATTTTAATCCAATTGTCAGAAAAGTGGTATACTTCACTCATGAAATCTACTAGTAGATGAACAGGTAGTTTCATAATAAAATGGAGTTTGGTTCCATTGACCCAATTGGTACTTTGTGAAGGATTCAGTGACTAAAGGCAAGTCTGGTTGTAACTAATTTCGCTACGATGTAACTAACGTTAGTCTGGAGATGATTTTACGGGAAGAAAATTTTACTACCTATCCTTACCACAAACTAGAAAATTAAGCAAATACTCCCACTGCACCGTCCAAAATTCTAGACTATTTTGATTTCGTAAAAATAACTTACAATTTTAAATGGAGGGAGTAAATTAGAGTTGGGCTAGTACAACATTAGTTTAAGAAAAATTACGATGGTAGAACATAGATGCCACGAATAAATAACACAAGGACACTTGTTGTGGGAAAATTTATTTTCTTCTTCTGATTGAATCGAAGGCCATCTGAGCTTTGCTCTTACTTATTTATATGCAGATTTCTTCCATTTTAAATTGTAAGTGTAATTTTTGCAATACATCTTGGAAACGAGTTATGTCCAGATATAGAAATATGCATCTAGGAGGAGTACGCGGAAAAGCCACCTGCATGTCTCGCACGGGAAAACATGGCTGTTCGATTTACAGCACGCTCACATCCCCATCTCTCCCGTCCTGGTAATCCCACATGTGCTGCTCGAATCCCCAGCTCGTTTTTCCTGCTGCCGCCGCTGCTTCCTTTGTCCACGGCCAGTCACTGTAGCTATGTCCAACATCAAGACGTCATTTTTTGATACTCATCAAGACGTCATTGGTGCTCACAAGTTGCTGTCACGTTCGAATCCAGACCTCGTGACAAGGATCGTTCCTCTGGCAATCTAGTCGCCAACCATACCCAGATTTTTTTACCCGTTTACTTCCAAAGACACGATTATCACGTTGTTCGATCATGTCCTTCTCTAAACACGTACCTGAAGATCGGGTAGTTTCCGGCTTTCCTCCAGTATCGAAGCTTGCCAAAGCATGCCCGACCTCTCGTGTCATGTCACCGTCTCTGACCAGGCCATGCGATCGAGGTGTAGAGCGCGCCGATGTCCGGAATGCAACGCTTGGCGCCATGGAATTTTGGCTCCCATAGCACATGTCATATCGAATGTGTACTAATTAGAGTATTAAATATAGACTAATTATAAAACTAATTGCATAGATGGAGTCTAATTCGCGAGACGAACCTATTAAGCTTAATTAGTTTATAATTTAATGAGTGATGCTACAGTAACCATTTGCTAATAATGGATTCATTAGCTTTAATAGATTCATCTCGCGAATTAGCTTAGGGGTTCTACAATTAGTTTTATAATTAGCTCATATTTAGTCCTCATAATTAGCATCCGAAATCACATGTGCTAAAGTTAGCACCCGGTATCTAAATATCATTGCAACAAAAGGCCACGAGGGCACAGAGTGGAAAGCAACGCAGGCAACAAGCGGCCAAAAGGCGACCGGTCAACAACAGCCATCTTCAGGTATACTCCCTCCGTCCCATTTTAAGCACAGAATAAAAGCACCAACAGGTAAGAGTATGTGTCCCAATATCCAGCATGTGTACAATATATATGGGTCCATTTGTTAAAAAAACTGAAGCACCGAGCATTGACCTGGAAGGCTGGACTGCTGAAAGCCTGGAATGCTCTGGACTCTGGGACGCACGTCACGCACCACTGCTCCGCTCGTTTTTGCACTGCTCGTTTCTCCAATCTTCTCACCGCTAGCGCCTCCCTCCCCTCTCCTGCTGCTTGTGTTCCACTCTTACACATCCCATCCTCACCGCTCAGCACGCACTCCATCCGCGAGTGTTCCCCGTGCCCCTTGTGCATCCATCGCTCCTCCACCTCCCTTTCATGGCTGACGGCACTAGGTTTAAATCAGTGGCCATAGCGATGACGATGAAGTGGATTGCGCTGAAGTGGATGTCTCCCATTTGGTTGATTTGGAGCTCTTGACGTGTTATATAGTGGGGTGCTGCTGCGATGAAGCACGTTAGTTCAAATTTTGAATTTTTATGCAATGGTGCCACTCTTCTTTGTGTAATAATGGTAGTGTGATTTTTTAATTTTTTTTTTACCGAAGTGGGCAGGATAAGCTCCTACCTATTCTTTTATAATTTTTTATTTTAAACCTGTTTAATTCGCTCCCACGAGGAACCACTAGGTTAGAAGCCTTTTCGTGAATTCTTTTTTTAATTTTGGAACGCTCCCTTCGTGATTTTTTTTTAATTCTGGAACATTCCAGAGTGTAAACGTGGCATATGGAGTGTACTAATGCAATAATTACTGTTGTTTTTAAGGAGGTCTATTGCCTTCAAATAGGAGCAATAATATCGTTTGCTATCAATATTAGTTTGCACCTTGAATCTAAAAATACATTATACTGGGACGGGAGTATAAAACAAAACAACAGGCGGCTACATGTAGCCTCAGGTTGCAGGGGTGGATGCAGCGGCACAGAAGCAGCTGGGCCCGCGTGTCGGCCGTTCGCTCGATGGATGGAAGGATATAGTAAGCTAACAAAGTAACAACCTAACAAGTAACAACACGGAGGAGCACATTCTGAACACAAAATTAAAAACATGGAGGATAAAGGAAGGTCCAGCGGCAAGCAACGAATTTTTATATTTTTATTTTAGTATTTTGAAAAAAAATACAAATTTTAGATCCGAGCATTGTGTCGATTATTTAAGCATCAAGATGATTCCAAATGAAAAAAAATTTGAACTAGATCTCATCGAGATCTACAATTTTCATATAAATTTTATCTCCATCCAAATTTATATGAAAAAGTTATAATTGTTTGAATGTGTGTTTTTGAGAGAAGGGAAATTTCGCCAGGTGGTAGGGTGGGTTTAGTGTACATTCCGCCATTTCAAATGGGTATAGATTTGCATTTTTTATTAGAACATATTTTTTTGCAAAATTCTAAAATAAAAAATTTCCCTGACGGGTGTGTAAACGTCGTCGATGCCGCACCAGACTCCCCAAACCTAATTTTCAAAAAAAAAAACTCCCAAACCGGTTCGGCCCAGCCCTAATCAGGTGCTGCCAACAACAACAGCCGGGTCGGGCAAAGCGGCACACACCACTCCGACAAAAACAAGCCCAGCCCACAAGAGGGGACAAAGCTCGGCACCTGCCGCTCGTCTCGTAAGTTCCCAACCGGAGGATTTCAGTAGAGGATTTCAGTAGATAAAAGATTTACTGACATCTGATGATCTGAAAACCACATAACGGTGCTATTTTCAAGCACTTAAAACCGGCACGAAGAGGTGAGGTAGAGAAGAGCCGTCCTGCTGAGGACGATAGAAAAAGATCTACAAAATCGCAATTTGAACTGTATGCTTCATGATACCAATCGACAGGCACAACGAACCTGGGAACACAACTGGGTAATCAACACACTCCGAATTCAATGTAACGGAATCTTGCCTTAATATCCACAGTTCGATTTCATCTCAACACTTTCATTTGCAGGGGCGTTAGCACTTGACAGCCCCAAGCATTGCACCTCACACAATTTTCACACAACAATTGTCTATAACTAAGTCGAGGAGAGTTCCCTATGTCTATTCTACTCTTCTTCCATGTCGTCAGCATCTTCATCATCTTGCATGATTCTCATCTTCTTCACCGCTTGTGCTGTTCCGCCGTTGATAGCTCCACTAGGAACCTGGATCAAGATATCAGACTTCTGCCCTGTCTGCGCATTCACCAGTCCTCCGTTCGCGTCGACCTTGTAAGTCAGCTCTTCCTTGTTGGGAGAAGCGTCTATGAACACCGTGGAGTTCTCGTCTATCTCTTCCTTGATCAACATCTTGGACAGCTCGGTCACTACTCTCTTCTCAATCCATCTCCTGATCGGTCTGGCACCATAGACCTGTTGAACCACAAAGGAAGAGCACGAGTCAGAAACTCAGAATCCATGAAGGCAGCTGAACCCAGAAAATAAGGTAATCTGTCGGCTGATGCTTTCACATACCGGATCGTAAGAGAGCGACAAGATCACATCCAAGGCAGCATCAGTCACAGCTAAGGCAACACCCCTTTCAGCAAGGCGGACAGCCACATCTTTCATCTGCAGCCGAGCAACCTTCCTCAATTGCTCATGCGACAAGGGATCGAAGATCACGATCTCATCCAGACGATTCAGAAGCTCGGGCCGGAAATGCCTCCTCACCTGCAGATGAATAAACCAGCACGTTTAGCACTAGACTGCACGACAACGACAACAGTGAAAACAGAACATCAATACAAGTTGCATCGACACCACATACCTCCAGCATAACCAGATCGCGAGCAGCCTTCATCGAGTTGTTGCCCACCATCCCGGCAAGGAGGTGCTCAGCGCCAAGGTTTGAGGTCATGATGATCACAGTGTTCCTGAAGTCTACTGTCCTGCCTTGACCGTCAGTCAGCCTACCATCATCTAGAACCTGGAGCAGAGTGTTGAACACTGCCACATGTGCTTTCTCAACCTCATCAAAGAGAATGACACTGTAGGGTCGCCTCCTAACTTGTTCTGTCAGCTGACCTCCTTCCTCGTGGCCAACATACCTACAAAGTCACACACAGTTCCACAGTTCAATCATCAGAATGCCCAACTAGCAGTAATTGGCACCCAAAAATAGGTATAAAGATATGATATGATGCTTACCCAGGTGGTGCTCCGATTAGCCGGGCAACTGAATGCTGCTCCATGTATTCAGACATGTCAATCCGAACAAGCAGGTTCTCATCATCAAATAGCTGCTCAGCAAGAGCCTTGGCAAGCTCAGTCTTGCCTACACCTGTCGGTCCAAGGAAGAGGAATGAGCCAGTAGGCTGCTGTGGCCGCCCAAGACCAGCCCTGGACCTCAGAACAGCCTCTGCAACTGCGTTGACAGCTTCTTGCTGTCCAACGACTCTCTGATGAAGCCTATCAGCCAGCCCAACCAGCCTCTCCTTTTCATTCTGTCCAAGCCTAGTCACTGGAATGCCAGTCCAGCGGCTCACCACCTATAAACAACAACAACAATGATGTTTGAGTACCGCTGCACGCACTTGAAGTGGAAGGCAATGCACCAAATTTTCGCCTCTAACAAGCGTACCTCAGCAATCTGCTCCGGGCCAACAGTCTCAGTCAGCATCAGGTTCTCTCCGGTTTCACCCTCCAGCTTGGCAATGGCAGCATCAACCTCTTGGAGAGCACCGTATCTGATGTCTGCTACGCGGGCCAAATCCATCCGGCGCTCGGCTTCCTGGACGCTGAACAGCATGTCTTCCCGACGTTGCTTCAGCTTCCTGATCTCATCTATCCTCTCTTTCTCCTTGCGGTACTTCATCTGCAGCGGCTGCAGCTTGTCCCTCAAATCGTCCAATTCTTTCCTTACCTGAAACCAGATTTGCACATCATCAGACATTCAGAATTGAACAGAGAAAAGCAGGTGTGCTACTGCTACAGCATTAGAAAAATCAAGATAGCCAAAACCCACCTCAACTAGCCGAGCTTTGCTGGCTTTGTCCTTCTCCTTCTCGAGCGCGTGGAGCTCGACCTCAAGCTGAATCCTCTTCCTCTCAAGGTTGTCAATCACCTCCGGTTGGCTGTCGAGCTGCACCCTCACATTTGCGCAGGCCTCATCAACCAAATCGATAGCTTTGTCAGGCAGATGGCGACCTAGATAAGCGAAACAATAGAAGCACCAATTTCATCAGTTCAGTAACAAAACCACAAGAATAGCAACATGATATCGACATTTTATTCGAGAAATATGAGAAGAATCAAAACTGATTCGCAAGAACACAAACACTTACCCATGATGTACCTCGACGAGAGCTGCGCGGCAACGATGAGCGCACGGTCCTGGATCCTGACACCATGGTGACCCTCGTACTTCTCCTTGAGGCCTCTCAGGATACTGACAGTGTCGACAACGCTGGGCTCGGCAACGTGCACCTGCTGGAACCGCCTCTCGAATGCTGCGTCCTTCTCGACGTACTTTCGGTACTCCTCGAGTGTCGTCGCGCCAATGCACCTGAGCTGCCCCCTCGCGAGCATTGGCTTGAACAGGTTAGCCGCGTCCATGGAACCCTCCGTCCTCCCGGCGCCGAGCACGAGGTGTATCTCGTCGATGAACAGGATCACCTTCCCCTCGGCCTCCTCCACCTCCTTGAGCACGGCCTTGAGCCGCTCCTCGAATTCGCCGCGGTACTTGGCGCCGGCGACGAGGGCGCCCATGTCGAGCGCGACGAGGCGCACGTCGAGGAGGTTGCTGGGGACATCGCCGCGCACGATCCGCTGAGCGAGCCCCTCCACGACCGCGGTCTTGCCCACGCCGGGCTCGCCGATGAGGACGGGGTTGTTCTTCGTGCGCCGCGACAGGATCCGCACCACGCGCCGGATCTCGTCGTCGCGGCCAATGACCGGGTCGAGCTTGCCCGCCACCTCGACCAGGTCGCGGCCGTACGTCTTGAGCGCCTGGAAGCTGCTGTCCCCCGAGGCGGACTCCACGCGGCGGTTGTCACCGCGGAGCTTCTCGACGACGGCCTTCACCCGCGACGCGGCGACGCCGGCCTCCTTGAGCGCGTCGGAGACCTGGGGGTCCTCGAGGAGGCCGACGAGCAGCTGGTCGACGGCGAGGTGGGAGTCCCCGCGCGCCTTCTGCGCAGACTGCGCGCGGCGGATGACCTTGACCAGCGCGGTGGACGCCGGGACGGTCTCCGGCGGCGGCGACTGCGTGGGCAGCCTCTTGAGCGCGGAGGCGACGACGCGCTCGAAGGAATCCGCGGCGGCGATGTCGTTGCCGCCGGACGCGTGCGCGATGGCTTGGCGGAGGACGCCCGACCGGTCCGCGGCCAGCGCCGCGGCGAGGTGCAGCGGCGTGATCTGGGCGTGGCCGGCATCCGACGCCAACTCGTGCGCCGAGGCCAGCGCCTCGTTGGTCTTGTGCGTGAACTTGTCGGGATTCATCGCTACCTTCTTCTACCGAACAATCTACAGGCTAGAACAAGCAATGGTGATTGGGGATTAACAAGGTCTTCGTCGAATTCCTTGCCGCGATTCGCTTGGCGTTTGTGTTTTTCGGTTGGTTATCTGGGATTTGGAGAGAGAGGAGATGGATTATAAGAGGCGGGAAGGGAGAATTCGCGGAGGGCCCAGAATGATGTGGAAGCGGAGGAAGAGTGGAAGACGGCGAGCTGGAGGCTAGAAGGCACTAGAAAGTTCTAGATGATCAACGGTTTGCTGGGGAAACGGCCACGAATAGGGTCTCCAGATACGTGGACGGCCAGGATTGAAATGATGGATACCTTGGATGAGGGCACGTGTCTCCGTACGTTGACGGCTACCGCCGACTTGAGCCCGTTTTGGCTGGGGGATCTCACGTCGGCGCGATAGCTGCCGCCGTCGACAGCGCGGAGCTCCAGGCCTCCCGGAGCAACGATATCGTTGAAATCACGAGTCTCAGTTCAATCAGATGTAAAGCTTTAACATTTCCTTTTGTTATGTGCACAAATTTATAATGCTGCTCGCGTTTGATTTTGGCAAATTGCAGGGAGATCCTAAACATGCTTAGCAAAACTCACATTGCCACATTCTTTTGGCTTAACCTTCGTTCTATAGGTGGTAATCACAAATGGAGATATTAAGTACCAGATCTGTGCACTAGATCTTTGCGATTTAGCAAAAGAATCCAAGTAAACGTAAAGGGTATACTTGCAACTTACTCAGAAACTAAAAGTATAGTATCTATTCAAATATAATTCTTAGATCCAAACCAAAACGAGAAATCAACGGATGAACCTACCAGGAACTAGAACGCTGAGGCACTATACAATATGTTGCATTGCATTGAATATCTGTAAATTGTAAACAGTAAGCAACTTGCTAAGGCTTGTCACTAATGTCAACTTGATATAAACTGGAATCCATAATTCCTAATGATCAGGCACTCTCAGTCAGATCCCTACAAACAAACGCCATCTTTTTGAAACGATGATAAAAGCCTCCAGCCAGAACATATCAAAAATTTCATCAGATCTCCCCTGCCTGGAGAAATGTATCGGAAGGGTGGAATGGCAAAAACTATGAATCACAGGGTATCCCTATACTATGCTCCATGGCAATAATCAAGAACAAACCAATGCTGATATTTCTAGTCTAATTCCTTTTTCGTGAGTTGGTAGTTTTTCTCGGGTTTGGGCACCTTGAGCAAGCCGTGACTGTATCTGTTGACTCCAGCTGTCCAGGACCCCACCTTTGTGATCTCTATTGCCATGGGCTCTTCTTTCCACCGGTTTTGCGCATAGAACTTGTTTTTGAACTCTGCGGTAAAGAAATGAAGTGGAAAGATGTTTAAAATGCAGAACTTTCAATATGCTTAAATCCAAGCAATTTTTGCTGTCTGACTTACAGATTTTAGTTTCAGTTTCCCTCTGACTCTGTTCTTTTGAGGTTTCAGTTTGTAAATCCGAACCATCCAATGGTGGGTTGTGAAAACCTGCATTCAGCAGCATGTAAACACGACAAAATGAATTAAAGCAATAGCGGAATTCTCACATCCAAATTGGAGAAACGAGAAAAAGCACTCCACCTCCTCGAAATGGGTCAGCTTAAAGTGCTTCTTTCCTATTTCATATCTTCTCACTCTATCAAAGCCCTTACCATCAGTGTCAGCAAATCTGTGCGCAAAGGAAAACAAAGGTTAAACATTATTCCCAAATGTATCAATTTAGCCCAGTATAATAAGTTCTACGTGTCGCCGACCTGTAATAGCAAAGCTTGTACATAAGGGAATTCAGCATCGTTGGGGTGCCATGAGCATCAACACGGTAGTTGCCATCCCTCTATGGAAATATGACACAAATACACAACAAACAATGTGAACCATCAAATATTTGACAGAGCCCCCACCCACCCAAGAAAAAAGTCTAGCACAGGACAATTGGAAGATATTTGAGAGGAATTACGAAAGACAAACCCGCAGCTTACAAGGTAATCTGCTTCCTTTATGTGAGGGAATACACCACCTCCTATTCGAACCATCCAGAGGAACTTATTAATATCATCACTTGGGTAGCCAATAAGCCCTGAAAAGAATCATCAGGTGTTAGGGAGTACGGCAGAACTTATTTAAGGCAATTGTTTGTTTCTAGAAGACAAAAATGAATCAACCTCCAAAGACGACAAGCACATATTTGACATCTAAGGAATTTAAGATCTCCCATGCTGCTTTTTCTGGGGATGCCATTGCTGTCCCAACTGTTGCTATGTGTGTGTTATTCCATGTATTATTGTCTACAATAACGGTTCTGTTGGCCATTGCAGTTGTCTGATAACCATAGTCCCACCAAGATGCAACCTGCACAATCAACTCCATCTTGCTGTCAGAATAAACACAGTTAGTGTAATAATAAGAAGCAAGAAGGTGTACCTTATCATCTACGTCTGTGTTATGGCGCAGCCATCCATAAGCTTCACGGAAATCGTCAAAAACATGCAACCCATCATGTGAACGAGATGTCAGCACAATTGAGGGTGCTGAGTATGCTTCTGCAGCAGCCCACACACAGTGGACCTGCAAAACATGGCATCATTTACTAGCAATCCTAATCTAATCTAATGAGAGTGTTATTTCCAGAAGGAAAAGTTCCCTTACCACATAAAACCCAGAAAGTATGATCAGCAACATTATACCCACGGCAGATGGTCCACAAGGCAGCACTAAAAGTTTTTCTTCCGTTCTAGGATCAACAGGAGAACTTCCCTCTGAGTCTTTGCCTTTCTTCCGGTTTTTCTTGGCTGGCTTTTCCTTTGAAACAGCTTCTGAGTCGGCAGGAGTGTTAGAACTACCATCCCCTGCCTTGAATTTGACAGAACCTCATGTGTAAGTGAACAATTCAACATAACGGATAGGGAAAAAAATATGAAGAAAACAATCATACTGTAGAAGAGCCATCATCTGATGTCGGACGCTGAAATTTCATCGATCTTGTAAGGACACCAAAAGCTTCAGATAGAGCAATCCCAGACAAAATGCATGCAGCGGGAGCAAGGACGAGCATAAGCCGGACCTAACATTGCAGTAGCATCAGGATCACAAATTAACCAGCCCAGCACTGCAGGTTGCAAAAGTTCATACTAAAGGCTTACCATTACTCCAGAGAAATACACAGAGGTTACCAAGTACAGGACCAAAAATGAGCTTGCATCAGATAATGGTAAGAAGCATGACTGCAAATTGAGTTGACACATATCAGTCAAAAGTCAAAACCATGGTAAAACTAAACTGCTTATTCAACTAGAAATGGAATACTTACTATGATCCCAGCAGGAACTAAGAAGGCCAGCACATTGATATCCATAAAATAAGAAGGCCAGGTTGGTGGTTGGTGTTCGCTCACACTAGCAATAATAGGGATATACTTGCTTGCATAGGTTCTGTCAGGAGGAAAAAATAAAAAATAAAGAGCAAACAGTCAAGGTGTCAACTTATACAGAAAAGGAAGAAATGCACATTGATTGTAAAATGAAAGTTGATGGCAGGTTCAATAGCTGAGAAGGAAAACAAAACACACAAGAGAGGTCCGCAAGGAAATTACAGTTTAAGTCCAATTCAGTAGAGACAAAGACAGAGGCAAGCATAATTTTCAGGATAATCAACACAGTGCACTCCCATTTCCAGGTTTTCAATCTCAAGCTAAGACTTCAATTTGACAATAAATATACTCTCTTATAGTATCAGATTTAACTATATTTTTCAGTCTACTGCAAATAAAATAAGCTACTTAGACCAAGCCACGCATTGATTTGGCTACATCATTATGACAGGAGATTATGTTCAAAGCTGATCCGCACAGAAAAATCAAGTTGTCACAAACATACGCGCATGTAAACATCATTGCCCTTTATGTACAAAAGGGGACATCTTAAACTAAAAGGTATAGAAATCCTCCCAGCAACTTAAACAATCAATTTAATAGTTATGTGCTCCAAGAGACCAAACCTGATATCTTACTTTGCAACAGAACAAAGAGAGCTCAACAATTCAACTATCAATTACATGTTGATGAGAACTTACGGGTCAAGCAGACTCAAGCTGCGACCACTCCAACCTTTTGTTGGGCTAGATGCCACCAATGCAATGAGAATTGCTGCAACAGCAAAACAAACAGCCCTGCAGGATTCTTGCTGTTAGATGTGTCAAGTGGATATTTAGCAATTCAGCGAACTACATCATGAACAGCTGCTTCATTTTTTTGACTTCTGAAGAACAGTTAATTATTTGCTCAAAATTATGAACCATTAAGGGGTATAGATTTATTATGCATTTCAACTAGTTCCAATGTCAAAAACTTACAAACCAACTGTTATAACAAATGTCATGGCCACTTTGAAGAGCCGAGGAGTTAAAAGTCCTTTTATGTAATAAACCAGAGCGACCACATGGAGGATTATAAAGACCTGCATTCAAAATAACAAGAAAGGATGGGGGGAGGGGCATTAGCTTGCAGCCAAGATTTTAGTGAATTGGGGGAATTAGGAAACAAAGGAGCATGTGTGGGTACACACACAGTGGACATACCAGAAATGATGCAAAGTGCTCTGATGTCATTACTGCATTAAAACCAACAACAGGTACCAATGCTGCCAGAAGTGTGCCAAGCACAACCTGCAAGGTGTTTACAGTTATGAAAATTCTTCTACTCATTTGAATATAAAGATTTGGAATGGCACCGACTTACAAGGGGAGCATAAGCAATATAAAGTCGTGAAGAGTAACGACCAGTCACAATACACAAGAGAACATGGATTGGGATAAGATTGATGATGAATGTGTAGCCTCCCCAAGAACAGACCTGAAAAGGAAAATACAGTAGCATAATTTGGATACATGATATATAGTAGTTACTATAAACATAAAAAATAGCAATCTTACCATGTAGAAGTATGAGAGAGCATTAAGTGTCGCATAAAAGAGTGATCCGGTGTTTAGTGTCTGCAAAATCATTTCAAACCATGTTAAGTAACAAAGAGATAATTTCAGAAAGAAAGAAAGAAGAAAGGAACAGAAGGCAAAACTTTTGGACAGCTCACCTTTACGTATAGGTAAAACGTGAATATTAAAGCAAATATAGCTACAGCTTCATTATCATAGCTGCCAGCAACAGATCTTGAGATGTATGATGGGACCTGCATATTGGTGAGGAGTGATAATTAGGTTATTTATTGAGTGATATTTAAAGGCCAAGAGCATACTGTTAAACATCTAAAAGGGCTGAAAATCGTATGAAAAAGGCTGATCCTAAACATCATAATTAAATGAGAGTGAAACAATAATCCCGCACAAAGAAAAGGATACGAATTCATGACATGATTCTCAACAACAGGTTTTCAGCAATAATCAATGAATGAAGCTCAGAAGTGAGCTTCTCATTTCACCACTTTGCATGCCTTTCTCATGCCAGGAACAGATCTACTTGTCAGTGATAGGCAATGCTACTTTGGATGAATGAGAAAAATCAAAGACCAAAGGGCCCTTTGAAAGTTTCGGACATACAAGCTCAGAAATGACTCCGTACAGCTCTTTTTTCTTTAGTGAAACTCCAATATAGCCACAGAACATTTATCTCAGACGATATTGAGAATAAGCAAACAAGGACTTGAAATGAAAATGGGTTGTTCAGACCAGAATGGTTGAAAAATAATAATTATAATAAAGCATCAACACTTCCGCTGTTACACTCAAAGATTCAGACAACATCAACAAAGCTAACATATCTTTATCTAATTGACTCATTCTTGGTGCACCCACAAAAGAGAGCAGAATAATTATAAAAATCAAGTAAAGATATCAAGGATCTAGTATTTATCACAGACAAAATACATTGTTAATTTAACAGTTACCACAGCTAGGATAGCTGCTGCCATTAAACCAGCCCCAGAGCCCTTTGCTTCCTGGAGAGAAAATAGTGTGATTACTAAAGCACTTCAGTAATCCAGTGTAAGAGCATGGATTTTAAATACTAAGAAAACAACCTTGGTTAGAAGACTAAGAAAATAACCTTGGTTAAAAGGTAAGTTGCCCAGGAAGCATTGGCTGAGAAGATTGGAGCAGTGAAGACGCAAACAGTCTCCACCGACAATGGGATGTTAAGGGAGTTTAGCAACCTATAACAACCAAAATTGATTCATGCTAACAGGAGTATAAATGTATCCAATGATTCCGAGAAAATTCCTTATTTGACACTAGAAGATGATTAAATTCCTTTTTTGACACTAAAAAATGTCCCGTTCCTTATATGACATCGAGCTCTATTTTCTATTCCTTATTTGACATTTTCATCATTTTTGTCACATAATTCGAACAAAACAACCATCAAATCACCTCCAAAATTCATGAAACTTTTTTTGATTATAGAACAAATGAAGATGAGTCCATATTGATTAAAAACGCTCGTGTACCTTTGCCATTTTAAAATTAAAATTCACCAAATTTAACTACTTTTGAAGCATATTTGAATTTTTATGGTACCAAAATACTTTCCAAAAATTATGGAAAACAGCTAATATTCCTCTAGTCATTTACAAAATTATTTTCTATCATAAGTTACATAGAGAATTACAAGGTTCTTTAAAATTTTCCCAAATTTACGTTTCTTCATAATTCTCTATGTAAGTTTTTCTTGGAAATAATTTAATAAGTTCCAGCATCTGATGTGATAAATATTATTTATTTATTTTTATAAATTTTAAAAGTGTTTAGTGCCATAAAAATTCATATAACTTATAAAGGTAGCCTAAGTTGGTGAATTTTAATTTTAAAACCATAAAGGTATAAGTTTCCTTTTAATAAATATGGGTTCATATTCATTTGTTGTATCACTACAAAAAGTTTCATGATTTTTGAAGGCGATTTGGAAATCGTTTCACCTGACTTAACTAACACAAGTGACGGAAATATCAAATAAGGAATGACAGTTAGAAGTCGGTGTCATATTAGGAAGGAAAAATTTTTCAGGATTAAGAAAGGAATTAACTCATCTTCTAGTGTCAAATAAGGAATTGCCTCTTCCTCTAATAGCATGCATTCTCAGGGCAACATTTGCATACCACCATATTGTGCCAGCAGTTAGTGTCAAACCAGGATAGACAGTGCCGCCAATTACACGCCCAAGAGGATACCTAAATGCAAGTAATAGTGAGCATACAGATAACTTAAAAACAAAGATAGATTCAAGTGTTCGAAATCGTACCATGTTCGGTCATCAAACCAGTTCCAGAATTCATATATTCCATTCTTTGACAAAAACTGAAACAAGGAGTGGAATACAATAAAATAAAAATTATAAGTGGCACAACTGATTTAGAAACATTAATACACACTTGCACACATCCAAACAACAATTGCAAATCGGAAGAAACATCCCAGCCATCTATTCTTCCCTATGTTCTGATCATTCAATGCATCCACATGCCACCTTAGATCAAAGCGAAGTGGTTTATCTATCAACTATCCTACAACCCACAATTTCCAAAACTTCGAAGTCCCCAACACCATAACTCGTTGAAGGGACCAGTAACAGCAACATTGCGCCCTGAGCGAGCTCCATAACAAACTGTGAAGTGCGAGTGTGAACAAACGCAGTAGCGCCGCCGAAACTAACCTGAGTGACGCGGTAGTTGAAGTAGGGATCGAACTCGTGGATGACGCTCTCATACTTGATCACCTGCGGCACATCAACGCACAGGTGAGACTGAGAGGGCAAGGGGTCTGGCAAAACCCTTATCGAATTCCCGATAGGATCTAAATGTTGCGGTTCGGGCCGATCTTACGGAGAAGAGGCGGATCGAGAAGGCGAGGACGCCGATGAGGAGGAGGGTGAAGGTGCACAGCACTCCGCCGAAGGCGTCGCGGAGGCGACCTCCGCCCCCGCTCGCCGCCGTAGAGGATTGAGGCTCCGGCATTGCTGCTGAGAAACAGAATATTTGGGGGGAGGAAGAAAGGCAAAGCAGGGAAGAGGAGGTTTATTGGACTTTTCGTGTTTGGACCCTGATTAGTAGGAGTATTTGTCAGAAAAATCCCCTGGATCTTTTCAAAGAAAAAGCATGAGTCATCAGTCATCATCATCAGTTTCATCACCCACAACCGAGTTCCTCCAACTTTTACTGCGGTTTGAAGTTCCTTAAATTTGATTTAAAAACAAAGAGGCCACTTAAGACAGTCCAAATGGACATGGCATGAGGATGGTACTCAACGACACTCATATGAATGATTTTGATACTCTACGGGGTTGATTTTTCTGAAAGAAGTGATTCTGTGAAACTTTTTTAAAATTAGGATGGTGAATCATTTTACAGAGTCAGCAGAGAATCGCTTCACATAATCAGCAGAAAATAAGGAAAAGCTACTTTTTTCAGCTCCTAGTTCATTTCAGAGAATCACTTCACAGAATCAGCGAAAAATCATTTTTTCATGAACAACTGTTTGGCTCCTATCCAGGATCTAACCTGAATTGAGGTAGGCAACCCAGACGAATCAGGAGCACGCATCAGGTTCTTGCACACGAATAGATTACGGGGGCGGAACAGGAGCACCCATATGAACCCAGAACGCCAGTTACATCGTTCTATACAAGTGAAGTCTACAAAATTACTAGATGACGCCCGTCCCCGTTGGCTGTATTGCAGGTGCAGTGAAGTCATCGTTCAGAAAAGGGGCACTGACGAAAACAGCTGAATGAAGTGCTTCCAAACAGAAGAGCAATTGACTCACCAGATTATTTTCTCCTCTTTTTCACAAAGTATACTCCACAGAAGAAAGTATTTTCAAGCAACAACATGCCATTACTTTTTTACCTTCAAAATACATCGATTAACATCCACCCACAGATTCGCGCACACTAAGCTAAAGTACAATGTACGATACATGTATAACACAACTGCTCGTCTAGACCTGACCCAAGATCAATCTTTTCTCAAGTCTGAGAGTTTGAACTGCCAGGTGGCAGCAAGGAACATGATGACAATCCACCAACAAAACCTGCGCTGAACTGTGCTTGAGTCAAGGGTCTTCAAGAATGGCACGTGCCAAATTCGATGCCAGAGCCAATCTCACGGAGCTCAACGCATGGCTTGGTAGGTGATTGTTCGAAAAATCAGGGCGCAGCTTGGCGAGTGACAGCTCTTGCAGCTTGTTGAGCAACAAGTTCGTCTCAGCAACATTCATTAGAGGGCTGGGTTTGCAATTAAGTAGCTCCATCTGGACATAGTGGTGACACAGAAAAAGAATAAAATTGATTTCTGCAGTCTGGCAAGTGGAGACAACTGATTGCTGGCATCCTAAACAAACACAGAAATAATTACTTACTGAATCGTGTAGAAGGGGTAGCCAAAAACGTTGCGGGGTGGATGGGTTCCTCATAAGCTACAAGCAAAACGCATCTATGTGGTCAGGAGAGCGGAGGCAGCAGAGTATTGGCATCCTCTAAGGTGCAAGTTATTTACAATCCTCTGCTGGCAGCTTCAAATTGAATTGCAGGAACCCCCTTTTTCTCATGTCTAATGAGATATGGGGCCTGAAGTGTCAATGTGATTTAAAAAACACAGCTGAAATGTAAGAAATTCACCTGTATAAGAAAATCTACAGTTTGCCGAGCAGCCTCACCGGACCTTCCATCTAAGGCTTGGTGCAGAGACCTCTTGAAATCACGGTACCTTTGCACAATCATATTTTAAGTTGGCATTCAATAATCAACATTGTCATGTAGAGAGACAAATTTGATGTGCAAAGAAAGAAGTACCTGTGAAGGAACTCGAGGCCACCCGCACTACCAATATCAGAACCAAGTAGCTCGAGCAGCCCTTCCCATTGCTGACCATGCAAAATTGTTATGAGTTATATGCTAAAACAACTAGCTGAAGGGGATTCCTTTAAGGTTGTATTGCACAAAGAACAAGCTGCAGGTTATAGCCAAGGAGTTCAGAAAGAAGCAAAGATTTATACCTTAAAACTATCATCTGCGACTGACTTCCCAATGTGTTCAAATAACTGTTGAGCAATTCTGTCAAGACGAACTTTATCATGAGCTTGCTGGAACCAGTATACACCAACTCCTTTTCGCCCATGTTTCCAATGATAAATGCCAGCAACCTAAAAGAAAGCCAAATTTAATTAGATAAGAATTCTTAGGTTAAGCTAACATTGAGTTCAATTGAGATTTGAGAACAATAGAAAATGCAAGCTACCTGCGAAAGTTTGAAGAGTTGGACAGAAAATAAGCAACAACCAAACCACAAGCCATGTTCAAATTTTTTATAATAACAAGAAGTTGTGTAAACATTAGAAACCACATTACCTTCATTATGTTTGTACTAATATTGTCCAGTTCATACAAACGGCAGATTTCCAAAGTCTGTTCACAGAAATCAGTATTAGATTAAAAATAATTAGATTTAAGACACTGCAAAGAAGTATAGAATTACATTACATGGTACCTTGAGTACTAGGCGATTATCTTGTATGGGTTGCTTGAGAAGTAGAATCTCCAAGAGCCCTAGGCCTTGGTTTAGACATGAAGACAGATAAGTCGGCGCAATCTGAGAACCAAACAAGTAAGAGCCAAACAAATGTAGTCAAAAGGAGACATTTTTGCTATCATCAACAAACAACAACAAAAGTTCATGAGTTTATATCATTTAAGAAAACTAAAACAAATGATGTAGCAAATCAAAGCTGCACATCTGAATATTCAGCAAAAAAACACGTGCAATAAAATAGTTCCTATTGACCACTTTATTAGGATCTGCTTCCTATCTAACATGGATGGGCCCATGCTTCAGTAAGCCAGCCTAGTGGCAAAAGGGAAACTAAAAGGGGCTAGAGGAATCAAGGACCGAAATGAGAGGTAAAAAGGAAATATCCCAGTTAAATAATGCATAGGATGCAATCCATGCAGTTGCTAGTTCCAAAAATATATGGATAATAGCATAATGCCTAATGCCTAACAATAATACTGATACATAAAACTAATCTAGTTAGTTGGTGCACTAATGTTACTACTCCCTCCGTTTTTGTTTATAAGGCATGATATGACATGACACGGTCTCCCAAATTACACTTTGACCATTCATTTATCTTATATTATATTGTTTATGGTCATAAACTTATAATCATTAGAGAGTACATTTGATTACAAATCCAACCATTTCAAGTTTACATTACAAAAATAAAAAGATATTGGCTAAATTATTGGTCAAAGATGGTAAACTTTGAATCTTGATATGCGTGTGCGCCTTATAAACAGGAATGGAGGGAGTATGTTACATAACTAACCTGCCAAGTTAAAGAATGAGAGCACAAAACTTGAGCATAGACTAGCCGGTGCAGTTCCTCTATGCTTATACCGCCTAAGTTAGGCCGCTCTTCATGCAACATAGTATCCGCATAGTCATTATCAGCTGTCAGCAGTTCCATAGCATGTGTGACCAACCTACAGTAACAAATGCCCAAATCATTATGATGGTGTTTTGATGTTGAATAGAGATTAATAACTTAGCATTGTCCATCTTACCAAGGACCAAAATGTTTAGTGCATTCTGCCAGCACAACCTAATCATGGAAAAGAAGATGTTACCCCAAGAAAGGATAATGTAAAAGTCAAAGGACCTAAGGAGTATAGAGGATCACATTATGCTCCAACCTCTGGATTTTCTGAAAGGACGCCAATAACGAGGCCTGTTAATCCAGTAGTGCTAGAGGACGGCTTAAGCTGTATGCACTTTTGTGCTAAATGGTGCATCCCTTCAAAGCCCTGACAAAATGCAGATTTTAATACAACATGAAGTTATGTGAACTTTTCAAAAGCATACTTCCTTCAAAAGACCTTAAATGAGGGTATAAGTATAACCTAATAAACTATATAACAAAAGGTAAAAATTTGCATGGAAAAAAAATAAATAGGACAAAGACTCTTAGAGAATTCATTGCCAGAAAACAGGTCCTTAAACACATCACTATGCAGTGCGGCTCGAAATTAATAGCAATTTGTTTGGCCACTGATTTAGAGAAGATGGTTACAATCCACATCTGGACTCATATAGGGGTCCAGGACACAGTCCACGTCTAAAAATCAAGGAGATTAAATAAATGATCGCGGAGGCAAGTAGGTGCTTTTATAAAATATTCTGAAATGGAATTTCTTTCAGGGAAAACATTTAAAGCCCTTTCGATATTAGGGTGAAAAGACCCATGACAGATCTATGATTGAGCAATGGGCATTAAGCAATGCAATTACATCAGCAATGAATAACTCAATCAGCAGAGGAACCACAAAGCTCTACTGCTACAATACAAGGGCAAATGCACTAACCACTGTAAATGGTCTTATGTAAAGAAAATGAGAAGCAAACAGCTCCAGCCAATGGGAGGTAGAAGCAGTGAGTTCCTTTATGTTCCCCATCATAATATGAAGCAAATTCTTCAAACCATCACGGGTTTTTTGGTGACCACACTGGATCCAAAATGCACTGCACTCCAGTTTAGTCACTTGACCTCGCCACTTTTCCCATGCCTGTAAATACAGATACCTTAGAAAAAGCTTTCCACTGACTTGATCAGAAGCCTCACAAATATAAACAAAAAGGACTTGCAAATATGCACAAAACAAAGGCAGATGAAAGGCATGCTATTTGGAGCATTTAGGCTCCATATTCTATTTTTCTAAAAGAACAATTGTGCATCTTTCACTTTTTTATTTTCAAAGAGCAAGAAAGGTCTCTTTTTAGTTTATTCACTGATCTAAGAACAATCTCAAAAGGTAGATAGATAGTGCTGCATAGCAGTCACATCATGTCCAACGAGGAACGATCAGATGGTTAAATCAAAGTGTACCCTATGACTTTAATTTGCAGCCGTGCACACCGCCTGCAGTCATCATGGCAATCATACAAAGGCATAGCTGTGGGAAAACTAGATTCTAGCATGCAGTTCAAAGCTAACAGAGCAAGACAGACTAATCAATTTTTGTAAGGATTTTTCCAATGATATATTGATATGAAAAAAAGTGCTTGTGCTAATGGTATAGAATTGAGAACCAAGCAATAGCTCAGTTGGTACAGCTTCCTAATGAGAGGCCGCCCACCCAGGCTTGAACCCGGGTGCTTGTAGATCGTGTGAACACCTCCCTAAAGTGTTCACTACTATCCTCTCTTAAGTCTTAAGAGAAAATCAAGGGGACGCCTCACCCTGTGATCGAGATTTTTTTTAGTGGTGCAAAATTACTGCAAATACGCTATTTCCAAATTTAAAGGGATGCATTGCTAGAAGAGATGACATCATTTTATCAGACAAACCTTGACAAAATCCGGTCTTGTTTTGCAGCACTGGCCTAATTTACCAGTTGGTAAATTTGGTCTCAAGCGTGGCATCGTTGATACAAGAACAGCAACAGCCTCGACTAATCCATTTTCTGTCTGTAACCAAAGGAAAAGGAAACTAATGATTTTAGGAAAACCAGGTTTACATAAAATCAACCAGCAAGGCAGCAACATAACATCGTGACATATGGCCAAAGCTAAAAGGAATACATTTACTACTATAGCCTCAAAATAACTCCTGAAGGAAATACAATGCCCCAAATATGAGTAAGAAAACTAAAGTACATAAAGCTAAAGAATACATTAAAAACATAGCACAGTTACATTTTCATGGAAATCTTACTTGCAAAATAAATGAGTTCAAGCAGGAGAGAGAGTGAGAGAGAGAGAGAATCAAATCCAAAATAGACCAAAGCAATTCAAATCTTCATATTACAAGTCACGACCTAAATGTAAGTCCAAACAGATTCATCCAGTATTTCCACCTTATCTTCACAATAGCGGAACAAACCAGAGCAATCCAAATCCTCATATTACAGGTTGCCACCTAAAATTCAAACAGATCCATCCAGTATTTCCACTTTCATTTTCAGTTCTTCATAACAGCCGTGCAAGAAAAAGATCCCCAGCAGAGTTACTATTACTACTTATATGCTCCTGTTTCAACCAAACTGAATTGGCTTGAAATCTCAGAAATCATTCATTACACAGCACCACTTAAGTTAATTGTATTTGTTGCAACAGGCTAACCACTTCAACCTAAACAGTAAAATGACATGGAGCAAAATATAAGTAATTCACATGTTTCTATTATTCTACAGCTGGACAGAATCTCAAGGTTCATGTTAGAGTAATTAAAAACAACAAATTCTACAAACACAAAATAATCAAATATCTGGAACTGGAACCCTAAGTAGATCTTACGTATTTTATTCGAAAGATAAACTATTAAAAGAGGAAATAAAAATAACCTCAAACAAACCAGCAACAGCAATGGAATTACCTCACGGTTATCCATCTGATCCAATTGGTATGATCCATGAAACCGTAGCATATTCACCTACATGAGAAACATCTTAACATGGTTGGCATCTAACAAAATCACCAACCTAGCAGAAAATGCAGAAGAACACAGACATACCACGATGTCAAGCCATCCAACCGAAAGTGCTGCTGACAAACCATTCCAGTAATCAGGATCATCTTCAACAATCTATAAATGATCTCACGTTATGCACTTGACCTCATCAACGGGACAACAAGGACTGAAAGTAATACAGATGAATAGTAGTACAAAGTATAAATAGAGCATCAATCAGAAGCTGGGCTAGTCATATGAATACAAGATACTAGGAATCTGTATAAAAAATCTGCAAACCACGTAATTGGAAGATGCCAAGACACTACTCATATTGAAACCAACCTGCAAATTGATGAGCTTTTTCTGGAAATTGCTGAGTTTAGAATACACCGTGCTCTCTGTCGCTGACAAGAGGCTGTCAAAATCCTAAAGTCACAGGAAGTATAATGCAAGAGTCATCCCTGGGCAATGTTAGACTGAAGCGTTGTTGCAAGTGGAACAAGGAAATGGTTTAGGGAAGAGCATTACGGCTAACCAATCAACAAGACGCTCAGGAAGCCAGCTTTGCAACTGTTTATCAACATAGAATATCTCCAACAACTCCCAGGCAGCCCTCAAACTTGTGGGCTTCTCCCTAACCTTTAAAGTGTATGAATTACATTTTAGGGAAGGGTGAACATTTGAAATTGAACAATGTCTTGCAAAAATAGGTGTTACCATGTCATAAGTAAAGTATAAGCATAGCATATAGAGATGGACACCTTAAGAATTGTCTTGGGGTCCTCGATCATGAAAGCAGGTGGAGAATCCGGGTTCCCAAGGAGATTGCTGATGGTTTTGCTGTATTCGAGCACATATTGCCACCTAATGAAACACCATTGAAATCAAATTGGAAGCACAACTACAATATAGCATGCCTTAGCTAACCAGCAAAGGAAACAACTCCTGTGGTTCCCCTTTGCCAAAAGAAGTTTCAACCATATTTTCACTGGTACAGACTCATGCATCAGTGTGAATGTACAAAGTTACAACTTAAAGATTCTACAATCCACAATACTTAGGATATCTGAACTCTTAAGAGTTACATAGCTGTCAGAAACACTACAACTGCAACACATGATGGTAAAGTCAAAAGTTTCTTATAGCATTGTTACATAACAAATTTCTGCAAAAGGATCCTGTGGGCATTAAGCCAATAGCTTGAACAGTTACTTTTGAACCGTGAGGAGGTAACTGTTAGTCTATTAGAACTGGTAACCAAATTAATCATTAACAGTGTATACTGTATACAGCCTCGAAGTAAAGCTCACCATTCTGCGTAATCAGGGACTGAGGACATGCGCGACATAGCGGCAGCATCTGCGAGGGCGTTCTTCCTGCTCTGCAGCAGCGCGAAGGCCGGCACCGACCCGTACTCTATCCGGCGCATCTCTGCCTCGTCAATTTCCTCCTCGACCTCGGCGCCACCATTGCCGCCGGAGCCGAGGTTCACCTCCACCACACTCCCAGCGACCTCCACGCCGCCGCAGCCCTCCGAGTTAGGCGGGCGGAGGCACGCGAACTGCAGAAGGTTGCCGCTGGACCAGTTGATGTAGACGCGGAAGATGGGTGGGGCCACGCCGTGGCGGATTGGCCGCAGGGGTGGCGGCGACGGCGCCCCTTGGCCAGGCTCCCCTCTAAATGGGACGATAGCGCCGCCGCCATCCGTCGGCATGCCGGGCATCCTCGTCGCCGGCCGAGCACGGGCTAGGGTTTTGGGGGCGGGTGACAGCTCCGAGCGGGATTTGGGCGAGCGATGCGCTAGGCGTCTAGCGAAGGGGGTTTTAGGAATCGGAAGTCTCAAAGACCAGTGAAGAATTCAGCTGAAATTGACTCCGTCCAATTATAAATCGTTTTGATTTTTTTTTATTTATAGATTTTTCTTGTACACTTAGATATACTCTTATATCTGGATACATAGATTTTTAAAAATTAAATATTTAGAAAAATCAAATGATCTGAATCAGAGTAATTGTTATTTAAAAATTTTACAAATTTGTATCTTTTACTTGAAATTCATTTTACTAGTACTAATCGTTATTTATAATAATAGCGTTGGCATTTTATTAATTATAGTATTCCATTGTTACAACTTGGTGTTAGTTAAGGTTTATGTTTATTCATGAATCGTGATGTTTTTGTTGGTAATTATATGAGTTGATACGGAACAAAATTTTAATCGACGAGATATATTCTAGTTGTTAGCACTTCTTTAGGAGTTGTCTCATCTAAAGTTTTATGAAAACTAAATTGCTAAAAATAATTTTAGTTTATTATTTAGAAAACTTTATTTGTTTCCTCCAACTGCCTTCCAGCTTAAGTAAAAACTTATTTCTAGAAAATTCAAAATTCTATGTTTAGCGAATAGTAATACTTCAATACGGCCATACAAAGTGCGCGTGTACCGTCGGACGCTGTGCGGCTGCTTCATGGCTATGTAAATCCTATCATCTCATGGCAATAATAGCTCATTTCCTTCTTCATTTCTATTTGTTAGATCCATACCCATTCTTCCTCTCTTCCCATCAAATCCAATAGAGGATGGACTGGTGGAGGTCGACGTCATTCAGCAAAGTCTTGTGCGACGGAGGTGGGCCCTTGTGACACGAGCGACTGAGCTCTAGCATGTGCAACGTTAGGAGGTGCACTAAGCTCCACCGATGACAATTTCTCGCTAGTCGCTAGCACAATAGCTTAGCTATAAGTATTCGGTGATTGGGATCTAGTTAAGTATCCGATGATCATTTTCAAGCTAAAATAAGACCAATTCAGTCCTCCTCAGTTTTAGCATTTGATTCATCAATCATTGGACTGTTTTGAGCTACCTAGTGTTAGATTTTTCACAATTTTGCATTGTACCTACTTCTAGACACGCTATAGTCAAGCTACTGCTTTTCACACACACCCTAATAGTACGGCCAAATGAAAAAACAAAGTCCAATTCTACTCTAAGTGTCTTTCAATACCAACTAAAATATCTTTATTCCCATCACATATCATTTGCACCAATACAGATAAAAATCAATGATGGAGGAGGCAAGAATACCACAAAAGTCTATCGTTGCAACCTAAGTTTTGGTTTTCACCGCAAACACACACGTTTGTTATAACAATCATGCTATCATTGATCACTAAAACCAGACTGGGAGCCTAGATGCTCTTCACAATAGAAAGAGAAAAACTAGATTAGCAAAAGTGTGAGATAATCATTCACTAATCTACCAAATGTTATGTCCTTAATCCATCAATTATATCATTCAATTCAAGTCCATGAACAACGAGCTCAAGAGTTCAATTTTGGCCCTGAATGGATTGTTCAAGCCAGGTAGAAAATCAAGACGCCAACAAACATTACGGCAATCAAATAATATTAACATCGGTAATGCTACATAATAGACATCCGGAATGTTAAAAAAATGGATGGTTCGACATATATTGCAATAGTTAAGCATCGATATTGCAACTATTGTTTCTGCATGTTTCACAGTGAATGTTGCATGAAACATAGTGTTCATGTTGCGGCGGGAATTTTCTATCCCAGAGTCGAACGACGTAGTCATTTTTTCACATATTTTTCAATGTTGTAACTATAAATTTTCGATGTTGCAAATATTTTGTTTTGACGTTGCAACAAAGCATCCGATGGGAAAATTCCCATCGGACGTCCGGGCCCTAGCAGTGCCGTATTAACATTTGATTTTTTGAGGTATGTTGGGATTTAAAAGGTCTTTGAAGATATTCGACCACCGCATTCTCTTACACTAATCCGAGTACATATTATACTTACATATTATTAAATAGATAAGTAGAAACAACTCCTACAATGTATCATATTTTATTGTTGCTTTCTACGCAACTCAGCAAAATTAATTGTTATGCATTTGTATCCTCATAATGGACCCAAAATGTGACCATGTTTTTCTAGTCCTGATATCTCACATTAGCTGTATCAACTTTCTTCTCTCTTTCATTGTTAACGTTGTCTGCAACTTAAAGTGCCATGTCACCAAAAGGATCTATTCATATGCCTCATATGTCTATTAAAAACAAAAGGCTTTGTTTTTTAAAAACACCTGCCTAGTATTATTACTCGCCAGGGGTATATGCATATTGGTTGGGCCAAAAATTCTTCGTTTCCCTGTCTCACAGTAACACCCGCCGTGTGAGGAACGAGGTCCGGAGTAAATCCACGGGCCGTTGCAGCAAGGCCTGCCCAGTGCCCAACTAGCCACAGCCCAACCGCAAACGCTCGACGACGCCCACCCTCATCTCGTCAGTGTCTCTCTCGCCTCACGCCCGATCTCTCCTGCGGCCTGCCGCTCTCGTCTCCCTCGGTCTCTCCTTCTGACCCCAATCCCCAATCCCCAAACCCTAGGGAAGCCAGCGGGCGGGCGCCGGCGGCCGACAAGCAGGCGCAACGGAGCGACGGTGAGACCGCGCGGCAAAGGCCCATCGCGACGCCGCGACAGGTCGACGGCGTCGAGCCGGCGACCGCGCGGCCAACGCCTAGCGTGCGAGCACCGCAGGGCGCCAGCGGTCAGCAGAGGAAGCGGGCAGCATCCCGCTTCTCGGCCTTCCCGCGCACACGCCAGCTAGACGGTGTCTAGGGTAGAATCCCCATGACCGACGCTGAGCCACCTCCTACAGTGGGGGTGGAGGAGGCCTTGCCGACCACCCCGGATATTGCGCTAGACGGTGACGGTGAGGGCTACAAATTTGCTGAGGCTATTGAGGGTGAGAAGGATGGCGGAGCTCCTTATGGGGAAGGTGGCAAGGTGGAGGAGGGTTCAAAGTCCTGTGGTGATGATGTCGTGGCAGATGAACTCTTGCGGATTAAGGAAGACCCCAATCTGACCGATGTTGATGAGACTGACGAACCAGAGGAGGATGCTGGTGCAGAGGTGCAAACGAGTGACGTTGCTGCTGCTGTGGATGTTCTTGCAGAGGTGGGTGCTGCTGTGGCATCCTCAACATTGGTGGATGCTCCCACAGAGGTTGGTATGCAAACCAACGAGGTTACTGCTGTGGATGATCTCACAGAGGTGGGTGCTGCCCTGGTATCATCTACATCGATGGATGATCCCACAGAGGTGAGTACTTCCCTGGTCAATGAAGACTGCAATATAGTTTCCACCGGAGGTGTGCATAGGTTGGATGACCAGACTGATAAGGAGGTTGATGGTGACTCCCTTGATGCTGATGAGGCTGCTCCCTTGGTAAGTGATGTACAAGATGACAGTGCAAGGATGGATAAGGATATTGCACTTAGTGATGATGTTGTGCATACTCAGGATCATATGAGGCCGCAGATGGATGTGGCTGCAGCTCTGTTAAATGAGGTGGAAACAGAGATTGTGAAAGCTGGAGACCCTGTTGCAGAGGCGATCACAAATATGGATATGCAGGTCCAAACTGGAGATGACAGTGAGGCGGAAGGTGTTGGCACTATTGCTGACGCTGCTACAACAGATGAGGAGAGCAAGCATATGGGTGCAGTTACCACGACCACAGATGACAGCAAGAAACATAATGGGACAGTGGGTGATGATGCATCCAATGAGGGGATACAGATGGATAGAGATGGACTAACTGGAGATGATAGTGAGCTAAAGGAGATTGCAACAGCTGATGAAGATCACGTGGAAGAGGAAGGCATGCAGATGGGTGCAATAAACATTACTGGAGACATGGACAAGGAAGGCAGAATTGTTGTTGAAAACATTGCAGATGAAGCTGTAGATGGTGTGGCTGTCCCTGAAGAAAAGGCTGTGCAGACGGATGAGGCTGGTGATGATATCCCTGAAGAAGAGGATGCGCAAATGGGGGGAGTTGGCTTGACAGGCAATGATAATGAACAGGAAGAGGCTGTGACAGCTGATCATGGAGTGGAAGAAGATGCTATGCTGATGGATGCAGTTGCCAACGATGATGATGAAGATAACGAAATTGTTGGTGAAGATGTTGCAGAAGAAGCTGTCACTGGCACAGTTGGTGACGATGCCCCTGAAGAAGAGGCTGTGCATATGGACGATGACGACGACGATGACGAGCCTCCTCCTTTAATTGCAAAGAAAGGTGGAGGGCGTCGAAAGAGAGGTCGTCCATCTTCCAAGGCCCAGGCTGTGGTGAAGCCATCTGTAAAGAGGAAGGATGAGGAGGAGGTTTGCTTCATTTGCTTTGATGGTGGTGATCTTGTGATCTGTGATCGTAGGTTTGTGCTTCCCGTGGAGTTTCTTTATGTCTTTATTCCAAGATATGGAACATTGAACATGTTACAGCTTTTGGTTGATCGTGATTGTGACATCATTTATGTGTTCTCATTTCAGGGGCTGCCCTAAAGCTTATCATCCTTCGTGTGTTAATCGGGATGATGATTTCTTCAAGTCAAAGGGTCGGTGGAATTGTGGTATGTATGACAATTTTATCCGACCACCCCACATTGCTTACATAAATTCTTGCGTTTGAATCATGTGATATGCATGCAATATATCCTTACAAAATGTTTTCTTGAAGGTTCATTTCCTGTTCTTAATGTCATAGCTAACTTAAGAAAACGTTTCATTTGTTCCTGAACATTGACGTTAGTATACTTTTTCTAGCATGCTCTTCGCAGTCTGTTCAACTTGTATGAATTTTACAATGACCCTGCAGTGTTGGCCATCACATGATTTTCCTGTTCTTACTATCATTGCTTACTTAAGAAATTAGTGAAATCTGTCTAGCATGCTCTTCTTGATTTGTTTAACTTGTATGAGTTAGAAAGTAAGTTATCTCTTGCTGTTTATGAATTAGGAAATATGTTTAGCTTCTGCACTGTATACTCTTGGATGCTAGCTTACTTTCAAAAACTTGATATTTCACTGCTATTCTGGCTTCTGAAACAAGGGCTCTATTTTTTAACATGTTTTTTTTACTTGAGATGTATCTTTTTATGGTAGCGGTGAGGGCTGTTGCATAGTACATGGATATGATTTCTCAAAAAATACCTATTTGATCCTATTTGCTTTGCTGCCAGGGTGGCACATCTGTAGCAACTGTCAGAAACCTGCACGCCATATGTGTTACACATGCACCTATTCATTATGCAAGGCTTGCATGAAAGATGCAAAGTTCAGCTGTGTCAGAGGAAACAAGGGCTTTTGTGAGACATGCATGAACACTGTGATGTTGATCGAAAATAGAGAGGAGGCAACTGACCAAATGGTACCCTTATCCACCATTCTAGTTTCCTCAGTCTATTTATTTTTCTTTATCTTTATATATTTTTATATATACTTTTAGGCATTGAGAACTCTAGATTGTTGTTTTATGATTTTCCCATGCAAACGATTTAGTCTTAGCATGCAAGCTGCTTATTGTTTCCCACCTGTTCACGCAGTATTTATCCTGTAGAAGTGATACACTACAATTAAGTTGTTGATCCATACTTGAACTTTGATTTGGTCAAATCTAATGAGCGAGTTCAACTTGTAGGCAATTTGTTGTGTATTGAGAACTGTGTTTCTGAACTGAATACGTTTTTTGCAGTTTCCTACTCTAGTCACAAATAGGTGGTAGTCATCTATACTATCTCCAAAATGCAACATGACTGCTGTTTGCTCTTGCTTATTCGTATAACTTTAGTAAAATTCTAACAATTCGATAGGACAAATGTCTCTTTTGGGAGTCCAATATGGAAGGCCTACAGAGATAATGAGATATAGATAGCAAAAGTATGGAAGGCTTGACTGCATGCTTACCAAAGCATCAATCAATATTGACTGGAGGGGGTAGATCATGGATGGATGGCATTCCGATGCAACACTTGCATAGCAATTTACATTCCTTTGACACTAAGATATTAATTTTTATTATTGCTGCATTGCAGACATTAAGATTATCCCTTCGTTTAAATTTCTTACAGAATTTCTGCATTCCAAATGGGACCTTAAATTTGCCGGCATGTCTTTTGGAAAGAAAAGAGACTATCTGCATTCTGGACACACTACAAAATAACAAATGTGACTACTCGGGTGCAATTGTGATGCAATAGATCTTAGTTTAGCGGTACTGCAAGTTTAATCTCTACCTGCTAGCATATTCATCATGTAAAATTACGTGTAGGGTACCAATTGATCAGCAAGCTGCAGAGAATGATAGCATGAGTCATATGGTCAGTTGGTCATAACTGTAGAAAAAATCCTGGCATTTGCCACAATCACTACTTAAGGCATGCAGTTTCACAACGCATTTACAAAATGTGCACAAAAGCCTACCCTGTCTCAAATACTCGTCCACCAACATCAGTTTCTTGTAGTACATACAAACTAGTCTGTTGGTAAATTTTCAGGTTGGCTATTGTATGTTCGGCTTTGTTCCTTTTTCCTGTTCTTCTATCAATCTTACTTATTGTTTGTGTGAATTACTTTCAAACTGCTGTAGTGTTCAGACTCTGTCTATCAAAAGAACAGTTGATTTTACAGTATGTTTTTTCTATTGTGGAATTTGTTTTATGAGAATTTTTTTAACAGGATGTGGATTTTGATGACAAAAGCAGCTGGTGGTATTTGTTCAAGGATTATTGGTTAAATTTGAAGACAAACTTGTCATTGACAGTTGAGGAAATATCAGCAGCCAAATATCAAAAGAGTGGTGAACTACCTGATACTAATGATGAAGAGGCTAATTCTGAAAGTTCATTGGGGCGACATCTAGAGAACAATACACCAAAAAAGAGGGGAAGGAAACGATCGAAGGAAGCTGCCATTGAGGATGGTTCTGAAAGAAAAGAGAGCACTGGAAAGTCTACCAAACAAGGCCTGTCAAGCATCCCTGATGCTCAGACTTCTTCAGGGAAAAAGGTTAGAAAATTATCCAAGCGTTCTTTGAGCAGGCAGCATTCATCAAAAGAATCTGAAAGTGTTGGGACGTCTACATCCTCAGCTGAAGAGGCCAGCTGGGCTTCTGAGGAGCTCTTAAACTTTGTAGCTCATATGAGAAATGGTGACAAATCTGTGATCAGCCAGTTTGACGTTCAACCCCTTTTACTTGACTATATCAAGCGCAACAATTTGCGTGATCCTCGTCGAAAAAGCCAGATAATTTGTGATTCTTTGCTCCAAAGCCTCTTTGGCAAAAAACGAGTTGGGCATTTTGAGATGCTTAAGCTTCTTGAATCACATTTTCCCATGAGTGAGGTTTCACCATCAGCCGATGAAAATCATGGTGGTGTAGTAGACCCTGATCCTAGTCAGGATGCTGATGGTAACAGTGAAGCTTCAGTTGTTATGAGTTCAGAAAAAAGAAGAAAATCACGCAAGTATGACCAGAGACGT
Source organism: Setaria viridis (assembly GCF_005286985.2). Lineage (NCBI taxonomy): Eukaryota > Viridiplantae > Streptophyta > Magnoliopsida > Poales > Poaceae > Setaria > Setaria viridis. The sequence goes on along the minus strand of NC_048267.2, from coordinate 36,005,000 downwards.
CAGCCTAATCTTGATGACTATGCAGCAATAGATAACCATAACATTGGATTGATGTACCTGCGTCGCAACCTAATGGAAGAGTTGATTGGTGATGTTGATACATTTGATGAGAAAGTTGTTGGATCATTTGTGAGAATAAGAATACCTGGTACTGGGCAAAGGCAGGACATTTATCGACTTGTACAAATTGTTGGTAAGTGGATTTATTTCCTAAGGGCTTGTTTGGTTTGGTGGGGATTGAAGAGGATTGGAGTGGATTGTTTGGGATTAAATCGCTTACAAGTCTTAATCCCTCCTAATCCCCTTGGAGGAGAGGATTAACCAAACATGCCCTAATTTGTTTTGGCTGCATCATACTAAATTTCCTTCCATTGTTACCAGGCACTGGAAGAGCTGCGGAAAAATATAAATCTGGGAAAAAGACTACTGATATAACGCTGGAGATTCTGAACTTAGACAAGCGGGAGGCAGTAACTATTGACATAATCTCGAACCAGGAGTTCACTGAGGTATTTTTCTTTCTCAGTGTGAACATAATAGTTTACTAGTGTCACGAATTTTACTAATCAAGTAAAACGCCATCCTTCATGCTTAACACTGTTAACATTAATTGCTGTTGGTATATCCTGACCTTATTACTGCACTTGCAAACACACTTGGTCAGTAAATCTGCTACTCTATTTGGTTTGAATTTCATACTTTTGCTGATTTTTAATTGCTTTTTTTTCTTTTTCTAGGAGGAGTGCAAACGTTTGCGTCAAAGCATAAAGTATGGATTCATCCCAAGGCTGACAGTGGTAACATACTAACTTATTATGGAGTGTGTCTTGCACATTTTATGTGTATATCTGCACTGTTTTTTTTTTGTTTTGCTTTTGTCTAACTATCTTTTCTTCCAGGGAGAGGTTCAGGAGAAGGCAAGGGTTCTTCAGACCCTAAAAGTCAATGATGTATGCAACTTGCATTAATGAACTATAAAAGTCTTTTTTTTGCTGCTAAGTAATCTGTTTTGCTGATTCATTCTTTACTGTCTTACAAACTTTGCAGTGGATTGAAAGTGAAAAGATGCGACTTGGGCACCTTCGTGACCGCGCGAGTGATATGGGCCATAGAAAAGAATATCCTTTTATCATTTATAAACTAGCATTATACATTGTCAGTGTAATCATGGGCTCATTGTCAGTTAGTCTGCTTCTGTCACATTCATCAGTAGGCTTTGCTCCTTTCTGTATTGAAGAAGTTTCTGATAGGATTATCCCTTGTTAAATGAATTTCGCTTGTATGACTTAACCAGTGTTCACGCTTAGGGAATGTGTAGAGAAGCTGAAGCTGCTAAGCACTCCAGAGGAGCGTGCTCGTAGGCTAAATGAAGAACCTGAAATACATGCTGACCCTGCGATGGATCCAGATTATGAATCTCCAGAGGAACAGGAGCAGGAAACTGAAAGAAGTAATTGGCTTTATTACTCCCTAGCATAGTACCATCTTCTACTTTATTGCAACTTTGACACTGACTTCCATAATTTTCATTGTACAGGTAGCTTCAATAAGTCAAGAGGTTCTTTCTTGAGGAAAGACGGTAATCTTGTGTCTCCGGTTAAAGGAGATGGTAGAAACCCTTTACAGCGAGATTCAAAAACTAACTGGGAATCTAACCGAAACACATGGGCTGAATCAAGTCCGCATATGCAATCACCCCTTTCACGGAGATCCACCTTTTCTTCTCCAGGTGATAGTGCTGGTTATACAAGTAAATCAGAAAGTCCAAACATTGGTGCGCAAACAGTTAAACTGGAAGGTACCACACGCAGTGCTTCACAAGGGCCATCTGGTGTCTCATCTGGAATTTTGGCTGCTAACGTAGGTTCAGGGGCAAAAGCTGCATCACAATCAGCCATTAATGAGTCTGAGAAGATCTGGCAGTACATGGATCCTTCTAACAAAATCCAAGGCCCTTTCTCAATCGTACAGTTGCGGAAATGGAACAGCAATGGGTACTTCCCTCCTAGTTTGAAAATATGGAAAGCTAGTGAGAAGCAGGACGATTCAATACTATTGACTGATGCTTTGGCGGGGAAGTTTGAGAAAGACCTTCCTCCATGGGAACCACCACATGTTAGTGCATCTCAAATTGACAAAACCCCTCTTCTTGAGGAAAGCACAATAGCTGGTGAACAAACTCCAAAATCAGTAGTTCCAAAGTCTTTCTCAAGTAGTGATCAAAGGCCTGATTATAGTTCAACGAACCTTGGAGCATCCATGATGCACTCTGGCGCTCAAGGTTATTATGGAGTGCAAAATTCCCATGCAGGATACACAAACCAACAATCTCTTACTGGAAGTTGGAATGCCGCCTCTAACCAGTTTGGGGTTGCAGTAAATCCGATGACACCTACCCAGCCTGCCATGGGAAGCTTTTCGGGTCAAAATATTGTGGCTGCAGGAAATATGGTTCATTTAACTCCTGGAATGACTCCTGCAACTGCAAATGCAGAATTAACCTCAGATTTACCCTCCCAGAACCAAGTACCATCTGCTTTGCCACAGATGGATGACAGATTAGCAGATGGAGAAAATTCTTCACATGGACGAGTGTGCTCTTCGGCTGAAGGTAGGCCCTTCAAGAAAAATTTTCTGCTTCAATGAAATTCGCTTACAGCCAGTTTGGATCCCCTGAGTTGTGCCCATGATTGTGAATCTGGAACTAAATTTATGGGGTCTAAATTGGCTAACTTGTTTATGTCGCAACTCTACCTATTTTATCTTAATAGGCGGTGATACATTTAAAATCTGGATATTGTAGTACACATTTATATTTGATGTAAATCATTTTTGTTTCTTGCAACCATTGGAGCACTGGGTGCTCAGCGTGAACCAGCACAACTTGAAGGTGTTAGCTCAATGCTTGACCACTGTTTATGCCATGTCTGCTTTCCAGTCTTTTCATAGGTCTTGGTTCTTTTATTTCCTTTATTAGTATCAAGCATATTTTTGTATTTCAGTCCTAACCATCTCCTCTGAGTATTACTAAGGTTTCAAGTGTAGGCCAACCTAACGGCATTGCTGTGGTGTCACTTGCAGGCACAAGGAACCAGATGTCAACACCATCTGCTGCATCAGTACAGCCTTCGGTGACAGCCATCGCCGGCAGTGATACTCAAAGCGGTGGGTGGACTGTACCTGCACAAGCGGCCAACACATCTGGCCAATCTCAGGTAGCTGGAAATATGACCTGGGGACCTGCACCTCAGGGTGATGGAAGTATGGGCTGGGGAATGATGGGACAGAGCAATATGAATATGCCCTGGGTAGCATCAGCCCAAGGTGCTTCAGGCTACAACATGGGGGTAACTATGCCAACACAGCCAAATGCAGTCCCGAACATGGGTTGGTTACCAAATCCCGGAAACGCCAGCATGAACATGATCTGGGCGGCAACTCAAGGTCAGGGGACTACAAATGCAGCTGCCATGATGGGAGGTCAGATGCAAGGAGTTGCCATGGCTCAATGGGGTGGTGTTGCAGCAGGAAATGCAAATCCTTATCCTGGCTGGGGAACCCAACAAGTTGGAAACATGAACCAAAACGTCAATTGGAGTGCTCCTGTGCAGGGAAATCCGGGTCAGGCAAACAATAGCATGAATTGGAATGCGCCAAATGGTAACCCTGATTGGAATAATCAGCAGAGAGACAGTGGGGGCAGGCAGTCTGGAAACCGTGACTCAGGTGGAAGGCCATGGAAGCGTGCTGGTGGCGATGGAGGGTCATGGGGAAATAAAGCACCGGGAGTTTGCTGGTCTTTTGTTGACCGTGGCAAGTGCTGGAAAGGTGACTGCAGATTCGTCCATCCAACAAACACGGACGGATATTCGTCCAGGAATGATCGGCACTTTGATAGGCAGCATTCGGGCAATGAGAGGCGACATGACAATCACAATGAAGGAAATGATCGACAGTTTGACAGGCAGCCTTCGGACAACGAGAGGCACCATGATAGGCCTGATGGCAGGCACGATGGCAGGGATGACGATAGGCATGATGACCGGCAGGCTGATAGGTCTCAGTCAAGAGAGCCGCACTAGAACTGTTTTCTGTCCTTTTACCCTACAACTTTCTTCCGTTTTGTTGTATGTGCAGTAGCATACTAGCGTAGTAGCATCCATGCATGCTTTGAACTCTATGCGCTATAGCGAGCTGCATACATGTGCAAAGATCATGTACAACAGTTGTAGTTTAATGCTGTGGGCATCTAGTTTCGAATTTAATAATTTGTTCTAATAAATCGTCGTGTATGAACTCTTATGTATAGCTGGGGCTCCACATCCCGGTTCTTCTCTATGGTGGTGACTGCTGTGTGTTTTTAAGTAGTTATTATGAGATTGTTAGCTTTACCGACAGGTGTTTTTGAAACGCTTGGGACATATATTCTCCGTTCAATAATCTGCGTGTGCCCATGTACTTTTGTGGTCATCTAATACTTCCATTTTGGGCGCTGCTGCGAGTGCTGCGTACCCTATTCGTTAACGTTTTATTGCTGGAACTCTGCATGATTTTCAATTGCAGACTGCTTATGGCCTTATGGGGCGGTTGCAGCCATGATTTCTAGTAGAACCGACTCGTGCATGAATATGTTGAACGGATCGGATGACAGAACTGCACGCTTCAGCTACTGTACGGTGCCCGTGCCCGTCGCGGGCGTACGGCAAAGCAGTCCAAAGGGAAAATAATGACACCAGTGATCCTACACTGCTCTACCAAAAGGCGTGTTAAGCAACGCCCTGTCCTCTCCGAACACAAGCACGTTCGTTAGGATATAGCGCCCGTGGCAGAGAGGATGTGGAAAGGGCCGCGAGAATCGGAGAGGGACGAACGAACGTACGGCCGCCGAACGGGAAACGCTCGCCCATGAGATCCCTGCGCGACGCCAGTCGGCAGTCGGGGTATGCTGCAGCTGCTGCCAGTTTCAGGTACGCTGCTCCTGCTCGTCTGCTGCGGCTCTCGCTGATGCATCAACAGCGACTCAGCGAGTAGTGGACCTGCAGGTTGCAAGACTGCAAGCTGCAGGTCCTGCGCTGGTCGGCAGCAGGGCGGTTCCGGTGGGCCTTGCGCTGCTGACCTCCTGCTGCTATGCAGTACTAGTAGGCTCCGGCTAGCGGCGATTGCATTGCACACCGCTCAGTCTCAGGGACGCTAACACGATGCACATCAGCACATGAATACATGATCGCATCTCTCTCGAGTCACATGATCGACTCACGTGACCATGCGACTATGCGAGAGCCCATCCGGCCATCCCGGTTAGCCGCGCCTCTAATATACTCTTCGCGGAAAGATACTCCCGCTAAGCACTCTGTAATCCTATCCCATGACCCATCATCGCCCGTGGGGGTCCATCCATGGCACAATCTCACGTGCGGACGAAGCAACACGGAAGGCGAGGACGGACGATGGGGCCAGGCCAGCCATGGCAGGTCAAAGGGCGCAACGGGATGCCGACACGTGGCATTCACCGTGCTCTCAGCGCTGGCCCTTCCCTACCTACGTGCTGCAAGCAAACGGACTCCCGTCCCGTGCACCACCATGCAATCGACCTCAATCAATCCTCAAAAGGCGACTTCAGCCGGTGGCGTGCATTGCAATCGAACGGACTCCCGTTGAGAAAACAAAAAGGACTTCAGCGACCCGACCTCTTTCCGCGCTTCCTTCTCGCATAGAACCGTCGACGTCGAGCTCCGCGGTCGTCGGCGCCGTCGATCCAACTTGGCCATTATTCCGCCCTAGCAAGGTCGCCAGTTCCATCCCAACGCCAGAACTCAGAAGTGAGACTTGGCTAGTTGGCTTCCAAAGCGGCAGCGCTGGATCACAGCATCGAGCAGTGCCACACCCATGACTCCGTGAGGCCATGAAGAGAAGTGCCTGGATCGAGCTTTCTCCTGCTTCTGACACCGGCCGTCCACCACCACCCCGCCGCGCCGTCCGCTCTCCCTGTCAGTCACATGCGCTGATGCGCGGCGGGCCCCAAAGCCTCATCCTGCAGGATAGCTGGGCCGAGGGGCCCGGGAGCGTGGATCGCGCATTAAATATTCGGCCCGTCCTGGTGCGACAAGCCCAAGAGCAACAAAAACAAAAGACAGGCAGAGTTTTCATTCAATATTTTCTTTATTTATTATATACAAGGAAGACAGGCAAAGTTCAAAGCTGACGTTGAAAGTGAGCCTCTAAGACAAGGGGAAGTATTTCAGAGGAAAAAAAATTATCACGAGCCTCCGTTGCTAGCAAGCAAAGCGAAGGCAATGGCGCTTACTGCTCCGTTCCCCACATCGCACACCTTTTTCCCTTGCAGGCCCCCTTTCCTTTTAATCCAAGCAACGAAATTTTGCGAAAGCCGAAAAGCTGAGCGGAGCTGCCGCCGCAATCTTTTGTGGGAAACCGAATTCCGGTGCCTCGGTGCTCGTGCACGGATGATCACAGCTGTTCCTTCTTCTTCCACAAGTGTCACGACTCATGACCATACCTGTCCGTAACTCCATGAGAGTAGAAGCGTCGAGATCAGAACCCGCCATAAATAGTTGTATGCCCATTTCTGCTACTGGATATCTGCAAATAAGCTTTTGTTGCCTAAACTTCTTTAAAGTGATGTTGTACTCTGTGGTGTGTGTGGTTGGAGGAAACTAACGAGAGTTTAGGTCAATTTCAGTGCACAGTTTTATGGCACAGTTACCAAATCTGATGATAACTGTGACTGCTGTTTTTCATGGTGATAAAACTCCTCTCACATATCATGAAACTCCATCTCCTCTCTCCTTATAATGACTTTACCACGTCAGCAAAATTGCTGATGTGGCATATTATTTAATGATTATGAAAACTTTTGATGAAAACTCCACTAAGACTGGCTAAGTCCTCTAAATCTCCTAATTGCTTTGTTCACGGGCATAAGATTTTAGAGTGGGATGAGGATGCAAGGGGATTTGAGAGCTAAACCCATTTTAAACCTAGGGGGAGCCTTGTAATTAGGAGTGAATTGCTCTTTAAGTGAAGCATAGATACATCTCTGGCGTTCATCGTGTTTTAATAATTTATTATAAATTTTCACTCCCAAATACACCAACCAAATAATAGGCTAAGAACTCCCAACCAAACTCTCTCTTGTAGGCCATGTTTGTTTCCATTCAGCATGGTGGAAAGCTGATTTTATATACTAAAGTAGAAACAGTCAGTTTCTTCCTCAGCTTCCACAATCTAACACATCAGATTGTCGCACTCACAATTCATCCCCACCACCTTATCAACTTCTACCATATTATGACATGCATATCTAAACACCATTCCATTATGTCCATATGCAAGTGAGAGAAAACTGCCATAAGCTAGAACCCAGATATTGCCAAACAACCATCAACATTTGAACCATCAACTTTCCACAATTCAGATTTCCACAAACTAAAATTGATAGGCCGCGATTCAGAATCTAAGGCTAAAACAAGCATAGCCTTGATTCCCAACTTAATATGTCTAACAATGGATTATGACTACAAATTAAACTTATTACTCATATGCCTTTTCTCTCTGCAAACTCTATTAAAAAGAGAGGAAACTGCGGCCCCTCGAGACCAAACTGCATCGTTGCGGAGCCCCGTCGTGAAACACACACTTGCTAGCCAGCTTTGAGTCTTTGACGACGACATCCAAAACGGCGCTGGCAATCGGTCCGCGGTGTCCCCTCACGTGGTGCGTACGTGGAAGCACGCGACGGGGACGCGTGACGCGGGACGTGCGCGGGGACGAGCGTCCACGACTCGTGAGCAGGCTAGGGTACGTACGTAGGGCAACCGGGCAAGCAAGGAAGCCGTGTGAAGTTCCGGTCGAGGTGTACGAGCAGGGCCGTTATTCTATAATCAAGGTCTCTCAGCTTGTACAGACGTACAGTACACCTTTGAAATAAGAGTCATGGTATAATGCTAATCAATTCTAATGTCTAGTATGTCTTTATTTCTAGAGCATAAGAACAATTAATTGAATGGGACTCATGGATTTATCGCAACGTTGGTTGTGACCCATGGAGAAAAGTGCAAAATTTCTTCTTCTTCTTTCAAGACCATTAGAAATGGCATGGAATGAGACAAATAGTCAAAATATTATACTATGTCGTAATACTCCCTCTGATTTTTTACATATCACATTTAGTTTGTCTTAAAGCAAGAATATTCAATTTTGATCAAGTTTTATAGAAAAATAGAACAACATCTACAACATCAAATTTATTTCATTGAATCCAGCATAGAATATACTTTGATAGTGCATATGTTTATTAGTATAGTTGTCGTTATATTTTTCTATAGACTTAGTTAAAGTTGAACGATTTGACTTAGAACAAATAAAATGTGATATGTAAAAAAATTCCGGAGGGAGTACCTATTAGGTAATCATAGTGTTGGTTTCATTTTCATTAACTAGAGTACCATATCGATATTTTTGTTAGGAGGAAAAAAATGAAGAAAAATCAAGAAGAAATATGTCTGTCTAGATGAAACTACTTGCAGGGCATTGTTTAAGCAAATACTCCCGCTTATGTTGTCTACTTATGAAACACAAATCATTAGAAAGACTATTTCAATCATCAATCAAATGCTCTCTTGCACACGGCACTCCTTCAAACATCAATGTTAAATTACATCGCAATTGACTCATATATACAACTACTACTGCGTATTTAGCCAAGATTGCAGTTACGGTTGATGGAAAGGCGTGTACATTGATGCCAACAACTAAAGATTGTAGGGGCACAAATGATAGAAAGTCCAATGTTTTTGCGCCATGTGGGACTCTTCGAAACACCGATATGAAGAAAATCCCGGAATTGGCATTGGCTTATACTCCACTTCTATAGACGTCAGAGTTTTTTTTTGTTACTCCAGTTCTCTGACGGTCGATGGAAAGTGTGTGTACTTCTTACCAAATAGAAATTACAGAGCGTCCATAAATGCCTGTGCACCCTGCACTACTGTAAACTGAGCATTCATCCAATGTGTTAGTACCGGATGTCTTTTCATCCGGTACTAATGCACGGCGTTAGTACCGGTCATCACGCAGTGCCACTAGAGCCCTGCAGTACCGGTTTGAAGCCTCAGCCGGTACTAAATGGCGGCACGTGGACCGCGTGGCAGATCGCTAGATTCCTCAAGAAGCCATTTAGTACCGGTTGGTGGCTTTAGCCAGTACTAAATGGTGAGAATGTCATTTAGTACCAGCTGGTAGCTTCAACCGGTAAAGTACCGGTTGAAGCTACCAGCCGATACTAATGTCAACCATTTTCTCTATATATAAATGAGCTGCTTCCTTAGCTTGAGCAAGCTCAACTATTTGCTCAGGTGAAGAAAATGCTCAACTATTTGCTTGGGCTTCATTTTTCTTCACTCGACCAGCTTCTTCACTAAACCAGCTTCTTCACTAGACCGGTTAGCAACTTTATTCTCCCTCCTCTGATCATAGTATTTCAGACTTTTTTTTGAATGAGCTAATATTACTTGTTGTTTTATTAGAGTGAGGAGAATGTAGAGTTTTTTAGAATGAATTTTATGTTATAAATGGAGTACTTGTTGATTTTTTAGAACGAGAAGAATGGAGAGTTTTTTAGAGTGAGGTGAATGGGAAGTTTTTTTAGAATGAGTTTTATGTTATAAATGGAGTACTAGGTTGTTGATCTTTTAGAACGAGGAGAATGGAGATTTTTTTAGAGTGCGGAGAATGGAGAGTTTTTTAGAATGAGTTTTATGTTACAAATGGAGTACGTGTTGGTCTTTTAGAACGAGGAGAATGTAGAGTTTTTTACAGTGAGGTGAATGGGAAATTTTTTAGAATGGGTTTTATGTTACAAATGGAGTACTAGCTTGTTGATCTTTTAGAACGAGGAGAATGGGGAGTTGTTTTAGAGGGAGGAGAATGGAATATTTTTTTAAATGAGTTTTATGTTACAAATGGAGCACTTGTTGATGTTTTAGAACGAGAAGAATGGGGAGCATTTTAGAGGGAGGACTAAATATTACAAACACATTTACTCTATCTTTTTCCTACTTAATATTGATCAAGTTCTTTATCTAATACGAAACTCTATGTTTTCACGTAATACGACGCTGATGGACCGCCAATGGATGTAACACCTCCGCTCCTCCAGTGCCAGAGAACAGAAGAACTTCGAATCCACAAACTCTGGCTGAACGTCATAAAAGAATCTTGAAATAATTTTCCAAACACCTTTTGGAGCCAGATTTTCACAATAGAAGTATGGTAGTCAATAGCCGGTTTAGGTAGAGATTTGTTCACTGGCCTTGACCCATCAGTTTATGGTTGATTTTGGATTGCCAAAATAGGTCATGCACAGTGAACATGTCTTTTGCCTGGACAGGCTATTGGGCCACTATACTTCTTTATGAAAATATAGCACTTGCTCCAAAAGACGTTTGAACCATTATTTCAAGATTCCTTTATGATATTCAGCCAGAGTAGGTGGACTCTTAGATCTCATGCTGTACCATTATTTTAGGATTGGTATATCTTTTTATCTCCCAAATTAACGGTCGCGATGTGGACGATCCTATGTTCTAAATATCTCATTTATGTAAGATATAATATGTATGATGAATTTTTATCTCTACTATTTCATATATATGAATTTTTTAAATACGTATATTTCGCTATACACCTAGATATATATTATGTCTAGATACGTAGCAAAAGCTATGTATCTACAAAAGCCAAAACAAATAGTAATTTGGGACGGAGGGAGTATAATTTACTCTAGTTAATACTCTACATACGTCATGAGGACTCTAGTTAATATTTGTGATGAATTTTTATCTCTACTATTTCATATATATATACATGTGACAATCTTGTCATAATGATTGAAACATTTTATTAGAATTAAGACAGTGTGCGCGGGAAAGAAAACTACTGGAGGTGGATAATTTCAGTTCCAGCCAATTTGGCAACTTTAGTACTAGTTGGAAGCATGCCTGCCAATTTCAGATCCTGCCATTTAGCAACTTTTGTACCGGTTGGGAGCCCTGCCCGGTACTAAATGGAGGAATTTAGTACCGGGCAAAGGCTAGCACCGGTACTAAAGTGTCCCACCTGCAAATACTTTGTTTTCTCCAAACACTTAGCAGTTCCTCCCTCTGTGCCGCTCCGTCCCCGTCCCTGTCGCCCTTGCCCATAGCCGCCACCCCGTCCCCGTCGCTGTTGCCCACCGCCGCCATGCCGGTCCAGTTCTTGTCGTCTCCATCATCGTCGCCACCGCCCTATCTCGTCTTTGCCCCCATCTCCATCACCGTCCCCATCCCCATCTCCATCACCGTCGCCGTCGCGTCCCCGGCCGCCGTCGCCGTCGCCCCGTCCCCGGCTTCATCACCGTCGCCCCGTCCCCAACCACCGCCACCCCGTCCCTAGCTGCCATCCCCGTCGACGCACCTCTCCCTTCCCCACCTCCCCCGCAGGCCGCCGCCACGCCTCTCCCTCCCTCGCCTTCCCCGCACGCCCTCCCCGGTTAGGTTTTTTTCGATAATTTTGAGTTTGATGCATTAAAATGATTTTGCTACCCATATTGGATTAAAATGGCTATGATTTTGCTTGAATTGGATACCAATTTGTGTTGGATGCTAAGTAATTATTTTTTATGATACAATTATGGCATATGGCTATATCTCTTAGAGGACATGTAGATATTCACGGGTAGCATTGTGATAGAATTGTGGATGGCTATGAAATGATGGTCTAGATTTATTTCAATGTATATGATGTGCGTATATGACAATGTATTATTGATGGCAAAGTTGACTAGTTAAGAAAAATGGTGGTAAATTATCTTATCACAATTTTATTTGGACAGTTTGGGCTAACTATGGCAAGTGGAAACTCTTCTCGCCGTGGTGGCGGCAGCCGTGGAGGTGGCCACCGTGGTGGTGGCGGCCATAGACACTAAATTTTCGAGGAGCCACTGTTGGCTCGTCCTCCAAGAATTCACTTCCCTAATCGCGTCATTGACTTGCCAAAAGACGATAGAAGCAGAGGAACAATTTCCAACATAGTAATATTCTTTCTTTCTTCTAATTGGTTTTTTACTACACATGAATAACTCCTAAATTTACTTACATACAATGTAGCTTACTGACAAAATTAGATGGTTGGAAGATGTTGTCAAAGCTCTAGGTGGTACTTCTCCTTTAGTGCAATCCGAGATAGTTGGTCCATGAAATTTTAAAAGAGTAAAAATCTCTTTTCAAGTACCTATTCGAGAAACACAGGCCAACCAGATGAGAGTACCAGAACAACCCGATGGTTTCAATTGCCGCATGGGGTTAATTAGCATCAAGTAGGGTAACTTTTGAAAGGACCGCCATGGAGGCCTGCCTATAACAGCTTAAGGACCATGGGTACTTTGTGCCAGACTTCTCATATTTTCAAATAAGGACACTCAAGGATGGAGAAAGCAATGTGACTAGGACTACTGAGAGGCTTTGTCAGCTGAATCAACATGACACGGTATGGAACATATCTAATCATCCTTTTATCTTTAATTATGTTACATCTTTTAAATTTCATCATGTTATTATCTTATTTTAGGATGTCTTTGGTCAAACTTTGGCGGCAATGAGCTTTCATGCGATTCTGGCTCAAGTCTTGGATGTGTTGAATTATAGTTCCACCGATGGAAACTCGATACACACCAGAGATTTCAAAGCTCCAGGCTCATCTCACTTCCTACATGCCATTTCAGTTGACGTCGTCTTCATTGTTCGAGATTTATAGTAGTGCATGTGACCATCCTTGTGGAGCCTAGAGAGTGCACTAATTCATACTCTAGCTTATATTGATGAAGTTTTAGGCTTTACGATTGGAGACTTAAGCTATGTGGCATGAGTACATAAGCGAAGCGAATTATTAAATATGTAGCATGCATGGATATACTCTTACCGTACTCTTTTCTTATGGATTTGAACTTGTTCTCTTTAAGACCTTAAGTATTGATGTACGAACTATTAAGTGTTAACGATTTGAATGGGTTGATACTTGTGACATTTGGATTTGAATGAGTTGATATATTAACGTAATATTATTAGTAAAAGCTCCATCGAATATGAATACGAATTAAAATAAAAGGGTGAAAAAAAAGAAAAGGAATAAATTTTAGTATCGGTTAGTAAAATCAATCAGTACTAAACTGTCATCCGCAACAGCGTGACGTGGCTCTCAATTTAGTACCGATTGGTGTTACTGACCGGTACTAAATGGCGCATTTAGCACCGGTTAGGCTGACCGGTACCAAATAGCCTAGCATTTAGTACTGACCAAGTAATACCGATCGGACGCCCGGTATTAAAGGAGGTTACCAACCGATGTCGAACCTCCAGTACTGATGGGACTAGATTTCAGCCAGTGTGTGGCCGTATGTAGGCCCGTAGCGGTGGATCGCACATCGTGCATGGCTTATCATATCAACAACGTGCCCCGGCATGCCCACATGTTAATGGAAAGCCATTTGTCCCCGATGCATAATTGCCGGTGCAGGCACACTACTACAAATTCTGCCGATGCATTTCAGTGTGCAATCGGATTTTTATGCGGCCTTTTGTGCGAGAAACCAGCAGGCATGCATATGCCTATATATACTTGGGCTAACTGGTGGCCAGGCTTTGCCACTTGAAGTGGATAGGAGAAGGTAAATAAAGTTTATCCTGGCCACCTTATCGATTCCTCCACAGTAAAAAACAGAAGGTTCGTGTCAGGCCCGGCGGAAACGGCCAAGATAAACTACGCGAGATCCCTCCTGCGTACTACGTACTGTACTTAAAATTACCTAGTAGAACGAACGGTGATCCCAATAATGGGACCCTGAATTTTACCAGCTTTCCACGTGACGGGAGCTCACAAAATACCACCTGCCTCGTCAGACGCGTTTGTTCTCACGCAGACGTAAGGGACAACCGGAATCCACTGTGTGTCGTCCATGCATGCACCGGCGTGCGGCGGTGGTAGTGACTGCATTGCAGGGGGCTCCTTCCTCTAGCTGCAACGTAAAGATCCAGCAGCTTGTGCTGTTGTTACGTAGAAGTAACAAACAGTGGTGTCACGTACTCACGTGATAATGCAAGGATTTGTTGCCTAATGGCTATTCAACATTTCGATTTGTGATTCTTCTGTAGAGTTATTTCTGCTGCCGAAGTCGGCACTGATTACGGCAGAACTTGTTCTTTCTGCAGGTTTTGAAAAATTCAAACTCTGGCCGGTGCTTCGTTTCCGAATAGTATGAAGTACCCCCGGGTTTCGAGTTCAAATTCTAGTTCGGCCAGTTGGCGTGTTTTACTAGCGGAGGGCCGAGAGGACGGCGTGGTGGCTCAGTGGCTCCCGCTTTATTTACTCCTTAAGAATCGTTCGCTCCAGCTGACCCTCCCCCTCCTCTCCTGTTTCCGTCTCTCCCTCTCCTCGCCCACACGTCCAAAACCGAAGGAGCAAGCCAACAAAACCGGGCCGAGTAACGCAGGTGGACGCGCGCGGGCGTTGTTGGTGCGACGCGTAGTGCAGCTCATGGAGGCGGCGGCAGCGGCCGAGTACGGGTACTACGGCGGCGGCGGCGCGGGTCCCCGCGAGAGGAAGGGCGCCGCCGGGTGCGGGGACCACTTCGTCGTGGACGACCTCCTCGTGCTCCCGTACGACGACGACGAGGAAGGGGACGGGGAGGCGGCGGCGGCCGGAGACGGCGGGGCGCCGCCGTGCCTGCAGGCCGCCGGGGCGGGCGGCGGCGTCAAGGAGGAGGGCGGCCTCGGGAATTTCTCGGCCGACTCGTCCACCGTCACGGCCCTCGACAGCTGCAGCAACTCCTTCTCCGGGCTAGCCGACGGCGACTTCCCGGGGGAATTCTGCGAGCCGGTAAGTCGTTGTGTCGATTTGTCTGAATTCTTCTCGCAAATTTAGCATGTTCGTGTTCTCTTCTAATCCTTTAACAAATATAAACCGAAAATTGGGAAGTAATGGGTCAGCGTGGGAGGATTTTGTTGTGGTTTTCTACGAGTGCAGCTAAAGATTTCAATTTTAATCCGTCTGGAAAAAAAAACAATTGGATTCCCATGAACCACTCAATTTCGGTCTTCAGAAGAATCCGTATAAGTCCGTAAAATTGGCACAAGATAGTAACCATGCCAAAAATAGAAAACTTCGAACCTCAACAGTCCACAATGCGAATTCTGCAAAGTGTACCTTACCAAATTTCCCGCGAGTGCATGACGGGAAGCACAGAGAAGTCGCGGTTGCTAAACTTACGGTGAATTTTGCGCAGTACGATCAATTGGCGGAGCTGGAATGGCTGTCCAATTACATGGGCGAGGGCGACGATGCCTTCGCCACCGAGGACCTCCAGAAGCTGAAGCTCATTTCCGGCGGGTACTCCCCGGCTGTGAACGTGCCACCGGCTCCTTTGGCCCCTGCGGCCGCGGCTTCAGCCGTCTCCGCGGCGCAGCCTGGTATGTTCATCCCGGAGGCGCCGGTCCCTGCCAAGGCCCGTAGCAAGCGCTCCCGCGCTGCCCCGGGCAACTGGTCGTCACGTCTCCTCGTGCTCCCTCCGCCCCCGGCCTCGCCACCGTCGCCAGCGTCCATGGCCATCTCGCCGGCGGAGTCCGGCGTCTCGGCCCAGGCGTTCCCCGCCAAGAAACCGTCAAAGCCGTCCAAGAAGAAGGACGCGCCGCCGGCGCCACAGGCGCTGCCCTCGAGCGCGTCCGCGGTGCAGTCGGCCGGCTCGGCGGCGTCGGCGGAAGGGCGGCGGTGCCTGCACTGCGAGACGGACAAGACGCCGCAGTGGAGGACGGGGCCCATGGGCCCCAAGACGCTGTGCAACGCATGCGGGGTGCGGTACAAGTCGGGCCGGCTGGTGCCGGAGTACCGGCCCGCGGCGAGCCCGACCTTCGTGATGTCGAAGCACTCCAACTCCCACCGCAAGGTGCTAGAGCTGCGCCGCCAGAAGGAGGTGCAGCACCAGCCGCCGCACCAGGCGCACGTGATCGCCGGCGGTGGTCCTGGCGGGCTAATGCACATGCAGAGCTCGCTGCTGTTCGACGGGCCCGCGGCGGCGCCCATCGTCGCCGGCGACGACTTCTTGATCCACCACCACTTAGGGGCAGACTACCGGCAGCTTATCTAGATATGAGTCTAGCTTGTGCTAGAACTGATCAGTTAGCGCAGTAATAATTAATGCAGCTAAACCCTGAGAACCCCCCAAAATATGGAAGAACTACTAATCTTCTCTTAGGAGTTCTTTTCCCCAGTTTTTTTCCCCCTCTTCCGTTTGCTTATTAGTTCATGTGCTTCTGTTCAGCTCGTCGAAATTTTCGTGTCAAATTCTGTTTATGGTATCCTCCTGTTTTTTTCCTGCTTAATTCCACCCCTAACCTTCTTATTAGACATTTTGGGAGTTTCCTTAGCTTTTTTCTTTGTTCCTTAGCATTATGTAATTTTAGCCTTCAGGGCTACTACTAGTTTGTTCTCTTTAGTCCCCATTCTGCTGCCAGAACATAATGAAAAAAGAAAAGTGAAAATTTTGGCTTATTTCCTAGTTTGACGACTCGCTCCCAATATGCATTCATGTCAACTTCATTCTCTATTTCCCTATGCTACACTCTTGAGATGGGGTGAGCCTGATCCTCCTCATCAGCCATGGCAAGCATGCAGCCATGCATGCAGCCGGCGGATGAACCCAAAGATACATGTCACAGATGTTGTGTGCGCAACCGAACAAGGCCGTGCACGCCGGAGGCGAGCGGCGAGCGTGCCAAACCCGTCGCAGCAAGCCCCGGGCGCACGTGATCATTAGAATCTTGCGTGAAAGAGATGCCTCCCTCAGTGTAATAACAAGGGAACAAATAAAACGGTGGGGCTGCTGGTCGATCGAGTGGATCCAATCGGGCACATTATGAAATAATTCCTCTCTTATTCCTCGCTGTAAAACACTGCACTGCATGCATGCCGCCCGGCCGGCCGGCTCGCTTTGCGATCGACTGCATGCATGCATGCTGCTGTGGCTGCGCTCATCATAACGTCGCCGCCCCCACTGCTGGAACTCTGAAACAGTTTCGTCAGAGAGGCCGGGAAAAGAGAGCTTCGTTTCACCTTGGCATTATTTACGCCACCCCTGGCTACTGCACGTACTGAGAAACTGACCGTCAGAGTGTGTGGGCGCAGAACGAGGCATGGACAGGCCACCACCGTAGGCAAGCCACACCTGTCATCTCATCCCATCTCCGGCCTGCAACTGCAAGGAGCCAAAGCCAAGGACCCTCGAATTTAACCGCCTCGCTGTGAAACTGGCAAGGCAAGTTATCTTGCTCATGCAATTTGCGTTACCACGTCTTGCATGCATGTTACCTCACCTACTACCCATGCATGCATGAACCTGCATGAGCATCGGTGGTGGTATATAGAAGAAGTAGCTTAGGAGGAGTAATTCGGTAACAGTAGCTAGCTTATCTTAGCTTAGCCATTACATAACAGAGTAGCACAGTAAGTTAAGCTTGGTGGTGGTGGTGGTGGTGGTGGTGGCGGTAGCTTGCCGCGGGCACTGTGAGCGCATGTGGGGCGCTCACTACCAGGGGACAAGTGGAGGAGTATAAAAACCGGCGTCGCCGATCGCGGGCAGGCAGCGCCGCGGCAGGGCGCCCGGTGACGGAGGGCGCCTCACATGGGGGGTGGCAATAGAGAAACCCGAGAGATAGAGGAGAGAGAAGAGGCCGGAGGAGGTGAATATTGCTGTGACGCGGTAGAAACTGTAAGGCTAGTCCCAGTGCAAGGTTTCATTGCACTGTTTCCAAGGATGCCACATCATCCCATGAGGTGTATTCTCATGAATGAAACAGGAAGTCCCAGTGCACAGTTTCATTTCACGATTTCATAGGATGCCCATGATATTTAATTGTGAGGCATATGATTGGATATGGTTAGATGAAATGAAACTCTATAGCCCCCAATACAAGTTTCAATAGGTTTCATAGTCTTGGAAATAGTGTATACACAGTTTCATTCTGATGAAACCCCTTCCCTCTCTCACTTCATAACTACCATGCCATGTCATCACATATGCTGATGTGTCATCGTATTTAATGTGCATGAAACCTCTATGAAACTCCCACTGGGATTAGCCTAAGAATACTTCTACGAGCTATCTGCGTCCTGACTGGGCTAGGGGTTTGCATTTCGCGGCCTGCAGCTACGATATTGGCGCTGGCCGCTGGGGGCCTCCTCGGTCCGGGCGTCCTCGTGATCCCAGGCACGCAGGGCGCGCGTCGCAAGCTTTTACTACTACTGTACCGACGAATATACCCTTGACATTTCACTGTGGCTCTCTGCTGTACTGTACGTTTGCTTGATCACTGCCTCGGTTACCTGCACACCTTGCCGCCGGATGAGGGTCCATGATGCCGCCTGGAAAACCGTCGCTCCCTGCTGCGTGCGTGCAAGGTAGCTCGCCGGCCGGGCAACGATCCAGCACACGCACGCGGCGCGCCGCACCATGTTTGCGCCGGCCGGTCCACGCGTACAACAAAGGATACCGAGACGAGTCCCGTCAAAGCTTGACAAGACCCGCCCAGCGGGGACGCACGCACACGCACCCACCCCTCGATCCATCTGCTGGCTTAGCTAGCTACTAGGCCACTAGCCAATAGCTGCACGCACGCACGTACTGGCTGTTGGTCAATGCCACGACCTCGCCCGATTATACTTTACTCCTAGCCGTGCGATCAAGACAGATCGATACGTGCGGCCGAGAGGAGGGAGGTCGATCGATCGGCGGATTTGGATGGAGCACGCCGCGCGGATGATGCTTACGCGCGCGGCTGGATTTGTTGCGAGTTAATTAAGCCGGGGCGGGCGTGGCATGGCACGGCGCGGGCGTGCCGGTTGGTGTCGCTCACATGCACGCTCACGTACGGTCGCAGTCGCAGCGGATCGGCGGGGGCATCCGAGCGCGCGCGGGCTTTTTCTTCGGGGGGTAACGTGCGCGGAGGCGGGGTGCACCTGCGCTCGCCTCTCCGGGCGGTGGCGATTGGCGAGGGCGATCGAGCAGTGCGGGTCACGTCTCCGGGGCACGTGCGGGCACGTGCGCGGACGTGAGCACCCCCACCACGCGCCCCGCGGGGGGCGGCTTTTCTTTTGGGGCGAGTGGGGCCGCGCGGCGGTGGGCAGGGAGGCGTGCAGGCGCAGATGCCCCGGCCGGCCGGCCGTGCCCCGCCACGGCAGGCAGCCAGGCCGGGGAGCCCCACGAGCTGTGGCGCCGATCGCCACCTGCACCTGCCGCGCTGCCTTATCCTTGAGCACTGGTACGTGCGTTGATGCCGTGCCCGGCCTACCCTGCCTGCCTGATATTTTCCCCGGTGATACCTTTGTTTTCATGCCATGATTAAATCCATCGAGGCCCTCTTCTGCTCTACCAGTGGTGCACTGCAGCACTGGTTCTGTACTACCCTACTACGTTTTCATCTGTTTGTATATGCTGCGCGAGTCGTAAATTACAACTGAAATGAGCCGTCGTTGGTGCCAACTGCCGATCAACGTCTGAATTCTCCAGCAACGCAGTCACCTGATTGGCGAGGGGTTGAACTTTTACTGTCATCAAGAGCCTTTGAGCTGGAGGTGCAAATTAACAACTTCGGCTTTGTATGTACCTACATACATACCACCTGATGACTGACGAGTCTGTCTCCGGGTCTAGCGCGTTCGCTTGTCAGATTTTTGTTAAAAAAAACCCTGCTGCAAACTCTCCACGTAAGCATAGATCGATCGGGGGCGTCGGTGGTCAGTACAAGCATTCTGGTTCTGCAGCGAGGAAGCTCTGCCGTGCGTTCCTTTTCGTCAACACACAAGCATATCGGGGACAAGTGAGACTGCGGTAGCAGAGGAATTTAGGAAACACACTTGCTTTTGCTTTGCTGGAGGAAAAGAGCGACTTCAGTTACGAGTAACTTCAGTTACTGCTTTTCAGCAGGGCGAAATGCAAGGGACCGCGAGACCAGGAGGGGACAAAGGAAGGGAAGGCTGCCTTTGCTCAACTCCAAGCATTTGACAGCCCCTTCCCGTTGCCATACGGTGCAGGCGTCTGATCTGAATGTACACGCATGCTTGCTTCGTTTGGCACAACACACCATGAGACTGGTACCATGAAACATTTGCAGAGTGCTTCTGGAGTTGCGTGTGTGCGTTTAGTAGACTGCAGAGGAAGGATTGCTCGATCAAGGTTCAATGGTTGACAAGAAGCCAAGACATTCTCCCGGGGCCTATGAGTAGACTGCAAACCTTGGGGAACCAACCATTCATCTGATTGTTTTGTTTGGTGGGAAATTTGATGTATTCCTAGTTTCTAACCTTGATACTAGCCCATCCCGTCAAAGAAGAAGAAGACGACGGCCCACTTAGTGCACGTAGTCCTAGGCCTAATACACATTCAGAAGACAATCATTTCCCTTTGAGAGAAGTCCATTTTACCCCCTATGTAATTGCCCAGTCTGAAAAACACCCCCAAGTCAAAAACCAGGAATCATACACCCTCCAACTCTCGAAACCAGACAAACTACTCCCTTGACCATTTCAATCTGGTTTCTCAGGTGGTTTTGCTGACGTGGCAGATACATGGTATGAAGGCCCCACGTGTCAGTTGTTTCTCAGGTGGTTTTGCTCCTTGCCTCCTCGTCCCCATCTCCGACCTCCGCTCGCCCATCTTCTTCCATGCGGATGCCCTGGGTGAAGACGTGCCCTTCATCTACACCCCTCCCCCTCCTCCGCGAGCTCCACCTCCTCGTCCTCCACCGGGCTCGTCGCCGCCACACCCTCCCCGCCGCCCTTCCCCGAAGAACCTCCAGGTGCTGCTGCTCTCCAATGCCGCCACATCCTCCCCGCTGCCCACCGCGCCCTACTCACCCTCCTCCTCCTCCACCGTCCGCGTCGCGGCCTCAGCCCTTCGCGCGCTCCACACTCGCTCCCTGGACCCTAGCGGCTGCCCGCCTCCCTCTCCCATCTCTACCTCGCCACCTCCTTTCCTCCTCTTGCTCGTCATGCCTCTTTCCCTCTCCCTCCAGCAAGCTGCAGCGCCGCCACCCCCAATCCCTGCCCATGCCCTTCCTCTCCGTGCCATTCGTGAGCTCCTCCCCCGCCGGCATGGACTGCCACACATGGCGTGCGGAGGTGAAGCCGTTGAGGAGGGGTGGCAGCAGCAAGATGGAAGAGACGACAGCGGCAAGAGGGAAGAGAGAGAGAGTGAGAGAGGAGCAATAAATGGGCCAGGCACTCGTGATGTGGTAAAAAAAGTGTACACCTGCAAAACCACGTGAGAAACCAGGTTGAAATTGTCAAGGGGGGTAGTTTGTCTGGTTTAGAGAGTTGGAGGGTGTATGATTCCTTGTTTTTGACTTGGGGGGTGTTTCTCAGACTGGGCGATTACATCAGGAGGGTAAACTGGACTTCTCTCTTTTAGCGCCCATGTAAGCTTTGGGCCTCATATATCAAGAAGCCTAGACAATCCCCTGTTCGTCAGGCCTTGAAGCTGGTGGGGCTGAGGCTGCTTGAGCTCTTGGGCTGGAAACCTGAACCTGACAGCCTAACATCTGCCAAAAATTAAAATAAGATTAGAGTTTACAACGAGGTACATATTACATACCCACTGATAATCAGAGGCCTTCCAATGAAAAGGTTACAAATCAAGATGGTAAAGCAGAAAACGAGCCTCAGCAAGAGACAGTACGCTTGCTTCCACTTCAACATCCGCGAGATTACTCATTAACCATGCTTCCCAGGATGCCAATAGGTAGGGCATGATGGTTTAAACCATGCCTATTTTGAGTAAAAGGGTCAAGGGAAAAGAATACAAAATGAGAAACCAGCAAGTTAAAGAACGAAGAAGAGCAGTAGAGTACTCAGGAAACAAGACGACGAAAAATGAAAAAAAAAATGAACGCCCACCGTGGGGCTCGAACCCACGACCACAAGGTTAAGAGCCTTGCGCTCTACCGACTGAGCTAGACGGGCTTGGATGCATATGGTGTAGTAAAATGTTATATAATAGTAGATATTACAGCGACCGGGTTGGTCCGACTGACTCCGACCCTTTCCCCCGCCACGCTACCAACCATAGCGACAGTGCGACACCTCACACCTTAGAACCCCACTGCCGCGGCCGGAGATCTCACACCAGCCAACTCATCAAGCTCGCTCGCCGTCGCACTGCGCCACCGGCGGGGGTCCGGCAGCTCTCTCCCGCCATGGCCTCCTGGCTCAAGGTCGCCGAAGGTACGCACCCCTCGACCTCCCTCGCCCTCTCTCGCCGCGCCCCCCCAGATCCACCCCTCCCCGCCGGCGAAGATCTGCCGCACACCCTCCCCCATCCCACAACTCTCGTACTCTCCCAGCGCTGATTACCCCGTGAGGCTAGGATTGCCTCGTTACGATCTAGCCTTAATAGTACGCTCTGTTTGATCACTCTGGTGCGCCAATTGCAACAAACTGAAACCCATCACTGTCTCATTGCCTGCTTGATTACGCTGTAAATGTTTGAATGGAATTTAAAAGTTGTGTTCATTTGCAATAGACTTGCTCGAAGTCGTCGACCGGAGGGCCAAGATCGTGGCAACTGAGTTGTCGGATGAGCAGTCTACCTCTCAACCTTCAGGTAGCGTGCCTCCTTGGTTTGCACGGAGCACATTCAGCTATTTGGTAGGTGGTCTAATCTGTATCTATCTAATGTTTGTTTGTGAAGGATCGAATAGCCAGGAAGTGCAAGCGAAGAAGGGAAAGCCGAGGGAGAAGGTCACTACTTAATACCCTTCCTGAGCATACCTTGTTTCTTTACATATTGCACATTAGAGCCACTGTTCACTCTTTGCTGTGAATTTATATTGCAGGGTCCACTGAAGCTCACTTCTGCTGCTCAGAGGGAAAGGAAGAGTAGGCAACCGCCACGAGAGCGGATGAAGATCGAGAAGATCAGGCCTTCAGCACCAGCAGATTCGTCGAGTGTTGATGCCAGTGCTAGTGAACCTGTAATTGCTCCAATTGATGTTAAGGAAATGAATATTGAGGGTACATTGGAGAAAGGAGAGAAGGTTACTAATGATCTCAAGACGGATGGGGCTGGGACTGTTGCTGATACCGTGGTTGAAGTCCAGCCAATGGAGGTAAACTCTGAGGATGCAGCTCCCGCTGCAGATGTTGTTGCACATTCCAGGAATTCAGAGATTGCTGTCGAGAGCTCTTCTTCAGTTCTAGATGAAAAAAGTGAGTCGAGCAGTAGTAACCAGACTGCTGAGATTGGTCCAGTGGTTAATTTGGAGGAGAGAGACTCGGATGTGGCTGTTGTCCAGGACAGGAATGTGTCTGAATTGTCAAATACAGAGGGTACTGTCAAACTGCAAGAATCAAAGAAAGAGAATGTTTCAGATTCACCAGAAAGCATAGAAAATCAACAAGGACAGAAATCGGATTCAGTTTCCGTCAAAGAACAAGACCAACTTGAGGAGGTATGTTGCAGGAAATTGGAATCACAATGACCAAAATGTTCTGATTGATATGTGAATACGTTCACCTGTTCCTTTCCCACAATACAGTTTTGTTCTGTTAATCTTTGGCAGGCTCAGGGATTGTTAAAAAGTGCTGTTAAGACTGGTCAATCAAAAGAAGCTAGGTTAGCTCGGGTAAGGATAAGCATAAGCTCAGTTGCCTCACTATGTAATCTACGTTGACTAGATATATATTAAGTTGTTTGTTTGTTTTCAACTTGCCGATAGGTTTGTGCTGGACTTTCATCCCGCCTCCAGGAGTATAAGTCTGAAAATGCACAACTGGAGGAACTTCTTGTTCAAGAGGTCTAATTGCTCACACACCTTATTATGACTTAATTTTTCCTTTTATCTCCACTTGATTGCATGCTAGTTTCTTCTTCTAATATAGATCAATGTTATACAACATGCCAGAGAGAGAAATCTAGCTCGTATGAGGCTCACATAAAGCAACTACAGCAAGAAATATCAATGTCCAGGGTAGAAGGTTCAAGAGCCGAGTCAAATATGTTTGATGCTTTGACTGCAAAAAATGCAGAGATTGAATCTCTTGTCAAATCATTGGACTCTTGGAAGAAAAGAGCAGCAGCTTCAGAAGAGAAGCTAGCTTCTTTAGAGGTTTCATCTTACATTACTCTCTTTCGTTATGTCTTCTATAAGCATACTATTGCTAGTATCTAAGGCCTAAGGGAACTAGATAGTAGCTTATCATCCTACCATGTATATGCTTCCGTAAATACTTTTAGCACACTCGTGTCATTAATAATTTTTATTGGTTGACATGTGCTGGTAATTGGTAAAGAGGTTACCCTCTGAGATTTGATATCCTAGAGCTAAATGTACATTTTTTAGTTGTTCGTCTTTATAGTATGGTTGCTTTGACATCTGTGCTCTTCATTTTGGAATACTGAAGTAGTGCACATACAACATTTTTTCACGTGCATGTTTGTGGCCCAAAGTAGCAAAGATTTGACATGTGAATCTGGGTACTTTTGCATTCATTCAAAAGGCTCCAAAACATGTGGTTTATATACTTGGCGCTTTATTAACATTCGATATTACATTCCCAAATTCTCTAGACGATTTTAACTTAAAAGACCTGTGATGATATGTAAAATGTTCTCCCTAGTATTACTCTTGTTGTCAAGAGTTGCATATGTGGTTCACTCGTGTTTCACCATGGTATGTTTCTGTGTTTCTCAAGCATCAATATTCAGTTATTCACAGACCCTTTACAATGGTCTATTTAATGGACTTTTGAGCTTACAGTCTGAATTATAATCCCTGGCTGAGTGCCTGTACCCTAATTGAGAACAGGAATTATAAACCTCGAATTGTCTTCTAGACTACTATTGCTCGAGTCTGAAATGTGTATCGATTACAATTTGTATCTGGTGTCATTGGAAATGTTGGACTAGTTCTCAGAAAATAGTACCACTTTGTTATTACGTGATGCTGCTTCCTTTATGCTTATCATATCACTTTTGGGTTTAGACTGAAGCAATATAACTGTATGAATACCTACGGGCATTTTTTATTTTATGCCTCAATTAGTGACGATTAATATGATTTAATAGATGTATATTGATCTAAAAAAACAAATTGTTTAATACAATCCTGTTGTCTGTTGAACCAGGAAGATATGGATGGTCTCAAGAGGAACCGTGAACTTACTGAAACCAGGGTCATCCAGGTTAGTAAGGCATTGATGGTTTCTGCCACAGTCCCCGTGATGTTGATCAGATACATAACCTCCAAACACACTGTTTAATTTAGGCTTTACGGGAGGAACTTGCTACTACAGAGCGTAGGGCTGAAGAAGAGCGTATTGCACATAATGCCACAAAGATGGTAATTTGTCCATGTTAGTCTATTCAGAACTTTATATTCGCCATAGTTTCTTTTGTTATATTCCAGTCACTTGCTGTTACAATACAGGCAGCTGTTGAGAGAGAAGTAGAATTAGAACATCGGGCTGTCGAGGCTTCAAATGCTCTTGCTAGAATCCAGGTAATGTTACAAGGTATACCTATAATCATAGTCTATGTTGGAAGGATTTGAAATTTATTTAGCCAACTTTTCGGATATGATCAGATACTAGCACCTTGTGGCTAAGCAAATCTTTGTTTCTTGTTAAGCTCGTATGTCATATTTATGCACAATGAGACGATGAAAGGTCATCTATTACAACCTGTTCTGTTAATCTTCAATGACTTATAAGATAAAATTTCTTGTGCATGCTTTCCTGTTCAGGTACTATTTTGTTTAGTTTTCTTATGCTATATTTGTAAGCTTGGCTGTGGTTGTTTTTTGAACTATAGAAACATGATTTACACATTTAGATTTATGAGGTTTAAACTTGAAGCATCAACATGAGTATGATGAGAAATGTAACCTCGGTAAAAGGGATGATGCATGCAGATCTCAGTGTTAATGCTGCTACCTAATTTTACTAACTTGTGACATATACTTCTTTTAATATAATTGATGATCCTCTAATACTGATCTTAATTGTTTTGTTGTCATCCAGAGAGCCGCTGACCAAAGCTCATCAAGAGCACTGGAATTGGAGCACAAGGTGGCTGTGCTTGAGGTAAATTCCTTTCCACCTTGTGTTTTGTATATGACAATTATGGCGCTATGAGCTGTTTTGCTATCCTATTTACTGATGATATTCTGGTTATTTTAGGTTGAATGTGCTTCGCTGCAACAAGAACTTCAGGAGATGGAAGCTCGTAATCGCCGTGCACAGAAAAAGCCTTCTGAAGAAGCTAATCAAGTTCTTCAGGTGAAAATAGAAGCATCTTTTTTTTCCAGGACTTAAATTTTGGTGGTACTTCATGAATTTGATGTGGAATGCCCCTTCTTGCACAAGTTGTCGAGATCAGGGTCCTACTGATTCTAAGAATAACCCCCACTCGCTGGCGCATGTATTGCTTTGGAAAGAAATAAAAATGTTATATAATGGTGTATCTTTTACTGTTGTGGAAACAGATGCAGGCATGGCAGGAAGAAGTTGAGCGTGCACGCCAAAGCCAACGAGAGGCTGAGGCAAAGATATCGTCATTGGAGGTCGTAATTTCATAAGCTAGTATTTCGTTCAGTCTTTTGTTGTAATGCTGGATGTGCATGCTTTGGTTTTTTAAGTTGTAGCTAGGACTCTAAAAGTTTATTTGATATAAACTGATCAGATTTGTTATGGATATTGTTTTCTATTTGCACATTGCACATTTTCTTGATGCAGGCTGAGTTACAGAAGATGAGAGTTGAAATGGCTGGAATGAGAAGAGACGCAGAGCATTATTCCAGACAGGTGAAATAGTTGTTACTTTCCTGGATCCTAATCTAAGTCATTCGGATTTAGGTTATTAAATATCTTAATATCTTATTGAGCCAATACCCCTTTCTTATTGCCATACCATAGTAGCACTTATTTTTGTGGATGTTTCTTGTTTATAGGAGCATGTTGAGCTAGAGAAGAGATATCGTGAGCTAACTGACTTGCTGGTATGCGACCTGTCTTTTCTTCTATATATCCTTGGACTTTCAACAATTGAGAGGTAATTTGATTCTGTATGCATCCTGTTTCCAGTACCACAAACAAACACAATTGGAATCCATGGCCAGCGAAAAAGCTGCATTAGAGTTCCAACTGGAGAAATCATTGAAACAATTTCATGAAGTGCAGGTTGATAATCTCTCCTCTTGCTGTTGCCGTTTTCCCCTACCAATTTACTATATTCTTATATTGTTGCCATTATGTTATCAACGCCCACCATTTGATAGATTGAAGCAGAAAGGAGTAAATCAACTCGTAGATCCGCATCGTCATGGGAAGAAGATAGTGATATTAAGGCATTAGAGTATGTTAACTGTTTCACTTCTTACAATACATGAAAATTGTGTTTTATGTTATCATTCTTGTATATCATGATAATTGATGATATCCAGCATTAAATGTATCCGCCTATTTGCAATTTCTAGTACAATCTTAGACAACTAACTATGCGTATTGTAGGCCTCTTCCTCTTCATCATCGACACATGGCAACAGCAAATCAGCAGGTATATATGGCCTGTGCGAATCTGAAGGTCGACACCCTTTCAAAATGATGGGAAATGAACCATTAAGATTCACGCCGTTTTCTGTGCATCTCTTTTGTTCCAGTTACAAAAGGCTGCAAAGCTTCTAGATACAGGAGCTGTCCGTGCAACAAGATTTTTGTGGCGACATCCTGTTGCTCGAGTCAGCCTGCTATTCTATCTGGCAAGAACAACACAACTTCAGCTTCCTGTATGTTTGCATTGTTATCAGATTAAGATTGCTTACTAACTAAATATGTTACGCCTGCACCAGGTGTTTGTGCATTTGTTCTTGATGCACTTGCTGCACCGCCTTCAGGTACTCAACCATGCTGTCACAATCTCATCCTGGGTGTTTCGGGCTAGATTGATGCGCATGGGAATTGCTAACCGGATTTTGTTGCTCAATGTTTTTGAATGTTACAGGACTTTGCATCCAGAGAAGGAACATCAGGCATGGGTGATCTGGCTCTTGCCAATGGGAACCTGCCATAGACTCTGTGACCTTCCTATTTCCTGCCTATCCAGGCAATGCTCCCTGCCACACGGTTGAGTTTCCCTGGTTGGACTTGGATGCAGCATTAACCCCCCACATTTCAATTTTGTTTTTTTTAATTTCTCTACCCCCATTCCATCTTTTGTAAAGTAGTAGTATTCGTTGTTTGGCCATGGGCTATATAATCCATTCTTTTACACTTTTAACATTGGTGATTCTGAAAGAGTATGTACTGTACCAGCTTGTATGCATTACCTTGACATAAAATATACCACACAGCCCACTTGAGCCAATTCCTGGACTCTCGAGCAAACTGTTGAATAGGTCCCTGTTCTGACTTCTGAACGCAGACATTTCACTCAGAGATCATGTTGAAGTTCCTGGCTAACTGTATTCTGAATGAGCCTGAGCCCTGTGGTTGTAGAATGGAATAGCAGTGCATTATTTTGCGAGAGCTCAGTTGGTGCGCAGCGACGTGATTCAAATCACGGGGCCAGGGGATGTGCCGCGCTGTGCATTGCTGGGTGCGCAGAACTTGCAAATATACCGGTTGGTAGGAGGGCGTTGGGCACGCGTCCCTTCCGGCTGGTCCCAGGCTGCGCACCGACACCGCGTCGGTAGCGAGGTGGCATACTGGCATGTGAGGACCGATCGAGGAGACGGAGCTTGGAACAGTGTGGCTAGTGACACCACTACAGCTTGGGACTTGGGTTAGGACGTGGGCAGAGGTGGTTTGGACGACCAGGGCAGACGGTCGTCGTCGTCGCTAGTAGCACGGGACGGGATGGCATCCATCCAGCGGTAGAAGTAGTAGAAGGAGGCCGTTTCCTGCCTGCCCCTTTTCCGATTCGCGCTCCCAAATAAGCCCATCCGTCGGCGGCGCGCCATCGCGGCGCGCGCGGTGGCGGGCGCGTCCTTCGGTGACCGCGCGAAGCAGGGCGCAAAAGGAAATGAATACGCCGAGGCGGCGGAAACAATCCGCCGCGCGGGTCGCGCTGCGCTTGTGTCAGTAATCCAAAATTTCGGAACTCCCAGCACCAGCAGACCCCGCTCGGGGAAACAGGCGGCATTGGAAAAGAAGAAAAACGGAATTCCTTGGAATCTGCTCCTGCTGTGCGTACACGAGAGTTTGCCACAAATAACAAATAGTAACCTACTCCCTCCGTTCCAAAATATTGTTCATTTTGATTTTTCCTAGATGCATAGCTTAGATATATATTATATCTATACGTGGCAAAAGTTATGTACCTAAAAAAGTTAAAATGAATAGTAATTTAAGACGGATGGAGTATATCGACATTTTGCTATGCTCCCACTGGTACTTGAACTTCACATGCTTATCCTGAAAACTTGGACCGAAGGTGCAATCCTTCTAATGTTTAGAGGTGTGGTGCTATTAATTATGATCATATTGTTGCGTATGATTCTGTGACTATTTGAGATACTGCTAGACAAGCCATTATGTTGATCCAGCATGTTCATTGCTTTTCTAGTAGTAACCTACTCATTGTTTTTTATTATATTAAAAGTTGTAAATTGCTGTTACTTTTATTACTTTTTGTTACATTGCTTGTACGCAAATATCTAATACAATTTAATATTATTTTACGACGCCATCTTCAGCACCACATGCGGATGGTGAAGTCGGACGTATATATAGTTATTGATGATGACTAATCACAATCCGACTTGGAGATGTTGTGAATATTGTAAACACATTATTGCATGTTGATCTTGTCTCTTTTGTCATTTTTTATCCCATCACTCATGCACAAACATCTATTGCGAACTAAATAGCTTTCATATCACTTTGTCGTTTACGATAAAATCCTGACGTAGCGACAAAATTGGATGTACCATTCAATGTTAATGTAGCGACTAAATCCTGATGTATGTTGGTGATTAATCAAAAGTCCTACTTGATGATGACGTGGAATATGGACTGCATTAAAAAAATTACTATTGTCATTTTATGACTTTTGTATCCCTTCCATTGATCAACGTCCTTCTAGAATCATATCTTCTCTAGCTAACATCATCTCTAGTGCCTTTCAACACCTCCCGTTCGTAATAACAAATTTCCAACCATTGCCAGTAGTGAAGAAAAGTGCACTCATCTTTCCCTTTTATGTTCCATTCCTTGACAAACAGCACTAATTGATAGAAGTTTGTGTGACGTTTTATTTATTGCTACTCTCATGTCTTCATGATGAACTGCCATTGTTTCTCATGTGACGGATAAACAGGAGGAGCCTAGCTTGCAAACCTTTCGGTGTAGCTTCTGGCGTTCTCGGAGCAAATGGCAGCCCATCACGCCGTCGCTTCTCATCACGACCTCCGTGTTTCCGCACACGGACTGATGCGGTGATGCCAGACGATGATACAAGCGGTCGCGCAGCGCACACAACAGTGGCAAATCCTTTCTCATAACGAACTCACTCCCCCTCTCGCGTCTCCAGCAGCCGGTGTTACATCAGCAGCAGCACCACCGCCCGTCCCCGCCCCCGCCTCCACCCCCATTCCCCATCCCCATCACATCACATCTGCCCCACACCAACCCGAACCCTAGCCAGCGTCCCGGTCGCGGTGCCAGCCACCGCGCGCCGCAGCGTCGGTTTCCCCCTTCTCAGCTTCGGAGCTTCTCCCCGAGATCGGCGGCGGAATCTCAGGAGGAGGTGGTGGGGGAGGCGGAGGCGGGGCCATGGGGCTCCATGGCTGAGGATGCCTGTGCTGCGTAGCGCGGCGCGAAGGGCCCGAGAGGCGCAGGGGAGTCCACCGGAGGCGGCGGCGGAAGCTCCGGAGGCGGCAGCACCGGCACCGGCGCCACCGCCGGCAGAGACGAGGCGGAGGGCGACGAGGGCCGCCGCGAGGGCGGAGGAGAGGGAGCGGGAGGAGATCAGGCCCGCGGAGGTCGTCGCGGGGGAAGGCGGCGGCGACGGAGACGAGGGGGAGCGTGGGATGGACGACCCGGACAGCGCGGCGCGTAGCGCCGACAAGCTGATAGCAGATGACGAGGGCAGCCCTCCGGTCCCCGACATGGTGAGTTGTTTGTACGATGTCTAATTATGCCTGCTGCGCGTGGATTCTGTTGAGCTCTGAGATGGTTCACCGAATCACCGTAGATGATTCCCGAGAAATGAATTTTTGTTTCAGCTGGTAAAGCATCCGTTGGAGTGGGCAATCTGTTTTATGCTTTTCCTGGGCGTCACCTTGTAGTTTGCTTCCAATTGTTCGACTTCCTAATGATTTTGGTTTAATCTTTGCCTGTCTGTTCTATAAATACAGGTCCAGGTGGGCAATTCACCAAAGTATAGAGTCGACAGAAAGCTTGGGAAAGGAGGTTTTGGCCAAGTCTATGTTGGCCATCGCATGTCACCTACTGGTCCAGGTGCAGTTGAGGTAATAGAGGATTTTTTTTCCTTTTCTACCTATTGATTTGGGAAGCTTGCATCATGGGTAATGGGTTGTATTAGCACTGTGATTAAACTGACTTCTTTTCTGTCCTAGGTGGCGTTGAAGTTTGAGCATAGGACCAGTAAAGGATGTAACCATGCCCCTCCTTACGAGTGGGCAGTCTACAAGTAAGTGAATCTATGATCTTATGTTTTGGGTGCAAGAAGGTGTAAGGCTTTCTTGGATTCACTTAAGGCACAGGTAGCTGATCAGCTTTCATGGCTATTGCATGTTTAGTGCCGTTGGTGGCATTCATGGGGTTCCTCGAGTCCACTACAAAGGACGCCAAGGGGACTACTATGTTATGGTATGACACTTTGTCTGGATCCTTAGAGTATCAACTTCTTTCTTTCTGATCATTTCTAGATGCTAGTTAACTTGGTCTTAAAAAGTGCAGGTCATGGATATGCTTGGACCCAGTCTGTGGGATGTCTGGAATAATAACTCTCACACGTGAGTTGTAGTTTTGAGTCAACCATTGTTGTTGACTTTTAGGTTACCTATAACACCATTCATTTGTTACGCAGAATGTCAGTCGAGATGGTTGCTTGTATCGCTATTGAAGCTATCTCCATACTTGAGAAAATGCATTCAAAAGGGTTGGCACCACTAATTATTCTTTCCTTGTAGCTCCTTATTCTCCAGGAATTAGTTTCCTCGTCTGGCAAAGTTTTACTAAAAAATGTTTGCGATTTCAGGTATGTTCATGGGGATGTCAAACCAGAAAATTTCTTGCTAGGGACTCCTGGGACACCTGAAGAAAAGAAGCTCTTCCTTGTCGATCTTGGATTAGGTAAAGTCAATTTCTTGTTTATTGATCAGCCAACAGCTTGACAATGTTGTGAATTGAGCTGTTATAATGTAGACAACAGATAGGAGTGTGAATAATTTAGTATTCTTTTATCTTCTGATGGCAGCTACTAAGTGGAAGGACAGTTCGACAGGACTCCATGTTGATTACGATCAGCGACCTGATGTTTTCAGGTGACAATTAAACCTTTATGATAACATCACTTACGTTGACCCTAGCACTTAAATGATGACGTCGATTATACTGTCGCATTTCCTGTCCGGTTATGGTTTGCCGTTTCCCGAAAATCCTGGATCTAGCGCCATTACACCAGAAAATGACCACCCTTGTATTGGTTTTCAGTCAACCATTATTGTATTCCCATTTTGTATTCTCTCCGCGCATGCATCCGTGCATTTTTGTTTAACCTTATAGAATCACTACAGTTTTTACTCTTATTCAACAGCACCACCAGAATGAATTCATCTATCCCAGTCGCTACTGACCAAAAGGTCCTGATTGGCATGCCTGTTAATAACCGTGTAGTCACCAGACATGGAATCATTCATTTTAGTCTATTGTGAAATGCCAAATAAAACATCCTGTCACAATAACCAGTAAACTCTGTGGTGCTTACGTCTCTCGTTGTTACGTATATCTGGATCAACTGAAGGGATATGCCAGTCTTATTGTTATGTTACTGCTGCTATTTCAGGGGAACAGTTCGCTATGCTAGTGTTCATGCACATCTTGGAAGAATAGGTAGCAGGAGGGATGATTTAGAATCTCTAGCATATACACTAGTCTTTCTTCTACGAGGACGTCTACCTTGGCAAGGTTATCAGGTAAACTGTTGGACCCCTTCAGTCCAATTGTATATATTTTCAGTGATGTACATGTGTACCTGATGTTTCTTTTGCATCTCCAGGGTGAAAACAAAGGCTTCCTTGTCTGCAAGAAGAAAATGGCCACCTCTCCAGAATCTCTCTGTTGCTTCTGCCCGCAACCCTTCAGGGAGTTTGTAGAGTATGTGGTCAACTTAAAGTTTGACGAGGAACCAAACTATGCAAAGTGTGTGTCACTTTTTGATAGTGTAGTGGGTCCAAATCCAGATATCAGACCAATTAACACTGATGGTGCTCAGAAGGTAAGCTCATGTTTTGCATCTGTCATTTCAAAAAACATTACTTCGATTGCATCTAATCTTGTTTGGAACTTCTCTAAAGCTTATACATCAAGTTGGCCAGAAGCGAGGCCGCTTATTGATAGAGGAAGAGGCAGATGAACAACCAAAGAAGAAGATCAGGATGGGAATGCCCGCAACACAGTGGATAAGTGTTTATAATGCCAGGCGGCCTATGAAACAAAGGTACACTCTCTTACAAGGCCCAAAATTTATTTAATGGTTAACATTAATCATGTGTCGTATGGATGAGCAAAAGTAATGGAAAATATCCACTCTGAGTATTGCAGGTACCATTACAACGTTGCAGATTCAAGGCTTGTACAGCATATTGAAAAAGGGAATGAAGATGGCCTCTATATCAGTTGCATAACATCTTGCTCCAATCTCTGGGCTCTAATCATGGATGCTGGTACTGGTTTCACTTCTCAAGTTTATGAGCTTACGCCACATTTCCTTCACAAAGTGAGTGACCTGCACCTTGTTTCATTCTAGCTTGAAAGTTTTACAAAAGAGTAAAGTCCATTTTTAACCATTGAATTATTGCTTACGTTTGGTTTTGGTCATGAAACTCAAAAACTAGGAATCTTCGACCACCCAACTAACAAAACCATTCATATTTGACCATCAGACTGTTTTAGTTGGTGGTTTCGATAACGTGGATGACATGTGGCAGTGGGACCCACATGTCAGCTCCATCTTCTTCCTCCTTCCTCCCCCTCTCTCCCTCACCCAAATCCACCACCCGGACCACCCAATTCTTCGGCAGCCGGCCATCTCTTTGCATTGCCCTTTCCTCTCTCAGTCTGCCTCCTGCGCAGTTTGCCCGCCCTTTCTCAATTTGCCTGCACTCACGAGCCGCTGCCGCCCGGCCTCTGCACAGCCATGGCTGGCGGCGCAAAAGCAGATGGCCCCCCGCGGTTGGCCCAGCCGCACCTCCACAGCCCCTCGCAGGGCCTCTGCGACCGTACTGCCGCCGCCGCAAAGGAGAGCATGTGTGCGTGAAGCAAGTGGTGGTGGTGGGGATTAAGCTGCAGCTTGAATCAATGGGGAGAGAGAGAGAGAGAGAGTGGCTGGTGCTTAGTTTGGCTTGGAACCCCATCTGCAGTTGGCCAGTTGCTTTGCTCAGATCAATGGGAGAAGAGAGAGACAGGGGGGAGGGAGGGAGGGGGAGAGAGAGGGAGAGAGTTTGTGGATTTGGTGCTCGCTCGCTGCTGCTAGCTTGCTTGTTTGACGAGAGGAGCAGGAACAGGCAGTAGGCAGGAGGTGGCGCCGAGATATGGTGGGTGGGCAGTTGGGGACGGCAGCGGAGGCCGCCGGCCGTGGCATAAAGGTGCACGCTCTCGTGTCCCACGCTAGGTGGATCGGAAGCAGGGACTTGGAGCTGACGAGGACGTTGGCGCTCCTCTTGCTCAGTCACTCCTCGCTCCAAAGGGATGGCCAACTGCCGGTGAATTGGGTGGCCCGGGTGGTGGATTTGGGTGAGGGAGAGAGGGGAAGGGAGGAAGAAGATGAAACTGACATGTAGGTCCCACTGCCACATGTAGTCCACATCATCAAAACCACCAACTAAAACAGCTCGATGGTTAAATATGAATGGTTTTGTTAGATGGGTGGTCGAAGATTCCTGGTTTTTGAGTTTAATGGCCAAAACCAAATGCCAGTGATAATTCAATGGTCAAAAATGGACTTTACTCTTTACAAAATAACCACTTATTTGTCAGATAAGGTACTAAGTAAACTGTTCTCTCCATTGCAAAATCTGATGGTTGATTTATTTTGATATGAAGGAATGGATAATGGACCAATGGGAGAGGAACTACTATATAACTGCACTTGCTGGAGCAAACAATGGCAGCTCCCTAGTAGTGATGTCTAAAGGTAAAGTAGCTAAAGCCTGCAGTAGTAATGCCCCTTTCTGTCTTACTGCGGAAACATTCTTTTGACTATGTGGTAAATCTATCCAGGCACAGCATATACACAGCAGTCCTACAAAGTTAGTGATACTTTCCCCTACAAATGGATAAACAAGAAGTGGCGAGATGGTTTCTATGTTACTTCCATGGCAACTGCTGGAAGTAGGTGGGCAGTTGTCATGTCTCGTAATGCAGGATTTTCTGATCAGGTAGCAGTTTTTTTCCCACTCCAACTGTCCTCTTCCTTTGCATTTCTTTTTACACTTGTAATATATTTGTTTGTGTGCATTTAATTTTTAGGTTGTTGAACTGGACTTCTTGTATCCCAGTGAGGGAATTCATAAGAGGTGGGACAATGGTTACCGGATAACCGCGACTGCTGCAACTTGGGATCAGGCTGCATTTGTTTTAAGTGTGCCAAGGAGGCGGCCTACTGATGAAACCCAAGAGACATTGAGGACATCTGCATTCCCTAGTCAACATGTTAAGGTTAATGAGCATCCTGTATCTCATTCAGTAATTGCAACTCTCCATTGGTTCTGACAAACTGTACTCTTGTTTTGTTGCAGGAGAAATGGTCCAAGAATCTCTACCTAGCATCAGTATGCTATGGGCGTACTGTATCCTAGCAATCTTTCATGTGGTTTGGAGCCACTTTGTGCGGAGTCCTGTCAGCGTCATCTTCTGGTCTAGGTAGCTCATTGTAGCAGCTCCTACGTGCTAATTCTGAAGGCGACTCAATGCTACCCTGGCTGTTGTGTTGAGAAGGTGTCTGCTCATCGTTCCTGATTATAGAATAGCGTGTACAGTAGTCAATTGTTTTTTAGTTCGTGTTAATCGTTAATTTAGTGGACTATTAGGCTTTGCCAGATATGTACACCTGACCAGTATGATTGAATCCCCGGTGTAGTTGTGTCAGGTCCTCAAAAGGTTCCTGCCATACTCTTATCATGAGGTATAGTTATCATGTTTGCCTTTTGCCATTTTGGCCGGTGATATCTTTCTAATTTCTCATGCTTTGCTACATGATTACTGCCGGGTAACTGAAAAATCTGGTGCGACAAGAAAGGACCCTGGTAACTTGGTAAGAGTCTGCCACTTGAGCTCTCAATTATGTCTGTTGTGTACCTGTGCTCTCCGATAGAAGTTCTTTGAAGCTGAGCCTTTGGAACTATTTAAAAGAAAATTGGGCTTCATATTTTGTTACTGAAAACTTGAAAAGGGCAATTTTAGAACCCTGGATGCAGCTCCCTGTATTACTTTCTATTTTTGTCTAATGTTGGATAGCACTCGTTACCCTGCATATATGGATGATTGGATGAGACGTCTGATTAAAGCACTAGCATATGTGGTCAGGGCTGTTGATTTTAGGTTATTGGATATTTGGAGTCAGTGCATGGAAACTTGCTGTAGCAGAGTGCCGATTGCAACGCCTGTGGTGATTTAGAGATCTTTGGTATATGATTAACACTTTCCTTTCGATAACTGAAACTGAATTTGGTTGGTACTTTTCTCCTGACATTTTAGCCGACTAACAGTGGCAAACAAGCTGTGCTGTTTGCCTGTTACTGTTACCAGATCGCGTACAAGCATGAGGAGAAGAAATGGTAAATCAGCACAAGGCAAGCTGCTACCATGATCTGCATATTCAGCGCGAAGACCTTGCCGGCGTCCACGTTCAGGGCGTCCTTTGCCGCGCTGACTGAAGAGCAGGAAAGGAAGAACTCTGCCGTGACGGCGCCGTCGCTGCCGTCTCCTTGGAGATCGTCGTTGCTGTAAGCCGGTTTCCCAGACACGCTCCTGTAGAGCCCTCCGCTCCATGTCTGCGTACATGGAAACGAAACAGGTGAGTAACGCAGCCTGAATCATGATGAATATTGATACCGGTGACGGCAATGTGCCTGTGAATAATGAAGTCAACACAGTTTGGTGGCCGTCCTTTTGCCCGACTGCTTTCGCAATTTCTACTTTCCAGTTTTCATTTGAAACTGCCCTTGACAAAGATGCATTTGTCACCTGGAGTTGGTCCCCGATGGTGACCACGACGGCGCCGTCGACGGGCCGGAACCTCGACCAGCCTCGCCGGGAGAAGACGTGGAACCCCGAGGCGCCGGAGCAGAGGTGGAGGGCGAGGGCGCGCGAGCATCGCGAGCTCCGTACCAGCATCCGCAGGACGTCGTCTTGGCTGACCGGGCCGGACGCGCTGCTGCCATCGCGTTGGTGTTTGCGGATGCAGAGAAGCGAGCCGTTTGCGTCAGCTTTCGCCATTGGCTCGGCGGCATCGGCAGCTTCGTTACCTTGTCGCAAGGCGTGCAGGAGCTTGGTTGAGGCTTGCTCGAGCTGAGCGAACAAGTCATCTGCTGTGTTCCTGCGCAGAGTCAGAATCAAGGATTGGATGCATGCCATCCAAAATTTTCAAATCGACTCAGAATTTGCGCAAGTTTGTTCAAATCATCCTAGCCTTTTTGGGTCACTTGCACGGTGCGGTCAGTCTCGCGACAGTTCTCAGTTTGCCAGAGGCCCAGAGTTCATACCTGGTTTGCCTAGCACCATTTCGCGACGGCCGATTTCCCGCCATTTCTCGGTCTCCTTCGCCGGGCGGCCACCACAGCTCCTCGCTATCCTCGTCTCCTCCACCACCACCCTCCGATGGTGGCGATCCTTCCCTCGCCGTAGCAGCACGTAACGCTGCCAAGGCCAAACCTGCGTCGACCCCGTGGCCGACCACCTGGAAGCAGCCAAACGCGACGGCCGCCGACCTCAGCGCCTCCAACGCCGGCGCGCCTCCATCCACCGGCGGCGGTGAGTCCAGCACGCGCATGTCGATGACGGGCGGCGCCCACGCCGCCTGCTTCTTCTTGTTCCTCCGAGGGCCGGGCCTCTCCGGCAGCCGCAGCACCGGGACCCTGGCGGAGCAGCGCAGGAACCTACCGATCTCGTCGTCATCCCCGTACCCGGACGACCCCGAGCTGCTGCCCGTGAGGACGCCAGTGACCGGGGACGGCGGCGGCGCCCGGAACTCCGGCACCGGCAGCTCCCGGGGCCTCTGGAGGTAGGTGACGAAGGACGCGGTATCCATCTGTGGCAGTGGCAGTATGTTCTGCCTGGGCTAGTTCATGGTGCTCAAGCAGGTTATATATATATATACTAACATATGGCTGAGCTCGAACGCAAGAGGTGCCAAAATTCTACCAGTTTGTAGTGCGTTTGGTTCCTCAGGGTTTGTTTGGATGGAAGGGTATTAGAGTGGAATGAAGGGGATTGAGTCTAAAATGAACTAATTTCCCCTCCAATCCCTCCCATATCTCTCCCATTCCACTCTAATTCACTGTTATCCAAACAAACCCTCAATGTTATCGTAGGGACACGAGGGTGTGGGTTTTGCTAAGGATGGATCAAAATGGGCATGGAGAAGTGGGGCTCCCTGAGCTTCTTTGGTGAGCTTTCTTTGTGTGGTAAAGAGGGACAAGGCCACAAGGGGGAAGGCCGTCGGCAGATGACAGCTCGAAAGAGGAGGGGGTGGGCTTGATGCCGCATCATTGTGCCAGGGGGTCGATCGAACTGTATCTGTGTACCATCTGAATATCGTTACGTTTGTGCGTTCCGTTGAAGATGTTCTGGAACACTAAAGTGCTTTTGTTCTCGTTGGGCTGCATGCTTTGACCGGTTTGATGATCTAGCGTCCTTCTGTACGTGCATTTTACTTTGTTTATTCGTTCTCGCTTTGGCAGTGGGATTAAGAGGAACCATCTTCTCGTTTTCCTCGATCTAACATCGGTGTCTCTCCAATCCTCTTTGCCTCTTTGCAACGTCAGGGTGGTGTCCTCTTTAATTTACTCTCAAAAGGTATTCAAAACCTATAAGAGGTGTAATTGCAATCATGGTGTCAGGGCTGTCAGATGGCAGAACCAATCCTTAGCTACATATTGCAGGTTTACAGCCTAGGAGCCGTTGTAGCTTAAAATTTCCTTTTCCTTCTTAATTGAAAGACATAAGACATAGCTCCGTTAAAAAACAGCAACAAGAGGGCGCACATAAGTTTCTATGCACGAGGCGACGGTAACAGCGGCACGTATTGACGACGCGTGCCGCTAGATTCGCATAAATACTTAAACCTTGATATTTTTGCAGCTAAAGAAGTTACTAATTAATTTAACTTTTCTGCCAAGTTTACAAAAGAGCGGGGATAGCTCAGTTGGGAGAGCGTCAGACTGAAGATCTGAAGGTCGCGTGTTCGATCCACGCTCACCGCACTGTTATTGTTGGTAACTGCTCATTAGGTTGCACATTTTTAAGGTTCATCCTTTTATGAATGGCACTGCTATTGTTAATTACTCATTTAGTCTTTTTTAATCTTTGGAAATTGGAATGGGTTGCACATTAAGGTTCATCCTTTTATGAATGAATGAATATCACGAATTCCGTGCTCCTATCTTTGTCGTCGGCAAAGGGTTTCACCTATAGCGAAGCAGAATGAGAGATTGGGTGTCTGGCGAAGCGCCTGAAGTCTTGAACCCACACAATCCTTTTTCCTTTTTTTTAGGGCACCTGAACCCACACAATTCACAACCCAGCGCCCCGCCCCAGCGCCTGCTAGCCGCTGCACGCGCAGGGCAACACCATTTCAGCATTTCCCATCAAATGGCCAGCCTATAATCGGCTGAATGCCCATTATCATTACTCAGTAGAATGTCGACAGGCGAACCCGGTACAGCGACACACATACCCTACAACAAAACCACACGAGTTCAGCACAATCTGTCTGCGTCATATTACAGACGCATGACACTGGCTTCCCAGCACAATGCTGGGATCTTATCTCTCTACCGCCTTTTGGGGGGTTTTACTGAAGATCCTCCTCCAGTCACCTGGCTTCCCGTAGATTTAGTGCGACCTGGTTAACGAACACGAGTTTGCATCAGTATCATGGGAACGTATCATGTGTTGGGATGCCATTTCTAGATACTTGCAGAGTGGATCAGCTAATGGAGGATTTGATTGATACCAGGTAAAGCATGCAAGCGATTCGCGTTTGTATTGTACCTGGAGGTTTTAGAGCAGACTCCCTTGGTTTTGGTTTGGAGTTTCCTGGCTGCCCATTCTTTGTCAGGAACAGCCTGGCTATCCTTGATGGGGCCTTCTGCCTGTAATTGTAGGACATAGTGTAAGTATCTGGATTTGTTATTGAAAGAATAGTGGTAAGGATGAGAGATGTCGAAATTAGAAGGCCACAGTTACAACATACATCTGTTCTGCTGCTGCCTCTGAAGCACCGCCAACAGAATACTCGGTTCCTGCTACTGAGCAGCCGTCATCAGACACATTATCTTCACATTCAGCTTCACCTGACCCCGCAGCCCCTGTACCAGTGGGTGAAGTGTGTCCATTACTGATTCCATTGACTACTGCATAGTTTTGAGGGCATGAAGAAATTCTGTAACAAGACCTGAGCGATCCATTACCTGATAATCGCCGGATCTGTTGGCTACTGTCATTTCTATCCGTTGATGAACTTGGAGATTTGGATTTGTCCTTCAGGAGTTGCTCGATTTCCATATCTTTCCGTGATACTGTGTCTTTCAGATATGAAACCTGGACACAAGAATGATGGACAATTCTGAAATCGAGATAACCAAGGGCAGATGCAGAAGCTATTATAACTATAGCAACAACTATTATCAATAGGAATACACTTTTTTGGGAAATTTAATACTATTATACTGTAACAATACATTTACTAATAATTACTATAAGGCTCAACAAATAGACTTTCTTTTTCTCCAATTTAAAATTTATTTTTTGGTGATATCAGGAGAAAGCATACCCCTTGAAACTGATCACTGTAGGTTAATATGAAGCTTACTAGTGTTTAAAGCTCAAGTAATGTTTGTATAAAGCTTGCTTATTAGTGTTAAACTAGTGAAACACAAATTATCCGGATCTATGAGAGTCAGATAGAGTTGTAAAAACCTGTTCTAGCAGCTCTTTTATATCTTTGCCCTCTTTGTTACTTCTTGCAGCACCTAACTCTACTCCAGAAACCCTTTCAGCAAACTTTAAAGTGCTCATTGTTTCTGAATATGATTCGGTATCTGGATTTATTTGAACAAACATCAGTGTCTTTGCTTGTCCACCTGCACGAAAATAGAAAAGAATTATGATAAGTAATTTCCCACATACAAAAAGTAACAAGAACTACATGTTAGCCCACATATATATTACCTAAAGAGCTCTGTAGAACTTGAGTCAGCTTGCTGTTTCTGTATGGAACATGGGCATTTTTCTGTGCCAAAGCAAAAATCACATCACCAAGAGCAGACAGAGATTTGTTTATATATTGTGCTTCTTTTAATCTGTCTCCAATTGCTTCAGATCGCTCAACTCTTTCACTCCCAGCAAGATCGATCAAATGTAGACATCCTCGGGAAGTAGATCCATTC
Source organism: Setaria viridis (assembly GCF_005286985.2). Classification (NCBI taxonomy): domain Eukaryota; kingdom Viridiplantae; phylum Streptophyta; class Magnoliopsida; order Poales; family Poaceae; genus Setaria; species Setaria viridis. The sequence continues at coordinate 35,963,058 of NC_048267.2, read as the reverse complement.
TTCAAATCCAGCCCTCTAACATGCACTGTTAGAATGCTGCATGCAACAATAGTTTTCAGAACATTATGTTGCAAGAATTTTAGGGGTTTGAGTTTATTAACAAGTAAATGGTATAAACCTGTGAGACCGACTGCTCCTTTCATTTAGAGCTGTTGATCCAACTGCTCTATTGGTTTGTCCAATTTCCATTAAGTCTAGCACATCTGATGTTGATTTGACTGGATGTAAGCTCGCATCAGGGACGACAAGTCCATTCGGCTGAGAAGTATTCCAAATTCCGAGCGTTTCTTTATGTCAAGAATAACAATTTTTTTCCTATGCATGTCTGCCAGTATGAATACTAAAAATGTAGCCATGAGATTTAAAAACAAATGGGGTAGAAAGTAAACATATTTTTAATGGGGAAAGGATATCTTTTTTGTGCAATATTATTTGATAGAAGATCCCGCACTTGTTCATTGTAAATCTCAACCATTTGGACTCCAACTTCATATGAGAAAGCGTTCCTTCTACTTAGAGAGATTTCGAACAAGTCATTTAAAGCTCGATAATTAACACCCCAATCTTCTTTCGATGTGCCTGGTCCACTCTAAGAAAAATGATGCCAAGCACCAATTAGTAATATCCCCAAGAATAGTATCAATTCAACTTTCTTATCTTGAATCTTGATTTCCTACCATTGTGTAAGTCTTTCCTGAACCGGTTTGACCATAGGCAAAAATGCACACATTAAACCCATCAAGAACTGATCTGATCAATGGCTGGATGTCAGAGAATACTTCAGCTGCAAGTTACGTAAGAAAAAATGGTGAGCAATAATGAGTGATACACCTTTTAACTTCAGATTGCACCACTAGCATACTTAAGATATACCTTGAGAAGCACGTGTATTAAACACCTTGTTAAACTTGAACATTCGACACCCATCCTTCCCTTGCTTGAAGGGGTTTGTGATGAAAACCTCACCATTTTCACCAATATAATCAACTGTAGTTGTTTTCCCATCTTGACCAGGAAGAAATGGTCTGACACGGCAATAAACTCGGATATTACCTGACAATAAATATTAGAGTGGAAAGGAACATGTTAAACAGAAATAAAATGTGCACTAGTGCAAACATATTGTTGTGCAGGAAAATACCTTTTAGTTCCTGTACTTCGTTAAATAGCTTCTGATTTTCAGCAAGAACCTTATGGTAATTGTCGGCAGCATCTACTAAGCCTTTTAGATCATTTCCTAAACAAGTTTGGCAAGTTAAGATCAGGCAAAATAAAGTATCAGTAAAACAGCAAACATATGTGTACAACAATGCCACTATACAAATCATGAATACCCACATACCAATGTTACATATTTCGTCCCTCCATTTCATTTGAAGGGCAAATATTTCCTGCTTAATTGACTGAGATGATAGCCTTATGTCCTAACATAGTTGAATAATGTAAGTGAGTAACATAAATAAACTAAAGACAACGGAAAATTGATATAGAAAGATAACACAACCTTAATGGAGATTTTTTGATTATCCATAAAAGTCTGAAAAATGTTTGCCTTCCTGCTCCAAAGTTGAGATTTCAGTTGGGAAGCAGACTCGATCTCTTCAACTTTCCTTTTTGATTGCATTAGAAGAAACTCAGCCTCCTTAATTCTCATAGTCAAGTGTTCCTCCATCTGTCTTGCTTCTGTTTCCATTCGCTCACGGTACTGTTCATGCATCCTACTCAAGATCTGTATTTCTTGCTGAAGGGAAGCTATTGTATTCTCTGCATTCTCCTTTTCTCGCATCAACCGAACCATGTCTTGTTCGCCTAGTTTTCTTTTCTCATCAATTTTTGATTTCTCTACCTATAAGACCAAAACAAACAAATTTATGATCTGTCCACCCTAACTACGGGCACTAAATGTAGTAAAATAACTCATAAGTGATCCAAACATCTATACAACCAACAGTTGTTTCATTTTTTTAAGTAGTGATCGAAGCTAGTAACATGATTAGAAACATAAAGAAACAGATTAGGATATTTTGAATACCTCAATTAGCTCAAGCCGATTTACTGTCATCTGAAGAAAGAATCACATGTGTCAATATCTAAATGCAGTAGTGATTCCTGTGATAATTTTCAGACCATGAAATTGGATAGCTACCTCATTTTCTTCATTTGTTCCATTTACTAATGTCTCAAGTGCTTTAATTTTTGAACGGTACTTGTCTTCCCGAGTCTTTATGATGCTATTTTGCTGCAAAAATAAGTGATACATTTCAGGAGTTGAATTTGTATGACAGGAAATGGTGAATTCAAAACAAATGCCACACTTACATTTCTTATGTGATCTGCTTGAATAGCAATGCGATGCTCAATCTCTTGAACTACATTCCTTAGCAAGTAAACAACACGCTGAGACAAGAAGAATAGATTGACATTAGTCATCAATAACTGACTATAAATAAACACTGGCATTCCAGGCGATATGGTTATTGGAAGCCCTGAACACAGACTTACATGTGGTATTTCTCCTCTTTTCCTCTCAACGCTCTCATCTAAAATGCCATTAACAACTCTAAGCAGTGATTGAGTAGGTGCATTCTGAGAAAAGATGGTTATAGGAATTAATAGAAGGGCAGAGATAAAAATAAAAGAAATGATGATATGATGTGATGCTAAAGATTCTTACATCTAGACTACTTGAATGCATCATCTCTGAAATTTTGGCAGCAGGAAGATCAGTGTAGGAGCCCCGCTTAATTTGGAAAGCATCATGGACCTTTTGTCCTGCAAAGTAAGTTGTGCATGTACTGTTAAGGCTTGTTTTGTTCTCTTTTTCATGCTGATTTAGTGTAATAAGGACCGGACTGCATGCACCGTCATGATGTAGCAACTGGAATTAACATCCAGTTTTTTTAAAAAAAAGGTGAGCATGACCGTGGATAAACATGGAAAGGCACTTAAGTAAGAATTGAAGGGAAGAAACAGGACTTGAACTTGTAAATATAACTTATGTATAAAGATACACAAACTAAGGAGAATATGAAACAATACCATCATATAAAGTCATTCGTGGTGAAGCTGTTTCAATATGTTAAGTCCAAGGATAGTGGCAGTTTTGCTGTTTAAGCTCTAAGCTTTAGAACCAAATAAACTGTTCGTTGCCACAAATGATGATGCCTAAAGAAACGACACATGAGCATACGGCATACCTGAATGAAGAACGCTTCTTTGTTGAGACTTCAGATCCCTGGGAGATCTTTTCCCTGGCGTCACAACCGAAATTATAGGCCCATCGGATTCTCGAAGCTCTAGTCTCCTTCTGAGGGGTGTCTTAACATTGTTTGAAATGTTTTGACCCATTCCTGTAGTCACATTGTCCTTTAGAGCCAGGAGACACTCCACTACAGAAGACACTGATCCCTGTAATCATCAAATGAATCAGGGTTAACAAAAACTGACATGAACAAAACCACAGATTTTCAATTGTCAATCGTTAAACAAGTCTGAATCAAAACGTAGGAGGTAGAGATACCTCAGTAGTCAGTAGTCAATACCACCCAGCGCCAAAAAAATATCAAACTATGAACTCTATTAAGCAGCTGGGAAATGACACAAATTACAAGGGGTTTTTGAGTCTAGTGTAAGGGTGAATCTCATATGGATTTTGGTAAAGGTTTGATAGAATTCTAAGAGTGAACTCTATTAAGCAGAGTTGGAAGATCTAAGACCACTCTGAGTTCACATATTCCTTACAGTGCACCACTTTTCAACCTTTCCAACAGCAACTAAGGTTTTTGGCTTATTGCTGCTTTCCATTCAATCATAATCGAGCTCAGTGCGACAACTCATATGTAGGCGTAACTATGAATGGATCATCTTCATACTGAAATAGACCCATCATTGCTATGCGAGGCCTAAATAGTAGGCCTTATTGCCAACATGGTATGAAGGGCTAACACCAACAATGGTAACAACCATTATCAGCAAACACCTTGAAAAGGAGATGATAGCACCATTTAATTGGAATGGAAGGCATACTAGCAATCACTGTGTATACCGGAAAACTACTTCACATTATAGGAGTAACATCACCTCCTCCAGATCCTTGACACTGAATCCTGGTAGCCCCATCTCCGCGACAACAGAGAGGAATTTCTTCACATTTGACCTTTGGTCTGATGCATTACCACCCCACATTCCCTGCAAACAAAGCCCTCAAGTTTAGATCAGCAAGAGTAACATGCACGAGAAGTTCAGCATCTCCGAGCTGGGTGAACTCACCTCCTGAATACCGGGCATGAGTTTCTCGGCGAGGTAGCATAGCGCCGCACCGTCGACGAGGTACTCCCGCAGTTCCTCATCTGAAGAATCCAACGGCAAGTCGAACTCTGGTAGCAATCCACCGAGCCAATCTATCACCTCAGCACGCCGATTGGCTAGAAATAGTTTATAACCACAAGGAGCAATCGTGAGAAATACGTACAAAATCATAAGATTGAGTTCGCAAATTCAAATTTAAAGCCTCAAAACAACATGACTGGTAACAAAGATTGCATTTTTTGACCTCGTATACCAATGCTCAAGGAAAATTACCGCATCGCACCGTACAGCCAAAATACTCATCAAAAGCAGCAGATTGCCCAAATTCTAGCTTCCAAACTTATCGTTTCAAAAAACAAATCACATGATGACCACATACTAAACACAAGAAACATTCAAAGATCCGAACTTTGAGCTCGGAACTTGAATGAAGGCATTAGACCATTCACCATTCCCCACAGATGAAAAGAAAGAAAGAAAAGCTCAGATCGACGAGCATCTCACCTGCATGGAACTCGTCATACTCGCCGTCCACGTTCCCCATCCCTCACTGCCGGAACCGGAGCCTGCACGGGACCGAAATGCAGGCCGATCTGGGCCCAGATCGAGCCCTCCGGCGGGGCAGCTCGGGTCCGGCCGAATCGAGAGGCCTGGAAGCAATGCGGGAGGCGGATCGGCGTGAGCTCGGGGGATTTCGGTCTGGGTTTTCTTGGCCTCTCCCTGTCCCTCCCCTCGTCGTCGTCGTCCTCGCGCTGGACGGAGTGCTGCGCAGCGCTCAGGCTCAACAGCTTCCCTGTCGTCCTGTGACCTCTCCGCTTCGGACGGCTTCACTGGGTCTTCCGGTTAGTTGGGTTTTGATTTTTGTTTTTGCTTGTGCGTTAAGGCCGGTGGTCAGTGCAACAGTGCCAGTACTGTGCTGTCCCTCCGCCCTTCCATAAAATTCGCGTGAATTTACCGTTAGCGCGAGTAAACTGTAGGCTTGCACGGTCGAAATCAGATCTTCGGATGTTGAGGTCACATCTACCGTTCGATATGCGCCTCATGACCTCATCTGTACACAGTTGTGCCAATCAGCCAATGACACGTATTATGTGCCTAAAGATCCAAATAGAAAATGTACGCCAAGAGGGCCGTATGGATAAAATTACCCGAAGTAGATAGGTGGAAATAACTTCAAATCTCTAGTACCTCCTAAAGCTTAGGAAATTCAATTTAAAAAAAAAGCTTAGGAAACGGAAACGGTTGGAAAGAAAAAAACAAATTTTAATTTAAAAAAGGAAAATGAAGGCTAAGAATTAGAACGAACATGAGATTCGTGGGAAGGGATAAGAAAATTAATACAAACGGAACACGTCAGTAAATCTAGAACAAAAAGAATGAAACCGAACATCGATGCATATACCACATAATTATATTTTTGAAACGAAATATACCACATAATTATAATGAAAACCACAATTCACAACTCGGAAGCAAGCATTAAGCAAGTCTTAAATAGTTAAAGTACACACAAAAACAGCTACTCCCATCGACACGGTTTTGGTAGTTCGCGATCTTAAACTCACTCTTGTATAAAAAGAGAAATTAAGGGAGCTACTAAGGTAGAGGCGGAGCTTTAACAATAATGTACGTGGCTAGTTAATGTAAAGTCAATCTCAGTGTATGGTTTCATCGCACTATCATCAAGAGTACCATGTTAAGTTTTTGATGAAACGAAACTGTCACTCTCAGTGCATAATTTCATTGCACAGTTTCATAAATAGCCTAAATCATCTAATTTTTGCGTTGACCTATAACTAAATGTGCTATGCCATGAAACCATAACATACTCGGTGAAAGTTTCATTGGATTTCATGGGACTTGATAACTGTGCCAAGTGGATTTAAGGGATGAAACTCCCCTCTCATCTTTTCTCATAAATAGCCTGCCAAATCGTGACATGGGATTAAATGTTCATGAAACTCCTATAACACTTCCATTAAGACTAAACTAAATAACCATGAGAATTAGTGTTCAACCAATAAAAAAATGTATTGGGCAGGGAGACCACGGGCCATTTTGATCTGGCCTAAAGTCCCGTCCATTTCCCAAGGTAGTAAAAAGCAAGGTATCCCGACAAAAAACAGGAGATGCGAAAAATGGTTAGAATAGATTGTTTTCACCACATTTTAGATTTCCTAAAAATATAAAAACAAAGGGACAAATGTAAAAAAAATAGAATGGGTCGGCGCTAAGCTACAACAACATAGCTTCATGTAGCAATATGATTGAGTTACAAGCGATTTGGAAGTAACAAATTGAATCTCTTAAAATTAGGCATACCTAGGCTGAAAATGCAACTTATGTACAGATGGTACTCTTTATATTTTTGTGGGTACAAGTCTAGGTATAGATTGTAGTGAAAAATGAACTAGTTCTCTCATGGATCTATTCCAAACAATGTTTTATTAGTTTTTACAGAAGAATGAATAGCTACTGCAGATGTATACGACTCAGATTTTTTTTCCTTTTCAACTGATTTTATAATCACGCCCGTGTATGTATTACAACTGATTTTATTAAAAATATACGTTACCTAATGCTCTGTAATAAAATCGAATCAGCACTTAACCGAAACAATATGGCATCGCACATCGGCACATGTCGCCGCGACGATTATTCCAAGATCTAAGATCCAACACTGCAACGTGCACAAAGGTGAGAACCCAAAGCAAAGAGAAGGGAGAGAAATCGGAAGAGCGGGTGCGAGAGCGAAGAGAGCGCCCGCGAAGCAGCGAGCGCCGGTGTCAGCTCGCCACCGGCGCGGCCGGGGGTCCTTTTCGTTTGGAGCTTTCCGGGGGCTCCGAGCCCAGGAGCACGCACGAGCCGGGGACGAGGCCGCACCCGGGAGCACAGGCGCAGCGCAGCTGGCCCGAGGAAACACACTGTGCGGCGTGCCGGACTGCCGGCCGATCGCAGAGATATTTGCGGTTCTTTTTAAAAAGGAACAGAGATATTTGTGGCCCGCACGTCTGGCCGAGGGCACCCGGACAAGCCAGTGGTTCCCTTTGTCCTGCCTCCGCCTGCATCGTTCCCAGATCTGGAGATTAGCGAGCGAGATTGCGTACCGTATGTTTTCCTTTGGGATTTCCAGCTTTTCTTGTTGCTGCGACTTGTAACTCGTGATAGCATTTGCAGGAATAAAGTGAGCACCGAGTACCCTTCGGCCAATGCTATTGTGCTAATTCGCTTCTTTTTCTTTGCTTCCCTGCCCTAATAATGCGACGTGACACTCACGCTAAGCGTCTGGGCTGGCCGGCAAGGCGATCGTTTTGGGCATCACGTGATTCACGTAGCTCTGCGGCAAATGGAACGCAGGGTGTATGCGGCGTCTGCTGTCACACGCGATTGTGAAAAATACAGTGCAATTACAGGCTTTGGTTGGTTTGGTGCCCACCTCCCGCATCAACCCTTCCCAAGTTCCCACGGACCACGGTGCCTGGGGCACGCTAGCAGCGTAGCGCTGGTGCCTGGGGCTGTGGGGCACGCTAGCATATAGGCATCCGTCCAACACAAGCATTGTGCCGTGTCTTGAGGCCACAGGCATTCCTCCACACGTGTCCTGTCCTCGCGAGCCATGAGCCCATGACAGTATGACACACCTGAAACGCTTGGGATGACAAACGAGGGCAAACAAAAGTTTGCAGGAATTACAGAGGGGAAAAAAACACAGCGCACTGCTCTTTGTGATCTTTTTTTTTTCGAGAATGTGTCTGAGCAGTATTTCGTTGAGATTTAGTACTCTTTGTAGTCTTATACTCTTATTCCATCGTTATATTTTACATGGAGACAATTGTATCATCTTTCATGTATCTACTTACACAGATTTCTCATCTCTTTCTCCCCTTCCCTCTGTTTTTTCCCCTTTTCTTTTTGAAATGCCATCTCTTCTTATTACGGTTATACTACATGCGTAGCATCTCTTCTTGTTTGGTTTCATTTCATATACGCTGGCCCCTAGTCGCTGAGCAGCAGGGCCAGCTAGTTGTGGCTGCTGGAAACCTATGCATGCCCAGGCAATCTTCTTGCGCCATGCTCCATTTTACTGCAACTTGCAGCATGCCAGGGCCACGCTCTTACATAGCAGGCCTGGTGGCAGCTCCAGAAGGACCAACTTGTCGTAGCAGCTGCGCAGTATACAAACACAAACTGAGATACTAGCAAATAATGTTCAACTGCCATTAGTGATGGCACATGTTGCAGAAGCAGAATAGTGGATGAGATTGGTGGGAAACGGTTACCTGGAAATAAGCTTCTAGTTTCTGCCTCAGGACACCATGCTCCCTCTTCACTTTCTGGAACGATTTCATACAACTGCAAACCAAAACATGGAAAACAACAGCTGTTCTTATTACATGGACCAAATGTGTGGGCAGTTCATCGTTTTGGATTTTGGCAAGAAGGACGTATGAGAATATCTCCATGGATACAAACAGAAAAGTGGTAGAATTCAGGGAAATTTTTATCAAACACAAGTCAAAAGAAATGTTTCTTCAAATGCGAAACAAAAGTCTGAAAGAACTAAGCATCAAACATGATGAGGAGGGGGAGAGAGAGATACCCTTCAGCATTTCCTTGAGTACAGTAATCCCTGAATGACATGCACTCACTCTTCATCCTTGAAGCACCAATGCTGCATCAAGTTTTGTAGTGTCAAACACATGTGCAATATATAAAAACCATGATGATGCATTTAGACAACAGTGTCATGCTTTCTTACATCTGGATTTAGAATCATGCTAAACAAAAAAAAGTTCACTGGCTACACATATTAAGTTTGGTTGGCATTGTAACATTAATCTCGCAGTAAATTATAACCAACAAAAACACGAGTTTTTCTGGAATACCAGACCACCGTAAAGCCTTCAAGAACTTTGCTTCACATGCATACATCATACTTGAGATTTCATTTGTTAGGCATTCATTTGAGATGTTTCAGATTTTTCTCCTTTTTTAAAAGAAGCAGCAGCAGCTGAAGCATGATGCAGGCAATGAGAATAAATTAAGAGCACGTGTTTAAAATGGATGGTGTCAGCTTTGCAGGATATTCAGTTAAACTCTATTTCTTGTTCATTCTCATTAATCATGAAACAATAAGGAAAAGCTACGGGCGGTACTGAATCAGTAGTACAGCATGCAGCATATGCAACTGAACAAATATATCCAGGTGCAACTCTGGATCTACCTGGAGCAGCTGCCTTTTAGTTGCTGCATGTATGCATCCCACTTGTTGAAATCTTTGGGGTATTTTTCCCTGCAGCGCCACCGAGTTTAATCAGTCAAGTACAACACTACTGCCTGCATCATTTATCATCTTCTTTCTTTTTCAACAGGAAAGCACTTCTCCCTTATTAAGTAAGTTCACTGCATAGTGCTTACAGAGCTTGCTCGATGTTGGATATTAGCCTGGCAGAGTCCTTGAAAAACAAAGTAACGACCTCTTCTGCAAAATTAGGACTAGTTTCATCCTGCAAGTCTTCCACCTGACAAAATTGCTCATCTAGGTACCCCTGTCAATGAACTGAATCAGCAAATGATGTATCAAAGAAAAACACGAAAAAACATGTACAACAGTGCCTGCCATGGATGGGATTGAAAGCGGGTGTGTTACGTAGGAAGCATTAAGATCAAATTTCTAGTGTCCTTGAGAAAGCATTAAGATATACCGATGATTAAAAATTTCCAGAGTATAATACATGCCTGATCAAAGAGACTCTTTTTCATGGATGCAGCTTGACGTCGCAAACTAGAATAATCCATTTGTATGAATGAACTAGGGAAAAGGTGGCAAGGCGAAGGTGAATAGGTGATACAGATAGGAACACACTTCACAAGTTACAATACAATAACTGGTGGGAGCTACGGATATAGAAAGTTGAGCGCACTGTATGCTTTATATAGTTGAGGAAGCTGTTACTATTCATCCACCAAACATAAGTGAAGCTCTAGATATTCCAATTTCTGGATAGCAAATGTTGGCATCTTGCATGCGCAGGCGATTTGATTGCCACGGTGTGCACAAGCTATCCACATTTTGGAGAGTGACTTGAATAGATGCGGATTCTTGTAGCATGTATCTCTTTTGATAAGATACATGCTGGTGTACAACAATCGTGAAGAAAACATTTAAGAGATCTTAGGCTTTATCAAGAGTCAAGATTAGTTTATTACTCCCCAAACAGAAAGAGTTAATCTGTTTCATGACATCAGGACTATTTTCTAAACAAACATGATCCAAGAAGATCACAAAATTAGCTGACAGCATTGGTTATTGAACAGCAACATGACTTTCTGCAGCTGTACATCAAAACATGATACTAGACTGCATTGTTACTACACTTTAGTACATTAGACTGCAAAGTGTAAGTTCAGACCTAATACAGCCTCTACTGCCAAATTTTCTCATGATGGATTACTAAAAGAAAATATAGGTATAAACTACTACAAGTGAAGTAGTCCCAGGCATGGCAATCAGATCAGAAAAGAAGCAACAGTTGTAAATTAATCAAGCATCGGCAAACCTATGGTTTGTAAAATGCCCATTGTTAATATAAAATCACAACAAACCAACAGTTTAAACTTTTTCTGCTACCAGTCTACCAAAGAGTCATAGATTGCAGCTTCTTCTTAATTAAACATGGGTTAATCATGAGGTCAGTTAAGCTAAAGTACACTGAATTACTACAAAATCACAACAGAACAGCAGTTTAAGATTTCATTGCGACCAGCCTGCAGACTTAGATAATCATGAAGATGGAGGCTTTTCCTAACTCCTTACAGGTATTGAAAAGATTTAGCACACTCAATTTCTGAACTTACATATGAAAATCACATACCGGAGACATTCAGTTGAGAGTAAAACAACGCTCTCTCATTCTGTGCTAATCATCACCAAACTGTCATTTACTGGGTACTACCTTCGTTCTTAAAAATATGACACCATAGACTAGATAAATCTACAAGTTAAATCTAAAGTACTTTTCATGATAGACATAGTGGTACTTATTTTACTTCATTTAACTAGTTCATTAATTAGATATTGTTGGTCAAAGTTTGAGGAAAAAATCAACGCTGTCATATATTTAAGAACGGAGGTAGTAATCCTTCTAAGAAAGATTACTTCACATCAGTATATTTACCCTATACTGCTACCTCTTAGCTAAGTCACATTACTTCACATCAGTATATTTACCTTATACTGCTACCTCTTAGCTGTTTTGTGGACAAGAGAATACTACTGTGTGCTTTTAAAGAAAGCAGCCTAAGATTACACAAGAAATTCTTTAGTGACAAATCGCCGCATAGTGTGTAATCAGACAACTGGGAAAGATGGAAAAAGATATCTTTTTGTGCCCCTCAAAGTTCAAACATAATGCGGTGATAAAATCTGGGAGAACGATGGCGAATTAGAATAGGCTCAAGATGCTTACTTTGGGCCTCAGCTAAAGAAAAGCAGGACAAAGAAACAGACCTCAACAGCTTGATCCAATTGTCACAAGCCAATGTTCTCTCGGAGCATTGGACCACGTGGCAGAACCAACAGCCTTTTGCAAAAGGAGTAAAAGAGATTCATTCAATGATTGATCCGATGATTGCTCTTCATCCCCAGTCAACATCACAACTTGATAAGAGGAATATGGCATGGATCAGAAATTCGAAACAAACAGAAAGCCCATACAGGAAATGGATATCGGTGAAAGGAAAATTCTGGATGGGTCATTGCCATCGCCACAGATGAATAAACTGCAAACATTGTCACCATGCAAGCTATTCAGTCACTACCTTCCCCGAATGGTGCTTCATTTTTCACAAAGATCCCAGGGTGCAATCGTACTTTTCATCCTTATGCTGGTGTCTCTTTCCACGGTGATCATTCTTAAGGCAACATTTTTCCTTCTGCTGCAAATCAATTTTTCATTCATTGTTCTTCTGTATGGAAAAAGGATAGTAGACATGGTTCCTCCAGTAAATACCAAAAAAAAATTTAGTTTTGTATGTTATCATGTAAATCAAGATGATATACACCAAATTCAGTTGAACAAAACAAAGATTGCTAATTTGAACCCTTTTTTTAAGCTCATCTTTCCTAGTAAACACTTCTCAAGCTATAACGTCCAATTTCCACATATCAAGGTATCTGTGTTCTACGGCGTGTGCATGCCCACGTTGTCGGTACTCAGCAATTCCTTTATAGCATGGCGAACTCACTTTCCACAATCCAAAAGTAGCATATGCATAGCACGACATGAACTGGATGTGCACAGTACCTTCAAAAGCGTCCTTATGGATTTATCATCCACAGTGCTCCAAAAAGGAGCCTAGATGCTTTCTAAGTTCTGTATGATGTGTATGCTTGATTGCTTTTTGGCACGTTAGTAAGCCTTCTGTTCTCACCTAGAAGGCACCAACTTGGCCAATTGTCTCCTTTCAAAATTTACTCACAAATCAGAAAATGTCCTCTTCTGTTGGCTCAAGTGCATGCAGAGGTAAGTTTTGGGGTGAGGGTTATCACCACAAAAACGATAACCAAACATTCAGTGAGCTTTTGAGATGCACGTTAGATAGTAAGCAAACACAGTATGATCTTTTGCAGCTCAGTAGCCCACTCTTACTGGAAGTCACACCTCCAGATTTCGAAGCTGTACACGCAAGCTACTCCTATCCAGATCATCCATGCATGATGCGTAGACGATAGAACCGACCACTAGAAGCTTAACTAGCACCTAAAGTTGGAGCGATCTTTTTCACCCGAGTATTAGAAAATAAAGATCACACGGTGTTAGCTGTCATGCTCCCCCTAGATTGGTTTCGTGTCACCCTCAGTCAAGAACCGATTCCCTCCTAGCGGCATCGTAGGGAGCGGGAAAAAGGAAAGGTGCGGGTACCGACCAATCGAGAGAGAGCAGAGAACGACACGTTGATTCCCGGACAGCAACCTCCCCGTCCGGATGAGTGCACCAGCCCCGATCTCCCCGCGCGGCGCGACGTGAGCCGGAGGTCAGCCGCAGGTTTCGCATCGGGGGGATGCCGAGCGGTTAAGTGGGGAAAAAAGACAGCGAAAGGGCGCGCGGGGGAAAAGGGCGGCGGGAGCACAAAGCGGAGGTAATGCCGGCAGAGGGTGAAGTGGTTAGTGAGTTACCTAGTGGGGCGCAGCCGCGCAGGATGATGGGGACGGCGGCGGCGGGGCCGGCCGCGGCGGATTTGGTGGGTTGCGCTGGCGGTGCGTCGCCGCGGAGAGGAGAGGGTGACGAGGCGCGGGCGGCGATGGATCGTTGGAAGGGCGGGCGGGCCGTTTGTAGTTTTGCACCGGGCCTTGTATTCCTGTGTGGGCTAAGGCGGCCCGTTAGGTCAGATCTTTTACTGATTATTAGATCTTGGGCCTAGCGGGCTAGCACTCACAGTCACACAGCTCCCCAGGCCTGTGTGTGAATTTTTTTTATTTCGATTTTGCAGAAATATACAGTCGGATGGAAAAATTGCAGATCTGGACTATTGCCGCCGGCCCAGTCGGCGGAAGGGTCTTGCTGCCGCCTCAGCCGGCGGTAAGACCCCGACCCCGCCGATCCATGTAGTTACCGCCGGCTGGGCCGGCGCTAACTCCCTACCGCCGCCTGGGCCGACGGTAAGGACCCGGCCCCCTGCACCGCCACGGTACGGTCAGCTCGCGGGCAGTAAGGGTCCTTATCGCCATCTGGACCGGCGGTAAGGACCCTTACCGCCACCTGGGTCGGTGGGGGTTCCCCCCTACTTAAATCCCCTCCCTCCGCATTCAGGTCTCCAGGCTACCCAGCTCTCCTGATTCATACCTGTTATTTTTTAGAGGAGAACTAGAGAGGGAGAGGAGGGAGAGAAGGAAGGGAAGGAAGAAAGAAAGAGAGGAAAGAAGGGGAAGAAACCTTCTAGTTATCAGGTAAGTTTTTCAATGTCGTAGTATAGTAAATATACAAATATCTTGTGCTTTTAGATGTTAAAAATCTAGCTTAGTTTGTACAGTAGATTTCTTACCCCTCATCAGCCTCTCCATTTGGTTCCCGAGGTGCTACATCATGTTCTGCACCTCTACCTTCTTGTTCTTCGTAATCAAATTCTTCGTTTCCACCCGCAGTACTCTGCACATCTTCTTCCGCTTCAACTTCATCTCCTCCGACTTGATCTTCAATATGAGTGCTAGGTCCACCCTTCATGAAAAATTGGACATACCATATGATTGGTAAACCTCTTCTCGTGAAACCATCTATGTAAGCTCGATAGCTCGGAGTTCCTTGAAGTGGAACCAACTCCCAAAAGTTTATGTCCCGCCGTCTTTGCACTACAACCCTCACAAACACATCCGCTTGATCTCTGTCAACACCTAAGTCCCTACAGAGCCACTTGCATATGCCCCCCCAAGTTCTCTCTTGCTCTTGGAACACACTTGGTGAAATAGGGGAATCCACTCAAATCTACCCCTTCTGGACCATATCTAACCTCCCCCGACCCATAGTACACTTGAATATTGACACTATCCGACATGCCTGGCAACATACATGAAACGGGCAGTCCAAATTATTCTCAACACTATATATAACTTAACTACAATAATGACCTTAATTGAATAAACAAACAACTATGTAACACTAAACCAAACTTACTAACTAACTTTATCATAGCCATGCACCACAACAAATAAATCTAATAATGCTATCAAAAAAATATATTGTAATACCTAACCAAAAAATCATAATTTACTAACTACATTTATCGCAGTGATTTACCAGAACAAACAAATCTAATATTGTTACCGAAATACTATATTCTAATACCTAACCAAAAAATCAGAATTTACTGACTCATTTATTCTAGCCATTTTACCATAAAAAATAAATCTAATAATGCTGACTCTATTTTACTGTATAAGCTAAATCAGTTATACTAACTAAGCTACATTTTCCTATCTAAAAACAGCTAAAAGTTTCTAAGTCTATATCTAGATCCACTATTACTTCTAAATCTAGATCTACTAATATTTCTAAATCTCAGATCCATTAATATTTCTAAATCTAAATCTAAACTAAACTATACTATAGTATACTATACTAAACTATGAGATTAAAAAAATAATTTACCTGAGAAAGATGGAAGAAATTCCTTCCCTCTTTCCCCTCCTCCTCCTTTCTTTCTTTTCTTTTCTTCCGTCCTCCTCCTCTCCTCTCTTTCTTTTTTTTCCTTCTCTCTTTTCCTCTTTCCCTTCCCTCTTCCTTCTCTTGGCTCGCTGCTGGCGTGGGCGCGTACTGGTGCGGGAGGAGGGGAGGGGTGCGGGCGGGTTATAAAGGGGGCGACTGTCGCCGGCCCAGGCAGCGGAAGGGACTTACCGCCGGCTCCTTATCGCCGCCTAGGCCGACGGTAATGCCTCGACTCACGTGCTGCAGTTAAGACGGCTGCTGACCGTTGGCGGGAGAGCCTTACCGTCGGCTGAGGCGGCGGTAAGGCCCTTTCGCCGCCTGAGCCGGCGGCAATAGTCCAGGTCTGCAATTTTTCTATTCGACTATATATTTCTGCAAAATCAAAAAAATATAAAAATAAAAAAAATTCCTTGTGTGTCGTCGGAGTCCTTTTCGCACACGATTCTGGTCACTGTTCGTGTTTATGTTAGGGGGTAGCGGATCGGAAACATCTTTGCTTCCACCCCTGATAAAAAAACTCGCGCATCTATACACCGCCTGCGCGATCATCAGAATTGATTTGTCACAGGAACGACAGTTTCCAATACACAAGCCAAATTCAGTACGCGATATCGCTAGGGAGGAAAAGATCATCGGTAAATCATCACTGGAGGATGGTGTCGAAGGCTAACAACTCAGCTTTTGCCTCGTGAACTTGAAGATCGGATCAAACGCTAAAAAAACGATTAGTAGGTGCGCCCGTTTTCTAAGGGGCGGATACCTACAAAACGGGGATCGTTACTGTAGCATACGGTTCACCCCTATGGGCGGGCCACGGGACGACCCGCCCCTATAAATGGGGGCAATTTACAGGGGCGGGTGGTGGGGTGACCCGTCTTGGAAATCACAACTTGTAGGAGCGGGTAACCCCACACCCACCCCTGGAAATAGGGGCTATTTCCAGGGGTCCCAAAAATTATTTCCAGGGGTGGGTGATGACATGGCTCACCCTAGAAATGGGTACAATCCTTGATGCAATGCGCCATGTCCTCAGCAGAACAATTGGCATAGTGCCTCACTGCCTCCTGAATGTGACTATGGCAGGAAACAAGCTCACAAAAATATAAAGCGTAGCTCAAAAAAATAAGTGTCATATATAAACCAACAGATAAATCATGTCACAACTCAACGTAACCACAACCAAAACGATAGATCCCACACAACAGATAAGACATACCACATTACATATGAAGTTCATAGATCACAGCTGAACATAACCAAATGATAAATTCCACACAACAAAAACAGAACCAAGATTCATTGACAAATAGCACTACTACACTATCCATTTCTTCACTTAGCATTAGCTACTCCTGAGGCAAAGATACCAAGTATGACACCTACAATCAAGGTCACAACAACAGTAATGGCAGCCATGTTGCATCCACCCCCAACAACCTTGTTTTTCTTGGCCACAGTAGTCTTGTTTTTCTTCCTCGGAAGATGCTTCAACTCTCCCACTTCCAACTTCAGTTCATTAACATGCCCATTCGTTTGTCCACACCGGATCTTCAATTCACACATCTTCATCTTCGAATCACAATTTGCCAGCTTTATATGACTTATCTTATTCAACAAACCAGTGCTTGCTGATGGCTGAGGAGACTGAAATCCAACACTTTACTGAGCTACTGATGTTCCTTGAGCAGTACCCGCCAATTGATAGTTTGGAGGTACTAAATGGGGAAATTTTTCCTTCAAATGGTTCAAGTACTGAGGCTCAAACCAATATTGGCCCATATATAGGGTGGCATTAGCAGGGGCAGGTGAGGCCATCATCCGCACTTGGAAATCCTTTCTCCATTTTCATTTTTCTTCTAAAATATAGTTTGGAGCTATTAAATGATCTCAAATGCAAAAGTTGTCAACTGCAAAGTTTAATATCTCGTTGAGCTCTACAATTTTGATATAAAGTTTGTATTCATCCAAGATAAAATGAAAAAATTTGTATTAAAAAAAATACATCCACTAAACACATTCACATGTACTCACACATATACTCATACATTCACATATACTTATACATTAATATTTAGTCACGCATATGCTCATTTATTTATATGTAATTATATACATATAAACCTCGTTGATTATTACAACATTCCTAAGTCCTTTGAAAAATTTAAAAATTATATATTTTGAAACTAGCTCGAGTATTAAACAATCTCAAATGAAAAACATGCCAACTTCAAAAGTGTTAGGTCTCATCAAGCTCTACAATTTTGATGTAGAGCATATCTATAGTCGGAGTTATTTGAAAAACTCAAAATTTTTATATTTCAAAACTAGAGAACTTATAATGACAGTTTTGAAATATCAAATAATTTCAAATTGTAAAGTTGACAACTTTACAATTTGAAATATAAAAATACTTCAAAATGTCCCCTCCCGTAGTTGCGTGTCCCCTTCCATGGGCCGCCACTGTGGCGCCTCCACCGCCGGGGTTGGGCCCTCCTCTTTGGGCCGCCGCTGTGGCGCCCTAGCTTCTCGCGGCACCTCCCCTCCCCACACCGCTCCACCGCCGGCCAGGCCCTCCTCTCTACACGCGGCGCCTCCATCCAGTACACCATCAGTTTTATTTAATTTTCTTTTCTTTTCATTTTTTCATCTTGTACTTAGTGGACATGCGAATTGTGAAATTATGAAATTGGTAGATTTTGAAATTGCAATTAGTGAATTTTGAAATTGTACTTAGTGAATCATGGAAATGTGACTTTGTGAAATTGTACCTAGTGCATTGTGAAATTGATAAATTGTTAAATAGTGAATTTTGCCTTTGAATTTATTTTTTTTCATTGTGAATTGTGAAATTGTGAATGTCAATTCAATTTCATATTAGGAAATGTGAATTCTCAATAGGGATGCATGCATATGAATTGTGTGGCAAATTGTGAAATGGTAAATTGTATATTGCATGAGAAATAGTAAATACAAACTCCATATAGAATTCTTTATATATTTATCGCCTTTTTAATTTATATGTAGAACTTGTAAATGGATTCCTCACCATTTATACACCAAAGGTGATGTGTCCCAAAATGAAATGGACCAGATTGCATCCCAAATGCCGTCATGGGAGGATGAAGCAAACATTGGTTTAGGATCTGGGAACGAAGATAATGACAGACCGGAGATAGGAGATGGGGCGTGTGGCAAGATCCTCTAGATCCACACCCTTTGCCTATGAGAGAAGGCCGTTCAACGGTGGATTTTGATCCGGATTACAATCTGAATCCAAGTGAGGTGATGCCGAATATAATTGCCGCCCAATATTTACTGCACATTTTTATGTACTAAGTGCAGCGACTTTGATTTGCTTAACCTTATGATTCGTGTAGATGGCTCCCACCTGAAGGAGTAAACACTGCCGCCGACCCCCTACCCCCTCCCCCCGAAGAACTTGAAGACAGTGGCAGCTCGGCTCCCGAAGCTGAAACTACAACCTCTGGCAGTCAAAGTAAAAAAAGATGGGGTGGGTGAGGAAGAAACCAATACCCTGAAGGCAAATGAAGAGTTGATGTTGTTAGCCCAGCAGGAGATCCCATAGAGCCTTTGATGGTGCGTTCAAAGTTTCGGAATGCAATAGGAGCAATAATTAGAACAAATGAGATTTTTGATCCCTCGATCTTTGATTGGCTATTGGTTCCTGAGGGAAGGAAAGAAGCAATGTGGAAGCTTTTGAAACAAACATTTATTTTGCCTATATCAGAAGAACTCAGGAAGCAGGTAAAGTATTATGCCAGGAAGCAGCTCGGTGAAGTTTTCCACCGGTGGAGGGGTGAGCTGAATGACAAGTATGTCAAAAAGGGCCTAACCCCCTTTAATGAATACGAAAGCATCACACCAGCCTAATGGGATGAGTTTGTAGGGCCTAACCCCCTTTATGTTTCCTATGTCCATTGCGCCGTGGAGGCGGATTGTTGTTGGGATTTCTGGCATTTGCCCCTTTGTCTGCCGCGTTATGAAGAGTAGCCGAGTAGGATCAGGCGTCTAGCCCCCGAGCAAATACAGGCACCCAGCCCCCAAGGGGATGACTGGCAGAGGCTGCAGAGGCGCGCCAGATATATATAGGCGCCCAGCCCCTGAGGAGAGGAATGGCGTGGGCCGCAGAGGCACGCCGAGGAGGCATAGGTGCCCAGCTCCCGAGGAGGGGACTCGTTGGTAGTCCGTCTTCCACCAGGTTCGCGCGAGCGAACCCGATGGGTCTAGCCCCCGAGCCTACGGCCGACTGGGGAGTCAGTCAGAGGCTGAGCACTTTGGTACTTTTTCCTAGGGCCGCGGATTCTTGTGTCCCACTGGTTGATATGAGGTGGTCCCTATTGCAAGTTAGGGTGCTTGCCTGTGTGTGTTCCGACCGTGACCTATGTCGTCGATCGTATTCCCGAGTCAGGATCTAGCAGCCCGAGCACCCGAGCCCCGTTGGGCTTGGTCGGGATTGGTCTAGTTTCATACGTCACCCTGTCCGTGGTTTCAACAACTGGAGGGGTTGAGCTGACGTCAATTGCCTCAATGGCTTGAGTGACGAGCTCGGTGAGCTCGTAACGGGCCTGTTTGAGTGGAATCCGGGTACGTTGTTCATAACGGGGTCGGCATAGCCCTCATGTGGCATTCCACTGCTCTTTAACCCGCCTCCCGACAGATGCCCGAGCTGTTTCGAGGACCGACTCGGGTGGCCCGCTGGCCTCCCCTCGATGGAGATTCTGTGGGCATGGCTCGATGTCAGGATTGAACGAGAAGTCGTGATGACCCTTTCCGCTTTTGAGCGCGTCGGGCGAGGGCCGCTAGGGCTCATCTGATTTCCCTCTGGCTCCATTTGACACGAGGTGGCCTCGAGCCCTATGTGGGCCGGCCTTCGAACCCCGATCGGTCGCAGCTCATTTTGAATGAACCGCTATTGCTTTGTCACGCGACGCAAAGCAATTGTAATGCAATGATTGTATGTATGGGATGGATGCATGTATGAATGAATGTATGCATGCATGAGATGGATGATTGAATGAATGCTCATGCATTAAGGGGGAAAATAGGGGGTTGGTAAAATTACCTCAGTCGGACTTTCAGGCATCACGTCATCCGTGATTTCGACAACTGGAGGGGCTAAGCTGATGCCGCTTACCTTGACGGCTCGAGTGACAGGCTCGGGGAACCCTTAGCAGGCCTGCTCGAGTGGAATCCGGATCCGTCGTTCGTGACAGGGTCGGCATTGCCTGCATGTGGCGTACCACTATTTCTTACCTATCTCCCGTCAGATGCTCGAGTCGTCTGATCGACCCGAGTGGCTTGCTGGCCTTTCCTCAATGGAAGCTCTGACAGTGGGCCCTTCCGAACCCTTGCGTCGGAAGGTGGAGGGTCGCTTGCTCGCGGTCATGCCCCGTTTTTCATGCCCTTACCGCGGTAGTGGGTGAGCCCCACCTAGGCCACGTTCCATCACCCAGGACACATTCTGTCGCCCAAGCCACATCCCATCAGCTACGTCCCATCCGCTAGGACTCCACGCCACCTTCGCATTAAATAGGGAGGAGGCGAAGGGTTTTTTGCCCATCCTTTCGCCTCCCTTCAACTATTGCCGCATCTTCTTCCTTTTTTCTTCAAGCTTCCTCGCACACTGCGGCAAATCTTAGGAGAGAGGAGAGTAGAGGGAGGGAGAAGGAAACCTTACAGCTCCATTTGTCGCTCCCGCTGTACAATGTCGAATTGGAGGCCATCCATTGTGAGGAAGGACCTTCTGGAGGATTTGTGGCGAAGGGGCTGCTTCGACTGAAGGAGGTGGCGGGCTGGAGAGCTCCTGAACCGGGGGTCGTCGTCCCGCGACCCAAGCCTGATGAGGTTGTCTCCTTTCTCGCCTTCCATGAGCATGGGCTCGGGTACCCCGTGCATTGGTTCCTGCGCGGGCTTCTCAACGACTAGGGGTTGGAGCTGCAGTACCTCAATCCGAACGGGGTGCTGCATATCGCCGGCTTTGTCACCGTTTGCGAGGTCTTCCTCGAGATAAAGCTGCACATGGATCTTTTCCGGAAGGTCTTCAGTGAGCAAGCTCTGTCCGAGGGAAAGGCGATCGGAGCAGCTCCGATCGGCGGATTCGACCTGCAGAATAGGTCCAAGGTTGCCTACCTGCTGTACACCCCCAATGACTCTAATCGGGGATGGCACGGTGAGTGGTTCTACATCAGGAACCCGACGGAGGCGCCGTTCCCGAAGATCACCAGGGGGAGGCTGGTGAAGAAGGACAGCTGGACGTGGGGTCTCGCCTCCAAACAGGTGAAGCGGCTGGGGATCGTCGAGGAGGCACTGATGAAGCTCATGTTGGAGGGCCTCAACGGGCTACGGGTCTTCGACACCTTCGTCCATGGATGGATCGCCCCGTTGGGGGAACGGGGGCGGCTGATGTGGAAGTACTCCGGCCCGTCAAACCCCGATCGCGTGTTGCCGGTGGACTTGCCGGGGAGCGAGGTCGCGGCGCGCATCCATTGGGTGCTGCAGTTGGGGAGGAATCTAACCCTCATCGGGACACCCGGACCCCTTCACGTCGAGAGGCGGTCTGACCTGGTATACTTCTTCTCGTGACCCTTTTCTTCTTTATCCAGATCTTCTAACGAGTTCTAAATCGTCTGTCTCGCAGGAGCTTGAGCGCTACAAGTCCCGACCGCACCTCCCGCAGGGGCCAGAAGGCGCGGTTAGGCAGGCTGCCCAGAAGGTGGCCGCGGACGACAGGAGGAAGAAGAGGGCCGCGGAGGTCCGAAAAAGGCACGAGAGGGAGAAGGAGGTCAACCTGAGGTGGCGCGGGCTGCAACACCTGAGCACTCCTCATCCGATCTTCCAGTCTCCTTTGGTTGCGTACGTGATCGCATCCTTGTTTGCCCATATAATTGAGTCTATATGTGTGTTTACCCTGTTTTTTGTGTCTTCTTTTGCAACGGCCGGCCGGCGGCCCCGGCGAGGATCGTCCCACCTCCCCCACTCACAGAGTGGAGTCCCACCCTATAGTAGGTTGCGACAAGCGAAAGGGGGAGCAGGCTGGCATCGGCAAGGCCCACCTTAATGGAGCTTGTCCCTCCTCTGTCGGTCGCGAGAGCGGAGGCGGCCATAATTACGGCGATCCCTGTGGTGGCGACGGACCCTGTGGTGGTGGTGACCCTGGCGGTCCCTCCCCTGCCGGTCATGGAAGAGGTGAGGGGGGACGTCGTGCTCCCTGTCTCGCCCGGCGGAGGGGCGCACGACTCGCCCTCCTGGTCGGGGTTGGAGGGGACTGTGGGAGTCACGCTCAGTCCTACCAATGAAGCGGTGCACGTTGATCTGTCCCCTGAGCTGGCCCAGGCCCGGGCTTGGGCGGACATCCCTAGCCCGCCTAGGGATGGCGCGTCAAAGGCTGCCGGGACAGAGGGAGAGGAGCTGCTGGTAGGCCACAACATCCCAGTGGTGGTCATTTCTTCTGACAGCGAGGAAGGTACCGAGGTGGTGTCGCCGGTAGTCCTGCAATCTCAGGAGCAGATGGTGATTCTGGCGTCGCTCGGCGTCGCAGGGGCCAGGTCCTCCGGCGGATCGGGGGTGGCCCACGAGCTCGTGTGGCCCCATCTGGACGAGCTAGGGAAGGTTCGGTTCGTGCTTTGCGACGGGAAGGAGCGGGAGCTTTGGGACCTGCTCGGGAGGAGCGGTTTGTCAGTGCGGTCGGACCTCGCCTTCACCATGGCGAGGCTGAAGGAGGCCCTGGAGAGGGTTGAACTCGCCCACCAGGCCATGTCCGTCGACCTTCCTCACGTCGCAGAGGTAGGCTTCCTATGATCTTGATCTTGTCCTTGATTTTTTGGCGTTCAATCGGTTGTCTTAGCGTGCCTACTCTTACCTTGCAGGGCCTGGAGACGATGTCGGCCAGCAAGTCTAGGTTCCTTCAGGAGGAACACGGTCGGCAGGATCGGGATGTAGCGGCATTGCAACAGGTCGATGAGCTTGCTCGTGAGCTGGAGGCTGCCCATCATGAGTCCCAAGACTAGGCGGCGCTGGTGGTCGGAGTGCAGGAGCGGGCGGCCATAGCCAAGCAGGGGCTTGCCGCGACACAAGCCTGCCTGGCGGAGGCTGAGGTGGTGGTCGGGGAGCACCAAGAGGCAGAACGTCACGCGCTCGAGCAGGCAACTGCTGCTGAGTAGAGGCTTGCCGCTTCGTAGGAGGCTCTGGGGATAGAGCAGTCGACCCAAGTGCATGCCGAGCAGAAGGCGTTGTTGTCGGAGCTGGAGGTCGCTCGGTTACAGGAGAGGGTGGCCCAACAGGAGGAGGGGCTTACTATCGGGGAGAGCGCCCATTTTGGTAAGTATATTTTTGCTTTTGGTCATTATTTTTGGCTCTTCTCTTTCTGCCTCTTGACTCGGCCTTCCGTACCTAGAGCCGGGTGAGAAGCCCGCCCTTCTATTTTTGCCTTTCACTGACTTGGCTTCTTGTGCAGTTCTGGAGGTGGAGTTGAAGACAACCCAAACAATGGTCGGCCAGAATGCGGAGGCATTGGCCCAGTCCCTTGAAGAGTGGGCCACCATCGAGGGTAAGCTTGACCAACTCTGAAACATGGCGTAGGTGGTGATCGGTGAGGTGCTTGGGTCAGGCCCGAGCACTAGCGCGCCCGCCATCCAGCTTACGGAGATCCCAGATGAAGTTTGGGCACTCATCTCTAATAACGTGTTCCACGGGGCATCGGGGGTGCTATGTTGGTGGCGACTCATCACCCCACCCTTGACTTCAAGGCTATTTGCGGAGGGAATGCCGACGGGTGGAGTGCGGAGGAGATCCAAGCACTGGGTGAGAGCTTGACCCCGTACGCGCAGGCGATCGCCGAGCATGTCACCATGCAGTGCGTGATGGAGGCTCACCGTTCGTAGGCGGCCGTAGGCACGGGTCAAGAGGGCGTCGCAAATCCCGACGAGGCGGAGGAGACCGTGCCGGAGCCGAGCGTTGTCCCGACTACAACTGAGGCGAGCATTGTCCTGACTGCGACTGAGGTGTTTTCGTCCCTGCCAGTCACGTCGCCAACCGACCCGACCAAGGGGCAATAGTAGCGGTCCATAGGAGTAGTTAGTTCTTTGTATATAAATAAATTTTGTGGGGGATTGAGAGCCCCCGAGTGAACAATTTTAAGTCTTTTTGTAATCATCATGGGAAGCTGGTCCCGCCCGTTCTCTTTTTTCCCTTAAGTAGTTTTTGCTTTTTGCTCTTTTCCTTTCGAACCTGCCCATTGACCGTAGGCTGCAACCTTAAGAACCTAGGCATGGTCCGCGAGGCTCAGCTGCTCGTAACCAAAGTTGTGGAGGGGTCTGATCGGTCGGGAGGCTGAAGCATACGTTACTCAGGGTAGTCAGAGGAACGAGACACCCTTTCGTTTGGGCGAAGTTCGTGATTGCATGAAAGTAAGGAGGGGGTGGTACCACACCCCCGTGGAGCTCCCGAGCGACCTAGGCTGAGAGTGCTCGGGTTGGGGTGTTGTAGGAGCAAGTGTTGAATGGAAACGATCGGTAAAATTGAGTTAGGGAAAGAAATGACGTAACTGCTCGATGTTCCAAGTGTTGGTGTTGCCGGCTCTGCTGCCGCTGTTGCGGCTCGTCGCCGCGCTCCTGTGCGCGCGCCTGAGCCTCCACATGATGGTCCAGGGGGGTGTGACTCTGCTGGGCCCCCGCCACCTCCGATGACTATCCCGGGGCGTCCACCATGACGCACTCCCGGGACAGGGGCTGGCTAGGTGCCATAAAGTGGCCGATGCTGGAGCCGTCGCTCTCGACTCTTCGTCGCAGCGGTCGTGGAAGGAGGTGGGGGCGTAGCCCGCCATCCCCACGAACTCGGACGTGAGAGGGGGCGGCGTCATAGCCCTCCGAAGCCCCTGCGCGTACGCGTCCGAGGGAGACGCGAGGCTGTAGGGAAACCGGCCGTGTGGCGAGCGTGGCGGAGATAGAGGGGTCCCTTCGGAGAGCTAGTGAAAAGTGTTGAACAGTGAGTGCAGGATGATGTCTACGTCACTCACCGTGGGCTTCGAGCACAACGCAGACTCGAGGCAGAGTGCGAGCGCCTCGACGTCAAGGTCATCTAGTGGCCCAAGGTTCGCAGAGGGTGCTCCTCCTCTTGGGGACGCTAGGGCGGGCACCTCCTTGCGGAGGAGAAGTACGCTGAGCTAGTCGGCGACGAAGTCCAGACTCCCGAAGCGGAAGGTCTGGGACGGTGTGAAGACGGGGGACCCACATCCCCCTGAGTGGGGGTGCGGGAAACTCTAGCGAGCCAAAACAAATTGTATTGCTCAAGCTCACCATGACGAGAGTGGTGGGAAGGTGGGCCATCCGATGACCGAACATACGAACGCACGGCGTGCTCCCCACGGACGGCGCCAACAGTCGGTGCGAAATCTGGCCGACTAGTAAATATTGTAGTTTTGTCATATGTTAGATCAGATATGGCCTAACACACAATGATACAGGATGTATACTGGTTCGGGCAACAAGCCCTACGTCCAGTTGGGGTCGGTCAGTCGACTATATTCCTAAGTCTAGGTGCTCAACGTTTGCAGTGGGGGTACAAATGAGAGAGGAATGAGAGGGGGTGTCCGAGACCTGGTCGTGCTCTGGTCTGAGTAGGAGAGAGTGACCAGGGGCTCAGATGTCGCTATGTGTTCGAGAGTGTGTACACGTATGTAATGAGTAGAAGTGTCTGCCTGCAACGTGTGGAGGGCCCGTCCCCTTTTATAGTACAAGGGGATAGTCTTACAAGTCAGAGAGAGGGAGAGTGCGTGCATCGTCTAGTCTTATCGAGGCCCACGTCGTCGAGTACGGTATGGTCGCCATCCTCAGTCCCTGTTCATCTCGTCAGGCCACTCTGTTATGGCAGCACTATGCAGGGCGTGGTGCGGTACGGTTCTTCATACAGCGGTTGACATGGGTGCTTTCTCTTATCCGTTCCATCTGCTCCCTGAGCCCACACTGAGCAGGCGTCCCCGGTCAGTCGTCCCAGTCGGTCCCGACCGTGTCGATCGGGGGGGGGGGGGGAGTGTGCGTGGTACGATGCATCCTGATCAGGGAAACTCAGTTAGAGCCGAACTGTGATCCCGACCCCTACCAAGGTCGCCTGGTCGGGGCCCCGACCAGGCCTCCCGGTCGGAGGCTTCGGTTAGTGGCTGGATCTTGGTCTCGGCCTGGCGCTACGTTGCTGGGCCAGCTCAGGTGCGTGTTGTCACCGCGCCTCTTGTTGGACCAAGCGTTGCGGGAATGTGGTCCTATTGGGGACCCCGGTTTATGGACCCGTCATTGCTCGTTGCATGTTACGGTTGGCAGAGCTGGCAAGACAAATGAGGTTGCCATGGGGCCTTGCGATTCCAGTTGGCGGTTTCTTTGAGGGAAAACCTATCCTACACTATTATGCATGCGTAACAATGCTTGAAATTAATTCAAACTATGGTGATCACGAGATAGACATTCCCACTGCGGAAGGTGTCAATTGCCTTGGACAAAGCGTCGGCAATACCATATTGTGGCATAAACAAGATATCATACTATCTTCGGTTCCTTCTGAGCATGCACTAGTAGACTCGACACCGCCGGGTCCAGTATCACCAGCTGCAGCATCAGAAAAATAATGGGTGGCCACACCAATGGTTGCAGCATCAGAAGAACAACGGGTGGCCACACCAACGGCTACAACATCAGAGCCGGTGAACTGGTCGGAACACCACCCAGAACCTACTCAAGCATCACCACAACAACAACAGGTGGACCTACCAGAGGAGCCACAACAACAACATGTGGACCTGCCAGAGGAGTCACAACAAAAACAGGTGGACCCGCCAGAGGAGCCACAACAACAACAGGTGGACCCGCAATTAGTGCCTCAAGTCATACGGGCTTATGAGAAGGAAGGATCAGGCATTGCAGCAAGATGGCACACGAGCAACAAAGCAGCCATGATGGCGAACAAGACGACAACCAAGATGACAGCCAAGACGGCAAACAAGACGCAAGACATCCAACGACCGGTGTATTTGAAGCCCGCACTGACACAGAGTACAACTTGGTCGTTGGAGTCGATGACATATGAGATTTACTGGATTGTCCTTGAAAATTTGAGTATGAAAAACCGTTACTACCCGATAGGGCTATCGCTAGGATTCTAGGTGAAATGCAAAGGATGCACAATTGGCACACAAGGGCATGTAGACTTGGGCTCAGAACCATATGGGCACGGTACTCACTAGATGTGTTCGGACCTCCATTCAATGAGGATTCCAGCAAAATCTTCTTCGATTTTTGAGACATCCATGATCTTTCCGCTTCTCAGAGCTAAAGTTACATCTCGTCAGATTGTGGTGTATGTAAGTGCTTCATCGATGCTAATATCTTGTATATATACTATGTCCTACACATGTACTATGCATAACTAATTAATTATGATACATTGTACAGAATGCAAGAAAATGACGTGCATGTTGTAAAGGAGAAGGCCGGATATCTTGATCCTTATGCTATTTGCGAAGTTAGGCACAACTTCCCGAGTTAGTAGGGAGACAACCATGACAAGCTAGCTAAGTACAAGACAAAGAAGGATAAAAGGGAGAAACGAGTACGACAACATCAAAAAAGCTACGAGGAGAGTTTCAGTCTACATAGCGTATATGATGCTTAAGTGGCAAAATAGGCATTACATATAGACACCCTACAACTTCTAGTGTCTAAATTTCTACCATTTGTTATAATATATATACTTGCTTCTTCATGCCTGAAAAATCTTATATAATATTTTTGCAGGGATACTGGATTGCTTTTATGATACAGCCAAAGAACGGAGTTGTGACCGTATTTGACTCATTGGATTATGACCAATTCATCCTACAAAAGTTAGTGAATTTCTTGTTGTGTACACTTACATTATGCAAATTGTTTCTCCCAAAGATTACATATGAACTAACTTCTCATTTTTTCAAAACATGGCCTACCAGCACTACATTACCAATGGAGGGATTCATAACCCTGAGAGACTGAAAGAAACAAGCAACCATCTGGTTCTGTACACTGCGGGTATTACGTGTGCGAGCGCATCAGGATGCTCGGGAGATACACAAATGATCGTGAACGTGTAAACGGCTACTATAGGGATGTGTATATATATATATATATCTGTGTGTGTGTGTATTGCATTCTTTTTCACCTATCTAACACTTGCTTAATTTTTCCGTGGATTTTAATTGCAGATTAGGCCTTGACTACACTGTTCGCGTCTCCATGAGCAACAACTTCTAAATATAGGCGCTGATTTATGTCGTTTCATTTTGCGTAAAGTGGTAAACCTGGTGGGTACCTATTACCACCCAGAACACGAATTAGCACAAGAAGATAAATATGTTAGCCTCTGTGAGTGGAAGAATCAAGAGTACCGCCAAGGCTAGCCTTCATGAATGGTTGAAAAACATGTTGCCAATGTGCACTCTAATGATGTATATATATGGTTCTATTTCTTATTATTATTTTCTTATGCTTAAATTGAATTTATGCAACATATATTCTATGTCTTCAATTCGATTGCACACTAGACTGTTAGAGTGAAATTAGCGGGAACCAAAAGTTTTAAAAACTGGTGGGAAACAGTTTTAACAAATTCAAATTTCAATCGCTGAATTTTTTGACGGGAACGATATTTCTAGAGGCGGTTGATGGCATCACCCATCCCTGAAAACACCATTATCAAGGACAGGTGATGGCGTCACCCATCCCTGAAGATTGCTTTACAGGGGCGGACCTTTTACCCACTCCTGCAAACAGCTATTTATAGCTGCGAAAGCTAGAAGCGGGTGGCGCGACTGCCCCTGCAAATGCTATTTCAACCGCCCCGGGAAACCGTTTGTGCAGTAGTGGACCCTTTTGACGGCGGCTTCCGTGAAGCAACCCTGGAGCTAGAGGCGTTTCAGGGCAAGCAGTGCCTGGCCTGCTTCCAAGGAGAATGGCTGCTCATGTTTGACGGCGGCACCAACGAGTGCTGCTTGGTAAGCTTGGCCTCTCTATCTAGGATCTCGCTGCCACCGTTGTTGACCCCCTTGGAGAACCTCTACATGTGCGCCCTCTCTTCTCCGACTCTCCCCGACTGCACCATCATGTTCACCACCGAGAGAACAAAAGATGGTGGCGATGACGACGACGATGATGAGGAGGAGAGATATCTGGTATATTACCGGCCCGGCGATGAGGAGTGGTGGGAGTTGTTGGATGAAACCGATGGTACATACGATGCCATCTCTAACGAGATCGTCGGCTGCCAGGGCACAATGTATGTGCGCACGAACATGTATACATTCATCACGGTCAATGCGCTCTTATCTTCGTTCATCGGTGCCAGCATTGAGAGGAGGGGAATACCACATCCTAGCACAATGCGTTGGGGGCATAACGAACATCTGGTGGAGTCTGACGGCGATGTTTTCCTCCTGCATTTTTACACCCATGGCTTTTACAACTCAGAGGTCGTCGACATGGACATTCATCGATTGGACACCACGGGATACGTACGTTTGGGAGAAGGTTGAAAGCATTGGCGATAGGACAATTTTCGTTATTAGCAGTGATTGTGTTGTGCTGTCCTCTGCAAGTAGAGCTGGGATCCAGCCTGGTCGCATCCATTTACTGCACGGAGATTGTTACGATGGTATTCGACTGTATACAATCCGGTTGGATGATCGGACAATGAGTTGCAGTCTGCTGCCAAGATCTTTCAATAGCATGTCCTGGGTGGTTCCATCAAGGTAAGCAATAGTTTCCTTTCTTCCCTTTTTGGTTGGTTCATATTTTGGATAATAACGATCATACCTAACTTGTTGTCTCCGATATGTTATGCAGCTTCAAGAAGGGACTAAGTGAAAGTCTAACCATACTCTCAAGCTAAGTAAGTCCACATCGATTATCTTTCATCTTAGCAATGATCATGTATATTAAGCTAAAGCAAGTATATAGCTGAACTAACATTTTTCTTTGGCAGTTGAATAACAAAATCAAGCTTACCTCTGATGAAGACATGAAACCAGCACTACCACCATGGTCTAGTCTTCCCGTTGAGTTAGTTGAGGAACTTGTCCCACGGATATCCTTTATTGACTACTTGAATGTTCGGCAAGTCTGTCAGGGATGGAGTTTGATCAGCAGGCCAACTCAGTATGGAAGGAGGTACCAAATATACCCAACGCTGTTGAGTATTTGCTCAAGTTCTGTAGGCGTGTTCAAACTGTTTGATCCCATTGTTGAGAAGGAATACACCATGAAGAGCAGCAGCCTGGTACCATGTAATAAAGATTACTTCAAATGCCACTCTTCACGAAAGATGGATGGGTTTTGGTGATAAGAGGTGAGAATTACATGTATGCAGCAAATCCATTTACTGGAGAGGTGCTTGAACTTCCAGAGATACCATGGCTAGGCCGGAGTTTGCTGGCATATCATTCTCATCTCCACCAAATTCTCCAAACTGCATAGTGTGCTCCATCCATAAAGAACCGGCTTCGAATCCGGCCCATAGCAACACTATTTATGTGGTGGTGTGGCGTACGGGGGACAAGGAATGGACAGAGAAGGAAATAGGTGTTTGGATACGGGGTGTTAAACTTTAGTAGGATCACATCGGATGCTCAGATGCTAATTAGAAAGACTAAACATGAGTTAATTACAAAACTAATTGCACATATGGAGTCTAATTCGCGAGACGAATCTATTAAGGCTAATTAATCCATCATTAGCAAATGGTTACTGTAGCACCACATTGTCAAATCATGGACTAATTAGGCTCGCGCATTAGACTCCATCTGTGCAATTAGTTTTATAATTAGACTATATTTAATACTTCTAATTAGTATCAAACATTTAATGTGACAGGTGCTAAAGTTTAGTAGGGGTATCCAAACACCCCTCAGTTCCGCACTGCATATAGCAACCCTATTTTCTACATGGTGAATTCTACTGTCCTGGGACCCGTGGGAGTTTAGGCATCTTCAACCCAAATAACATGACATGGAGAGTTCTAGATAAACCAGATCCTATTCTTGTCGGCGATCCAATGCCAGGTGAGCATTACTGCCATCTATTGGAGTTTAGAGATGGTTTGATTGTCATCTTCAGACCACACGACAAAGGACCGATCGACTTGTACAAGTTTGACAAATCTCAGATGGTTTAGATTAAGATTGAGAATTTCGATGATGAAGTGGTTTACGTTGACCACTGGAATGCGATCATGATGCCCCACACCACCGGATGCATGTTGCAACAGGATCTACCTGCCAAAATTAGGAGTATACGATGAACTTGGGGAATCACACAATAGTGCATTCTATGATTTAAGGTCTCGCAGTTATTATCCCAACTACTATGGTTTGACAGAACGAATGAACTCCATATGGATTTTCATATCACATTGAATATTCGAAGGCTAATTAGAAGGACTAAACATGAGCTAATTATAAAACTAATTACACAGATGGAGGCTAATTCGCGAAACGAATCTATTAAGCCTAATTAGTCCATGATTTGACAATGTGATGCTACAGTAAACATGTGTTAATGATGGATTAATTAGGCTTAATAGATTCGTCTCTTAGATTAGCCTGCAATTGATTTTGTAATTAGTCTATGTTTAATACTTCTAATTTGGGGGTGTTTGGATACGAGGTGTTAAACTTTAATAGTGTCACGTCGGATGTTCGGATACTAATTAGGAGAACTAAACATGAGCTAATTATAAAACTAATTGCAGAACCCTGTGCTAATTCGCGAGATGAATCTATTAAGTCTAATTAATCCATCATTAGCAAATGGTTACTGTAGCACCATATTATCAAATCATGGACTAATTAAGCTTAATAGATTCGTCTCGCGAATTACACTCCATCTGTGCAATTAGTTTTGTAATTAGCCTATGTTTAATATTTCTAATTAGCATCCAAATATTCGATACGACGGGTGTTAAATTTTAACTACTTGTTGTCAAATAGGCCCAGTATCTAAACATTCAATGCGACTTATTAATGAAAAATCACCCACGGCCCTGAACTCTGGCGGCCGGGCAAGACAGGACAGACAGAGACAGGTGACATCACCGCCGCCACCTCCACAACCCGCTCCGCAAACCTGCGGCGGCGGCGACGAAATGGCGGAACCGGACTGGATCCTGGAGAGGGAGCGGAGGCAGATGGAGCAGATCCTGGAGCTGGACATGGAGGAGCTCCAGGTCGAGGAGGTCGACGACGCCGGCTCATCCTCCTCCGACGTCGACACCTTCCTCAGGTCCGAACACGCCCCTGGCCCCGCGCCCCTTTCTTACGATTCCTTGCCAGAGCGTTTCGCGATGATATAGTTGACTGTTGATTTTAGTTATTCTGAAAATACACTACACTCCGGATTTGGAGGAGGTGGAGATTAGGATCGGGGAAATTTTGCAAACCTAAGAACATAGCAAACAGTAAAGATAGCCTCCGTGTAGAATAATATCTGTTTCATGGTTTAAACCGGAGATAATTAGTAAGCATCGACAGTCATAGCCATTGTCTAGTATTGGGTGTTCGATTGCTCCAAATATTTTCCGCTCCAAGTGCTAGGGCAATCACAAATTTGCTGATATCCTCGACTTATGATTGGTGGATGGTGGTTCCCTATGGGATGGTGGGAGGAGTGACGAGGTAGTATACATGGTGCCCACAAGTTTGCTATATACTCAAATCAGTAGCTACTAATGTTTTGTATATGCCTATTAAAGTATTAAGGCCTCGGGGTCATGGCAATGAGAGGAATGATACGGTCCATGAAATTTTCTCACTCTATATTCAGTTCATTGGTAAAATGAATTGGATTAGTTTGCTGCCACTCAATGTCAGGAATCTTGTTTTATTCTTTTCTTCTTCACATTCTTTTATTGCAGAAATACTCATGGAGATGGAGGGATTAGCACTTCTGAGGACCTCACAGTTGATACATCTATAGTTTCCTTGCAAGCTCACACCTATCTTGGTAAATATCCGTGCTAATCTTATTTATATACTTTATCATCCTGGATTCAACGCATAAAAGGTCTGGTTACTTTGCCAGGGGCGAAGGTTGATGGTGGCCGAAGCAAATTTGCTTTCTTGGATGGTGACAAAGTCCTGAATTTGCCGATGTTTTATCTTCAAGGTAGCTTTCCTGTTTCCTGTAGACCATGCAGTGTATGGCAAAGGTTACTTCAATAATTAATCTGACAATTGGACACTACATTTTGAATGGGCCATCCTGTTGTCCTTCCAAAATGAACCTAATATTGACTATGTCACTCATGGTCATCATCTCATCTTAGCAAACTATATCTCCAGAAATGGCCACCTGCATTGTCCCTTTTTACCTGAGCAAGGACTATCATGCGTTGTATTAAAGGTTATGTCATGAAACCTTTGCAGGTGTTGTTTTGTTTCCTGAAGCTTCCCTACCTCTTAGAGTAATTCAACCTAGATTAGTAGAAGCTATTGACAAGGCTGTTAATCATGTTGAAGCTCCATGCATGATAGGTGTGGTGAGTGCCACCCCTCCTTGCTTTGACGCCTCTTGTTACATTTTTATTTTATAATTGGCAGTGATCCCATGCCAGGTTCATGCTTATCGACGCGCAAATGATGGACATCATACTATTGCTTCTGTTGGAACAATGGCGGAGGTGTGGTTTCTTTTTTATACAAGCTATTTTATTGTAGACTCCATAGTCATGTTTGGCGATCCATTTGGCATAAACACCAATTTAAGCTGTTTAATTTCTAGTCATATCATGTCTACAGTCTACCTCTACCTGTGGTCTACTGGTCTTCCTCTTTGTTGAGTTGTTTCTACTAGTAACTGACCATCTGCTTATATGATACTGATAAATCAATTCAGATGAATATATCAGTATGCATGAACTATCTAGGAACCTAAAAACAGAATAAATATCCTTTAAGTTTTCTATAATAATACTAAAACCTAGACTAGGGGTAACACTACATAGGTTTAGGGTGGTGCACATGCACCACGGTAAAATGAAATTTAGGTTGCAGCTGGCTCATTTTGACACTACGTGCACCCAAAGTTGCTCGTGCTAATTATGTATGTTGCTGCAAGTATGTTAAAGTAGGGAATCGGTGTCATTTTGGTTCCAGTTTTGTACCTGACCTATACTTGACTTGTAAATAAATATTGATACAATCTAAAAGACGTGTCAAGCCATTAAAAAGAAATGATGGATCCCCATGGGACTTTTAACATTTTTTACTAGATAATATTCTTATGGAATTTGCAGCTATAGTTGACTATATTGTTTCTTTTCTAACTTCTGAGGAGCTATGCTTGAATATAGTCTGGAATAACCTGCAAATTGATTTCTGTACTCTGTACACAACCTCTTGGAACACAAGTGTACACTGCAAGTGTCGTTTTCACACTGCCAATGCCTCTGAAACTGAATCTTTTTTGTTAAATCCTTTTAAGCATTTTTCAATTTTTAAAATCAACAGGATCAGTATAAGTTGTGAACTACACATCGGTGCAAGTTCCAAACCATTCTATTCTCCTGTATCACTTTTTCTTTCTCATTAGTCAGTTTAACTTAGGTATTTATTTTCCTTCACAGATACAGGAAATTTGTCAGTTGGATGATGGTTCATCATGTGTTTTCTCTCGTGGTCAGCAGCGATTTCGTCTTATACGCCATTGGTTGGACAATGATAGAGTAGTAAGTCTCTACAATTAAATAAAAGAAGTCTGTTGTTCCCAGAAACAGAGTGAATAGAACATAATTTATGACATTTTTCATGTCAACACTTTAACAGCCATGGGGTGAAGTCCGAATTATTGAAGAAGATACACCTCAAAGAACTCCAAGAGATGCTTTCGGACAGTTAGCTGCAAGTAACAGTTTCAGGCAATGTGCTTCATCAATGTCCAGTGTGTACGTGTCATGTTCTAAACAACTTGATCATGTGGATTCTGAAATAGATGGGGGTTCTCTATCACCCACTAGCACTTCAAGTGATCACTCAGTAACAGATAAAAGAGTATATCTTTCAGGTTTTCAGTCCAGTGGCTTGGTAAGTTGCGGTAGTTTGGATGAATCCTCAAATGAAGATGAAGACCCCATACATGAACAGTCTTGTTGCTGCCATGATTCTGTTAAAGAAATTGATGGGTGCGGTCAGCCAGATAAGCATACAATCACGAGAGATGAGGATGATCTTTGCTTCAGATCCTTTTTGGGAGTAAGAAAGAAGGATACTGAACAACAGAGATACTTGTGTGGTGCTTATAATACAAAGATGGCATCACAGGCTCCATTGTCATTTTGGCCTCGCTGGGCTTATGAGATGTATGATTCATATTCACTTGCTCGGAGAGCTGCAGGTACTGAGTTATATTCTCCATTTCCGTTTTAACATGATTGTAGCAAACTGAATCTATGTTATTCCACATCCATTGATACTGCATAGTATCCCTTTCCATAATGTCCAACACTCAAGTGTGAATCCATTAAGCTGTGATTTAAGTGTGCTGTATCTGTATGTGTAACCTTGGATTTCCTTGTGGCAGATTTGTGGAGACAGGTAATTGTAAACCCAAGCATGGATGATCATGTGAGAAAGCCAAATCATTTGTCATTTTACATCGGAAGCAATCTTCCGATCTCAGGATCTCTGAGGCAAGAACTGCTTGAAATTGATGGAGTCTCGTACCGATTACAGCGGGAGATTCAGCTACTCAAAGCCTTCAATATCATACGATGTAGAAGCTGTCTGGTAATGGTTTACATTTTTTGAATTAGTTACTCTGCTGAAGTTTTTTTTTTTTTTTTTTTTTTTTTTGCGAAACATAGTCTGCTGGAGTATTGATCATACTACTTTATTTTCCCATTCTAGATGGTGTCCTATTTTTCATTTCCACGATTCTGGCCAAATGGTTAAGACTTGTGAGTTTACCTTTCTCTGATCTGCAGTTGCAGCCAGATTTAAGAGTTCTTGTTGGCTTGCTGCAACATGAATAGCGGTGGCATAAAAATGAAATTGGATCCAGGTTTTCATAAATTTATTCAGATTTAGGGGTCATAAAGAGTTTCAACTTTTGCTTTTACATAGATTCAGTGTTATGAATCCCTAAGGAAAAAGGAAGGAAACTTACCTCAATGGCTAAAACCCACTGGGGAGTTGACTTTTAGAATGAGCATAAGAACCATGCATGGTTGTCATCTCATGTAATTGTTGTATCTGCAATGTTTCTGGTGATACCAGCTGTAAAATTGATGAAATAATTTCAGCATAATTTTTTGCTAATGTGAGACGTGACAAGTTCATTTCTTGTTGCAGACTTCTATTGCAAGACGAAGTGACATGGTGATGTTGTCCAGTGCCAACGCTATTGGTTCTCTCAGTTTTAAAGAGATGATTACAGTTCACAATGCCACTGGTCTTGGATTGCGTGGTGAACCGTCCAAAATTTACAGCTGGTTTCCAGGGTATAACACTTTTTCCTCAGCCGGTTTTCCAAAATTTACGTACACTGGCTAAGTTCATTTTTTGGGTTCCAGATATGTATGGACGATCGCCCTGTGTGCTGCCTGTGAGTCCAACATAGGCTGGCTGTTCAGAGCCGACAAGAAGAACCTGCATCCAAAATCTTTCTGGGCGATACGCACCTCCCAAGTTTCGGATGATACGCAGGCAGGACAGGTCTGATCAGATCATCCATGAATGACCTTCATGACAGTGGATTGCAGCAACCTCTTCATTGCAAGATGCAAGTTGCCTGCTTTAACTTCCTGTAAATACAAAAGGGTTTTCAGCAAAAAGGTTGGATTCCGAAAGGGAAGAGTTATAAAGAACATGTTACTTGTGAGAGTGCACTGTAAAGAACATGTTACTTGTGAGAGTGCACATTTCACAGTGCTGTACATATTTTGCGGTTTGCGGCAGCGTTCAGAGTTTGCCGTTTGTGGCAGCAGCTGCTACTAATTTCGTTATACTTGTTGCTGGTGTCATTGTCATCCATGTAGCTATCAATTTATCAAAGAGTTGAAAGAGGAAAAAAATGTGTTCCGAACAGTGTTCAGCAGATCGTGTACGAAAGAACTTCGACTTGCATGAGAGGACGGTGACGCAACGGTTCCTTACGTGAGACTGCAGGCTTACCAATTCATGTCGCATAGCTCAAAAAAATCATGTCACATACACTCACATATGCTTCGTAGGAATACGTTCTACAGCCCCGTGAACTCTATTACACGACTACATACACTTACAAACGAACAAGCAGAATCGACTCGTCAATAGCGAGCTTTACCACACATTTTACACGACGATCACAGGGAAGCATAGCGGCTCAGCAGTAGATGCCACAGCAATAGGCATATGCGATTCCTCAAGTGGAGTTGTACAGAATTCGTCCAGTGTCAACAACTCAGTATTGTCGCCCTTCATCTGTAAGATCGGTAGACAGGGGTGTACATGCAGCTCTCGGTGTACTTCACCAGGTCCTTTGGGCGAGGGAGCTGGCTAGCCAACCCTGCACATACAAAAGCAGAAGAACGGAATGGCTCATAACTGTCATCTCATGTTTCTAAAGTTCCAGCGAAAATGTAGCGAGAACAGCCAAATATACCGAGATCGTAGGCTTTTGCCGCCACGCGGGCGGCGATGTTGGCTGATATCTTCCTGATGATGGAAAAGGGTGGGTAGATGAGGCCTTTGTCGATATGCTCCGGGGTTACCTGGTCAGCTAGTCCTTCAGCTGTATTATACGGCAAAAAAAAATGATGCAGAATTAGTGACAACAATTCAGTACGAGTGCATGTCGGAAAACGAATGATCCCCCCAGAGCTATAGAAGATTGTGTTTACCAGCAGCAAGGACCATATCGTCTGTCACCCGGACCGCCCCTGAGATCACCACACCTAGACCAAACCCTGGGAAAATGTATGCATTGTTTGCCTGGTACAGTTCAATGTAAAGGTCACAGGTAAGTTCGAGCTGTCGAAAACATAAGAACTCTATGTATGCACAAGGCCATGTTTCAGACCTGGGCAGGCACGAATAGCTTGTCATTATACTTCACCGGGTCAAATGGGCTTCCACTTCCAAATATCGCGCGGCCCTGATTATACATGTACCATCTGATTATGATATACTCACGAGAAATTTGGCACGTGGAAAGATTAAAGCTATGCATGAAACACTACCCGACTCCATGTATAAGCTTGCTCAGCAGTACATTCAGACTGTGACGTTGGGTTTGATAGAGCGAGGATGATAGGTCTCTGCATTTCATTGGAGACAATTATAAGTACTGAATTGAATAATACAGAGCAACAATCTAGACAGTGCACTGATGTTAATCTTCACCTCATTAATCGAAGACATAGCCTCAATCACCTCTTTTGTGAAACTTTGTCCCACACCAGCTGATCCTATTAGTGCAGTTGGTCTGATGGCCTGAAAAAAGGGAAAAGGATTTATGAACCATGACAACTCCACAATGAACATTATTTGTATCCCTTTCAGTTTAGCCTTGCACCTTGACAGCGCCTAGGAGATCTTTAACAGGTTCGTGCTCATGTGCATATCGTTTCTTAAACGGCTGAAGAGTCTCATTACGTGAGGTCACAATCAATCCCTGCAACAAACAACAAACCTCTTTATATGTGTTCATCCAAAAGATAAATGAAGTGAGAAAGGCAGCACTGTAAGTTGACCTTTGAATCAACAAGCCAGATCTTTTTGCGTGCCTCTTCTACTGAAACCTTCGCCTGAAAGAAAACATCAATATGGTCATCAGCGAATTCTTCCAGTTAAGGTGAACTTAACAAGTTACTACCTGTCCGGATATCTCCAGAGCAACTAGCTCAGCAATGCCTGTGCCAGCCTGCAAGAATAGACAAATGAGTCTTTAAATTACAGTTTTTTTAACAGAAAGTCAACGTTATGGACATTAGTACTTGTGAATTGTGACAGAGTAAATTCACTACCACTTTGTTAGTTATGTATTGATGTTCTTCAAAGTATTGACAGTACCGCGACAAGAAAAAAAAAACATTATTTTGGAATGCAAAAACCATCAAGTACAGGAGGATTTCTGATACAATCCCATTCCCAAGATACAGGAGATTGTTAGGACATGACTAATATTGAAAAGACGAACCAAATGGAACTGATAGTGCATCAGCTCCTTGATCATTCCTGTCCTTTTAATCACCAACAATATTCATTTGATTATCAAGTTTCATGGGAATGTAAAGACAAGTAAGCAATATTTGATGTGGTTCCACTCGGCATGTTTAAGCAGTATGAAGAAATAATGATCGGTAGAATTCACCCTCTAAAATTACAAACAAAGGTCAATTTACCTCGCCTGCACCAAAGAACAGGAATGTGTGATCGGCTAGAGTGCCGCCGACAGACTTCAGAGCAGCAATAAGCCCTCCAAGTACTACCGCAGCAGTTCCCTGTGAAAATAATAGTTTCAGAGATACTACTGTTGCCTAGAACAAATACAATGGCCTCTTATGAGGAGCAGTAAGATAAAGAATCAACTATCTAATCTGATTACCTGGATATCGTCATTAAATACAAGATGGTTTTCCCTGTACTTCTCAAGAAGCGTAAATGCATTGTGGTTCGCAAAGTCCTCAAACTGTAAACCCAAACCAACTTTTAGAAGGAAAAAAAGTAGGTATCATGCAGTTTAATAAGAGGCAAATAATTTATCTTCGACATCTTTTCTGACCTGGACAAGAACCTTCTGTCCATAGTTCTGCCTAACTGCTGTCATGAACTCATCCAGAAGTTCAGAGTATTCCTAATAATGAAGATGACGAATTAAGACCCACAATTATACAGGTGAACATCTTTCATAAAAATTGAACCACCATAGCCAGTGCTACAAGAATGGAACCTGGCCAGTTGCTCTTCTTTGCTTTAACCCAATGTAGAACTCATCCTTTAGTAGATTTTCATTATTTGTTCCTACATCAATGGTAATAGGCAAGCACTAGAACAAAAAATGGGGGAACATTACATCAGAGATCAGACTGCTAATTATTGAGAATGGTCAAGGAACTGAGCCTAGATCAGTAGAGGGTGTGGTCATACACCTATACCACCCAAGTTCATGGCCTCGTCGAGGCGAATTTGGGGGCATATTTTCTTCTTAATATAAAGCTGCATAGTTCCTCCTAAGTTGATTTACAGTATTAAGAACAGTTGTTCACACGCAATTACTCACAGCAGATGGCCGGACACCTCCAAGAGCAGTATACAGTGCAAGCTTTCCCACAGGAATTCCCATGCCCTAAATGTATTTCACAAAACAAAGATTATCAGAGCAACAAACTACGTGCTTAGCCAAAATGGAGAAGCATAGATGATCCCTGACAAAGCAAGAATGCCTTAACTAATGAACTAACCTGGCAGCCGAGATCTCCCAGGCCTAAAATTCTCTCACCATCGGTAACGACAATAACTTGAATACTCTTTTCTGGCCAATTCCTTAGTACCTCCAATATTCTCCCCCTAGCATGGAGAACACCTCATAAGCGTCCTTAATCCTTTAAAACTCCCTATTTACAAGCAGCTACTGTGTGAAGAGATGGAGGAAAAAACACACTTCTCTTTGAGGCTGATGTATAAACCCTGGGGTCTTCTGAAGATTGACCCATACTTCTGGCAAGCCTCCCCCACTGTTGGTGTATACACAACAGGAAGCAGTTCCTCCACATTGTCGATCAGGAGCTTGTAAAATAGTCTCTCATTCCTCTCCTGAAAAACACATGCATCATGGACAGAAAGAAAAACTAACGATTGAAACAATTATTTGGCTACAACTGATACTGTGAATCTAAAATTTATTTTGGAGAAGCCGATGAGCTTACCTGGAGGTCCATTAAGGCCATGTAACGCTGCAACGGGACCTCGAACTGCCGAACATTCTGCAGCAGCCTCTTCTCCTGCGGGAGATGCACACGCTTCAGCGAAATCGTCAACTGCAAAAAGTGCAAAACAATACAAGGTGGAGAAAAAGCAATAGACCTGGAGATCTTGTGATAGCACTACAGGAGGCAACAATCCTCTTAGGTAGTGAGCATCCCGCTCTTTCTCCGTGAAGGAGAGCCCCTTGTTGTGCCTTGGATCCCTCAGTATAGAGTGACCACTGAAACCCGGTAACAACCAAACATCATAATCTTGAAGTGATAAGAAGCGTCATGAAAGCAAAAAATCAGAATAGAAGTTGAATTTCGTCCAAGTTCGAGGTCAGATTATTACTCCACTTCTTTTTAGATAAATGGTCAGATGACTCAATGATTTTCGTATGACATGTTGAAATGGATAGATACATCGAAAGGAATGCCTCAATTCAGCTGAGACGTGGTATTCTTAACATTAACAGTGGAATCAGATGATACCTGAATACCACCTGATCAAAACATAACAGGATGTCAGGATGAACAGAAGAAAAGGCCGCATATACCTTGCGATGCAGACGGCCCACGGCGTGACCGGCTGGTCCTCGGTGGCGCGGTCCTCGCCGTAGGCGTCCTCCACGCCGCCGGTCACGCCGCCGTTCTT
Source organism: Setaria viridis (assembly GCF_005286985.2). NCBI lineage: Eukaryota > Viridiplantae > Streptophyta > Magnoliopsida > Poales > Poaceae > Setaria > Setaria viridis. Next base: position 35,920,926 of record NC_048267.2, on the reverse strand, counting down.
CAGCTCCCCTGATCCCGCCATACCGTGCGCCGCTCTCGCGCCAAACCTCCCGCCGCCGCTGCTCCACCACCAATAGTGCAGCCTCTCCAAATGCAGCGCAACTGTGCCTCCAGCGGCGCGCTGGAGATGTAAATATTCTCGAGCCCGCGAGGAGGCGCGCTGCAGCAGCACGGCGGACACCGAGGCCATGGGGGTGGCGCCGTGACGGCGATGCCTCTTGCCCGCGCCGGACACGTCGCAGAGAGGTGGCGCCACGTAACCCCCGCGGTAGGCCGGCTCTAGAATGTATGCTGGGTTGGGCTGGGCTGGATGCGCACCAGCCGGCTGGCCGAAGAATTTCTGCGTCCTGCCGGCCCGTTTTACGCGGCCCAGCCGCCCCGGCTCGCAAATCGCCGCCATCGCGAGGCACACGTCGACACACGCCGTCTGTTTGCGGCTTCTCCACCCAGAGCCGCGCAGCCAAATCCGGAGGGGAGCGGAGCACGGGGACGACGCCATGAGCCGCGCGCTGCTCGCCCATGTCCTCCACCGCCCGCCGCTCCTCTCGTACGCTCGCGACGCGCTCTGCCCTATCCCCAATCTATTCGCTTTTTGTCGCTGAAACTTCTGTTGTTTTTGCCGCTTGGCTTCGCAGCTCGAGGAGTGGCGCTGGCGCCCGAGGACTGCTGGCTTCTCGCATCCACCCTCTCCGTCGTCTCAATTGCAGCGCGGTCGAAGCGGCTGCCGACCCCACCGAGGAGGCGCCTGCTCCTCCGGCGAGGAAGTACGTCCCGCGCCTCCATGCACGTGTGGTGTTCGGCGTAATGCTCTAGGATGGCTTTGCGATTGCTTTCTGTTTTCGTGGTAGTTGGATTGTAGCGCGCCGTCTTTGGGTGTTACCACTGGAGACTGGACCAGCACTGACTTAAGACTGAGAGATTTGCTCAGATTGTGCAATGCCAGTTTATGTTGGTGTCCTTAGGATGCAATGCCTGCATTTGGTATAGAGTTGCCGGAATTGAATTGTTGTTGCATGTTGCATCTTAATTGTTGCTGGAATCGAATTGTTTCTTTGGTTAGTCAGCTGTCCGTACAATGTGGCCACTCCAGCTCCTTTGTTCATATTGATTGTATTAAATCATCACTTGGCCTTCTTGTTCATGTTTAATTTGACCATAAGTTCCACAGAAATATCAGACATGTTCAATGAGCCAAAGTCAACTGTGATCATATAGGGTGTAATCCTGATGTGACACTTTTTGGAAGAGGATTGCTCTAGGATTTCGGTCACTCATAGGGATGGCATCTATTTCTGTGCGGTTACTCCTCATAGTTATTGAATGAATTCTTACTAAGGTTATGATGTAGTCATGATAATACATGAATCCTCTTTTCTCTACATTGAACAGCTCTCAATGTATTCACCTGTTGCAGGAAAAGAGTAGTTTCTGGTGTACAGCCAACAGGAATGGTTCACCTTGGAAATTATCTTGGTGCTATTAAGAATTGGGTTGCACTTCAGGTACTCCATGGTGCTACTTTAACATTACATTTTCTTTTGAATTTCAATGGATATGCTTTGCTGTAACTGGTAGTGAGCTAAGAAAACTAAAAGGAATATTGAGGAACAATTCGTTCAATTGCAAGGCTATTTCAATTATGATGTTATTCTCTTGTCTAATTGAGATTCAAGATCTATTTAGTATTGAACATATGCCAATTCATCCCTTGTTGTGTGCTACTTGCCTGCAGGATTTATACGAGACATTCTTTTTCATTGTGGACCTGCATGCAGTAAGCTCTTTCTTATCTTATATCCATCTTGCAACAGAAAACACTCTAATTTCGTATAGTTTGTATAGCATGGTAAATTGGCATTTGCATAATTGTTATCAATCTTAATCTAACACAGTCCTCGGCCGAATTAAGATGCTTCCTTTACCTTTCCTTTACCTTGACTTCTTAAATACTTCTTTCACATAGGCTGCGAGATCTGTGCAATACATGAGATTCTTTCATCAAAACTTTGGTTTTAACAAAAGCCCCCTTTGGCAGGGCTTCTTGAGCAGCTTCTCCATCAGCTTTTGGTGAAGCCTTGCCCAATGATAAAAACCAAACCGGCTTCACAAGCACCCTGCTGTTCCGTTTCATTTTGTGCTAGACCCCATGAGCCAAACACAAAGTGGCTTCTCATGGCTCCTCCCCTCCCCGCACTTTCCCATTAACTAGACCTTCCTCCCCTCTACGCACTTCCCCATTAACTAGACCATATGAGTGAACAGGAGAGATTGTTCTGCCAAATGTCTTTCCAAAGGCTTCAGCTCCAGAGTCCATGCTAAACACTAAACAGTGTTCCTGTTATATGCTCAGACTATGTTGTGACCTAAGCAGCTGATTGATGTTCATGTTCTATTTATCCCGTAATTGATTTTGTATCAATATTTCTCTCTGTTGTTCACTTTTCTAGTTTTAAATTTGTTAGTTTATGTTAATCACTTTGTTTAAAACGCTTGCAGATTACTTTACCATATGATGCACCAGAGCTATCTAAAGCAACAAGAAGCACTGCTGCAATATATCTTGCATGTGGCATTGACAGCTCCAAGGTCTGCCTTGCGTACTTACACCATGCTATGTTTCGACAATTTTTGTTCGTGTATGTTTCGGTTGCTTATTGTTTTCTGATGTCTTGTATGTTTTCAGGCATCTATTTTTGTACAGTCTCATGTCCGTGCTCATGTTGAGTTGATGTGGCTATTGAGTTCTTCTACTCCTATTGGCTGGCTCAACAGAATGATCCAGTTCAAAGAGAAGTCACGCAAGGCGGTGCGTCATTCGCTGTATGACAGCTTTCACCATCATCTTTTGGCTGGGCAGAATTGTTTTGTCATATCACGGAAGGGACTAAAAAAACATCTTAATCTGGGAATATAAACGTCCCTGCATTTTCAATTTCTGATAATTTATGGTCAAATAACTTCACCTGCTCAAAAATAATGAACAATATGGAATTATACGCGCAGTTCAAAATGCTCTGAACCAATAAGATATACATATATCTGAATCCTATTGACAACTGGGATAAAGTAAAAACATCACATAAAAATATTCTTTTTCTTACTGAGTTAATTCCTTGTGCTTGTGGACCACTACTGCATGAACAAACACATTATCTTATAACAGCATTTTGGGGAGTAGTCATGTTTGATGAAGATGCATCAATTACATCGTAGGTTGTCTTTCACATTTTTCTGCATTAATTCGTAGGCAGGGGCGTAGCCAGGATTTAACCTTAGGGGGGCCGAGACGCTGAGTTGAAAGCGATCTCATAAGAAAATTTTTCGTAGAGTTCCAATATAATACGGACACCAATGGTGTGTTACTATTATAGTAACAAACGTATTGGACCATATATTTGATAGCATGCATAGAACGGGTCCTCCTACATTTTCTATGCACTAGTAGTTATGTTGTATAACCCAAATATATAAAGACCACTACTAATTTTTACCATTGATCAACACTAGTAAAAAATAAAGATATATTGGATAACAGAGCATAGATATGGGTTCGGTGGCACAAAGAAAATTGTATTTGGGTCAAGTTTGCTTCAAAATAGAATGAAATACAAAACATGAAAAAATAGAAGAAAACTACATGTCAATTATATGATTTCTCTCAATTAGACTTAAATGAATTGTTTTCTTGGCTCAGTGTCCAAAAGAATTGAGAAGATGGGACATCAGTATCATCTAAGGGTTGGAAAATAAAGAACTCGAAAGGGGTCATTTAATGCCCTACTGCGCTAGTAGCATGTGTTATGGCCTCATGACCCAGTGGGCTGATATTGTTTGGGGTAATTTGTGTCTTACTTGACCCTAATCCCTGTTATTAGCAAAAGTAATTAAGGAGCTCCTACATGGATGTTATGGCAGCATTGGGCGGGCGGGCGGGGGGGGGGGGGGGGGGGGGGCAGGACCCCTGCCCGCGCCCCCTGTGGCTCCACCCCTGTTCGTAGGTTATGAGGCATAATTCATCCATGCAAATCGATCCAACTCTTTTACCATGGTTTTAAACTTTTAGATTTCAATAGAGGTTGATTGTATTATTGATGCTTTTTTAAAAAAAAATTATCAGGGTGATGAAAATGTCGGGGTGGCACTTTTGACTTATCCTGTTCTAATGGCTTCTGACATCCTTTTGTACCAGGTGAATTTTGTTACTATCATTGACAGCTCATATTGATAGCAACATTTCAATCCTGCTGTGTTTATTCTGCTTCTTTCTTTGCCTTGATATCACAATGACTCATTGAATAAATGCAGTCCGACTTGGTACCTGTTGGTGAAGATCAGACACAACATTTGGAATTAACTCGTGAAATTGCTGAGCGTGTAAATAATCTCTATGGTGGAAGAAAGTGGAAGAAATTGGGAGGGTGAGACAGATTATTTCTTTTTGCCCCATCTTTTGCAGTTACAGTAGTTTTTCACTTTATATAATGTCAAGTATATTTTTGCTTGCAGGAGAGGTGGTTCTCTGTTTAAGGTGTGCAAAATATCATGCGCGTACATGATTTTTTAGCATCATTTAACTATGCTATGCTTAGAGTACCTCTTGCTTTGACTATTTAGGTTCCTGAAGCCCTTATTCCTCCAGCTGGGGCTCGTGTTATGTCCCTAACTGATGGTCTCTCCAAGGTAATTAACAGTACTGTCAGACTAGATGTGCAATGAGCTATTGGCAGAGCTGAATCCCATATATTTCCTGTCTGACCTGGTCAACGTGTTGTTTGTTGGTGACAGATGTCCAAATCTGCTCCTTCTGATCAGTCTCGTATCAATCTTCTTGACCCAAAAGATGTAAGGAACTAGTAATGTCTGTTTTTGTATAACTTTTCTACTCCCTCCGTTCTTAAATATATGACGCTGTTGACTTTTTTCTCCAACTTTGACCAACAATATCTATTTAATGAATTAGTTAAATAAAGTAAAATGAGTACCATTATGTCTATTATCAAAGGTACTTTAGATTTAACTTGTAGATTTGTCTATTTGCAAAACTATTGGTAGAAAAAATAAATAGTCAAACAAATGAAAAAGTGAATGGTGTCATATATTTAAGAACGGAAGTAGTATAAACTAAAATAATATGAAGTGAACTCTCCTATATTTATCTCTGTTTTTTCATAACTTTTATCCATGCTTTTTTTTTGGGTGGGGGGGGGGGGGGGGGGGGTTATGTACAGGCATATCGTTGCTAAGTAGAACTGTAGGGAGGAGCTAGGCCTGTTTGGGGTCTTCTCCACAACAAAAATGCTTGGAGGGGGGGGGGGGGGGGTTATGTACAGGCATATCGTTGCTAAGTAGAACTGTAGGGAGGAGCTAGGCCTGTTTGGGGTCTTCTCCACAACAAAAATGCCTGGAGGGGGGGGGGTGTCATTGAGTGCTAGCCACAGTGGTTCTCCTCTGGATTGCTAAAATTCATGGTCACGTAACCCGATAAACAGGCGTAGCTCGGCGCCTCCACCCCATGAAGAAGCACAAAAGTTGATGGTAGGTTTAGGCTGCTTGTGTGCGCACTTAATGTATTACTCAGAAATATATGAATGGTGTAACATATGTATTTTGCCTATGAAATCTTTAATAGTGGGGTTAGCTTTCATTACTGCACGTACAAAGTTATCTTAACTGACCATGGTTACATTCATCTGCAATTGGATTTATGCTTATAGTTGTCTGCTTTCTGGCAGGTGATTGTGAATAAGATCAAACGCTGCAAAACTGACTCATTCCCAGGGTTTTCTCTCTAACTAATCACCTCTACTTTCTCTCTACCTAATTCCTGCATCCATTGAAGACTCATGCTGTTGAGCTCGTATATTTCAGCTTAGAGTTTGACAACCCAGAGAGGCCGGAATGCAGAAATCTTCTCTCGATCTACCAGATTATTACTGGGAAGACTAAAGAGGTATCTAACTTTTGCATGCTCGCATGCTACACAACCACCAGCCTGAACATGAAGAAGGGTCCTGCATATGGATTCACCCATGTCCAGCATAGTGTTTTTTATTTCTCAAGGTATTTAGATTGATCTTTTCTTTCTTTCTTTTTCAGGAAGTTGTTAGCGAGTGCCAAGATATGAACTGGGGGACATTCAAGACTACCCTTACAGATGCTTTGATCGAGCATTTGCAACCTATCCAGGTTTGAGGGCCGCATTACAATCTGATATTGTGCAGCCCTTTTGCTTACAACCTATTCCTCCTGTTAACCACATTTCTTTGCAACTTTGCAGGCCCGTTATGAGGAGATAATGTCTGATCCAGGCTATTTAGATAATGTTCTTTTGAAAGGAGCAGGAAAAGCTTCTGAGATAGCGGACATTACCCTCAACAACGTATACCAAGCCATGGGTTTCTTGCGCAGATAGCATAAGGATCAATTCATTGTCCAGAACCTTTTAGCAAAACTTGAGATTTTTTGGGTCGACATGCTTCACATTAGGCACTACACTTGTTTTTACACCTTGGACTTGCCACTTCACGAGTTAAACCGCTCGTTGATAAATTTTACCACAGTTCCTTCAATTTTTTCTGGAGAAATGTAGTGAGCTTTTCATATGAAACTGCTCTAGTTAGCTTATTTTCATTTCTTTCCTGGGGTGGTTTTGGGTTTTGAATTTTTGTATGCGTTTTAGTGTAACCAACGTAGTTATTGCCCTTGGATTCAGGGCAGGTGGAAATATGAATATCTCGCATGTACAAAATCTTACAACTGCACATTTTTGGGAAACACCTGCTTACACATTCACTTTTCTTGTACTCTTAGAAACATTGGTTCCTTGCTTTTTGGTCGGATGGTAAAATTGCCTGAGCAGACGAACTCTACCATCTTGAACAGCTAAGATACGGGTCGCTTATATATTCCTTGTTACAAGATTCACTGTATCATTCATCCAGTATTGCTGCTGCGTTCACTTATATAGCAAGTTCTACAGCAAAAAGGAGGTGGTATCAAGCATAACTTTTCATGTTAGCCCTCCAGTTAGAACTAATGCTGCCTGATTTATGACTCTGGCGACCCTGTGAATCTCATTCTGTACAGCCTGCCAGGATTCTAATGTGCTTGTTCTCTTTGCTGTCTGAATGGCATCATCAATACCTGGATATATTTCAGCTCCATAATCGTTGTGCAGTGAAGGCCCGTAAATCTGTGAGATTTCCTTTCAATGAGTTTAGCTGTAACATGATGATCTGATGACTACTTTTTGAAACCATTAAAGACCTTACCAGGTGTTTGTACCATGGTCTTCCAGACAACCCTTCCCGCTCTGTGAACGCCCTTTCAGTCATCATCAACCGGTCGTTGATGTCTCTGACCTTCAATGGACAGCTTCTCCATTGTGCCCAAATTTTCCATGTCCGTAGAGCCTAATAAAAAACAAACTAGGAAGTTATACAAAGTTTGAAGTATGGAACAGGCACAACATGCTGCAATTGGTGCATACATACCTTCAATTCAGAATCCACTTTCAGAACTGCCCTTCTGAATTCTTTGATTGACTTGTGCAGGGGAGATAAACTGACAGGCATTCCCAGTACTCTCTCATTTATACCCATTACTCCATTCTGCTAACCAGAAGCAACAGTCATGTTCCTCTAAATTTGAACTTCTCATTACAAATAGAAGATGTACACTCCTGAAACAAGTTAATCCCATTATCTGTTTGAAGATCATTACAAAAGTTACCTCAAGCTCTGTGGCATAATAGCTGTAGTTGAAGGGTAGGATCTCCTCATCTGACAGCCGCAGAGCAACAAGCCCCCACATGCTTGCCGCTGTGATGAAACATAAAGTTAACTTGCAATATTGCTGGTGAGACATATGCGTGGTTCATTCTCAGTGATCAATTCACAAGTATGGATGAAGGATCGCAAAGGACACTTTCACCCCTGCACTTTCACATGCACACTTCATTCTATAAAAATGACAGAGCTTTGTAATACACAGTGGAAGTACCACAGAGCTCTAACAAGTAAACAAGATATATATTATAAGTAGTGAACTTAGGTTCAGTTGGTTGAGGGTGTGGATGTACGCCCAGACCACCAAGTTAATTCCTCATCGAGGTGAATTTGGGCATGTACCTTGTTAATATAATATAAAGAAAGATATTTCCTCCTAGGTTGGTCTAAACTTTTTGGAAAAAAAATGTAGTGAAATTATAAAGAAAAGTGCATACAGAAGTGAGTCCCAACAAAGTACAAAATGGTAGGATATGAGTCAAGTTTCCTATCATTCCAGCTGATCAGGAAGCATGTGCATGGAATGGCATAACATGAAACCCTCAGGATCAGACACAATCCATAACAGATATTCAAGTGATACTGCAGTTGGCATAAGGATATGGATACCTGCGACATGCCTCTGGAACAAGGGATCTCCAAACTTCTCCATCCATATGAAGTCATCATACAAGCTATGATAGACTGCATAGTCTGCAAACAGAAGGCACGTTACAAATGAAAACTGATAAAGTTTTTCTTTTCCTTAAAATAAAAAGGGTAACATTTATCCATGCACAAGTTATGTTCAGAATTTTATGCTTTCCCTTTAATACAAAGATACACACATCTCCTGCGTGTTTGAGGAAAAGAAAGGTTCAGAATTTTATGATAAAAGGCAGGGTGTCCTAGTAAAATTTCTTTTATGATACTACCTCCGTTTTGTGATGTGTTTGGTTTTAGGTATGTCCGGTCCACAAACATCACGGAACAGAGGTAGTAGTAGTAATCAAGGAGGAACCCAATAAACAGTATAGCAGAGTAAGCAGACCATTTCAAGGCTGGGAATTAATGAAAGCAAGTATGCAACAAAAGTAGGACAAACCTGACCCAATAGACATGTCCACTGAGGGAATACCAATGTGTTGAACAAATGCACTATGATCGGACCCTCCACCGCCTAATCTTCCGATCTTAATACATATATGTGTCATTAGCACTCTTAAAAGTCATAAAAAAATCTTTGGTTTGCATATAATGCAGTAAAACCAACACATACCTGAACTTGGAACAAAGAGGAAACAAAACTAGGTCTACACTACCTATAATATTTTTCCTTTACATGCCAACTACTCAAAATACTGAAAGAACAAGCTTGCACAGGGGTTAAAAAGTAACAGCGATATTATTAACTGCTTACCAAGGGAGAGGTGTTAGAGGCCATCCACAAGTCATACAGACTCTCAGTTCTGTTATCCGGATTTTGTACCTTCCTCGATAACAATGAAAACAGAGAATATTTAGAGTCAGGATAATTGATTGGTAAGACAATCACCATCATATCTTTGATCATAGATAGCAAATGTTCATACTAACCACAATTGTATTACCCAAGAAAAACAATTCTATCACAGATCAAGCTGCTACATGTCAGGAGTGATAACAAAACAATTACAGCACCTGCCAAAATAAAAGATTTTTTCTCTGATTGTACATCAGCTATCAGACTGTAACCCTGGCATAACTACAGGATACAAGCAATAAAGCTAGTCATGCTTTTCTGGTCTCATGATAAGTTAAATTTTCTCTATTAACTGTAAAGTTTTGCTATATTTCTTTCAAATAGTATACCTGTTTACTAGCTTCTTTAAGCAATTCATCAAGTTGAGGAGTTGCTGATGCATAAAATCCACGACCAAACACCGCAGAATCAACATTCAGGTAAGCAACGGTCCTTGAAGTTAGCATTGCTCTGTTCTCCTCGACCCATTCGGTGGATCCTATCTGCATTTTTTCCCAAATAAAATAGTATCAAGAGAACATGTGAAAATTGCTTAGATAGTGAGTGAGCAAGTTTAGAGAGAGACCAATGCATACTCTTCAGCATCCCAGTTGCACAAGATGATGGTTCGTCGAGGTCTCCAGCCCTTCTTTTGCAGCTCGGATAACCGTTGAGCTAGCTACAAGTAATGAAAGTTAATGAGGCAAGAAATCAAGCAAATGGTAATTAGAATATAAAATTGGACAGACAAATATGGCATACCTCAAGCAAGGCTGCTGTCCCACTGTTTGGATCAACTCCCCCAAATGTCCATGCATCACGGTGATTTCCAAGGATTACATACCTGTATGTTTCACGATGTTTATTTCACTGAATTTGAACTGATATGTTTTTTACTTTCAAAAATTAAATTGATGAGCAGCTAAGTAACTTGAAATATCATATAAGACGTGTGATCCTGTCAGAATCTAATCCAAAGTGGTTTGTTGAGACTGTTTTAGGATTTGGGGTCTGAAATTCTGTAAATGATTAATCATATGAAGAAATGAAATGAAGCTCTGTTTCTACAGTTTGATTCCAAATCTGTGATACACTTAAGTTTCTACAGTCAAGGGATGGTGATTTGGGGGCATTGACCGCACCGTTCAGGTTCTTCTTTCCCTTCAATCACCGAAATAACATTCTGAATGGTAGCCATTGTCTCATTACCCTACAAAGAAAGCAAACAAGCGTCAATCATAAAGCAAAAGAAGACATTCCCTGTCGTTTCCACTCCCCAACTCCTGTAAAGCAACATAGCAACTTACTATGTAGGTCAGGTTGAGCACCGCTGGCCCGGGCCCAAGCCGGTAAGCCGGCGCGCCGGCGCCTCCTTGCCAATCCTCGGGCGCCACATCGCCGCCAATGAGCTGTAGTATGGCCTCCCCATCCATTCCCGACACTGGCAGCGCCGGTATCCCCGGCATGTCGTCGGAGGCCATCGCCTCCGCGATGCTTAGGCGCTGGCACCCTTCCGACGACGCCCACATCGGCGTCGTGGGGTCCCCGACCCCCTTGAACGTGCTACCCACCTGCACGCCGGTCGGCGGCATCCACGGCCCGTCCGGGAAGGCATTCCCTGCCGCGTAGTCCTTGGCGTCGTTGTATATCACCGCCGCGGCCGCGCCGGCGTCGCGCGCGTTCCGGACGATGTCGCCGCGGAACACCTTGCCGTAACGCGCGACGGCGACCTTCCCGGTGATGTTGACGCCGCGTGCGGCGAGGTAGGCGAAGTCCTCCGCGCGGCCGTAGTTGGCGTAGACAACCTCGGCGGTGACCGAGCCGGAGGCCGCGTAGGCAAGGAAGGTGGGGACGGCCTCCGCGGAGACCGCCGCGTAGGGGTCCCCGGGGTAGATCTCCTGCTCCAGAGCGAAGTGAACGGTGTCGCGGCCCGACGCGGTGAGGGAAAGCGAGCGGTGCGCTGGGTAGGAGAGGAGGACGGAGTATGGAGTGAGGCGGGTAGGGAAGGAGTGGGAGGAGAGCGCGTCGTGCACGTAGGCGGCGGTGAGGGAGTTGGCCCTGGTGCCGGCGACGTGCGGGCGCTGGGTGAGGGCGCGGAGGTGCGTCGCGGCGGTGTCGTTGGAGCCGAGCGAGAGGAAGAGGGATTGGTAATAGGAGGGGGCCGGCGCGAGGAAGACGAAGCGGAACGAGGCGACGAAGGCGGCAGCGACGATGAGCGGGAGCGGGTGGAGCCTCGCGGCCGCGCGGCGCGGAGCAGGGGGCGGGAGGAGCGGGGCACGCGCCGAGGGCTCGTCGGCCCCGTCCTGGGGAGGCATGGCGCCGGCGCCGCCTCGGGGGAGCCGGCTAGGCGGCGGGTGGCGGCGTGGAGATGGAGCAGCCCAGAAGCGGGGCGGTGGCGTGCGGCGGACGCTGCAGTTGCGAGTGAAGCGGAGGAGACGCCGCGACGGCCGGCAGGGGAATGAAGACGGGTGTGTCGCTGACAGCGTGGGGGCGCGCGGGCGTTTTCGTGCTTTCGCTGTCGTTCGTGCCTTCGTGGTGGTGGGGCAGCGTGGTTTCACCGAACTGGATGTTGTCGCGTATTTAAGATGGCGTGGGCCTAGCCGAGTGCATGGGGACGTGGAGATTCGGAGTGGGCTTTTTTTTATTTCTTCTTGGGTTGGAGCGACGTTGACTCATTTCTTTTCTTACTGGGCTTTCAGGCCATTCGTCTCGGACGTTATTGGGCCAGGCCTTTTTATTCTTGGGCTCTGTCGGCTCAGATTGATTCATGGGTTGCTGTTGGTTTGCTACTCCAGCCGGAATCGAGTGGAGCAAGCTAAGGGCCTGTTTGGCAGAGCTCCACGCAGCTCCAGATCTAAAAAAACAGCAGCTCCACCATAGAGCAGCTCCAGCGTGGATCTATGCTCTCACCGTGGAGTTGAGGAAAAATGTTTGGCTGAGACAACAGCTCCAAATCCAGAAACAAAGTTTTTGGTTGGATTGTCCACTAATGTCCTTGGTGTTTTCTTTTTTTTCTTATTTTTTTCTAATAGCTACGCATGCGTGCCAAGCAAACATTTATTTGTAGTCACATATAATGGTAAAGTAACTAGCGAAAGTGGGGGAGAAAATTACTGCTATGAATCAAAGTGGGGGAGGCATGAATTTTGAGGAAACGCGAAGTGCAAGAACGCAACTCGTTTCATCACATGAATAATAGATAGTAGAACACAGAGATGAATTAACCAGGGATTCATCTTCTTCTGAAATGCCAAGTATGGTATGCTAGATGAGATGCCACCGAGGACTTGTGTGAAATCGAATTACATGGAAGACGCCACGCTCGGAGATTAACAAGAACACTTGGCTGCCTAGTCAAGGAAGCAGCTTCCCTACCATGAAGCAGGCGAACTTATTGCTGCGGGAGTAGTCGTACGGCACGCCCGCGACTGTGAGCAGGCGCTCCAGCACCTCCTTGACCTGGTCAGGCTCCGGCGTCTCGCACTCGAGCTCGTAGCTGGTCCGGAAGCCAAACCGCGTCTCGTCGAGCTCCAGCACGAGCCCTTGGTCCTCGAGCTCGTAGATGGCGCGGGTGTTCCGGAAACCTGGTCGACCTCCTCGACGCGGCTGACACCGGCATCGATCCGTGGGTGGCGCTTGAGCGCGAGCACCGCGTGTGATAGGGGGCCGCGGCCGTCGAGGCCGTAGAGGCGGACGCGGAAGAAAACGAAAGGAGGCGGCGTCACGGAAGAAAGGAGGCGGCGTCACGGAAGAAAGGAAGGGAGCCGGCGGTGGGAAAAAAAAAGACGTGAACCGGTACGAGGATGTGTAATCGATGGTATTGGTGGGTAATTTCCCCCAACTCCACGAGGGGTTACAAAACTATCGTTTTGAGAGCAGCCCCTGAGGTGCTCCATGGATTTGGTGGATCTGGGAGCTAGATCTAGTTTTTTTGCGGATCTTGATTTCACGGAGCTGCACCGTTTGGCTAGAAAAAATGGGAGTGGAGCTATTTTTAAGGATATAGAGCTGCGTGGAGCTCTGCCAAACAGGCCCTAAACACCCGAACTCCACAAATTTTTGGAGCAGTCCAACTCCATATTGTTTTGGGAGCTCTAGTTTATTTCTTTGGAGTACTTTTTTCAACTTCAGATACGAACTAGACGTGAAGTTGGTAGGTAATTACCCACCACCGCCACTCGTTACATAAAGAAAGTGATTCGTTTCTTTTCTCTACCGACGCCTCCTAGGTCCCGACCCTCGCCTCCCCTCACGTGCCACCTCCTCCCCTCCTGCGTCGCTTCCTCCTTCCACCTCTACCTGCCCCGCCGCCCTCCAAGAGTTCGCGCCGCCATCGACGGAACCCCCACGCTGGCCCATCCCGCACCCCCTGGAACTCCCGATGCCAAGCCCGCTATCCCATCCCCACCCTACGTTGCCGCTGGGGCCAATGCACTGACCCTGTCCCGCACCCTCCCGGAGCTCGCGACGCTGCTTGCCAAGCTCACCACCCCATCCCGCTCCATCGATGGTGATCCCGCGCCCTTGTTGATGGCTGTTAGCACACCAAGTTGTGAACCACAAGTACACGGATCAGTTGTAACTCCTCCCTCAGAACACTCCCCTAAGGTTTATCAATCCGTAGAACTTATAGCACAAGTTCTAATTTAACTAGCATTGTTAGTATGGACTTGGTGTTGATGAGTGATTCAAATCTAAACTACTAAACATGCATAGACAGATAACAGGTAGAGCAGAGGTAACCAATCTAGAGCAACATAGACTATGCATATGTTGTAATTCTGAGCATAGATAACAAAGCAACATAAATATGATCTTAGTAAAAAGCATCTTTAAACCTACACCTCCAATCCGGCTCTCGAAATCCCTATCTTACACAAGAAAGATCCCGTCACGATCCCCTCTATCAGCATAGGTAGATCAAAGGCACGATCAAGAGAACATGTTATACCCATTGGTAGATCAAGTATGCAAATTCTGTCACCATGATCACAAGAACAACCTAGGCAATATATCATCGATTAATATATTGTAAAGCAGGCAAACCTAATAGAGCATAAAACCATAAAAGGAGATAACTAGATCACTAAGAACATAAACAAATCTATTACTTCACCATGAATGATTGTACATCACAAGATCACCACCGGGATCCTACCTTGATCTTGATGACTCCTAGCTCCAGAACTCTAGCGTGATCTTCCTTGCAGATGATCACGCCGGCAGAGGCTTGCCTACGCTAACTTCTGACAACTGCACGACCCTCAGCTCTTCGAAGTGGTATCCCCCAAGCTCCTGCTACTTCTCTGTCGCTTCACGTCAAGTACATCATCTGCAATCTGCAGACTTGGTGGTTTTGGAGGTATTTATAGTTTAGAGGGCGCGTGGCAAAAATTGAAAGGCGAAAGGGCGAAGGAAAACCCCTTCATGCTCTCGGGGAAGACGACGCCAGGTCGAAACACCATCAAGGTCACCAAACGGATCTTGCAACCTGCCCCACGGTGGGCGCCAACTATTGGAGTTAGAGGTCTGGCAGTCCACCAAGGGATTACCCAGGTGGTTACCCAGGTGGTTGATTTGTAGGTGAGGATGTCTACGGAACCAAAAACTCGATGGTAATCGCGAGAACACAAAGGGGACACAAGAGATTTTAGACATGTTTCAGGCGTCAAAGAGTAAAACCCTACGTCCTATTTGCGTGGATTGTATTGCTCAGTATGAGATGAGATGTCTTCGGTTGCCCTCAGGAGGTGCCCTTGACCGTCTTATAGGCTGACGACCAAGAGTTACAAGTCGGTTTGGATCTAATAGACTCGGTAGTTACATGGAAAGTAATCTGAGTCGGACTACAATACGGATCCCACAATATGCGGGCAGATTTGAACTGTCTCGTTGCCTTGTCTTGTACTCCAAGTAACTTCACGTCCTCGGCCCGCATGTCCTGGTCGGACAGGCCCACTTGTCAGGTCCGACCAGTATCCTGGTTAGTGGGGACCCATAGGCTACCCATATCCCTCAACGAGGACCTTTCTAAGGCACGCGTTGTGGATTGTGGGGTTGATCACTAGGGGATATCTTCCTGGCTTGGCTACCACACCTGGGTGGTTGGGTGGTTGGCTCTACTGAAGGTGATGGGAACCTCGGACCACCGCAGGTATTCTGGAGTGGCTGGTTTGGTAGTGTAGACGATATGCCTCTGGGTGACCTTCCACTTCCTCTTGGACTCGAATTGCTTAGGATTGTCGTAGATCATGTTGGCGGTCGTGTTAGCCGTCTGGAAGTCTTCATCGGCGGGATGGTCCTTGCGCGGCTCTTTGTCCTTGTCATCTTTGCGAGGTGGTTTCCCATAACCTTTTCCCGAGAAGGCCCTCTTGAGGTCGAAGCATTCTCGGGCCGTGTGCTTTTGGTTCTTGTGGTACGGGCATTACATGTCCAGCATTTTTTGGAACTCCTCGGAACTGATGCGTCCTTGCCCTTGCTGCACCGCGGCGATGACTTCAGTTGTCTTCCCCTTCCGGCCATGCTGCTTCCCCCTGTGGGAGGATTCGGGATGCCGACGTGTATATCCACCTCGCGAGTCCTTGGGCGAGAGCGGCTCTCCTTCTCCCATCGGGTCTTGAACTCACTGAGTTGCTCCTTCTCAGTTCTTCTCCGTCCGCCATGCTATTTGCAATGGCGAACATCTCATTGATGTTCTTCGGCGGCTTCCTGGTCCACTTGTTGATCAGCTTACCGTTGGCAAGGCCGTTCTAGAAGGCGCTCATCACGTCGTGGTCCTCAATGAAGGGGACCGAGTTCTTATTCTAGGAGAACCGATGGATATAGCCTCGTAGAGTCTCGTTTTTCCACTGGCGGATCTGACCTAGGAGCCTTTTGTTTCCAAGCCCCTGCTAGATGTCGATGTAGTTACCGGTGAACAACACACAGAGTTGTTCCCAGTTATCAATGGCCTCTCGTGGGAGCCCTGCCAACCAGTTGCGGTAGTCTTTGGTGAGCATGATGGGTAAGTAGTTAGCCATCATACCGGTGCTATCTCCTGCCGCTTTGACAGCGGCGGAGTATATCTGGAGCCATTGGGTGGGATCTGACTTCCCATTGTATTTGTTGACGTCGGAAAGCTTGAAACCACGCGGCCATGTGACTTGGCGAAGCCTCTTGGTGAGAGAAAGGAATCCATCGTATGACGGAGCTCTTCCCCGACCTTTACAAGAGTGGCCGACTGGTCTTTCTCCAGAGGTATAGACATCACATAAGGAGTCTGAGTAGTCCAAGTGATTGGATTCCTCATAGCCGCTCTCCGACTCAAGTTTGGGCGTCTTGCCATGACATCCGCCCTACCGGGGAGGTCCGTGCTCTCGGTCATACTCCTCCTTGTGTCGGATCTCCTCATCTTCTCGGTGGGAGACACGGCGGTTGATCGTGTGCCTCGCGTCATGTCCTCGGTTGATCTGATCGTGGAGGTCTTTGTCTCGTCATGAACCAGAGCGTTGCGTATTGGAAGTTCTGCCACGTTTCTGTCGAACCGGCGGAGATGGGTCCATGTGGTTGATCAGTGTCACGGCGGTCTGGACCATTGCTTGCGCTCGAGCAAATCCTGGAGTGTCGGGAATAAGTTTGGCGAGCTTTTCGTTGGCAGCGACAAGGTTCTCCTTTGGAGTAATGTAAACCTTGTGTCCATCGTACTCCATGGTGAACTCCTGCTCAAGATTATGGGGGCGACATGTGCGTTGCTTGCTACCTCGCGACCTTCTCCTCCTGTCTTAGTGGGACTCAGCATGGTCTCCATCGCCGTTGGCATTCTCAGCAGCGTTGAGGATCTAATGTGGCCTATCGATTCAGTTGGCGTTCTTCGGAACGCATTGTGCCTTGGCCTGCTCCGTTTCCCCCTTCATGATCCATTCGTCATCAGAGACTAGTGCCATCGGAGCGATAGCGTAAATGAAACCCGGGGGCAAGTTGCTTTCGGAGTTGTCAATAGCTTCGACGGAAGTTTTCATCTAGTCTTCATCTTCTACCTCCGGCTCCTGACCTATCGCTGATTGTGTCCGGGAGAACCCCTTCGACAGTTGATCTGGGTTGGTAGTGCAGTCCATTTCCACACCTTCCTCCAGGATTGGAAAAAGGGATTCATCGGCTGGGGACAGCTGTTGATAACAACCACAATCTATGGCTCATCCTCATCCGACTGGTCATTGACCGAGTCAAAGAAGTTCGATCTCACCATAGCTTTCCTCATCGCCTCCTGGAAGGTGGCGGCGACGTCCCTTAGTTCGTAAGGGATACGTATCTCAGGGGTCGAACTAGTCGGCACACCTCCGAGAGTAGACTCACATAGGGTTATGCACTCGGCCAGTTGAGATGCGATCCGATCCATAGCTTGGACAAGATCATCGGTGGAGAGAACCACGGGGGCTCCGTCCGTTCATGCCATAGGGTACAGCAAATCACCAACCGGAACTCGTGGGTTCCTCGTCTGCTGCGGCCTGCCAAGGATTACTCAGTTAGCCTGGGCCTGGTTGCCAATCAGATTGGATCTGTTAGCCAAACCCGAGTCACCCACGACCGGTGCTGTAGCCCGATCAGAGGTTTCGATCTTCTCAATCGAGGGATTGGGGATGATGCAAGGCACCTCCCCGATGAGAAGCTGGCCCCTAAGAGGGACCGAGTGGTTGGCCGTACTATCGCTGGCGGTGGAGGCAGCGTGATAACCCCAGAAGGCAATTGTCATTCCTATCTTGGTGAAGATGATGCAGCTCTTCGAGATCTTGATAGCATCCACCAAGCTCGCCAACTAACACGGCGAACCCCTACCTAGCACGCCAACTGTCAGGGAAATAGTTCGGCAGTCCACCACGGGGTAGACCAAGGTAGTAGATTGTGTGGAGGGGATCACCACACCTAGAGCTAGATGGATGAACACAAGGACACATGGGACTTTACCAGGTTTGGGCCACCAGATTGGTGTAATACCCTACATCCTGTGATCGGGGTTGTATTCTCAGCATGTAGCATATCGAATATGACTTGGGTTTTTGAGGGGGGTCCCTACCGCCCTTATATAGTCCGCGGGACAGGGTTACAGATCTGATTCGATCTAATCCTAGTCGGTTACAAGGAAATCTACTACCTTTTGGTACAAGTTATCTCTTTACATATCTAAACATGCATATCTGTAACTATATGTCTTGATGCCTATCCTTCATCTTGATCTGTACGCCTATCCCGAGTCCCCCTCGTATGGGCCATGGCACCCTCTTTGAGGGCAGCTAGGCCCATCCGAGTGGTACCCGAGGGTTATATCCCCCACACTTCCATCGTCTGAGATTTGTGCACACAATTTTTATCCGTTGAATTCTTCTTCTCCTCCAATCCTAGCTCCTACAGTCCTGCCCCTATAGACGCCGCCGCCTCCGGCCACGCCATCGCTGCCCCCTTAGCTTGCCGCCGGCCCGAGTACGCCCTCGACGCCCCCAGACCCGCCGCCCCTGCACTCGTCACCGATCGCTGGCCCTGCGGGCGCGCCGGACCCGCGCTGTCGCCGGCCCGCATGCCGCCCGTCTGCCGCGGCTCGGTGCTCCACCACGCACCGCCTCTACAGTTGCCGACTTCGAGGAAGAAGAAGAAAAAATAGGATCTCAAAAATGTTGAACTTTATTTTGTAAAATGTTGAATTCGTTCTTTTCATATGTTGAAATAAGCTACGAAAAATGTTGAGCACAATAACTTTCTACAAAATGTTGATACATGCTTCGGAAAATGTTGAATCTATTATTTTTAAATGTTGATCTAATTTTTTTAAAATGTTGAATCTACTATGCTAAAATGTTGACATTAAATTTCAATTTTAGCTTGATGGGCTTTAAAGCCATGAGGCTTACCTGGCTTCCACAAGCCATATAGAAGCCCCCTTGCCGTGATGCTAATGGACATTTTGTTGCATCGAGTGCCCTATGGTTATTTATGGTCACTGATCCTGATTCTGAGAGTTTGTTAGATGCGATGGCAGGTAATGGAGCATTAGGTCTTGCTGAAGATTGCAGCATTCAGAGATTAAAAGTGGCATCAGATTGTCTGATTGTTGTGATTTGTGAAAAAAAAAACATCAAAGAGATGACCTGATGATCCTATATGGCGACTTTTGCGAGATACTACCAAGGAGAGGTCCAAGTCTTTTCATGTGTTCGGTTTGTGCACCAAGGTCTAGCATTTCCAAATTTGCTTGTTCACCCATCCGATCATGTGGCCCGGCTGGCAAACGTAAACTATGGAAACGAAAGGGAACAAAAAGATTAAACGCCATTCATCATTCATCGATCAGCATTTGCGTACGGCTCCTTTGCTGGAGACTGGAGCCATCGGTTTCAGCACTCTCCCTGTCACGCAAACGCTATTATAAACCGCAACCGGCTGACGTTACACTGAATTGCTTGCAAACCTCATCGCCAAACGCTAGTATTCAAACAGCAACCGGCCGACGTTGCACTGAATTGCTTGCAAACCTCATCGCCATGATGGCTGCTGCCTTTGCCCCTCGCGTACCACCTCCACCACCAGTCCACCACCCACTCAATGCGCGAACCCAGCGCCGCAAACTGACACAAGAGGTTGGTAGATGACGGGGGGCCCGGCCGGCGGCTTTTATTACACTAATGATCATCTCGATCGGGCTGATCGCTGACGCGAGAGGAAGCACGCGACCGGCCGATCGGCACCCCCACCGAATCCACCGCTGATCGCTCGCTTCTAGACTCTTACCGCAACGGGAGCGATTGCATGCAAGATGCCAAAGCTGGTGATCTAACATCCCTTTGCTCCTCTGGTGGACCGCAGTGATCCTGATGCTGTACGAGCACCCTGTCGGCTGTCGCCATCACCACCACCACAAACTCGTGGCTGCGATTGGGAAGGTCCACTGCGTCACGAATGGACGGAGACTGTCCTAGTCTTTTCGCAAAGCAATGCAATTACGCATAAGGCAAGAAGATGAGACCGATGCTTAGCAAGTGCTTAAGAAAAGAGAGAGCGGAACTTCTCCACTCAGAGATCCAAACCACCGGCCAACTCAAAAAGGTACGGATCACGAAGAAATGCTGGTGGTGGTGGCAAATCAAACCCCACATTATTACATTAAACCTGCTATAACTGAACGATCAGGTACGTTTGGTGGGCGAAGAATTGAAGCAGCAAGGGGGAGCTCAAATTCGAGCTGTAGCACAGCCAGACTGCCATCAATGTGCACGCAAATATCTGATCGTGCATGCTTGACACGACGGAGTGTCGTCTGCCCAGTCCAGAGAACTTTGATCGCGGCTGCATGGTCGAGCACCGTGCCTTGGACGTTGGTAGGCTACTTCCTAGTAGTAAAGAACACACGCGGCGTGTGGGCGCCGACACGCGTCGCCGTTGTCCTCTTGTCCCAGGCCTCGGCCACAACCTGTAAAGCCAGACCGCGCTTGGCCGATACAGCGGCCGTGATCGCAAAAGCAGCCGCCGCGGCATCGCTGCCCAAAGCAGGCCTGGTCGCCTGCCTGCGTTTCCCCGGATGCCGCAACATTTCGGTGTTTACCCCGGAGAGGGCTCACGGGGTCGCGGTCACGGGCCGCGGCCGCCGCCGGCGGCGACGAAACGAACAGTGCGACAGATCGGCGCGCTGGACGCATTACAATTTACAAGGGAGCTACAGTTGAAATTCTGCATGTGTGTATCCACCTAAACTTTCAATTCATACAGAGAGGTTCTAGAGAGTGCATGTAGGCATGCGCATCTTGGAAAAGGTGGGAATGTTTACGGAGGTCATGGAAGAAGTGTAGCTCTTGAAGAGTGCAGGCAATCAGGCATTCAGGCATTGCAGCGTGTTTGGTTTGCAAGATCATGCATCCGGTCAGGAATCATCCGATCCTGCATCCTAAGCTAATCGAGTCATTTGGTTTGAGTAGCGGATTCAAGTCGTGTGTCATGGATATGTTTCCGCGTAGCACTCTCACAAGCCAACAACAAAGCAAATATAGACGATGAGTCCCTTCCTAGAAAAACACTGGGCGAGCGCATGACGGACCAACCTGTGCCGGACGAAGTCGATCTCCAAACCAAACGTGCTGATGGTTCTCCGGTGGCATCTGCTTGAGTCGCCAGAGTTTCGGCGGTGACGCTCAGGTTCCAAAGGGGATTAATGGGGCAAAATGATGCTCTCAAGGTCCTGTTTGGATCCACCCAACTAAACTTTAGTTAGCTAATAAGTTAAAATTTAATAATTTTTCTTTAGCTACCCCAAATTTAGTTTGGGGGTGTTTTGGATCCTAGCTAAATGCTAGTTGTTGAAAGTAAATGATCATGCTACCCTTCATTAATTACACATTTATCTCAACCATCTTTGACGCCAACGCGACCTGTTCTGTTTGTGTTTCAGCACCAAAGGTCTCTTTACCTCTGCTCCGTTTCCTGTTGGCGTTACTCTGTTTATCGCTATTGGCGCTACTCTGTTGATCACTAGAAGTCTTGTTGCTCTGTAGTTTGTCGCACAGAGTACAGGGAAAATAGAGAGCGTTCTTTCAAAGGGAAAAAATGCAAACGTTCATAGTTCATGCAAATTCAAACAAATTTTAATATATCCAAAGTGCATACAAATATCCTATCACACTCACTCCCTCATGGCAAACAAAGCATCGGCAAGTTGGTCACAAAAAGTGTTCATGTTTCTATCTTCATCACCTTGATGATTGTAGACCCCTCTTGGTTGAGATGAAGAGGACGATGCCATTGGCACAAAGTTTTCATCTTGATCGCACATGTCAAAGTCCATATCTCCAAGAGCACTTTCTCAAATGAAAGATGTTGGATTCTCAAGGGTTCTCATAACCCATTCATTTGTGAGGCACTAGCATTTGTCAAACAGAAGCAATTGACAATTAACACACTAACAATCTATCAACCACGTACACTGCAACTTAAGTTTCGATCCACTTTCTCACCTGATTTCCATGGCCAACAACCTCTTCGACATTGTCTTCTTCTTCCGGTGAGGCACCATAAGACTCTAAAGTTGCAGCATGAACGGCCATGCCCACCAGCGGCACTTGAAGTTTGGCTGATCGGTCAAGGAGCCCAATAAGGTGCACTGCAAGAGGATGGGGCGGCGCCGCACTGTCACCATGACCGGCACTGGAGACATGGCCGGCACTAGCGCCACCACCAGCTGGGGCGCCACGGCTGGCACATGGCCACGGCCGCCGCGACCTCTAATGGGGATGCCTGTCTGGGTACTGTTGACGCCATCTAAGTCCGATCGAAGTGCACGGCTTCCCAAAATGAGACGTCATCGACAACGACATCCTCTGGGCAAACCATCTTGCGCAGGCAGAGATCTATTGGCAGTGGAGGTGGGATGGGGTGGCGCGATGGCAGGTGAGGGACGGGCGGAGCGGAGAAGAAAAGGGGATCGGGAAGTCTGACGGGTGTGGCGTGGTGGAGGGGGTGGCTTGCGGAAAAACTGGATCGAGAGGAGTGAAAGTTAATGCTTCTGTGATAGTGGGTAATTTCTCCGAACTCATATGGGTATTTTGGTCTTTGAACAGTTTTAGTTGGTTTAGCTAGGTGGAAGCTAAAGGATTTTTTAGCCGGGAGGAGTTTTAGCTGACATGTTTGATCCAAATCAACTAAATTTAGCTAGCTAAGCTTTAGTTGATGGATCCAAACAGGACATAAGATATTCATTTTCTAAAAAGGCATATGGTGCACTTATTTTTCTATTTTTTCCCTCGTCGTAGGGAGGAAGAATAAAGAGGGGGGAAGAGCGAATTGCAGATGGGTATGTCCCATACGATAAGGGAAATATTGAGGGGATAAGGTTATTGTAAAATTATTGTTGCAACACCAACCACCTGTACGCGGATATGGTCTATAAGATATTAGGAAAGGGATCTGCTAGGGATGCTCTTAACCTATAGATTTTTTTTGGAAAGACTTAGGCTATAAATATGATAGTGCAAATAATATTTGCCAAAGTAATTATCAAATTGTCATATTGATTTATTTGTTTTCATATTTGAGTCAACCGATTATTATTTCCTTCATTTCAGGCCTCTGATTAATTTTACGTAGATGCAATGTAAGAAAACGTGACTAATTTTTATTGAGAAAGAAACATAATCCACATATTTGAAAAGGCAATCCCAGCAAAATATTGATGGACCGGCATATAAACTTCAAGTAGTTTCCCCCCATAATAAATATTAGCAGTTATGATGAGATAACTTGCTCACAGACACAAATCATTTACATCACACAAAATGTCCTTTTCATTTTTCAGGACAAACTGCATTGTCTCATTTGACATGCGAGATTTCCTGGGACAAATTGAACCCGTTTCTTTATAATTTGTTCAGTTTTTCTACTATCCGTGAAAACGTATCACTGATTATAATTTTAAGAAGTACTGTTACTTCTGGATGAGGTTAGGTTACATTTTGTGTACTTCTTGATACTATATTTCTAAGTATAACAAATGACCTTACATTTGTCTCAAAGCAACCAAAATGTGGAGCTGCTGCATTTTGCCCTTTGCATATATCCTCCCCCCCACCACGCATGCAGTACGAACCAACGAAATGAGAAGAGATTTTAAAAAGTGTGCTATTCCAACTAAAGCACACACACAAATACCCACAAAATGATTAACAAATCAGAATGAAACGCGAACATGCACCAAATCCCAAAGAGGACCTTATCTGATCTCTCCAAGAAAATTCCTGTCAGAGGACTAGCTAAATTCTCGTGCCCTCGCTCTGCGCGCAGAAGTCGCCATCACCTGGAAGGCCGGGCTCGGCCCTAGACGCCAACGGCACGAGGAACTGAGACCCAACACATGCATGGCGCGTACGCCCTGCGCTTCGGCGGCGCGCGGCGCCACGCGCCACGGGCCACACCGGCGTACCAACCGCTCTTCGCAACCGCAGCTCGTGACTTTGCTCGACTTGCGCCAGTCCTCCATTCCATTTCTGTTCTCTTCTTTCCCGTGATCGATCGTATCTCCCCCCCTTAAATTCTCCCCACAACCCTTTCGGCCTCCCCCCGCCTCACCAGACCTGCCACGCCGCCCCTCCAGCTTCCCCACTCTCCGCGAAGCCCGGGATGGCCGTGGGTAACGGCGCGCGGCGGCGTTGCCATCACGGCACCGCAATGCCCATGCCACGCGCGCGATTCTTGGCCTGCATTGCCGTGGCGGTCGTGGCGCTCCTCGCGCCGCCGTGCGGAGTGGCAGGGCACTCGCGCGGGATGCGGCCGGGGCGCGGCGGCGGCGGCTCGGCGGCGCCGTTCCCGGCGAACGCGACGCGGGCGGAGATGATCGAGCGGCAGTTCATGGAGTGGGTGCGGTACATGGGGGCGCTCCGGCACAGCACGTTCCAGCACGCGCTCGCCCGCGCCTTCCCGTCCTACTCGCTCGTCGTCGACAAGAACCCGGCGTTCGGCGACTTCACGACCATCCAGGCCGCCATCGACTCGCTCCCGGCCATCAATCTCGTCCGCGTCGTCATCAGGGTCAACGCCGGCACCTACACGTACGCGCGCCCGGCCCGCTGGTAGCGTTGTGTGCACACTGACCGACCCTGTGAGCTCTGGTGATGATCGTGCATGCACCGCCTGATCGCAGGGAGAAGGTGACCATCTCGGCGATGCGCGCGTTCATCACGCTGGAGGGCGCCGGCGCAGACAGCACGATCGTGCAGTGGGGCGACACCGCGGACTCGCCGACGGGGCCCAAGGGGCGGCCCCTCGGCACGTTCAACTCGGCGACGTTCGCCGTGAACGCGCAGTACTTCCTCGCCAGGAACATCACTTTCAAGGTAACTACCGCCCCGTTGGCCGTTGCGGCGCCTGCTTGTCCTATGCAACCTGCACGCTCTGCCGCACCGTGGCATGCCGGATTTCTCGCTGACACGGAATGGTACGCAGAACACGTCGCCGGTGCCGAAGCCGGGCGCGACGGGGAAGCAGGCGGTGGCGCTGCGGGTGTCGGCGGACAACGCGGCGTTCGTGGGGTGCAAGTTCCTGGGCGCGCAGGACACGCTGTATGACCACTCCGGCCGGCACTACTACAAGGAGTGCTACATCGAAGGGTCCGTGGACTTCATCTTCGGCAACGCGCTCTCGCTGTACGAGGTACGCCGCCGTTCTCTTCCTCAACGGTGGTCTCTGTGCAAAACGTTGCTACATTTACGCAGAGGGCGCGTCCTTTCTCCGCTACTGGTGTGCAAATCAGGATTTCAGGCGGTTTAACCCACAGCCTACGTTGCCAGCCAGAAAAGGTTGGTAGAATTGCGCCAGCTCAACACAGAGCAGAGGCTCCAAATGCTAGTGTAAAGCTTCCACGAAAACGAAAGTAGATTGACGTTTTTCAGAAATAGCTGTGCACATGTGATCCCAAACTTCCACGGCGCACTCAAGGCTGGAAGAAGTACCACTAGAGGCACGGGCCAGTTTAATTAGAGCCTTTTCGTGCGCCTTGACACTCGGGGGGTTTATAGTAGACTGACGCAATCATTCGCACGGGACAAAGCAGAACACCCAGACCCAGGGTTTGGTCTGTACTGACCAGACCGTACTAAGTTCTGGCTTAATTACAAGCTCCCGTTTTTAACCCAAACCGTCTAGATACACATTTGCAGCTTCCCTAACGTGCAGCGGCCAATGCATCCATCCACTGCCAACGACTCAACAGTCAACACACCAGACACTAGCAAACTGTGCACGATTGGCCCGGCAAAAACTCCAGCGCACAGGACTAGTCTTTTGTTCCGTGGCGGCAGATGGCGGTCGCCGTCGTCAATCGGTCATCAAGCACCTCTCCTGCCCGCGGCGGCCTCTCGCTGGTGTCCGCTTGCGCTGCGCCCCCGACCTCGCAAGTCGCCACCGCCCACCGGCCGGCGGCCCTACTACACCCACGGGGCGGGCGACGTGAGCGACAGCGACGTGCTGCGGGCTCTGGTGCCTGCATCACCGCACAGAGAAACAGAAACCCCTGCGCCCTACTATACTGAACCTGTCAGCGCAGAACTGCAAGCTGCCCGTTCGGATTAGCACCGACCTGTTTGTTCAATGTGCTAGTAAATTCATTCAAGTGAGGATTAACGGGTGATGATCTGGATGTTGGTGCAGGACTGCCACGTGCACGCGATCGCGCGGGACTACGGGGCGCTGACGGCGCAGAACCGGCAGAGCATGCTGGAGGACACGGGGTTCTCGTTCGTCAACTGCCGGGTGACGGGGTCGGGGGCGCTCTACCTGGGTCGCGCCTGGGGCACCTTCTCCCGCGTCGTCTTCGCCTACACCTATATGGACAACATCATCATCCCGCGCGGGTGGTACAACTGGGGCGACCCCAACCGCGAGCTGTAAGCCCTCCTCCTTCCTTTGCCGCTAACAGTCCCACGCGTGCCGATGCCATTGCCGTCTGGGGCTAGCGGACGGGGGCATGCTCGCCGGGTAGTGCTCAACGGCCACGCCATGTTTCGACGCCTTTGGGCAATCTCATCTTGCGGACGCTATGGCTTTTGGTGCTTTGCGGCATGGGAATGGGAAGCAAACAACTATTTTGCACGTATATAGACGCCCTGCTGTAGCGGTGTAACCTGTAGGTATCGAATAAAGCTGTGTACAGACAAAGGAGGCACTCACCTGCTCCCATTCTGGCCGAATCATCCGATCGCACGGGTGGCCGGCCGGCCCTCCGGATCTCGTCGCGATCGTTGCGGCTTTCTAGATTCGATTCCCACTGCCCGCAGGCGCCACAGCCACACGGGCAAAAAGCAGAGGCCTATGATCGCAAGAACCAAACGGCAATGGCGTTCTCGGATCAGAACTTTTCTTGGCCGATCAAAAACTCGGCTCGTATGTAAATGTTTGGAATTATAACATCTCCGTGTTCGTTGTTGCTGCAGGACGGTGTTCTATGGGCAGTACAAGTGCACGGGCCCGGGCGCGAGCTACGCCGGCCGGGTGGCGTGGTCGCGCGAGCTCACCGACGACGAGGCCAAGCCGTTCATCTCGTTGAGCTTCATCGATGGGACCGAGTGGGTCAGGCTGTAATCCTAGTTTCGCTGTAGCTCACGGCACGCAACACCATGTAAAGAAAGAGAGGAAGAAAGTATACAGATTATTTACCTGCCATTCATCAACTCGACAAGTCCAGAATTCGTCATCTTTTTTTCTTTTTGCGAAACAGAATTCGTCATCTTAAACAATTCTTCAGCTATTTGTTCAGAACTAGCAAGGAAAAACACATAATGGTGACAACATTAAGGAACATATAAGATGCAGATCAGCATAAACTGGTGGAGTAGTGGAACTAGGATAGTGCTGTTGATGCGAATGTCATCTTTACATATTAAAACTCAAAAAATAAAAAAAAATTGTGGTCAAATTTAAATTTGATCAATCAGACGAAAATAGGAGCCACGGCAAAATCATTAAGAAAAGGCACGTGGTTCATACACACATGGTCATCGCGAGAAAAGGGCACATTTCGGCCTCGCGAGCCGCGACAACCCACGTATTTTGAGCCCGTACTCGTGCTTTTCGGCCCATCCTGGCAACTGACATATACCGTAGAAATAGAGCACGTCCTTTTCTCCAAGATCTGGCAAAAAAATTACAGCGATTAAGAACGAAGGGAGAGGATGGGAGAGAGAGCAGGCGGATGGGCACGGTTTTTTCCATGTTTCTTCTGCGCTAATGGACCCGTGACCACTTAGCTCGTGAATGCAATTTAGTCGTTCCTACTTGAAAATTTAGATCTCGATTGGATCTCTGGCCGAAAACAAACAAAACCATAAAAGCGAACTTAATTTGAAGGACCTAATCATCTGGTGCAGTCAGAATTCACGGAGGTCGCATGCAACTCATTCTTAGCAGTTAGCATTGACAGTTTAAAGAGAAGAAATCTTACTGATCTTTCAAAAAAAAGATGATCTTACATCCTTGCTACTCCCTCCGTTCAGCTTTGGAATAAAAAAGCTAAAACAACCTAAAATTTAGAATGGATGGAGTATAAACTATTCGAAGCTCCACAGCTGGGGAAACGCCTCGTGATAATATATTTAGTACTACTTTTTCTCCCTAGCTGTAGAGTGTATACATTTTGTCACACTGCCCTTTTCTCCATAATGTTTTCAAGCTTTGGGCAGTTGGGTTCTTCAGTGGCAGAGAGAGCCCACGCCGTACCCTGTTCGAGCAAGAACAAATCCTTGCTCCAGCATCCACCGCAATGAGCATAGCATCAAGCTTCGGAAATGAAGCAAGCTGCAGAGTTGCACTGACTCCATCGCTATTTCATTATGCGAGTGGCCAATGGTAGATGACTAAGATGCTACAACCATCCTTCCAGGTTTAGTACTCGAATGCTACTGCAATTTTACAAAAAGATAGAAAACGATGGCTAGGTAGAAAACCAAGCAAATGCAGAGCAGAGTAGTTAGTGGAACTATAACTGTGGTTTCTGGAGAAAATACAGGCATAGCGGCACACCAGTGATTCAGTGAACTAGCCTCAGCTTGGATGAGCATGAACTTTCACTTTCAGGCTTACAGGCTACAGCATGGATATCAGGATATGTTTCAGTTTTAGTCTTCCACCCTCCAAGTACTACACAGGGCTATGCAGTCCTGCACTCCTGCTCCACCCTCCAAGTATTACACAGGGCTATGTCTCAGTTTCAAGTGTCCTAACATTTGAACCAAAGCACGACCACCCCGTGTCACAGGCCTCTCCGTACGGGTCAACATAAGCAGATGCGCATGCACTGCACCTCAATAACTAGATTGCCGGTACCACTGTCTGACAATGGCCGTTATCTTCATCCTTCACATGGCAACACTTCAACACGCAAAGCAAACAGTAAAACCACTAATTAGCCACAGTAAATTTCCTTTAAAACTCTGGGCGCTGGCAACTAGTTAGCCACTATACAGTTCATGTCTCGTGTTCTCTTTTTCTTCAGGAGATTATGAAAAAAAAACTTTGCACAAGAAGAAAAACTTCGTTCCTCCTTCCCGATCCGTGTTGGCCTGCTAGATGCTTTATCATCTACTAGAACTATGTACAAATCTGGATAAACTTGACTACAATCTGAACACAAACAGCAGCTTTGCATCACGTCGATCGTGTGATCACCAGAAGCTGTCCAGGTAGTAGTCTCTGGCCACCTCATCGCTGACGCTGATCACGGAGCAGTCGGGCGTCCGGGCCGCGTCCGAGCACTGCGAGCAGAGCCCGCCGCCGCGCGCATGCGAGCACGGCCTCCTCGACGTCCCGGCCCGTGCCGCCACGCTCGCCCCCGGCGCCTCGGCCGGCGGCAGCGTCGTCAGCCGCTGCCTGGGCGCGCTGTGGCACCGCGTCCGCGCAGCGGAGGACGCGGTGCCGGCCATGTACCGCGGGCTGACGAGCGCGTCCCGGTCCCACTGCGAGGCGCGCAGCGGCGTGCGGCTGCTGGCCAGGCTGTGCTCGACGCTATTGGCGGGCGAGGAGTCGTGGGACGGCGCGAACCGGGTCGTGTTCTGCGCCGTCTTGGAGCCCCGGGGGTCGCGCTCGTGGCCGGCGCTCCGTCCGAATGAGAGCCGCGCCGGCTGCTGCTTGCCGCCGGGCAGCGGCGAGCACGACGGCGTCGGCGCCGCGAGGCGGGAGTACTCGGACGGGTGGTCCGGGTTGTACCGGCTGGTCATCCGGGAGGATCGGGAGCGGAGGTGGCACGTGTCCATCTCCACGATCCGCGGGCTGCGCTCGTAGTTGGATTCCGTGCTGTCGGACAGCCTCCGCCGGTGCGCCGGCGTCGACGGCGGCTTCATCCGGACTTCCTGAGCGAAGATCCTCTCCTGCATGACAAAACGGAGCATACAAACCAATCAAAATTCCAGGTTCCAAGCCATGCAACTTCATTGACACAAAAATCGTCAGTGATGCCGCAAAGCAAAGCGAAACATCTTGATTACTTGTTCCACGGATTTCCGGTACGAAGCATTCTTGACGGCGATGGAGTCAGCCTGCAGCCGCATGAGCGTCTGCAATCTGTGCAGCGTCATGGCCGCCTGCTTCCTCACCAGGTAGCCCCGCACCAGCGCCTGGATCTTGACGAGCGACCTGAGCGCTCGAAGCGCTCTCCTAGCCTGACACGATGGATTCAGACCCAATGTCAGACTTTGCTCCAGAAAAAAACTGCTAGTGTTAAACAATTCCGGTTAGGTAATGGGCGCTTATGTCAGGCTACGTAATACTCAACTGCTCTGCCGCCAAACAGAAACTTCAATACTTGATAGTACACAGAAGTCATCGCCGACGCAGAGTAACAGAGTAAACAATCTCGGGACTGATCAACGTGCAGATTTTGTATAGTACCGACAGTGCAAGTGTTAACAAATGACTGTGCATCGTGGAAAAAGAAAAAGGGTGTAGGAGCAGAAGTGACATCATATGCAACAACAGTCTAGTCCACCTATCCAAGCAGTAACAAACAAGGAGGATGAAGAATAAAGCAAAAAAAAAACTGCAGGAAAGAATCTCCATCGTTGCAAAGAAAGAAACTACTAGACTGCATGTTTTTTATTTTTTTCAAAAGAAAACTTCTACAGTTTCTACTGCATGAGTGAACAAGAAACTAGGAGCAGATCAGAATGAGAAGAAAAGATGGGCACTGATAGCGATCATACCAGGTAGCCTCTGAAGGTTTTCTGGATCACGACGGCGGCCTTCTCCTCTGTAGCCCTCACATCCTCCTCTAGCCTCACCAGTCGTGACTCGGCTGTGGCAGCTGCTACGGCAGGCTGACGCGCGCCGCCGTCAGCTCCGCTCTTCCTACGCTTCGCGAAGCTCCACCTCTTCTTCTGCTCCGCCCCGTCGCTCCAATCGCTAGCGGCATGGTTCGCCTCGAGTCCTTTGTGCTCTTCCTTCCTGCCCGTCAGTAGATGCTTGAGCCATCTCATGACGCGCCTCATGCTGCCGCAATCCTCTGCGCAGAAGAACGCGAGCAACAAATCGGTCAACGGAAGGAATGGTGCAAGCGTTACATTACATTGCATAAAATGGAGACCAACAGGCGAGTTCCTCAAACAGAGGAAGATGAGCAATCAAAGAGGAAACCAAGCGTTGCAAATGTGCTTTTGGGTGTTAAAAGATAAACTACACCGGGACGAGAAATCTCAGCAGGCGAAGGAAGCCGCAAACATTGGATGCGAATGACACAACGATCTGTGCCTCCAAACTGAGAGAAAGAGAGCTTTTGAAACAGGCAAACAGCCAAAGGAGAAGCCTGGAGCAAGAAACACTGTACAACCTTTTCGTTCCGTAGGCAAAGCCACGAGGTCAGAAAACGGGCGAATTGGACGGTGGAATCTCCAGGGAGGAAGCAAAAACCAAGCACGGCGTTGAGCATGGGAAGCCCACGAGATTAAAGCACGAAACTTGGCAGTTGCAGGGCAAGCAGCGGCGAAAGAGGCGGCTGGGATGGGAATTACAGCGTCCGGTAGAGGAAGCCGGCGAGGTTTACGCGCGGCCGTCGCGCAGCCCCGAAGAGGAAAGCGGCTAAGCTTTCGCTGAAAACCACGCGCGCGGATCAGCCTCGAACCGTAAAAAAAACCCAGCGATCCCAGCGGCACCGGCGAGAGCGGATTAGTATGAAGCCCGAGGCGCCGGAACTGACGCGTGGGTCTCCACCACTCGGCACCGCACAGTCAGCCGCGCGCACCCGCAGCTCACGAGAGATTCCCTCCGGCCGTGCTCCCCGCCCAAGGCTCCGAGGCCGAGCGCAAGCCAACAATTTCGTAAGCCAAAGCTCCAAACGACCAGCTCAGGCGCCGCGCACTGTTGCGACTCCTTCCTGCCAAGGCACATGCAAACGCCCCGTCCCCGTCACCCCCGGCTCTATCCGCACGAGTAAAAACGACTCAGGAGACGATGAGCCGGTAACTCCTAACTCGCCGTGCCCGGCAAAGGAAAGGCGCGATGGGTTACGGTTCACACGCACCTACAACGGACGGACGGGCGGCCGGCCGGCCGGCGCCTGGGCGCGGCCGGGACCGGGAGATCAGATCGGCTGGCCGGTTCGATGGCGCCAAGATCCGCCGGTCCTGGCTTCGCGGGCGCCCACTGGGATCGTGCCTTTCCTTGGAAGTACACGCGCAGCGGCGAGCAGGATCCGCTCTGCTGGCAAGCCGCCCACTTGCTCCGGGCTCCGGACGTGCTTGCTCCGTGGTCGTGGTTGCTGGCCGCGCCGGCCCCGGCCCCCTTCTATACCGTGCGCGGTGGCCGGCGTGTCCCCATCTCTGATCGCCGCCTGATCACGCGCAGAGCAGAGAAAGTCTCCGCGGGAGGAGACGAGCGGCAGTAAAAAAAAAAAAAGGTTGCAGGTTCGGCCGGTCATGCTGCGGCCAGTACGTCTGATGCGGCCGGCCCAATAAATTTCGCTTCCTTGTGCCACGAGGCAGGCAACTCACGCCTCACGGGCTAGTCCCTCCCGGGCGACTAGCTAGCTGATTAGCTCCAAGCCTGAATGGTCAACCCTTCGAGAGGCGGTACACGTAGTACTGGTACGCGCACTGGAAGAGAATCGATTAGAGTGGCGCACAGTAATCGGTTGGTCCTCCGTGCGCACTGCCGTCGCTTTAGCTGCGCCTGTGCGCCGGTGTACATGGGGTGCACTCTTGTGAGGACAGTGCCAACCCATGGTGTCCATGGGTGGTGGCTAGAGAAGAAAGATGGTAATTAATGTACATCTAGATACTACCTTCCTAACTTATGATGTCCAGAGTAGTTTCTATAGAGAAGAACATTTAATTTCTCGTTGCATGTCGTGCAAATGGAGAAGAAAGATGGTAATTAATGTACATCTAGATACTACCTTCCCAACTTATGATGTCCAGAGTAGTTTCTATAGAGAAGAACATTTAATTTCTCGTTGCATGTCATGCATTCTATACACCCAAAGATCAACACTAGAAAACTATAGATACTAATCTTTGTAGCATGCAGTTGATTCAGCAATCAGCAATGTGCAATCTGTTCATCCATAGCACCACAACAAAATGGCTTGACTGCCAACCAAATCGTATGCAAGAAAATGGCTAGACGCTCTCATCCTCAATATCAATTGTTTCATTTTCATTTGATCGCATTTGTGCAGCATCATCAGCAGAATTCCTAGTTGGTAATGGGATCCCTTTAGAATATGCAGCTGTTGGTGAGATTGCAGAATGGCTCATTGGTCCACCAACGAAATGAAAACTTTCAGGCAGCTCAAGCAGTTGACCTTATAATCCATAGATAGAGAATAAATTAACCATACCACTCAGAGCTATTAGGAGATGGTTGAAACGCCGGTGGCCACCATGGACCTGCAGCATGACCTCAAACGGCAGGAAAAACACCCATGGCTGGAGCACGAGGGGTTGGAAGACCACCACCTCCTGGAGCACCAGCAGCTTCAGGAGAACCGCTAGCTCATGGAACACCACCCATGTCAACAGCACGGATTTTGGAGCACCGCCGGTGACAGGAACAGCGGCGGCCGATTCACCGGCGACTCGATTGGATTTTGATTGGCGCTTCTTTGGTTCAGGCCTATTTATTGTTAGGCACGGCCCGTGACCGATTTCTTCCTTAGGGGTGCACGATTTGGGGATGGATTTGGCTGCTCGTCGATGGTTTGCTGAAACATAACCCTAAGAGATGCAAGATGAAAGGAGGAGGAGGGCAGACTTGGTGCTGGACTTTGCCGCCGAGAGGATTTGGAGCGCGTGGGAATTTTGCGTTGGTTTGGCTCATGAGGGAGAAGAAGCCTCGGGAGACGCAGGCGTGCGGGACGGCCATGGCGGTGGTGAGGCGGGCGCACGGGATTGGCACGAGGAGGCAATTGCGTGGGGAAGAAACGTAGGGCTAGCCCAACCCCAAAACCGCTAGTTTCCAGCGCCTTGGAACGGCCTCCGAAATAATGTTGTGCATGCGCTCCGGTGTTCCTTTTTTTCCTTCTCTCTCTTCTTTAATTGTCCTGCCACACCACCAATTTGCTGATATAGCAGCCTATTAAATGCTATAGACACTATCTGAAGGGTTGGAACTGCCCTGAGGTTGCTCTGTTTCACTGCGCGTGGCAGGAGGTATGCATGGGCTCGTAGAGCCTAGAGGCGACGGAACCATAGTTCCTGTCAGCATCACTGCACACGATCCTAGAAATCATTTTTGGAATGACAAACACTCCAGCCGCGCCGCGCCCAACAGCCCATTCGGCAACGCTGAAAAGCTTCGGCTGGGCTTTTTCCGGCCGGGCTTTTCAGCCCAACCGCTCGGTGCGCTGCTTGAAGCCGTTCGAGCGGCTGAAGGCACCGACGCGAAGAGGCTCATTTGGCCTGCTATCGCCTGGCTTCCTTATCCATTCGCCTACCTCTCGCCTGGTCGCTACCTCTCGCCCCCGATCCCCTGCTGTCGCTCCCGCCGCTCGCCCGCGCCTGCGCTCTCACCCGCTCTCCGCTACCGTTGGTCCCAGATCTGGCCCGCTCTCCAACGCCGCCGCGCTGTCACCCGCCCACTCCCACGCTGTCGCCCGATCTCCGCCGCCGGCGCTCCCAGATCTCACCCGCTCTCCGCCGCCGTCGCTGCCGCCGCTCGCCCGCTCCCACGCTCTCGCCCACTCTCCACCGCCGGTGCTCCCGCTACTCGCCGGCTCCCGCGCTATCGCCCGCTCTCTGGCGCCCGCGCTCCCAGATCTCGCCCGCTTCCCACCGCCGTCGCTCCCGCATCTCGCCCCCTCCGTCGCGCTAGACCGCTGGTCATATCCGTTGATCCGTCGTCTCGCCCGCTCCGTCGCACTCGCCCGCCCACCACCGCCGTCACTCCCAAATCTCGCCCGCTCTCCCCCACCATCAGCCCCTCCTGCTCCAAGCCGTGCCGCCGTCAGCCCCCCCTCCCAAAGCAAACACCTACCCCCCCCCCTCCCCGGCTGCCTGCCAACTAGAGGTGCAGGAGGTCACCCAGAGACGGCATCCGCCGCATCCAAGCCGTGCCGCCGCCGTCCCCTGACGAATCCTCCCTTGCACATCCAGGTAAGGCTTCTGCACCATTTTTGGTAGCGATAGGGTTGCTTATGGTAGTTGCCTGAGTTCATTGTACATCGATTTTGTAATATGCATTTCATTCGTAAACAACACAGAAGATAGCAACAATTAACCACTGGACCAACATTACAAATTATTGCATTGGTATGGCAAACCAAATGGTTAGTATGACTACATTAAAATAAATAGACAAAGCAACTAATTGAGATTTGAAAGCATGATGCATGAGAAGACTTAACTATTTTGCCGGTGCACTGGACAAAGTAGCCTAAGGACTCACAGAATTTTCCCATTTATGAAATGTTCCTTCAATCTGTCGTGAGCACCACTTACCTTCCTTCATCAGAAACTCTATCTTCATCGGGGCTTTGCTCTTGTTTCATTGAATGTAGTACTGCATGTATTTGGCCGACCTGTACTTCAATTTTGTAATATGTATTTCATTCTGGTTGATTGCAGCTCCATACTTATCTCTGTTTTTTTTAACCTTTCCAGGCGACTGCTACAAGCCTAGTAGCAGCCCAACCGCGAGGAACTAGCAACGGTTCCCACACTGGCATCGTCATCCACTTCATCGTGCTCTCCCCCACCGGTCTGTCCGTACAATTTCCGCCACAAACGTGCCAAGACAACTGCTAAGGCAAGTAACATATCCATTGATGCTGAGATTGTATACTTGTATGCCTCCTGGTTATCCGTACTTCGATGCAATATAATTGCAGCTCCTGTGTACTCAGATGAATCATAACCGTGCCAACTAGGTGAGGGCACGACGAAAACTTTGCTGGACTTGTGCATTGCTCAGAAGAACCGGTTCAATTGGAGGAACAAATGCCTCACTAAGTTGGGATGGAAGAACGTGTACCGCAGCTTCAACCAATAAACTGGGATGCATTTGGGCGGCAAGCAGCTGCAGAACAAGCTCAACGCCCTGCGGAGAACATTCCTGAGCTGGAGGGCCTTGCAAATCCAATCTGGTTTAGGGCGCGACAAACAAACTGGTGGTGTTGCTGCTGATCCCACCTATTGGGATGACGAAGAAGCGGTACGTCCTATGACAGTCCCATAAGTTAGTCCTCATCTTATTTGTAGATCCATATTTTTGGTACTGACATGTACTGTTCGTCATTGCAGGAAACCAGTGGTGGTGCTGCCCAGCCGAGTTCCCAACCGAGTTCCCAGTCGAGTTCTGTTAAGCCTCCACCTTTCCTCGATGAATTATATGAGTTGTATGGCCATGACCCCCAAGACAGGGGCACCTTGCTGACGGCAAGAGGTATTCGTGAGGCTACACCTAGCGTGGGGACTGAGGGCAATGCAACGGACTTGGACCAGGACCTCATGCCTGCTAGTAGTGCTCATAACTTGTCCAAACGGCCGTCCCGGAAATCTCTGTTGATAGCCCTCCGAAAAAGAAAAGTGGCAGCTTAGAGGACTACGTCAGAGACATTTCTGAAACTGTGGCAAACAGGAGCCAGAAACGTGTTGATCGTGAATAGGTGGAAATGGACCGTGCAATGCAGCTTATAGAAGAAGATGGTCTACAGGAGGGGTCTCCGCTTTACTGCCAGGCACTTTATTTATGTACTAGGAACCCGGGTTATCGGAGGGCCTTCACGAAGATGAAAACGAAAGAGGGCCGACTGAATTGGATACAATTCAACTGGGACATGTTGAACAAGTAGAGTGATTGTGGCATGACTTTGTTTTATTCTAGTGATGTATACTGATGGGTTGAAAAAATAATGTTTGCTTATGGGTTGAAACAATAATGTTTGCTTATGTAACATGTCCTGTTCCTTGAACATTGCGTTGTAGTGCAAGTTAAATTTCTTTCAAGTTAAATGTCGTCCATGATTGGTAATTACTTTCAAGTTAAATGTCGTCCATGATCAGTAATTTCTTTCAAGTTAAATGTCGTCCATGATCAGTAGTTCATCAGTAATTTTTTTAACTTGTGTCACAACACTTGGCTTATTAGTGATTTGGAAGTTTGATGTCTGTTGTCTTAACCATCTTGATAGGTAGTTGATTAGCTCATTGGAGGCCCTCAGCTTATCACTAGGAGGAGGATTGGTTTTATTCTGTTGCACCTAAAGTAAGGTGGAGAGGCAACTTCACTGGCACTTGACAGGTTCGAAACAAATGCATATGTAAAATATGGTGCAACTAGAAATGTGTAGGGTGTGTTTGCTGATGCCCCTCCGCTTGTGCATGCACAGGTTCAATCGAGTATGAGTAGTGTTGAGGAACCAAACAGTGACACCGGCAGTGAGTGCAGCTCTGTCGTGTACGATCTGGCGAGTATAGCAGCAGCTGTAGCTGCATATCCGGAGGTGAACAGGAGGCAGCGTCCTGTGGTGACCCCTCCAGTTGAGTTGCCACGTATGACCGGACAGCAATGGGTTGAGCTCAATCTGCGGGAAAGGTGGTGGTGCTTCGACAATTTTCGTATGTATCCCGATGCGTTCCTTCAGTTGCATGACATCTTGGTTACCAATCATGGATTGAAAACGTCAAAGGGGTAGAATCTGTTGAGGCTTTAGGTATGTTCGTGTGGGCGTGTTCGACACAACAGGCTTGTCGTCAAATTAGAGATAGATTTGACCGGAGTTTGGACAGAGTTAGTAGGAAGATGGCGCATGTGGCAAATGTAATGTTTTCATTTGCCCAGACAGTAATCGGTCCAAAGGATCCTGCTTACTCTAAGGTGAATCATAGGCTGAACCAATATGCACCGTTCTTTGATGGGTGTATAGGTGCTCTAGACGTAACACACGTTCCCGTACAGGTCGGGCGTGAATCCCATTTGGATTCTATTAACAGAAAAGGGTGGACAAGCTTCAATGTATTAGCTATAGTGGATATGGACATGCGATTCACGTACGTAGGAGCGGGGAGGGCAGGATCCTGTCATGACATGTCGGTGTTGCGGGACTGTATGGCGGCACTGAACTACCCGCATCCACCTCCAGGTATGGTACTTGCCTAATTACGCACATGACGCTGCAATTGCAAAATTTGGTGCACTAATGGTGCATATTTTTTATTATCTGTAGGACGATATTATTTGGTCGGC
This sequence comes from Setaria viridis, assembly GCF_005286985.2. Taxonomy (NCBI): domain Eukaryota; kingdom Viridiplantae; phylum Streptophyta; class Magnoliopsida; order Poales; family Poaceae; genus Setaria; species Setaria viridis. The sequence continues at coordinate 35,882,494 of NC_048267.2, read as the reverse complement.
TCGAGGTACGCAGTTCGAGAAGGCTATCTGGGGCCGTATCGAAGTACCAGGTACCATTTGGAGGAGTTCAGCAGAAGAGCGGCGGACACTTTGGAGGAGAAATTCAACTTCCACCATTCCAATCTTCGCAATGTGGTTCGAACGAGCATTTGGCATAGTCCAATCCAGGTGGCACATTCTATGGCAAGTTCCATTATATTCTCGAGAGCGGCAAACGAAGATCGTTATTGCTTGCTTCGCACTCCACAATTATTTGCTGGACCTTGCCGATGCAAGTACTGCAGCTTCGAACATGGCGCGAACTCCGGACTATGGGGTGTCCACATGGGTGGCAGCAAATGCTACTCCTGATATGGCCAGTGTACGAGATTGGATTGCTGCAGGAATCTCTTTGATGTAAATGATGGGTGTATGTTGTGTATGTTTATGTTGTAATGTGTATGTAAGCAATTGTACTAGTTATTGTGTACGTCCGTACCTTCAATTGTGTTGGTTAAGTTTGCACGACAAAATTTGAATGTTGTAGATCCTTTTACCGTTACAAATTTAAATTTGAAATGTAGCAGCGCATCAGTAGGAAAAACAGGTCGAAAAATTCAAGCAGCAGCTACTAGCGGTGGGCAGCAGCTTCTCCTGCCGCTGATAAGCTGAAGCAGAAGCAGCAGCTAGGCAGCTGCGCTGCCGCCGCTTGCAGCTGAAGCCAGCAGCGGCAGCCAGCTGCAGCGCTGCCGAACGGGGTGCAAGCCTTTCGCCCTGCACCACCCGCTGCTGCCCCCCGCTGTTACGTTCATGGCCAAATGCGGCTCCGTTTTGGACGCCATGACACCACCATGTGGGATATTCATGGCTCCATATGTGCTCCCGAGACTCGTGGCCTGGATAGGATAACGACCGGGTATCGGTTTTCCCTGTTTGGCTTCAGATGGTACTAACACATGCATGTGCCAACACGGCGATCGCGCCTGCATGCTAGCTAGCGAGTGTGATCGGACAGAGGCTTATGGCTCGATCGATCAGCCGCTACCTAGAACCGCATGCGTCTTTATGTGCGGTCTGGAGCAAGAATTTTCGTCCCCTGCGAAGCATGCTGGTGAGAGGCGCTATCAGCAACCACCAACGGACTGATGGTCCATGTTGACTTCTTGTCGCCTCTCGTTGTCTCTCCTTTTTTTTTTCTAGCTAGGAAAACACGGTGCCGACCCTGTCGCTCGTACCGTATAGGCTTCGGGTGGTAAGCACTACTCCACCTAGCGGCGAGAGGTACTGGTGCACCCACCGTAGACTCGTGGCAAGTGAATGCCGCCACGAGCAGACAAACGGCGAAGGCTTGGAACCGACACGGCCCACAGGTATGGCAGCTGGAACAACCTTGTGGACAACGTTTTCGTGGAGGCCAGCGACCAACCGTTTACCGCTCTTCTTCCTCTCTTTTGGGTCCACTAGGCTGCAACTTCGGACGGACAAGGGCTACAGTCTCCAAACAGGGATCCGTGTACTTGTAGAATCCGCTGCGTACGACGTGCTAGCACGGGCTTCCTGTAACCGAGGGAAAATCCTCAGCCGGGACGGGAGCCGCGCGTCTCCGGCTCCGACGGACCTGGAATTGACCCGTCCCTGGTCCACTCCACGGTCCTACAGGAAGTACTAAACTGCTAATGATGATACTGCCTCCTGGCCCCGCCCTGGCCCTAGCGAGGAGAAAAAGAAAGAAACTGACAGACGCCGAAGGCCCGAAGCCAATCAATCACACATCGTACCGGTGCGCGACTAGCTCCGATGCAGCCAATTCCGCGAGCTGATGTAACCTCCACATGCCGTGCGGCGCAGGCAAAAGTCCCCGTGCCTGACCGTGCACGCATCGCCAGTCGCTAGGCGACGTGACCGTCTTCATGCATGCAGGCTACTAGAGTATTAGGGTGTGATTGGTTAGGTGGCTCCAGCCCAACCAGGCTTCCCAGATGCGATGTCTCCTTGATTGGTTGGTTGCAGCAGCAGTTGGCCTTGCTCGCGCCATACAAAATGGGCACCGCAGCCTGGCTGGCGCGAGCGTGAGACGAGGATGGCACAAGAGAGCAACGGTGCAGGGAAAGTGCGTTGAGCAAGGTAACCAATCAAATTCCCTGCATGTCCTATCTCATTCAACACACGCAACCAATCAAGTGCTCACGTATCCAACGAGCTTGACCCGCCGGGGCCTGTGTCGCTGGTACGAGCCAGGCCAGGGTGGAGCAGCTAAGGGCGTGTGGTTGCCTGCAAGCGGAGGTGAACCTGGTTGAACGGATGCAAGAGGTGCCTTCCGGCCTGGCTCCGTAGAAATGGAATTCTTTTTAAAAATTAGTAGGAGCACTGCTATATCATATAAGAAGAAGAAGCATGCAGATTGTTGCAGAGTCGATATTACATAAGAAAATAATAAAATAGGTACTCAATAATAGTTGTAACCTAAATAAGAATCATGACTCCTGCTTTCCGCAGGCTCTACTCCGAAGCTTCATTTCTTCCTTATCATGGAAACAACCTGTGGAGGCAGCCCGGCAACACCATCGAAGATGCGTTTGTTGTGCTCTTTCCGTATGTTCCGAACCGTATAGATTAGCAACGATGCAACCCTCCGTCTTTCTTCTTTTGGCCTCCCCTGCAAAAACGGAAATGAAAGTCGTTTCTGGTGAGCCTGACTAGTGCGTTGCAGCTCATGCATCTAAGGACCAAGTTTTCCAGCTCGCTGTGTCTCGATCGAGCCCGCGGCCAAGCAACCAATTAGCTTCGCAGTGCAGCCTAGCTTAAGTGAAACAAGCAAACCAATCATACCTGTCATTTCCTATCCTAAGGTCAGCAAGTAGGTAAGCAGAAAGATTTCCCAAGGTAGCAAACAAGTCCAATTCCGGGTGAAACGGGGTTCTTTTATTTGCCAAGTCATAGTCAAGTAAGAAAATAGACCATAAGCTATCCTTTATCTTTATCTTGTAGCCTTGTCTAAGAAAGGAACAATAAATAGCTCATAGTTTCCTTGTTACTGCCCTAAGAGTTGTTCTTCTGTCATTAGCGAGAGTTTACTTTGCTGTCAATGCAGGCAATAATAGATAGATTTTCGTACATAGTTGGGCCTAGGCTAAGGCTAATAAATAAATAAGAAATGGATTCCTCCCCCTAAGCCCTACTTTTTCTCTTTTTAGCCTTATACGCTCTTGAATGTTGATATCGATTTGATCATGCACGCCCACGTCCTAGTTATCCTTAGCCTGGTTCTGATGGACAGTGTAACCAATCACGCCCTAACCAATCGCCCCCTCAGTGTCATTACGTGCTCCACGGTGAGCAGCAGCACGGTTGCACGGCGCCCGTCGATGGAGCTGGCGAGCTGCTTGTGCTTGCATGCCACGATCGGCACTGTTGAAATTCATCGTGTGCCGCGCCGTGCGCCCTGTTCAAGTGTTCATCTCGGCAGAAGATTCCTCGTTCCCCCACTGTTGGCGTGGACCCTCGGCCGGGCATTGAACGCGCCGCTACAGTACGATGCACGCCACTGTAGTCTGTAGAGATCTCTGAACTCTGATGCCGTCCACCTGGCGCTTGCAGCTGATCTGAGCAGCTCTCGTTCTGGCAAGGCCCAAGGCTGCACCTGCTGACCTGCACGAGCAGAGGAGAGGACAGGAGGCGGAGACAGGAACGGAAGCGGCCACAGTAACGCGGCTGAAAGCCGCAATCAATCGGGCCCGCCGGCGCCCGGAGCCAAGCTACCCGTATAGGAGCTGTTGCTACTTGCTGGCTATACCTGCATGCGACGTGCACGCGTCGTGTACGTACGCGCGTGCGCACGCAGGACGCGGCGGGTAGGCGTACAGGCGACGCGACGCGCGACGTGCTCCCCGAGTCCCTGTGGCCACGCCCTGGCCGGCGCCGCTCGCCCCCGCTCGGTGTCCCCGCGGGCCGCGCGCGCACGCCGGACCCGAGGAAGCGATGCCCTATGCCGCTGCGGCTGGAGCGGTTGATAAGAGGTGCTAAACTTTAATGTCACATCAGATGTTCGGACGCTAATTAGGAGGACTACACATGAGTTAATTATAAAATTAATTGTAGAACTCCTGTACTAATTCGCGAGACGAATCTATTAAACCTAATTAATCCATTATTAACAAATGGTTACGATAGCACCACATTGTCAAATCATGAACTAATTAGGCTTAATAGATTTGTCTCGTGAATTAGACTCTATTTATGCAATTAATTTTATAATTAGACTATATTTAATACTTCTAATTAGTATCTAAGTATTCAATGTGATAGGTACTAAAGTTTATATCGAATACACCTGAGCTGCAGCCAGTAGGCAGCCGTCGCTGCTCTGCGCTAGCTTTCTTCTGATCGACGGGCGGGCGTACGGTTGGACAAGAGCACTAGAGCAGGACGAGTCGTCGTCAGAAATCGCACGGACAGATGGAGTAAATACCTTTGTACGGCATGAAGCCTGGAGAGCGACGAAGCGGACGAGACGCACGGTTCCTGCCTGTCATGACGAGCGTTACGTGGTCGCTAGCTCTTGTAAAGGCATGCGGCGCGCTACTGATTGGAGAATCGACGACGACGACCGATGCTGGTTGAGGTGAACTGATCAGTGGCAGATTTAGTGCGGATCATTGCGATAAGAGTTGGGGACTTGGGGATCGGACCCTGAAAGGCGCAGTTCATCTGATTACGAAACGACGAGGTGTAACGTGGACACCTGACAAGGCATGAAAGACGTCTACGAGAATAACTGTGCATGCACGACGCGTAGTGAACGACTCCTAAACGCAAAGATGTTGATAGAACGTCGTGCGACAATAGTACGCTCATAATTCCGTTCTTTCGTACATAATAACATAATGGCGCGATGAGCACATGATTTTGGGAAATAAAGATTCCCGACGCATTCGGCATTCCCTGATCGAAGTTGGAGGCTTGGAGTTGGAACAATGGAGCGGACTCTGGAGATTCCCGTTGCTTCACTTGAATTTGTTAGGCCAAAATGGCAAAGTTCGCTCCAGCAAAGCTAAAAACTTGTAATGGGCTTATCCTGGGCCCCAGGTCTCCTCTTTCAGCCCAAAGTTTCTCAACAAGTAACTGGGCTCAGGCCTGCGAGCCACCGCGAAGGAAAAAGGCAAGTAGCCGCGGCATGGCGGCTGAGGGGTCAGAGCTTGGCTCCCCGGCGACGGCGCCGCCGCCGCCGCCGCCGCTGAAGCGGCGAAAGATTGAACCGCCCAGGAGGTACCAGTTCTGTTCTCGCTCCTGGATTCTCGCGAACTTCCTAGCTATGTTGTGAATTTGTGATTGCTACGTGCTCCGAACGCTCCGATTTCGGGGACACCCATGCCTGATTTCATCCGAACGCGCCGCGCTGCCCTTCTAGTTTCGATAAGCGGATTGGAGTGGATCGATCTTGGCTGGTGGAGTGGGGAGATGGCTACAAGTGTAGGTTCCTTTTAGGCAAGATTCCGGAGTAGGCGCTCGTGAGCATCTCCAATCTCCATACGTTAGGTTTTGGCGTTCCTCAAAAGGGGCTTTGCGATGTGGCAATGTGCGTGCGATCTTTCGTATTTCGGTAAAAGACGCCATATTCGTATGGAACCTTGTTGATTATAGCGAATCTCGAGGCCCCTTTTCATTTCTGCCCCAGACAAATAACTTGCGGCCAATGATCCGGCCTACACGGCTGCACCTGCTAAGGCCTAGGGCATCAGACATAGCTGACAACCATAGGTGGTAGTGTGTGATTTTAATGGCACAGGTATGAAGAAGAAGGTTGCATTCTTCACCGAGGCAGTTCTCTTTTTAGTGTATGGCTCATGGTCCTTGTGATTTTTTTTAGAATTCTTGCATGATCCTGAAGAGTCAAATAGTCTCTGTGTGTGTATTATCTGATACTCTGTTTGTGCAATGCCATTTGTTACCAAGGAAAGGGGAATTTCGTCCACAGTCACGTTCCTTTGTTAACTCAATTCCAATCATGGATTATACTCTGGTACTTCTGTAGTATAGCATATGAAATTTTAAAACACAGAACAGTCTTGTGTCCGCTAGATCCTTCAAGGACAGCAGTGCAAGCCAAGTAGGTCTGTGCTTCTTCATTAGTCATCATCTCCATTAAATCATTGAACCAAAACCAGCTAGTCTGTTAGCTAACTTTACATTGCCTGTCCAAATTTGATTATCAGCTTAAGGTTTCAGTGTTTCATGATGTTAACAACCTGAGTGGACACCTAAAATAACAAAAGGAAAACATAGCGAAATAAAATTCATGTTCTGCAGAAGTGCAGATCCTTCTCTGAAAGCAATGCAAAGCCAAATAGGTTAGTGCGTCTTCATTTGTCATTTATAAAACGAGGTATTGTGTGATTTAATTATCCGTCAAATGTCTAAATTTGATCATCACTGTTGGTTCATGACATTAATAGCCCGAGTGGGCTGGAAGGCCAAATCACCCCAACTTGCCTGAATTGTGAATGGCACCAAACATTTAGTTGATTATTGTGTGCCGTGATAAAAGCAGTAAAATCTAGTGTATCTTCTGATTTTTAGATTTGCCTGCTGTTCCATCTAGTCACCTCAAATTTAACAGTGACCTGTGAGTAGCAATTGTGCTGTCAAGCTATTGTGATATGTGATGTCTACTGCATAATTTACCTTGTTCTCTGGAACACAGGACCAGGCCTTCTCAGGTTACCCTAGATAAGGACAAGTCAGCAGCATCTTCCAACTCATCGGTATGCCCTGACAAGTCAAGTGGCAATGGACGCCTTCTTTCCTGTTTCTTGATATTCGCTAACATCCTTTCTTGATGTGAACTCCACTTTTGCAGGTTTCGGGTGTGCTGCCAGCGAGAGTTGATCTCAACAAAGTTAGAGAGGCAAAGAGATTTGTTGTCCTTCAAGCGCAGCATGAGGGATGCCTTGGAAGCTATAAAAGCTTTGATTCCCTCTTTGGGAATTACCTTGTTCCTGTCATCCCAAGCAACGATGTCTCTGACCAGATTGGGACAAAATGATGAACAGGAATGGCAATTTTTAAGGTTGTGAATGCTGAACAGGATGGTCCTGCTATAATTTTTGCAACTTCCTTTCAGAGTGCGACCAGATACCAAGTTACCGACTGTTCATCTAAAGATGACAAGAAACTAAGTTAATGTCAGCTCAGCCTTCAGTAATACCAAGTTGCATGTGCTGCTGTACATATATTCCCAACTTGTAAGATCTCGACAGTGGCAAAAGTTAAAAGATTTGCCTGCGCGGCTACACCCTGCAGGGCAAGTGGTGAAAAAGCTTCTGCGTTGTGGCAAGCATTTTTTAGTGTGTTACCTTTCCTTTTTGTAGTGGGAATTTTATCAGTCCCTGTTATCTCTCCACGGCCCCCTGAGGAATGCACATATGGAGCTCGATCATTTTATTCGTGCATTCTCTCATCACCGAAACCTCCTTTTCAATTATTGATGGAGTTTGTTTTTTCAGCCTTTCTGCCTTCCACGCACAGCTGATGCAACAACTAGCCTGGAACAAAAATCTCCCTGTGATGAGACATCGAGACACTGATTTGTCGGTCAGCTACCAATTGCCGTTGGAGCACAGACCAAACAAAGCAGCCGAGGAGGAGCCCAACTTTGGAGATGCAAAATTACTGTTGTAGCATTGTAGCACACTGTAGCGTTTCGTTTGTATTTGTGAATTATTGTTCAAATATTGACTAATTAGTCTCAAAAGATTCGTCTCGCAAAGTACAACAAAACTGTGCAATTAGTTTTTGATTTTCGTCTACATTTAGTACTCCATGCATGTACCGCAAGTTTAATGTGATGAGGAATATTCTTTTTACATAGTGTCAAAGTTGGGAGTTTGGGGGAAACTACACAGGCCCTAGGCTGTACTCGCATTGCATGTTAGATTTCGTGTCTTGACTTTTAAGCCACGTTCTGCAAGTCCAGTCTCCCTATTGTTTATCACTTGAATCGCTTGCTTTTACACAAGTACATCGTCCATTATCTATAGGAGCAGGAGCTCTGTCCTTCAAGAGAGTAAAGGGGACAGTCGGTTAGAGCATCCTCCTTACGTCTCTCAGTCTCTCGTTACTGTACACGTTGTGCCCGAAAGGCGAAAGGTGCGTGACATTGCCCATAGTGCGGTGCCAAGCTGCCACTCATAGAAGCACGGAACCATACCAACCAACCCCCATTGCCTGGGGAACCCGTAATGCCGTGAGCGTTTCTCGGCGCGTCAGTTCTCGGCTTACGGCCGGGATGCGTCACGCATCCGTCCATCCAGCCACCCACCCGCCGGTGGCGGTCACCAGTTCTCGGCGGCTCGGCGCGGAAGGACCTGGAAACGGACCCACCTGTCGGTGACGTCGGGAGCGACTGCCGAGGCGCTGTTCTGTCCTCTGGCTCGCGGCCAAGGCCCGCGGTTGGTGCGCCGTTCGCGGCCGCCGATGACCCCACGCCGCGCCCGCGCGCGCGAGATGATGGGCTCCCCGCCCGGCCGTCGCCACCGCGCGCGCAGGCGCAGCACGCATCTCCGGCCGGGCGGGCATGGCCTCCGGCACAGCCCGCTAACGCGTCGACACGTCGGCGTCAGCGCTCGTGTCGTTACGTCAGCTTCCCCTTTCCCTGGGCCCTCCCGCACGTGCCGCCATTCTTCTGTCTCTTTGGGACACACTTAACTAATCGATGCGTTACGCTGACCTGTGGGCCTCGGTCCTGGGTTCCTGACAAGAGTATTTTTAGCGCGTAGCTGGTAACTTTGCGGACACACCCCTCGCTTGGCCCCTCGCTGGAACATCACTCGCCCTCTCTGCTCGTGCGCTCGACCGTTAACCTCTTGCGACTTTTGACGCATAAAACCTCGGAAACAACTTTATTACGATCCGCACCATCCCTTATCCCGTGCGGGGGAATCGAAACCGTCCGTTCCAGGACAACTTAATCACAGCCGTTGATGAACAAGGGTACATCCGTAAATAATCTCAAGGGCGAGGGGGATTTATTCGCTGTGAAAACGCCCAACTCGTGGCTCTCGTCCCACTCCCACGCTTCCGCAAGCGGAGAAAAGAGCTGGAGGCAGAGAGAGAAGTGAGAGGAGAGAGAAGCGGTGTGCTGCTGTGGCCTAGCTCGCGATCCGGGCGCCCAGCTGTTCCGGTCTTGGGTCGGTCGCGCGGCTCGATCGGGAGGCTAGGGTTCGTCCGGTCGGCGGGGGCGCGATGGGGAAGGGCGCGGTCGTCGGGACGGCGGTGGTGGTTTGCGCCGCGGCCGCCGCGGCGGTCGGGGTGGCGGTGGTGGTGTCGCGGAGGAGGCGGCGCCGGCGGGAGGCCGAGAACGAGAGGAAGAGGAAGGCGGCAGCGGTGATTGAGGAGGTGGAGCAGGCGTTCTCCACGCCCACCGCGCTGCTGCGCGGCATCGCGGACGCCATGGTGGTGGAGATGGAGCGCGGCCTGCGCGCCGACCCGCACGCACCGCTCAAGATGCTCATCAGCTACGTCGACAACCTCCCCACCGGGTAAGAGCTCCTCCGCGTGGATGTGGCCAGAGAGTTGCTTGTTCTCGATTGTGTGCGCGTCTTGGGCGAATGAATTGGTTGGGAATTCGCGGTCTTCCGTTGGGTTATTCAGGTTTTGATTCGGTGGAAGTGGGAATGTGGGATTGGTCAAGATTGGATACGGTGCTTTCACGTGGTTTCGAGGGGAATCAGGGAGGACGCTAGAGTGTGTTTTATCCTGTTACGGTTTTTGTTGATTCTGGTAGGAGGACGCGACCTTGTTTCTCCTCTTTGGATTTCTGGTTCATGGGCACCTTCACAGTTCTTCCGGCCTTAACATCAGGCCGTTGTTGGAATGATGTGTGTGAATATCTTTCCTTTTGGTTTAGATGTCATTGGGTGCATTCGGTCTGCAATTTTCGTTGAGTTTTTACATGTTTTTTTTGAAACGAGAGTTTTTACATGTTGGGTTGGCGAGGTAACCAAGGTGGACAGAACTTATTCAGTGATGAACAGTTTGGTATTGATTTTTCTCACAGCCTCACAGATCATTCCAAACTACAGTGTCTTCTTTTGATAAATGAAATGTCCTTGTATAGATCGGTGCCTACATGTTGGACTCGCCTTCAGGAACCATGATATCGTCCTTTCTACGTCGTCATGGCTAATGTCCAAAGAAACATTTAATATTTGCACACCTTTCCGCTACAGCCTCTGTCATCCAATGTTTGGCACTATTGAAACATGTAACATGTAGTCAACCTTTGTAATCGTGGATCCATGGTATTTTTCTATGTAGTTATTCAATCATAGGAAAACTTTTTGTTGGTGATAGAAAAGGAAAACTTTATTGTTGAATCTGTCGAAAATATAATTTGGTGACGAGATATTTCTTAATGGATGTGCATATTGTTATAAATAATTACAGCCATTGTGAAACATGTGTGTCGCGAAGTCTTCCTTTATGGTCTCCACTGCTATTATTATCTTGTTTGATGATGTATGTCATTCTGCAGGGATGAGCATGGACTGTTTTATGCACTGGATCTTGGCGGGACCAACTTTCGTGTCATACGGGTTCAACTTGGAGGAAGGGAGAAGCGTGTTGTGAAGCAACAATACGAGGAGGTCTCCATTCCGCCTCATCTGATGGTTGGAACTTCCACGGTGAGTGCTTCCAGTTGCTATTTTTCTCCTGCACCAGAACAAATTTTTGTTGCATGGTTTACTGACATTTCTCAAAGCATAACTACAGGAGCTATTCGATTTCATTGCTGCTGAGTTGGAAAAATTTGTGCGGACTGAAGGAGAGGATTTCCACCTACCAGATGGCAAGCAGAGAGAACTGGGTTTCACCTTTTCTTTCCCCGTGCACCAAACATCAATATCATCGGGCACTCTAATTAAGTGGACCAAGGGCTTTTCCATCAACGGCACGGTAAAAGCAAGAAGACCTTTGTTCATACTTTGTTGACTACACTACTTATTTATACTACCAGTGCCTTGACCACAGCTGAGTATATATAATTCTCTCTAATTACTATGTGTTTTCCTGACCATCCAATGTGGCAATTTAGATTGTGCATTTAATTTTCACAAAAAAACCTCTTATTAAATGGACAATAGAGTTACTTGCAGTTATTCATGCTGTTTTTTTTACTAGTGGAATTTCCTGCACAAATTACTGGCAGCTGCTGTTTTGCTCTGTTCTGAGCACACTTAGAAACACTACTCTTTAATTGATAAAAATGATCTATGTTTTCTCAATATTCATGATGTTTGTGTCTAATGTGACGTATCCTACATTGAACACAGTATTGATTGTATTGATTCTGATCAGGTTGGAGAAGATGTCGTGGCTGAATTGAGTAGGGCTATGGAGAGGCAGGGTCTTGATATGAAAGTTACAGCCCTGGTAAGTAAATTGATTTGTAGATTATCTATCATCTCAAGTATCCGCATGCCCTGCGTTTTACGTGCATACAATAGAATTTACCATTTCCATTCACATTCTAATGCTGGTTTGAGGTTTCTTGTATTGATGGTCTAGCAATGGTCAGCTGGACACATATTACAGGTAAATACACCGTCATATAAAGTGACAGCTAACATTTTTGTACAGGTTAATGATACTGTAGGCACATTGGCTGGCGGGAGATACGTTGATAATGATGTTGCTGCTGCTGTAATATTGGGCACTGGCACAAATGCAGCTTATGTGGAACATGCAAATGCGATTCCTAAATGGAACGGGCTACTACCTAGATCAGGAAATATGGTTAGTGACCAACTTCCTCCGTATGTGTGCAATTTTAATGGTACTTACAGAAACTGAGCCTAGCTCAGTTTGTGAGAGGTGTGGTTGTACGCACCTACCACTCAGATTGGACTTGAATTTGGGTGCCTATTTCTTCTTTTTTTCCCTCAAACTGCGCAGGAGAGCTGCATGTAATTTTATGAAGAGGATTAGAAGAAAATATAAAATGCAAAGGTCAGGAAGGAATTCCTGACTCAAACACACTCACACACCCAAAAATTCTAACAAAAAGTTAATTGCCACCTAGTTCCTCATGTTGGTTGAGTTTTTATTTTAAATGGTCTGTTGGACCTTGTTAAATTGTATGCATCAGACATTAGTTTGGCCTTCTATGTTTTACGATTTTCGAACCAGTTAATGACATAGCATTTGGTTTAATTGGAATGCTAAAGGTAATCAACATGGAATGGGGAAACTTCAGGTCAGATAAGCTTCCAAGTTCAGAGTATGACAAAGCCTTGGACTTTGAGAGCTTGAACCCTGGCGAGCAGGTATGTGGACTTATTATATGCTGCTGTTTATTTAGGTGTCAGGTTTTTTTTCCTAAGCATAAGCCACATGTTTTATGCGCTGGATGAACTCCAATCAGATGATACACCTATCTACACATAGATCCAATCACGCAATTATCACAAAAGTCAAGCCATATTAAAGGGGGAAAAGGCAACTGATGAATAGCGAAACCATTAATCTATTGTTCTGAACATATTTGGCTGTTGAACTTGAACATAACTTATGTACTATTTTCCTCAGATATATGAAAAGATGATTTCTGGAATGTATCTTGGAGAAATTGTGCGGAGGATCCTGCTGAAACTGGCTCATGACGCATCGTTGTTTGGGGATGTTGTTCCGCCAAAATTGGAACAACTTTTTGTACTGAGGTGCACTTTCATGTTCCATCCATTGGTCTTGCTTTTCTTCTATTTGTAGGATACACAAACAAAACAAGATCAAAATCAGCCTAGGTAACATTGCGCGCATATTTGCACAACCTAAAGTCCATATCTTTTGATAGATTCTGGATCTGCTTCGGCAGTTTCTACAATGAATTCTACTGTATATTTGAAGCTCAAAATTAGAAACTGCACTCCAAAACAGTTCTAGATCAAAAACTGAAGTGGTAAAACTTTGGGCTTTTATAATGTTTGAACTTCTGATGAAACTATAAGTCTCTTCTCACTTTGTTACATAGCCAATCATTAAATTTAAACAAGTGGCAGTTTGGTGCAATTTACTAACATTTTTCGGGCATTTTGAGCCCGTGGAGCATAAAATCAATTCCCTGTCCTTCCTGTATATCTTGGAACTGGCACTTTCTAACTTCAGATATGTCATGTGAGGAGACAGCTCTCGCCCCATCCTAGAATCTTATCAGCAATTCGCAAATCCATCTATTTGGGAGGATGTTAAGCAGACTAAGCTGCATTTGGCATTACTGGGCCTTGTAGTGATGGAGTCCACCCCTGCCCAACTGACTACTCCCAGAGTAACGAAAAAAATGATGAATCCAAGTTCTCTTTCCATTGCCCATCTGCACCTTTAAAATCACACCCCTATGCCTAATCTTAGGAAGAAACCGATGAAGTGAAATTAAAGATTGTACCGAACCTATGAAGTTCTCAACTGACTACTCCGAGAGTAAAGAAAAAAATGATGAATCCAAGTTATCTTTCCATTTCCCAACTGCACCTTTAAAATCACACCCATAGGCTAATGCCTAATCTTAGGACGAAACCAAAGAAGTGAAATTTGTGATTGGCTTGTTTGTAGTATCTTAGTTTTAGATAAGCCTCAGTTACATATGGTAGGGTAAGCATAGTATTGTAAATCTTTTTGTATGAGCACATTTTCCACGTTTTGGAGTTTAGCCATATATAATAGGGTACTGCGAAAGTTTATCCAACAAACTTGTGGAGCAGAATTGTAAGTCGTGTAACAAATAAAAGCTTTTCCTAATGAAATTGCAATTCTGATATTGCAGAACGCCGGATATGTCAGCCATGCATCATGACACCTCACATGATCTCAAACACCTGGGAGCCAAGCTCAAGGATATTCTGGGGGTACGATGGCGCACATGTTCAAAAAAAGATACTGTAGATACAATCTTCAGTAACAATTGATTCCTTATGTGTTAAGCTTCTACTTATTTCAGGTTCCTGATACTTCCCTCGAAGCAAGATACATTACTCTTCATGTATGTGACCTTGTCGCGGAGCGAGGTGCACGCTTGGCTGCTGCTGGTATATATGGCATTCTGAAGAAGCTAGGCAAGGACAAATTGCCAAATGACTTTAGCCAACAAAGGACTGTGGTCGCTATGGATGGTGGCTTATATGAGCATTACAAGAAGTTCAGTGCCTGCCTGGAAGCGACACTTACAGATCTGCTCGGTGAGGAGGCTGCCTCGTCGGTTGTTGTCAAGTTGGCCAACGATGGCTCAGGAATCGGAGCTGCGCTTCTTGCAGCCTCACACTCCCAGTATGCTGAAGCTGCATAGTTCTAGGAGCTCGAGAGATCGAGTTCTTAGTGTAACCTTTTTCTTTTCCTCCCTCTTCCCTTCAACCGAGAGCTCCCCTCGTGCGATTCGCATCTCTTTTTTGCCTCTGCAGCGTAATATAGCTAGTATGGCGCCAATGAGTTCGGAGTATATCACTTGAACAAGCATTAGCAACTGCAGGGAAGTGGAAGCGGATGTGACATCTGAGTGAAGCCGTTCCTTTCCTGCCCATTCTTTTTTCCCTATCCATTTAAGTTTGTATTATGATGCGATATCGCAAACCGACCAGTGGTTATCTGTGTAATCTTGTATTTCAGAATAAAGAGGGGGGACAAAGTCATACAATCTTACTCATTTTTGAATGAATGTGCACAGCTCCTGCTTTTATTTCAGAGAGAACTACAATAGCAGCGTGTGCTTATTCTTGTGTTTTATTGGTCTAGTATGTGTATGATCTAAAAATTTACTGTGTCAAACCCCAGAATATTACCTAGTAGAGTCAAGGTCATGGTGACTGGTAGTGAGTCGTGGTGCATAATTATCTGCTGTACTGTGCTGAAATGTACCGACGGAAGTACCATTATATAGGTGTTGACTGACGCTGTCCTGACTTGTTTTCTGGGACGCGCAATACTCGGATCTTCAGATAATGCTGTCGAAGTCGCTCTTCTCTTCGATGTCAATTCCAGTGCCGTTCGAGAGCTGTTTCCGGCGACTGCCTCGCTGCGGCACCAGGAGTGGAGCCTCTTCGTACTCCAGTTCACGCTCCGTTTTGCTCTTCTGGTGCGTCTGGTCGCTGCATTTAAGCAAGCTCTGCAGCACGTCCTTCATGGCTGGCCGCGACGACGGCAAGTCTCCGGTGCACGCCACGCCTAACCTGAAGACGACCTCGACCTCCTCAGAGTACTCTGCGTACCTGATGCTCCTGTCCGTGGCATCGGGGATGCTCCCTCCAGATCGGTAGTGATGCCGTGCCCATTCCGCCAGGCTGCCGTGGTCGCCGCCGTCGTTGGCCTCTTTGCCGGTGGTCAGCTCCAGGAGCACGACGCCGAAGCTGTAGACGTCTACCTTCTCGCTCACTTTCTTGGTGTAAGCACACTCTGCAAACAAAGCACGAAAGATCACCAGAACATGTGACATTATATTGCTACAGCGATCAGTACCACAGATACTGTTGCCAATCCGGCAAAACGTGACCAAGATCAACTGGATTCCCGAAGCAGCAAGCAGGGATCCTTACCCGGAGGCATGTAGCCGAACGACCCGGCGACGGCGGACATCGTCTCGGGCGCCCCGTCCTGCGCTAGCATCCTGGCCAGCCCGAAGTCGGCGACCTTGGCCCGGAACTCCGAGTCCAGCAGGATGTTGCTCGTCTTGACGTCCCGGTGGACGACCGGCGGCTCGCACTCGTGGTGCATGTAGCACAGTCCCTGCGCGGCGCCGACGGCCACCCCGAGCCTCGTCGGCCAGTCCATCGGCGCGCGCCGCGCCCTCGCCGTGAGGTGCCCGCCGACGGCGCCAGGGCCTTCGCCGTGGAGCCATTTGTCCAGGCTGCCGTTGTCCATGTAGTCGTACACGAGGAGCCTGGCCTCGGTGCCAGTGAGGCAGCAGAGCAGCCTCACGATGTTGTTGTGCCGGACGCTGCCGAGGATGCTCGCCTCCGACTCGAACTCGCGCTCCAGGTTCTCGTCGAGCGTGCCGGCGGTCCGTATGTGCTTCACGGCCACCGTACCGGCGTTCCCGCTTCGCCGGTGGGTGTAGGCGACGCGGTACACCCGGCCCGACCCGCCGCGGCCGATGAGGTTCTCCTCCGTCAGGCCCCGGAGGATGGACGCCTCCCCGAAGCCGAGATCTTTGACGAAAGGCGTGATCTTCCAGTCGTCTTGCTCCGCGACGCGGCGCCGTCTCTTCATGACGAGGACGGCGAAGAAGGAGATGGCCGCGGCGATAAGGAGGAAAACGGTTCCGGCAACGAGGAGGCCGGTACGGAGTGCGTGCGAGACGCCTCCGGAAGAACTGCCGTCTTGCGACCCCCCGGCGCAGGACCGCACGCCGGCGAGGTAGCCGGGTCGTCCCAGAGCGGCGGTGCAGAGGCCGGGGTTGTCGAGGAAGCTGTTGCCGTTGGCTGCCGTGGCAAGCCCAGCCGGGACCTGGCCACTGAGCTGGTTGGATGACAGGTTCAGGGAGGTGAGTGTCAGCATCGCAAGTGCCTGCGGTACGTTGCCGGAGAGCTTGTTCGACGACAGGTCAAGGACACTTAACACCGGCATGGCGCCCAATTCTGCCGGTATCGCGCCCGTGAGCTTGTTCCTGCTCATGTCCAGTTGGGTGAGCTGCGTTAGCTCAGCAACGCTCCTTGGGATTCCGCCCGACAGTTGGTTACCGGACAGGTTCAGTGTCAGTAGCCGCGGCATGCCGTCCCCAAGACTCGCCGGCATGTCACCTGAAAACTGGTTGTTTTCGGCGGTGAACACCTGGAGCGCAGCAGCTGTCGCCGGGATGCTGCCAAAGAGCTGATTGTTCTCAATGTGCAACGTTGTAAGGTTGCTATCCATCGTGGCGGGGAGTCTTCCGGTGAGCCTGTTATTCCGTAGGAACAAGGTTTTAATCCCTATCGTCCATAGAGCCTGGGGCACCTCGCCAGAGAGCTGGTTACTGTCTAGCTGCAGGCTGCGCAGACTGGTGCAGTTGGCCAGGGCTTCCGGGATAGATCCGTTCAAGTGGTTGCCCTTGGCAGTGAGCGTCATGAACTGGCCTCTGGCACATAGCCCTTCTGGAATTGTGCCAATAAGCTCATTGTCGTCAGCCTCCATATAAGTAAAGGTCGAGTGCTTCCCAAGTTCTGGCGGGAGAATACCAGTAAACCTGTTACTATAAAGCCTCAATACCGATAATGATGGCAGCCGGCCGATGCTGGCAGGTATCTCGCCGGAGAAGTTGTTCCTGAAGAGGGACAATCTTGTGAGGTTCTCCAAGTGCCCAAAGACTTCCGGGATAACTCCAGTAAGCTTATAATTCTCTGAAACATCGATTAATGTTAAGCCCATCGCGGCGAAGTCATTAACCACCAAGTCGCCGGTGAGGTTGTTCCTGTAAACTGCAAAGGATTGCAATTTCTTGAGGCTCCAAACCCACGGAGGTATGCTTCCGGTCAGCATGTTGATGGACAGGTCCAGCACCTCCAACTCCGGCATGTCCGCGACAAACCTCGGGAAGTCGCCGACGAGCTTGCACTGCGCTGCCCAGAGACTAGTCATGTTGGTCAGGTTCTTAAATGAGGCCGGCAGGTCCCCCGCGTCGAACGGGTTGTACGCCAACCATAGCGTCTGAAGCCTCGTCAGCTTGCCGAGCTCCGCTGGGACGGTGCCAATGAGTTTGTTGTCGTCCAGCTTGAGATTCTGGAGATTCCGGAGGCTGGAGAGCGACGCTGGGATTGTGCCGTTGAACCTGTTTCCGCTGAGCACCAGCGTGGTCAGGTTCGCCCCCAGGCGGGAGCCGGTGTCCGCGGGGAGCTCTCCGCCAAGATGGTTCCAGGACAGGTCGAGGTACTGAAGCGCAGAGCAGCGGTAGAGCGCGGTGGGGAACACGCCGGTGATGTTGTTGCTAGAGACGTCGAGGTACGTGAGGCCGGTGAGGCCGCCGACGGCGTCCGGGAAGGGCCCCGCGACGTTGGCGCTGGCGAGTGTCAGGTTCACGACACGCCCGGCCGTGTCGCACGCCACGTACGGCCACGCGCAGTGCGCGCCCGCGGCCGAGGCGTTCCACCCGGCCAGCACGGGCGGGTCGCCCCACGCGCGCTTGATCTCGAGCAGCAGCCGCGCGTCGTCCTGCGCGGCCGCGCGGGGCAGGAGGCAGCAGCTGGGAAGTAGTGCGAGCACGAGGCCGAGGAGATGCGGGGAGCGCCATGGTGCCTCCATGTGTCGGCCGGTCTGTTTTCGTGGCGTGGCGTTGGTTGTGCGCGCCTGCACGGCCGCCGCGGTGCGCGGTCGACGCGGGAAGAGGCCAAGATCAGGGGGACGGACGATCGGTTTGGCAATCAAATGCGGAGGGAGAGGGAAATCCCCAGTTTTTCTTGTAGAAAACTGGCATGAGCCCATTCGGTCCGCTGCGTGCGTTTTGGGCTTTTACTTCTTGCAGGTGCTTGCCGCGAAGCTTTCGAACTGCCTCTGATTCGTATCTTTTCCTTCGTTTAAGAGTGTGATTCGGACGGAGTAGACCAGACTTTTGCTGGTGCTATGGAAGTCTGTGTTGTTCAAACTGTCGATAAGTACACATGATTTGATGCCAGTTAGAGGAATCGTTTTTCCTTCTCTTGACTGCACCGCTGATCAACGAAATTCGGGTTCGGGGTCAGTTCGCTAATCTTTTCTTCTCACGTTCGCCGGAGACGGGTCACAGCACAGCATAACTGTGCCCCGTCAAACACGAGACTCCGAGGGTAACTCGTTCGCATGATTTTTATTCCCTGAGGTAAAATCACATTTTTTATAAAAAATGCAGCTTAAAAAAAGTAGATGTTCACATAAATGGACACACATATAAAAAACACATATGGGAAGTTAAATTATTTTTTAAAAGTAACAAAGTCACCGTATGTGTGGGCGCCAATAATTAGATTGCACGCTAGCTGCGCTTATATTACACACGAGCTTTTGGCTCATATGGTCTCATTTTCCCGGCCCTTTGTAGGAAAAAAGAGGCATGGTCTAGTCCACCCGACTGGCACACATTTCCCATTCCTTTCCTCCTTAGTTCGTTGACGAACGTTCCAAAATTAAAAATGTATACATATGAAAAAACTTTCCAAAATCTTTTTTTTCTAGAATTTTTTAAATAACACTTCTAATTATGAAAATATTTTTTTTTGGAAAATTACCTAAATAACCTTTTATGAAAAAGTTATCTAGATCCATTTTGAAAAAAAATGAAAAAGGAGAAGAAAGACAAATGGAAAAAAGGGGGCACTCCTCAAAAGTTCTCAGAACATTAAGTCGCTAGTGCGCATGTTGCGTCTTTGCGGTTGCTGCTAGTAAGGCCGATCCTAAGATTTTAGGGCCAAGAGCAAAACTAAATAGGAATCCTTGTAAGTAGTAGTAGCAGTAGTAGCCTTGTAAGTATAGTAGATATTTTACGGGCAAACACTTAAGGTGCATGAAAAACTATTAAACAAAACATTATAAAGACAATACCTTATAAGTTTAGCATCTAATCATTGATGATGGTATCAATATCAGTCTCATTCAGTAATTTCTTGCCAAACAGTTAGTCTTCTGTCATGTATCATTTTTCCGCCATGTATCTCTCCATTGCTCATATTTCTAGATTAACTAGTACGTCCATCAAACCATACTCTCACGCGGCATAGTAATTTTAAAGAACATAAGTATTAGCAATGAATAAAAGATTAAGGTCCATATCTAATAACCAAATTTGCTTATCATGCTCTCTCTAATTTAAAATCTAATAAAATACTCGTATAGATATGCCGATCATGATAAATTACTTAGCAATTACTCTATACACATCCACACTTATAGTTTTCTCTAATTTGTATCACACCTTTATATATGTTTTAAAATGTGTTTAATTTAACCCTTTGACCTATGTGTAAAGTATTGAACGTGAAAATCGTTATTCTCATCTTTTAAATCCGTACATGTACATGTGGTCTGTATAATGCCACCAGTGGTGGAGTCAGAATCTCAAATTTTATCTTGTTAGGGGACCAACAATGTTAAATTTTTCAAAATTTCATCATTGATTTTTTAATGAAAATTTGCATTGGTTGGGCTGACATCACGCACATATATTTTAAATTATTATTTTTCTATATTAGTAATAATAGAAATAGGTAATTTAGAACCATGTATGGTGTACTTTAAATTTTTTAAATGGAAGATTCATGTAATTTTGATGCAGATTTAGACTTGATTTAGGTTATGTTTAATAATTAAATATGGGTATTTAGATACAAATTTAGGGGTATTTTAGATTATTTTTTTATAATGTCATATGTGTATAAGTTAGATAACATTAAGGGGTTGGTTTAGGTTTTTGTTTTCAGAATATTAGAGGTGGACAATTTCGATAGAATTTAGAAGTTTTTATACTATTTTCTTAATGGGAAGTGTGAGTAATATTTAATAATATAAATCACTCTCAGCTGACTGCTGTTACCTCTCATTTGCATCACGATCGGAGGCGCGATCCAGCTGATGGTTGCGTACCCGGCTGTAACCCTTTTGTTTTCCTGCTTTGTCCCCTTTCAAGTCAGAGCTCCTCTTGTGCGATTCGCATCTCCTTTTGCCTGTGCAACGGGATACAGGTCACATGGCGTCAATGAGTTTGAAATATAGCACATTCAGGGGCTGTTTGGCTCCCACGTGATAAACTTTAACACCTGTCACATCGGATGTTTGGATACTAATTAGGAGTATTAAATATAGTCTAATTACAAAACTAATTACTTAGATGGAGTCTAATTTGTGAGACGAATCTATTAAGCCTAATTAGTCCATGATTTGACAATATGGTGCTACAGTAACCATTTGCTACTGATGGATTATTTAGCCTTAATAGATTTGTCTCACGAATTAGCCCAATGATTCTGCAATTAGTTTTATAATTAGCTCATGTTTAGTCCTCCTAATTAGCATCCGAACATCCGATGTGACACGTCTAAAGTTTAGCACCCTCAATGGCTGAGACAAAGTACAAACATAGGGAGGCTTGCTTCTTCCTTCCCCATCTCCACCACCTCTTCATCTTTTCTTCTTCTTCTTCTTTTCCCTCTCCTCCTCCTCCTCCTCTAGCTCCAATGGAGTTCTTGGGGGCAGTAGCCCTTCCTTCCAGCTTCATTTTCCTTATCACTCCAAGTTTGTATTATGATGCCATATCCCAACCAACCAGTGCTTTTACAATAAACAGGTGGATGTAGACATGCAGAACTCCATCTTCTGACTTTGTTTCAAAAGGAAATCATCACATTTGCTGGTTCTTCTGTCTGACTAGTCTAATGTGTCTGTGATTTAATAATACAAGTTTGCAGTGTCAAAACACAGAAACGGTTTGGTTCGCCACAAGCCCTGATCTATACCATGCCTGCACTAACGACCTAGTGCAGGGTCAAGGTCTTGTGACAACTATAGCCCTCGCTGCACTCTGCTAAAATGTGCTAAGTATCACTACAGCCGTTCTCTGATGCTGTCGAAGGTTGCTTACTGGCCTGTGCAGTGGTCGGTTCCTTTCTTCAGACAATGCGGTCGAAGTCGATCTTCTCTTCAATCTCAATCCCCGAGCCGTTGGAAAGTAGCGGGGCAGCCTCATACTCCGGGCCACGCTCCGTCTTGCCCTTCTGGTGCGTCCGCTCGCTGCACTTGACCAAGATCTGCAGCACGTCGTTCATGGTTGGCCGCGACGATGGCATCTCTGCGGTGCAGAGCACGCCTAGCCTGAAAACAACCTCAATGTCGTCCGAGTACCCTGCGTATCTGATGCTCTTGTCTGTGGCGTCGGGGATGCTCCCTCCTGACTGGTAGTGGTGTCGTGCCCATTCCGCCAGGCTGCCGTGCTCGCCGCCGTAGTTGGCCTCCTTGCCGGTGGTGAGCTCCAGGAGGACGACGCCAAAGCTGTAGACGTCAACCTTCTCGCTCACCTTCTTGGTGTAAGCACACTCTGCAGATAAGCATCAAACGCCAAATCGAAGGTCCGGCAATACGATAACTCGTGACATATGCTACAGCTACAGTAGATGCTCCCTAGTTACTTAATGTCTGAATCTGGAAAAATGGGACAGAAATCTACTGTAAATAGCAAGTTCGGATCCTTACCAGGAGCCATGTAGCCAAACGATCCGGCGACGGCGGACATCGTCTCGGGCGCCCCGGCCTGTAGCAGCATCGTGGCCAGCCCGAAGTCGGCGATCTTGGCCCGGAACTCCGAGTCCAGCAGGATGTTGCTCGCCTTGACGTCGCGGTGAACGATGGGCGGCTCGCATTCGTGGTGCATGTAACACAGCCCCTGCGCGGCGCCGACGGCCACCCCGAGCCTCGCCGGCCAGTCCAGCGGCTCGCGCCGCGCGGACCGCGCCCTCGCCATCGGGCGCCCGCCAGCGACGAGGGCGTCGCCGTGGAGCCACCTGTCCAGGCCGCCGTTGTCCATGTAGTCGTACACGAGGAGCTTGGACTCGGCGTTGGAGAGGCAACACAAGAGCCTGACGATGTTGTTGTGCCGGAGGCTGCCGAGGATGCCAGCCTCCGACGCGAACTCGCGTTCCAGCTTCTGGTCGAGCTTCCCGGCGGTCCGTATTTGTTTCACGGCCACCGCGCCGGCTCTGCCGTTAAGCCGGTTAGTGTAGGCGACGCGGTACACGCGCCCCGATCCCCCGCGCCCGACGAGGTTCTCCTCCGTCAGGCCCCGGAGTATGGGTGCCTCACCGAATCCCAGATCTTTGACGAAAGGTGTGATCTTCCAGTCGTCTTGCTCCGCGACGCGCCGCCGTTTCTTGACGTCGCGGACGACGAAGAAGGCAAACGCCGAGGCGATGAGGAGGAGCGCGGCGCCGGCGACGAGGAGGCCTGTGCGGAGCGCGTGCGAGACGCCTCCGGAGGAACCGCCGTCTTGTGATCCGCCGGCGCAGGAGCGGACGCCAGTGAGGTAGCCGGATCCCGCAGCGGCGGTGCAGAGGCCGGGGTTGTCGAGGAAGCTGGTGTCGTAGACCGCTGTGGCGAACCCGGCCGGGACCTGACCGCTCAGCTGGTTCGAGGACAGGTTCAGGGAGGTGAGTTGTGGCTTCGCAAGCGCCTGCGGTACGTTGCCGGAGAGCTTGTTCGACGACAGGTCAAGGACACTTAACACCGGCATGGCGCCGAGCTCTGCCGGTGTGCCGCCGGTGAGCTGATTCCTGCTCAGGTCCATTTGCGTCAGCTGGCTTAGCTTAGCAACGCTTCTCGGGATCCCGCCGGACAGTTGGTTCCCGGACAAGCTGAGTCTTTGCAGCAGCGGCATGCCGTCGCCAAGACTCGCCGGTATCGCACCAGAAAACCGGTTGTTCTCGGCGGTGAACACCTGGAGAGCAGCTACTGCAGCCGGAATGTTGCCACTGAATTGGTTGTTCCCAATGCGTAACGTCGAAATGTTGAGAAGAATCGTCGCAGGAAGACTTCCGGTGAGCTGGTTACCCTGTAGTGTCACGAAGTAAAGCTGCGTTGCCGTCCAGAGAGCCTCTGGCACGTCGCTGGAGAGCTGGTTATTGTCCAGCGACAGGGTTTCCAGAGTGGTGCAGTTGGCAAGGCCTGCCGGGATGGAGCCGTTCAATCGGTTGCTCTTGGCGGTGAGGTACTGTAAGTTGCCTCCGGTGCACAGCCCTTCCGGGATCACGCCGGTGAACTCATTGTAGTCAACCTCAACATAATTCAGGCCCGCCGACTGCTTTCCGAGCTCCGGTGGGAGCGTGCCGTTAAGCATGTTGGTGTGGAGCCTCAACGTTGTCAGTGACGGCAACAGGCCGATGCTCACCGGTATCTGACCGGTAAAGTTGTTCATGAAGAGGTTCAAGACTGTGAGGTTCTTCAAGCTCCCAAACACTTCCGGGATGACTCCAGTGATCTTGTTCTTCGAGACGTCGATTAGTGTGAAGCTCCTAGCAGCAAATCCATCAACTACCAGGTCGCCGGTGATGTTGTTCGTGTACAGATACAATTGTTGCAGCTTCTTCAGACTCCAAAGAAAGTTCGGGAAGTCCCCGACGAGATTGCACTGCGACGCCGTGAGGCTGACCAGGTTGGTCAGATTCTTGAACGACGCCGGCAGCTGGCCTGCGTTGAACGGGTTGTTATCCAGATACAGTACCTGCAGGCTCGTCAGGTCGCCAACCTCCGCTGGGATGATACCGGTGAAGCGGTTGCTGTTCAGCGCGAGATACTCGAGGTTCCGGAGCCGGGAGAGCGACGCCTGGATGGTGCCGTTGAACTCGTTGCCGTCGAGGTCCAGCGTGGTCAAGCTCGCGGCGAGGCCGCTGCCGATTTCTGCCGGGAGCACACCGCCGAAGTAGTTCTGGGAGAGGTTGAGGTACTGAAGCGAAGCGCAGCGGTACAGCGCGCTCGGGAACACGGACCTGATGCTGTTGTTGGAGACGTCGAGGTACGTGAGGCCGGAGAGGTTGCCGACGGCGTCAGGGAAGGGCCCCGCGACGTTAGCGTTCGCGAGAGTGAGGTTCACGACGCGCCCGGACGCGTCGCACCCGACGTGCGGCCAGCTGCAGAGCGCGGCCGCGGCCGTGGCGTTCCACCCCGCGAGCACGGGCGGGTCGCCCCACGCGCGCTTGATCTCGAGCAGCAGCCGCGCCTCGCCCGCCGGCGGGGGCTGCGCGGCCGCGCGGAGCAGCACGAGCACGAGACCGAGGATACGCGGGTACACGGACGCGCGGCGTGGTGTGTCCATGTCTCGGCCGGTTTGTTTTCGCGGCGTGGCGTTGGTTGTGCACGCCGGCACAGCACGGCCGCCACGGCGCGAGGTGGACGCAGGAAGAGGACGATCTGCTTGTGCAATCAAATGCGGAGGGAGCGGGAGTCCCCAGTTTTTGTTAGACTGGCACGAGCCCCGTTCGGTTTGCTGCGTGGGATTTGGACTTTTATTTGGTACTACTGGTCTAAAAGAAGACTTTTATTTGGTGTGCACACTTTGGCAGCAGACCGTGCAGGAGGTGCTTGCTGCGAAGCTGTCGAATTGCCTTTGATTAGTAGTACGTGCCGACCTTGGCTGGTGCTCTGGAAGACTTTGGATTCAAACCACCAGTGAATAATATGGTTTGATGGCAGTTAGAGGAATCGATTTTTGCTCTTGACTGCATCGCTAATCAACGGGTTCGGGGTCAGTTCGCTAATCTAACGGTCACCAGAGACCGGACAGCACAGCAGAACTCCCACAGTGCTCCGTCAAACACGGCAATTCGAGTCTTTTTGTGCCCGTGGGCCTGAGCGGCTGAGGCTCAGGTCCGCGACCTCACACGTATTTGACGCAACGACACTGCACATAAAGTAGGAGACTACCATATTTCAGTGTTATCTTAAAAGATGCTAATAGAGTAATAGTTGTTGACGAGTACCAAATTAAAAATATACTAGGTTTCCTATTTTGAGAAGTCCTCGAAATACCCTCCATTCTCGGAGATCTATCTAGGGCGCGTCTATTTATCACTGAAGGCGACAAAATCACTGATGTCGCCTTCGGTGATGGCGGTCCAGGAGTGCGCGCAACCTATGCTCCCGCGACTCTTTCCTCCTCCAGTTCCGGTGGTTCCCACCACCGCAGGTCGCAGCCCTCAATCACCGTCGCACCCCCTCCCGCGCTGCCATCCTCCACGATCTCCGGCGGCTCGTGCCGTCAAATCCGCCGCCACCATCCTTCGCCGCGCTACCCCGGACCTGCCGGGGAGCTTGCCGTGGCTCCCCCGCCGCCTCCAGAGGCCACCTGTTGTCTACTACGGATAGCGGCCGGTGGCGTCCCGCCGTCCCGCACACAACCCGCACACCACCGCTTGCTACCTAGCCACCAACGACCTCCTCTATATCCCAGCCACACCGGAGATAGCTTGTGGGGACCTCCCTTCGGGAGTCCCGCTGATCACCTGTATTAGTTCCTGGATCAATAGGCTGATACCGTTATCATCATAGCTTAGTATTTTAAGCAATAAAAGATGTATAATTTAATAAAAAAATGTTTTCACCTTAACGCAGTGAAGTGGTGCCCATCCACTAACAAGATGGTTTATAACACCTGAAGATCTACACCTGCATGATGAAAGTAAGGTTGAGTATACTTATGGTTGATACTCAGCAAGTCCCAATATTTACTAAGTAATTATATGCAATTTAGGAGGTGGATAAGGAACATGATTTATAGGTATAATCCTACATATATAGGTGAATTAAAAGGTGAGAATTGAAAAGACTCTTCTAAAAGCATGTTAATTTTGGAGTGGTGGTTCTGGACGGGGAAAACTACCTCCCCTATCAGTCCCTAGGTTTTAGTTCTGGAATCCGGTCATTCAACTTCATCCAGTATGTTTAACACACTAATCCCACCCAAAGAGCTTCAAAGAGTAATCATAGGGGGCTTTGACTTAGTGGGCTCGTGACCGTGAGCCTCGGCTATTCGAATAGATTATAATCTGCATAGAGGTGTACACTTTCCCCATATGTCCGGCCAGCCCACACCTAGTACTCAGGCGGTACTGGCCTACGAGATCCATACCCGCCCGTGTCCATCTCTGGACAGCATTCCCTAGGTCCATCCATGGATATATTAGGGTCTAAATAGGGGGCCACTAACATTCACCTTGCGGATACTATCCCGGGAAATGCATGCATGAATAAATTATCAGGGCCTCCAGCCCTCTCAACAGTTGACCTGTGCTGACCGAATCTAAGACTATGCGAAGGTCCTGCTCCTATATACCCATTGCCCACCTTGAACCCTTGGGATGGATGACTAGGTTCAGCTAGCGGGGTTTGAACCAAGACCTCACATAGATAGGTACTCCCGAAGGTTGTACCTTTTTGGCATGTATGGTTGTACAGTTCACAAGAAAGACTCGCCCAATGAACCGGTTCTTATATGACCAGAGTAAGCTTTGGGATAGAGTATCCACCACTGAGGCCATCCCCTTACTCTCAAGTCAAAAACATACCTTAGGGGTTGCTATTATTATCACTTTATCTTTTAACTCACGCCTTCCCAAAAGAGAAAAACCCTTCCTAAGCATTTTATTGTATATAAAATGATATTTTGTTAGATCGTCTCCATAGAGGATCCAACAAATGTTTTATCCACCTTTATGGTATGGGGTGGCTTATGGAAATGTAGTTGCCTAGGGTTTATTTGGCATGTGTGTTGACGGCTGTTAGCACGCCAATTTGTAAACCGCAAGTGCACATATCAGTTTTAGCTCTACCCTCAGAGTACTCGCCCAAGGTTTATCAATCTGTGGAACTTATAGCACAAGATCTATTTCAACTAGCATTGTTAGTATTAACTTGGTGTTGATGGGTGATTCAGATCCAATCTACTAAGCATGTTGTGGCGGATCCACTTCGGATCTACTTGGTTAAACATGATTTAGCCGCATAATACGCGACGCTCATGCCTAAGCCGAGTAAACACGAAGTGCCGACGGATTTCTTCCGATTTAACCACTTGAACAGGACCAATTTAGCAGACCCACACGAAGGTGAGCGATTCTAGAGACTACAACAAGTCCACCGAGTTAACAACTTAACCATTTAATTTGGTTATGAAATAAACATCAGAGTTTTACAAGGTTTCCAGAAAGTCAACAGAAGGTAAAACCATTAGCGGAAGCAAAACGTCGGGGTCGGACGTCCCTAGTGAGGCCAACCGGGACATCACTGATCCCTCTCCTCGCCGTCCGAGGAGGGATCCCACTCGACCGTCCAACCCGGAGGGAGCTGGGGCGGCCAAGTGCTAGCGGGAGAAGGGTCGGGAGCAGCAACTTCACCTGAAAAACAGGAGCCACAACAAGGCTGAGCTACTAAGCTCAACAAGGCTTAACCGACAGGGAGTAAAGCTACTCCACAGAACTAGACATGCAAGGCTTTTTGGCTGAGGGGTTTGTTTGCCAAAAGCACTAAGTAAAACCCTATTTTCAAGTTTTAGCTCCGGTTCTAAGTTCATTATCCGGTCTAAGTTTGCAACTATGCTAAACAATCATAGAATCAACCAAGGTATGTATATATAACAACAAAACCATGTCATCATCAGATTCCTCATTTACTCAGGGTGACATAGCGATCAAGCAGTCTCAAACTGTGAGAGGCAGACGAATCAATTCGAGTTCTTTAACCATGCATGGTGAACCTAACCTCACAACATCCGCGCACCCGGAGGTCGCTTCCTGTGTCGGCCTTCCCCATCAATCCCCTAACCCGTGTCGGGCCCATTTCTTTTGGTGCAAGGTTCCACAGACCCGGCCTCTGCCGTTCTGTGACCACGCATGCCACCACGTGCGACATCCAGCAGGGGAAACTCCGTTCCAAGAACAATGGGGCGACCGCTCACGTCTAGGTTCAATCCGGTACTAGGCTTCCTCATCCCATACTAAGTATGAGGTTAGTACTTTCAAACACTTGATCACGAACACCACCACTGTCGGGCCTTAGTCAGGTTTCATAGATAGACGGGGCGATCAACCGACCACCAAAGAGTTACCCAAAACCCTACCCCGTCCATCATCCTTACAGTTGTAACAGAAGAGTAGACAACCAACTCCTACAACTCGCGAGTGATAGGAAATCACTCGACTTTTATCGCTTCCTATTTAAGCAAGCAGCTACTCGGTCCAACAGCTAGTGTTCAGATCATGGGAACAACTAAGTCATGCATCTAGGGTTTCAAACAACTCCTATACGTAAATGCACAAGCATGTTACAGAAGGCATGCGCAAGTCTGGTAAAACAACACAGGGTTTTCATGCATCCGGGGCTTGCCTTCGAGCAAGGAGGAAGAGAACTGCTCGACTTCTGGGGCGGCTTCGGCTTCAGAGGGCAGGAGCTCAGCTACATCGTCGTCTTCTGGCACCGGGTGCAGCTCGTAGAAGCCATCGGCGAGGCGCAGCTCTACACGAATGCAATGCATTAGTTAGTATAGACGGTTTTTTTTTTCAACAGCAACACTTGCAAGTCTGAGCCCAGAAACTCGCGACAAAAAAAGCAGGAGGGTGGGAAGGTTCAAGGGAGCTGGTGGAGATCAAGAGGTAAGGGTCGGAGGAAAGGAACTTATGATCTGACCCTTAAACGAGAGGGTTTGGTGTGCTAGGGAACCTCAGACTCAATGCTGAAGGGTTCCCAAGTTTTACACATACACACTTGGTTTGAAGAAAAAGGTTACAGCCGAGCCCTCGGGCGAGGCGGAGAAGGGTCGGCGGAACAGACAGGGTTGGGTGAGACGGAACCGGGGTCGGGCGGATAAGAGGGGTCGGGTGAAGCGGACAGGGGTCGGACGAGGCGGACCAGGGGTCGACAGCTTACCTTCTTCCTACAAGGAAAGCTTGGGGTTGGGAAGAAACAGGCTTGGGCGGAGGGGCTAAGGCTTTGAACAACGGCTGGGTCCGGCAGTACTCCGGCGGCGGCGGTGCTTCTTGTGGATCACAAGTGAGCTCTTACGCAGCACGGAGGAGCAAGCGGCTGGATGGTTTGGGGAAAACGGAGTGGAGCGAAGAGGAGAGTTCCTCAGTAACTTAGTGTGTGGCGCTGGGAGCTCGAGCAGGGAGCAAGAGAAATGGCGGAAGGCAGTGATGGTGGAGGGAACTTCGGCGGGGCTCGCGCATTCCCTTTTATAGCGGCTGGGAAGGGAGAAGGGAAGCGGAGCAGGAGTGAGAAGAGGAGCGGCGCGAAGGTCGGGGAAGAAGCAATGGAGTGCTCTGCCTGGGCGGCGATTGAGCGACGAGGGCGGTGGTGCAGAACTTCGGGGATGATGCCAGCGGTCATTGGGCTCTGGCGTCAGGGCGGTGCAGGAGCGGGTATGCCGGTGGTTGAGATTTGGCGGAGGCGGGCGTCGTCGTGCGGTAGAGTTGATGGAAGTGACCGGGTTAACGGCGCTAGAAACGAGGGCGCACAGGTGAGAATACGGGCAGCCGCGGGCGCGCGGGCGAGCGCGGAGCAACAGATTGTCGAGCGGCTTCTGACAGGACGGGGAAAGGAGCTGTCGCTGCCGTGGTCAGGGTTGGCGGAGGAGGAATCGTCGGGTAGCGAAGACCAGGCGGCGCGACTGTGTCGAAGTGATAGAAAAGACGGGCAACATCGGGCTCTGCGACCGGGATCTGGCGACGTGATGATGGGCGCGGGAGGCGAGGTGTTGCAGAAAGGTTGCAGAGGGGCTTCCGCTGCAATTGGGGAAGGGGGCACGAGAATCCATTCGGTCGCGGGCCAGAGACGAGGCTGAGCGGCGGGCGTCGGAGAAGTTGAGCCACGCGGCGGGGAAACTCTGAAGCGGGCATGCAACTCGAGTGCGCCTGTCGCGGAAGATCTGGGGGAAAAAGATCTCGTGGGTCCACCGGTCAGATAGAACGGACGTTTTGGGAAGGACTTAGAAGGATCCGACGGTGAGCTGGGTTTTGCGGGGTCGGAACTGGAGACAAGCGGGGAGGGGTCGGGTCTTAGGGGTCGGGACCGGTCGGGAGGTTGAACACTTAGGCTTGGAAAGCTAAGACTGGTGATCAGGGGCTCGGATTAAGATTAACTTGGAAGATTTGGGGCCGGTCGTCACACATGTACAGACAGATAACAGATAGAGCAGAGGTAACCAATCTAGAGCAACCTAGACTATGCATATGTTGTAATTCTGAGCATGGATAGCAAAGAAACATAGATATGATCCTAGTAAAAAGTATGTTTAAATCTACACCTCCAGTTCGGATCCCAAAACTCCCTACCCACCTTACACAAAAAAGATCCTATCATGATCACCTTTATTAGCGCAAGTAGGTTAAGGGCACGATCAAAAGAACATGTTCATCGGTAGATCAGGCATGCAAATCCGATCACCACGACCACAAGAACACCCTAAGCAACCTATAATTGATTCATAGATTGAAAAGTAAGTAAACCCAAAAGAGCATAAAACCATCGAAGGAGATACTTAGATCGCTAAAAACATGAACACATCTATTACTTCACCATGAATGATTGTACATCACAAGATCACTACCGGGATCCTACATTGATCTTGATGACTCCTAGCCAAAACTCTGGCATGGATCTTCCTCGCAGGGTGATTGTTGATGGCTCTTAAGTGCCAATTCTAGGCCGTCAACAACTGCATAAATACCGGAAAGATGAGCATCAAACTAGTGGTAGGGGTTTATTACTAACCATTTCCACAAGTGTTGGTGAATATTTGTATACAGGTTACTTATCCTTAGAAAGGAGGAGGAAACACACCCAAGCGGCAAAGAAACACAACTCCAGACAATCATAGAAAAGCACACAGATCCATGGGCTCACATTAGGGGGTAAACCACCTTAATTTGGTGCGTGCACCTTGCACCAACTTGAGGGACCACCAGGCAGCCTCCCAGACAAAGGGCGGCGTGAGAGGCGGTGCCTGGGGTTCAGCCGAACCAGTGGTGGTACTCCTCGTGCGCAGCTTTTACGTGGCGGCTCTTGGTGACTTCCTAAAGGCGGTTATGACTGTTTCGTCGGGAGTTACCACCTTAAAGCCTCGGATCCTGCTAGGTGGCACAAGGAGAGAGGTTGGAGAAAGAATATTCCCTTGAGATTCTTGGAGGATCTCCACTCTCCCAAGGCACCTCCACTCTATAAATAGTAGAGGGGGGGGGAGGCTTCAATAGAGAATTAGTGTTTCACTCCAAAGGCAAAGCCTTGCCTAGCTTGTGCTTAGAATAGGGAGAAAGTGAGGGGGTAGTTCGGGAGGAGTGCCGGGGTGTCGGCACTCTCCTCCTAGCCTATACCTCTACAGATGCTGGCTACCTCCTGAGTAAAGTAAGTTAGTGTTCGTGATTCCTTCCTATAGTGTTATATTTGGTTCTTATATGCGTGAGTAGTCTCATATCATTGCTATGTTTATATGCTTAGCTTATATGCTTGTATGCTAGTCATATGCCCTTGCTATCAGAGTATAGGCTTGTATGCTATCATGTATACCTTTAGACCTTGATATAGTATACACTAGTAGTATCTGTACTTGAGTGAGATCAGTTCTCTTACTCGCGGATTCATCGCTCTATATTTATATAGAGTATTGTATTCTGCTATGGGGATTCAGACGTAGTTAGGCTGCAGTAGTAATCAATAGCGTAGATGTGGTGTCTAGGCTAAGGGTGATCCTTCATTGGTCGTATATCCCACGAGCCGCAGAGGTAGGCCGTAGGTGGTGACAGCCCTATTAGTCCTTTGTCATCCTCCATGTTTGGATATATGGTGGAGCTGTTGGCCGGAGGTGCCTGACTCATTCAGGGTAAGCCGATGCCTGAAGTGAGTATTCTGACTCGAGAGATCGACCTTTAACTCACCTATATTACTACCTTAGGATACCTCTCTACCCTCGCCACCTATCTTGATGTGTCCTTGGACCGACTAGAATAGCAGTTAGTACACACACGTTCCCTTGGATTTGATACCCTTGGAATACTCTGAGGTGAAAGCTACAATGGTATCCATGCGCTTGCGGATTTATTCACATTCGTTAATTATACCAACAGTGATCTCGCGGACCACTAGATAACTGCACAGCCCTCGGCTCTCCGAAAAGGTGTCCCTCAAGCTCCTTCTACTTCTCTGATGCTTCACGTCGAGTACATTGTCTTTTATATGTGGATTTTTGGGGTATTTATAGTTTGGAGAGGACGTGGCAAAAATTGGAAGGCGAGGGGGCAAAGGAAACCCCTGGGCCAATGGGCCTGGGTGGGTTGGGATGAGATTGATCCCTCATAACTTTCTAAATCTCTGCTTGATCCTCTTTGATCCCAAACTAATTCTTGTCATATCTTCATAAACTTAGCCTTCAGTCATCTTGGCGGATTGCTTGCCAAAAAGAAGCTCGAGAGGCGACCTGGAGACCCTAGGCCGATCGGCCTAGGCTACTATAGGCCGATCGGCCTAGGCCCTTCATGGGCCCGCTGGCCTTCATCTTCATGTGGTTTGTTGCTTGTTTTAGGCTTTATCCAAAAATGTACCTTTAGGTCCAATTTTCTGCAAAAACAGAATATCCTCCAAAATATATTGCACATATAAAAATGACCAGTTTATTAGGTGTGATCAATAGTTTAGGTATTAAATTCATGTCATCATTGAAGATAAACAGGGGTAAAAGTATGTCAATTATAAGCGTTAACAATGTGGCATTTCAATAGAAAAAATGGGAGAAATCTAGCAAGCAGGTATTATAAAGAAATATTTATAAAACTATGTAGTCCATATTAGGTTGGTCATATTATTACTCACACTCAATAGGATAAAACATAAGCTAAGGGTTGGGATTTGCCTTCATCGGATATCCTTAACATCTTCTAGGGCGACCAGGGTTCTCGGCTTTGAGCCATCTGGATCCTTAGCTTCGAGCAAAGCCTAGTAGTCTACCGGCTCGTAAAAGCGCATAAAATAATAATCAATAAAACATACACCAATCAATTCCTAAGGAATGAAAAGAAAGGAAAAGGATGAATATTCTGGGAATTACCTGACAATTAAGGGTGAATTCCTGGGTATTCGAAGGATAATCCATTAATTATTTAGAAACCCTTTAAATAATTAATGGGTTGGGTGGTTGGATTTCCAGAAAATTCTAGGGAATTTAATGATTAATTCCCTAGAGTCGTTTAGAGTTTTGGTCGAGTAGCACAATGGCTAGGTTTGGATGATAATTGAGATTTTGGTCAGGCGGCATTACGGCTAGGTTTGGGCGTTACTTGGGGTTTTAGGTAGGCAGCATAATGGCTGGATTTTATCAGGGATGAGATTTTGAGTGGGCAGCATAACGGCTAGATCGGGTCATGGTACGAGGTTTTAGTCGGGCAGCATCTCAGCTAGGTTCTAGGATTGACCTTATATGTGTTTTTGATGCTAGGTGGTGGGAATGGAGTTTAGGGTGAGGAAACTTGCACGGTGAGCTTGGCTTTGTCCCAGGCTCGACCCTACGGCGGGTGGAGGTCGGCAAGCTTCGTAAAAGTAGAATTTGAGAGCTTGCCTAATGGTTGTAACAGCTGCCAATTTAGTCGTCTAAGTGACTTTGAAGAATTAAAAGCAAATTGGGAAGAAAAGAAAAAGAAATTGGCCGAAAATCAAATTCGGGTCAAATTTGACCGAAATTTGAATTTTGAATTTGAAATTCAGAAAAATTCGGCAAAAATGTGGAATACAAGTGTAAGAGTAACTAGAACTTAAGGATCAAGAATTTGGAGTAGAACTGGTCCAAAATATCTCAAAGGAATTAAGGAAAGAAAAAGGAAAACTGAAGTTACTGTTCCTCGTCTGAAAACAGAAATTCAGAAAAACAGCCTTAGAGTCCATCTTGGAAATTGAATTCTGATAAATTTTTCAAATAAGTGAATAAGAACAACTACACCATATTAAAGTTTGGACTTTGGACTACAAGATTTGGGTGTTGTTGGCCAGGAACATGGAAGGGAACAATTTCGAAATTGAGCTCAAAGTCAGCACATTGTCACAGTTGACTGTCACCCTGAAAATGGTTAAGTCTGAAACCAGCAGCATAGGGTCGACTTTGGACTTGAATTCAGAGCAATGTAGATCAAAAAGCATAGTTGTTCTTGAGCAAAATGGAACCTTGGGATGTTGTAGAACACATTTGGGAAGAAGTTGGACCGAAAGGAGAGGAATTGGATCACTAAACTTAATCCCAAAGTGAAGCAAGTGACACTGTTAGTTAACTGACAAACTGAATGTCAATTTCAGAAACATTCAGATGAACACGGGAAACAATTCAAAATTCAGCTATGTTTGGTGCTTATCTCGGGTCAGAGCCAAAATAAAAAGTTAAGGGTTCAAGTTTATCTCCAACTTCGGTTAAGGCACTTGGGGACCGTCGGTTTTGGAATCGACCGTGGTAGAGCTCTGAAGTTTCGGGCGTTAAAAGAAAAGGGGGGAGGCGATGACAGAGCAGCAGGACGTGTCACCGCCGCCGTCGTCGGTCGCTCGCCAGCGCAACGGCTAGGCCACCTCCTCACCACATAAGCCTATGGGTAAACCATGGTGGCAACCATGCGCGTGGTAAGACGTTTGTATAATTACCGCTCCCGCGCCGCCGTTTCTACCGCTGCCTTTTTACCGCCGCCACTTCCTCTGACCGAGCCGCCGCCGCCGAGCAAAATTCCACCGCCACACCGCACCTCCCGTCGATTCCCTCCGTCCACACCTCCGCCCACACCCCACCAGCAACCCTAGCAACTTGTTGCCCAGCTTCTTCGCCGACACGCCTTGAACCGCCGCCGCTTCTGTCCGCCGTCGCCGCGCCACCCGCTCACGGTGAGCACTACCTTGCGATGTTCCCCTTCCTTCTTAAGTAGTCGGAGGCAAGTCCTTAGGGTACTAGGATGGTGTAAGAGTAGTTGTTCGAGTAGTTTGTGCCGTCGTCGTGAATAGTCGCGCCCGGCCGAAGGTGTCGCCGCCCGTCGCCGTGGAGGGAATGGCTCCGGCCATCTCCCGAGGAGCTGTTGCCGCGCATGGGTGCGTGAAGGCATAGGGGTGCTGTCCTGACCCAGCTTCGCCGCCGGTGGGGCGCCGGCCAGCGAGTCGCGCCGCCCCCTGTCGCGCGCGCGTTTTGGCGGGAGGAAGAAGAAGACGCTGAAGGGTCAGGTCCGCGCGTCAGAGAGGCGAGGGAGCAAAGGAGGTCGGAGCGCGGGCGTGTTGTTGGGCCAACGCAACGGAAGCCCAAGGAGCCGGTGCGGTCGACCGCTGAAGAAAGAGGCCGGAGGCCCAATAGGAAGCAGGCCGCGCTCGCGAGGGAAGAGAAAAAGAAAAAGGGCCGTGGGCCGGTGTCGGACCGGAGAAAAGAAAAAGAAAAAGAAAGCGGTCCAAAGGGCCCGTCAGGGGGAGAAAAGGCCGGCGGGTAGAAAGGAATAGGAAAAGGTGGGTCCGCGCCGTGGGGCCCAGCACGCGTGAGAGAGGGTAGGTTGGAGCTGCGTAAGAAAAGTTTTCCAGGGCGTTTTTCGGGAAAAATTAGATTTCCTTTAGAAAGTAATTAGTTTAAATCCGATTTACACCATTTAAATCACAGAAATTTCTAGGAGTGTCCAAAATTAGTGAAACCAATTTTGTTAGGCTTGTTTTATTTTCCTTTATGCATTAAAATTTTTACACCCTAGAAAAATAATAAAATTTGGGTATTTATTTAATGCCTTTCTTTTAAGGTAATTAAATAAATACTTAATCTTTAGAAAATGCATAAAATATGAAATAACATTTTCTTAATCACAAATTATTCTTAACTCATAGGAAATTAGGTTTTCAAGTTAGAAATTAATTATAACTTTTTCTAAAAGATAAAAGAAAAAGCCTTAAGGAGGGTTAAGTAAGAAAATAAAATTGTGGGCTAATCTTTTTGGGTCTTTGTGTGTTGACTTGTAACTTTATCATGATAAATTGTATAGTCCTTGTTGGCTTGCAACTTTATCATGAAGGAAAGTTGTATAGTCTTTTATTCAAAATTTTGCATTCCTAACCCCTGCATACTTTGCTATAGATCCCGAAGCACCAGAAGGAGATTATTTGGAATTTTCAGAAGGACCTTCGGAGTTCGGAGAAGTTTTTGAATTAGTCCCCTGTGAAGCCAACCCGTCAGAGGATACTAACTTTTTAAGCGAACAAGGCAAGCCCCGGTGCATTTATACCTATCTATTTTGGAGTCGTTATTTCATGTGTCCAGTTATCGGATTTGCTTTATGTATGCACTAAGTCTAGGAGTTGCTTGAAACCTATTCTTGTGCATGATCATACCTTGATTTAAGGACATCTTTGCCACTTGTTCAAACCTTAGAAGATAACCAAGTCTAGAATTGCTTACTTGCTTACATACTTGGTTTACCAACCTTAAGGAAAACTTTTGAGTCATACATGTGTTGTATAGAAGGATAACTTAGCAGTAGAGACGCGGACAGAAGCTATAGATGTAGTTCTGTCTGCTAGCTTAATTTGGTTAAGGCCCGATTCGTTGTCTTAACCTTTGATCAAGTGATAAGCATCTGATCACTTACTGGGTATGGGACCAGTAAAGCCCAGTAGGTTAGTAAACTCTATGATCGGGAATACTTCGTACCCGCGCTTGACGTGCTGGAGATTGGCAGGGGCATAGCCTGAAACTCACATGGTGATCGGGCCAGACGTGGGGTCCCATGTGGAGGTGCGTCCCTGGGTCCGGGTAGTCGTATTCCTAATCATTGATGTTGCTAATCGAGAGGTTGTTATGTACGACCTGGACAGTCGTATAAAGCTGGTGATCAGGGTACTCTCCTGCAGGATGTAAATGGATCCGGATCGCCGCAATTCTCGGTTATGAATGCACTTGATCACTGTTAAGCATCGTAGTATCAATTCATGCAATATATATATCTTTCTGTTAATATTTAATGTATGACTTAATATCTATGATTGCTTTTACTTCCTGTTCATCATTTAGAATGGTTAGGTAATAACTTAACCCAAATAAAAGATAAAACTAAGGCATCACTCGTAGTAAGCTTTTCGGCAAGAGTTGTGTTAAGCCAAGTACACCAAAAAGCTAGCATACACTTCCAAAGAAAACTATTATATTGGTTAGTCGGGTAAGACTTGCTGAGTACCCCGTACTCAGGGTTTTTCCCTTGTGGCTATCTTTCAGAAGCTCCGCAGGAGTCTACAGAGGAGGAAGCCCCGAAGCCCTAGGGTATTGTCATGAGTCTCGCAATACCCTTAAGAAGAAGTTTTTAAATGCTCATCTTCTCCTGAACTGTTTATGTTCGAATCTTAGGACTCTGTCTAACACTGCACTACTAAGTTTGCTTCAATCTATGTTCTGTAATAACTTGTACCTTTTATATCTATGTAAAAATATAATGTTTGTTGATATTATCCCATCGCGGATACTATCCTGATGTATGGCTATGAAACACGTTGTGGATCTTTCGAGGAGTCCTAGGGACACTCGACGGACTACCGGACTTATGCTGTTTTAGGTGCGTTTCGGATAATTGCTGTTCCGACAGCGATTAGGCGCACTTAAACCAGCTTAAGTTGGGCGGTTCCGCCACAATGGTCATCGCTTCAACATGAGTCAATGCAAGGGGATAGTCATACGACGAAAGGTGGGGCTGGGCAAGGTCAAGCAGATGTGTGGCAACGATATGGGTTAGCGGCGACGATAGGGCAGCGAGGAATAGGCAACCGGTGTTGTTAACGACGTAGGAAAGGTGGCTAGAGGCCGCACGACGCACTTAACTTCGACCCGGCCTAACACCTAGGGGTTAGGTCACGACAGCGGGTGGAGGCGGTGTGGCATATTCCTAATATGGTTGGGCTCTAAGGTCATAGTAAAAGATAGAAAAGGGACTCATATGAGGTAAACTATAGGAAAGAAAGGCATGCATAGGCTTCTAGGATTTTATGGGATTTTTGGTGAATTTTTGGAGGTGGTTAAGGGCTTGAAGTAGCTTCTGGTGTACAAAAGTTGGGTGCGTATAACAATTTAGAGGCGGCTAGTGCAAGCGGGCGGGGGCCACAGTCACAGTGCGGTAGACCGGTGGACTTGGGCTGTGGACCAGGGTGCGGGGTGTGTCTACGGTGTTCATGAGCTGGGAGCATGTGGTGGGGAGGTAGGCGAGGGGACGGCGGGACCGATGGAGTTAGACCGCGGTCCACTTGGATAGGTGCGGCAGGGGGTAGCGGATGAGGGAAGGTAGCCACGTCGATGCGCATATGTTGCTTAGGCTGCAAAGGAAGAGAGAAGGGAGGCGCACAGCGGTCGGATTAGACCGGCCGGGGATGATTGGCGGTAGCATTAATTGTGGTTGGGTGAGGTGGCCGTCGAGATGGGTTGGTGCTGATATGGTGTCAGGGAGAGGGTTTCTTGGGAGCTAAACTGGGCGGGGGAGATGCTCCTGGCATGGTTAACCGTCGCGGTGGCGTGTAAACGCGGCACTGTGACGCGGCATGGAGGCATCGGGGGAAGGGGTGCCGGCCAGCAGCGGTGCTGACCGCGCGTCGGTGGACTAGGAGGAGGGATGGGTGCTTGGCTGGGAGAAGGCGATTCGGGCCGAGCATACATGGGCTGCTAGTGGGGGAGAGTTGGGTTGTGAGCCGTTCCGATATGGATGGTGGGCTGAATATGAAGTTGACGGCCTGGTTAGGGAATAGAGGCTTTGGTTATTTATTTGAAGGATGTTTAAAGGGATTTGTATTCAAATTTGAAATAGTTTTCAAATCTAAATACAAAAGAAGGTGTGGGCTTGGATAGGATATAAAAATGGGGCTTTTGGAAGGATCCTTGATTTAGGAATGTTTGTCTAAGATGAGATGGAAATTTTATAGGGCTTTGGATATAACTAGTATTCAAAGGGTTTTGAATATTATTTCTAGGGTTTGAAGGAATGAAAGATTCAGAAATTCTATCTCTGGGATTTAGAAGGGAGGTGCTAAAAGAGCAACCAAGTGCAACACATATGTGGGTTAATGAAGGGTTTGTTTATAAAATGATTTTGAATATAAAGAAAAAGATTATGTTTAGTTTTAAGAATTTTTTTTTGAAAAGTCCGTACTTCTAAATGCTCTAAAAAGTGGGATGTTACACAGCTCCCTGTTACCGACAACCCAGAACTCAAAGCCCCGAAACCCCAAACCCTAACCGTCCGACGGTGAATCATGGTGGCGGCGCTGCAGCGGCAGAAGGAAGAAAGCGGAGGCGGAGGTGTCCTGTGGGTCCCGTCTAGCAGCGACTATATGTCGCGAGTAGGCGATAATCACATATGCGACATATAGTCACTGGCCTCTTTCCATGGGGCCTATTGCTGGAGTTGGATGTATTTTTTGGCTAAAAAAATAATTCCTATTTGACCTTTGGAGATTCTGATTTGAAGGCTATTGCTATAGTTAGATGTTTTTTTTTGGCCCTCAAAAAATAACTCCTATTGAGGAGCTTTGATTTAAGTGTTACTAGTCCATTAAGCCGTGCTCCCGCATGGGCTAATATTTTTAAAAGCTATCGTATTTGAAATTATTTAGAAATTAAACTCTTAGCTAAATAATCAAAATTGTCTACCTACTACTCTCTCATTTTTTTCAACACTCCAACATAACACCCATATAGACGTGTACTTATTTTTTGTCCAGTCATAATTGATTTTTAATTAGTAATAACTCCACACAATTTTTCATCCACATTCACACTTTTCTCATTTTGTATGGCACCTCCATACATTGCATTTAGCATAAAACTCACATTACTTCCTCACAACATGTATAAATGGTCTACATGGTGACACCCATCATGCATACATACCTTAACTTAGTATTTATATATTAATAATGACATAAATAAGTATTAAAACCATATATTAGTTTATTTTTGGACATCTCTATATGATGCACATGAAGAAATTAGATTACGATTTATGTGTTTACTTTAGATTATTTTCTGTAACAATACACGTGGGTAACTTAGATACAAATTTAGAATGCCACTTTAAGTTATACTTTATAATGATATACATGAGTAATTTGGATGAAGATTATGGATTACTTTAGATTATTCTTTATATGGTAGAGCTTGATAATTTAGATATAGGTTTAGGGTTTATTTTAGAATATTTTCATAATGATAGTTGTCAGTAACTTTTTAGAAAATATAATAGACCAATGGCTATGATTATTAGAGTTTACATAATTCATGTTTGATGTTTTTAATTTTTATGAGAATTTTTAGGATTTATCTTTTTTTCTACCGTGTCTTGTGAGAGCTAATATGGAGTCTCCTATGGAAAAAAATGAGACCACATTACTACAAAAATTATTACCTTGAGATGCCTCTCACTTGTTAAATATTCGAACACAATACTTATATAGATATATCTTCATCCGATTGTGATAGATTTTAGTTAATAATTACTCTATAATGTTTCCATCCACTTTTATAATCGTTAACTTTTCACTTTGCATCGCAAGTATGCGCTTGAATTTATTTAATGGACCCTACATTTGAGCTATAATTTTAACATAGAAATCTATTTTTTCATCATTTTCCCATGCGTATATACCTTAATTATTATATCATATACCAATAGTGTAAGATGTAGATGATTTCGAATCATATTTTGGTGTATATTTTTAATTAAGGTGATTTGGATTCAAATTTAGGGTTGCATCATGTTATTTTTAATAATAGCATATGTGGATAATATAGATGCAAATTTAAAGAGTTATTTTAAGTTATTTTTTAAGTATTAGTGGTGGGAAATTTAGTTGCAAATTTAGGAGGTTATTTTAAATTATTTTTATAATGGCAGAAGTGGGTAATTTTGATAAATATTAGGGGGTTACTTTAGTTTATTTTCTATAATGTCAGAGGTGAGTAACCTTTTAGAAAACATAATAGATCCAATGGCTATGATGATTTGAGCTTACTGATTGACGGCCAGATGTTTTGCTTTTTGTGAGAATTTTTAGGATTTATCTCTTTTTCTAGAGTGTCCACCTAGGATCCTAGGTGGTTTCACCATGAAACTTCAAAAGGAGTCTCCAATTAGTAATAGTAAGATAAAATTGTTGGAGTTGCTCTTACCCGCTGATGGCACGATCTGGAAAAAAGAGCACTACTCAATCTCATTTTCCATTTGAGTCTCAAAAAAAAAATCTCATTTTCCATTTGTAGGGAAAAAAAGCGTAGTATCGGTCTTTCCCATGTGCGGCAATATCCCAAACTTAAAAAAAGATGAAAGAAATCTTTTTCAGAAGCGAAAGGGCCTCTAAAGACCAGTTGGAAACTCTTTCCAGAATAAATAAATAAACTTTCTATTATTTAAATAAACAT
This sequence comes from Setaria viridis, assembly GCF_005286985.2. Lineage (NCBI taxonomy): Eukaryota > Viridiplantae > Streptophyta > Magnoliopsida > Poales > Poaceae > Setaria > Setaria viridis. Next base: position 35,840,634 of record NC_048267.2, on the reverse strand, counting down.
TTTTGAAAAATTACCCAAATAGCTTATTTAATTAAGAATGCATCTAATTAACTTTTATGAAAAAAGTTTATCCAAAAACTCAAGGTGCATTAAAAATATTCATATGAAACATTGTATAGATATATTTCTTGATGGGAAGTTCATAATGTACCAATATTAATTGTATCCACTAATTTCTTCATGATGCATAAGGTTTCTGAACAATTAGATTTGTATGGCATAGCATCCAATAATCATACAATGCAAAACAACAATAAATAAATAGCAGGTTTGACTACAAAAAATAAAACACTAGAGATGGGAACAATAATATGCCAATAACTCCCAAAAAAAAACAACATAGAAGGTAACATTCTAGAAAAAGATGGGTACTAGTTTCATATTTTTATGATTTAAAATTAATTAGTTATGAATTTTTAGATTAAATCAGATTGTTTTAAATGTCTAATAAAATAAAAAAACATATTTGAAACTAGCCAAAACATATTTGTTTCAGAAAGAAATGATAATCGTAATGTTTGCTAGTTCTTCTATCTGAACGTATAATATGTGTGTGATTTATTACAAGTTTGCAGTATCAACACACAGAACGGTTTGGCTAGCCACAAGCCCTACTCTATTCTATGCATGTACCTAGTCCAGCCGTGCAGGGTCAAGGTGTGGTGACGATGTTTTTATTCGCTTATTTCTGCAATCTCTCTATTCTCCTAGGTGAGCTAGAGTGGTTGCTTCCAAGAGACCGGTTTTTCTATTTATATTCTCTTTTAATATAAAGACACGTAGCTCTTCAGAAAAAAAAAGATTAGACGCATAATTCTCCGCTGTACTATGCTAAAATGTGAAGTATCACTATAGCAAGCAGTTCACTGACGATGTCACAAGCTGCTTACTGGCATATGCAGTGGTCAGTTCCTTTCTTCAGACAATGCTGTCGAAGTCGATCTTCTCTTCGATGTCGATCCCCGAGTCGTTTGAAAGCTGTTTCCGGCGACTGCCGCGCTTGGGTAGCAGAGCCGCCTCATACTCTGGGCCACGCTCCGTCTTGCCCTTGTGGTACGTCTGCTCGCTGCACTTGACCAAGATCTGCAGCACGTCGTTCATGGTTGGCCGCGACGACGGCATATCGGCGGTGCAGAGCACGCCGAGCCTGAAGACAACCTCGATCTCGTCAGAGTACCCGTCGTATCTGATGCTCTTGTCTGTGGCGTCGGGGATGCTCCCTCCTGATTGGTAGTGGTGCCGTGCCCAGTCCGCCAGGCAGCCGTGCTCGCCGCCGTCGTTGGCCTCCTTTCCGGTGGTGAGCTCCAGGAGAACGACGCCGAAGCTGTAAACGTCAACCTTCTCGCTCACCTTCATGGTGTAAGCGCACTCTGCAGATAAGCATCAAAAGGCCCAATCTAAGGTCCGGCAACACGAGAGCATGTGGCATTTGTAACAGTGCTGCTCCCCAGTTATTGAATCTGGAGAAATGGGACAGAAATTCACTGGAAGCAGCAAGTTCGGATCCTTACCAGGAGCCATGTAGCCGAACGATCCGGCAACGGCGGACATCGTCTCGGGCGCCCCGGCCTGCAGCAGCATCCTGGCCAGCCCGAAATCGGCGATCTTGGCCCGGAACTCCGAGTCCAGCAGGATGTTGCTCGTCTTGACGTCCCGGTGAACGATGGGCGGCTCGCACTCGTGGTGCATGTAACACAGCCCCTGCGCGGCGCCGACGGCCACCCTGAGCCTCGCCGGCCAATCCAGCGGTTCGCGCCGCGCGGACCGCGCCCTTGCCATGGGGCGCCCACCGGCGGGGAGGGCGTCGCCGTAGAGCCACCTGTCCAGGCTGCCGTTGTCCATGTAGTCGTACACGAGGAGCTTGGACTCGGCGTTGGAGAGGCAACACAAGAGCCTGACGATGTTGTTGTGCCGGAGGTTGCCGAGGATGCCAGCCTCGGACGCGAACTCGCGTTCCAGCTTCTCGTCGAGCTTCCCGGCGGTCTGTATTTGCTTCACGGCCACCGCGCCGGCTCGGCCGTTAAGCCGGTTGGTGTAGGCGACGCGGTACACGCGCCCCGATCCCCCGCGGCCGACGATGTTCTCCTGCGTCAGCCCCCGGAGTATGGGTGCCTCACCGAATCCCAGATCTTTTACGAAAGGCGTGATCTTCCAGTCGTCTTGCTCCGCGACGCGCCGCCGTTTCTTGATGTCGCGGATGACGAAGAAGGCGAACGCACCGGCGATTAGGAGGAGCGCGGCGCCGGCGGCGAGGAGGCCCGTGCGGAGTGCGTGCGAGACGCCTCCGGAGGAAGCGCCGTCTTGTGATCCGCCGGCGCAGGAAGGTACGCCGGTGAGGTAGCCGGATCCGGCAGCGGCGGTGCAGAGGCCGGGGTTGTCGAGGAAGCTGGTGTCGTAGACCGCTGTGTCCAACCCGGCCGGGACCTGACCGCTCAGCTGGTTCGAGGACAGGTTCAGGGAGGTGAGTTGTAGCTTCGCAAGCGCCTGCGGTACGTTGCCGGAGAGCTTGTTCGACGACAGGTCAAGGACACTTAACACCGGCATGGCGCCGAGCTCTGCCGGTATGCCGCCGGTGAGCTGATTCCTGCTCAGGTCCATTTGCGTCAGCTGGCTTAGCTTAGCAACGCTTCTCGGGATCCCGCCGGACAGTTGGTTCCCGGACAAGCTGAGTCTTTGCAGCAGCGGCATGCCGTCGCCAAGACTCGCCGGTATCGCACCAGAAAACCGGTTGTTCTCGGCGGTGAACACCTGGAGAGCAGCTACTGCAGCCGGAATGTTGCCACTGAATTGGTTGTTCCCAATGCGTAACGTCGAAATGTTGAAATGCACCGTGGCCGGAAGAGTCCCGGTGAGCTGATTACTCTGCATTGTCACGAAGTAAAGCTTCGTCGCCGTCCACAGAGCCTCTGGTACGTCGCCGGTGAGTTGGTTGTTGTCCAGCGACAGGGTTCCAAGAGTGGCGCAGTTGGCAAGGCCTGCCGGGATGGAGCCGTTCAATCGGTTGCTCTTGGCTTTGAGTTCGTGGAAGTTGCCTCCGGTGCACAGCCCTTCAGGGATCCCGCCGGTGAAATCATTGTAGTCAACCTCAACATAATACAAACCCGGCGACTGCTTTCCGAGCTCCGGTGGGAGCGTGCCGTTGAGCCTGTTGGTGTGGAGTCTCAATATCCTCAGTAACGGCAACTGGCCGATGCTGGCTGGTACCTCGCAGGAGAAGTTGTTCATGAAGAGGTTCAAGATTGTGAGGTTCTCCAATCCCCCAAACACTTCCGGGATGACTCCACTAATTTTGTTGTCTGAGACGTCGATTTTTGTCAAGCTTCTCGCAGCAAATTCATCAATGACCATGTCGCCGGTGATGCTGTTTGTGTATAGAAACAATAGTTGCAGCTTCTTCAGGCTCCAAACAAAATTGGGGAAGTCTCCGACGAGATTGCACTGCGACGCCCAGAGGCTGACCAGGTTGGACATATTCTTGAACGACGCCGGCAGCTGGCCTGCGTCGAAAGGGTTGTTTGCCAGATACAGCGACTGAAGGCTCGCGAGCTCGCCGAGCTCCGCCGGGATGGTGCCCGTGAAGCGGTTGTCGTTCAACCCGAGAAGCTGGAGGTTCCCGAGTCCAGAGAGCGATGCCGGGATGGCGCCGGTGAAGCTGTTGCTGCTCAGATCGAGATACTGGAGGCTCCGTAGCTCGGAGAGCGACGCCGGGAGGGTGCCATTAAACTTATTGCCGTTGAGGTCGAGTGTGGTCAGGCTCGCGGCGTGGCTGCTGCCGATGTTAGCCGGGAGCGCGCCACCGAAGTAGTTCAGGGACAGGTTGAGGTACTGAAGTGAAGCGCAGCGGTAGAGCGTGGTCGGGAACACGCCGGTGATGTTGTTGCTGGAGACGTCGAGGTAGGTGAGGCCGGTGAGGTCGCCGACGGCGTCCGGGAAGGGGCCCGCGACGTTGGCGTTGGCGAGGGTGAGGTTCACGACGCGGCCGGCCGCGTCGCACCCGACGTGCGGCCAGCTGCAGAGCGTGGCCGCGTCCGTGGCGTTCCACCCCGCGAGCGCGGGCGGGTCGCCCCACGCGCGCTTGATCTCCAGCAGCACCCGCGCCTCGCCCGCCGGCGGGGACTGCGCGGCCGCGCGGCGCGGGAGGCAGCAGCAGGGGAGCAGCACGACCGCGAGCAGCAGGTGGAGGTAGGCGCGCGCGCGAGCGCGGCGCGGCGGTGCCATGTCTGATCTGATGGCTCGGCCGGTTTGGGTTTCGTGGGGTGGAGTGGCGTTGGCTGCGCTCGACCGCCGCGGCGGGCGCGGGAAGAGGGGGGACGATTTCGCTCGGTAAGCAAATGCGGCCGGAGCAGGGGCTCCCCTGTTTTTTCTACGCTAAACACCTACCGTTGACTGGCACGAGCCCGTCCTTCCTGCTGCGAAGCTTCTTATTTCAAGATTTCCTGGATTAGTGCGTGGTTTTTCGTCGGATTAGGATCCATCCAGACGCAAACGTCTTGTTCGTGGAGAAATGCCTTCTCGAAGTACAGTGGATGAGTGGAAGACCGAGCTCAGCTGGGTCTTTGCTCTAGAAGTCGAGGCCTAAACTGAAGTACTCCCTTTGCGCCCTGTTTAGTCCACTGCGCCAACACCGTTGCATATTGTAGCGTTTCGTTTGTATTTGTGAATTATTATCCAAATATTGACTAATTAGGCTCAAAAGATTCGTCTCGCAAAGTACAACCAAACTGTGCAATTAGTTTTTGATTTCGTCTACATTCAGTACTCCATGCATGTACCGTAAGTTTGATGTGATGAGGAATATTCTTTTTACATAGTGTCAAAGTTGGAAGTTTGGAGGAATCTTCTTTTTGCATAGTGCTAAAGTTGGGATTTTAGGATAACTAAACAAAGCCTTGGTCAGGCACTTAGGCTACTAGTGAGTAGTGATACATTCAGACTGTCCAATGTTATCTTTTTAAATTTTGACCACCACTTTTTCTTCCAATATACAGTACAGTACAGAAAGTACACATATTTTAAAACTGTGTTTAGACATATATACTCGCATAACTTCTAAACATTCAAAACTCGCATAACTTCTAAATATTCAAACTCAACATAAAGACTACTTATTGTCAAACTTCGAAATGGTTTGCTTCGAACAGCCTTAAAAACCTTAAAATGCCTTATCGGAGAGAGCGTGATCTGTACGCTTGTACTATATGTTAACGCCCGTTAGAGCAGTTATCATCATTTTGTTCTTGACTGCATGCGTTAAAAAGAGAAATTTAGGTCGGAGTCACTTCCCCTCGTCATAATCCGGTCAGACAGTGCTATGGTCAAACGCGACCACTAATCCTTATGCGGTGGGATACGTTTCTCCTAACCATGCTTGGATTATAATCTAAATGAAGATTTTCTCGCTTCTCGCTTTTCACTTCTCGTAGTTTAAATCTCTGAAGCGGCTTACCACATAAGCGAAAATTGGTGAAAATAAGCAAATTATTTATCAGGATTCTTATTTATTTTCATCGGTAAGCTGCTTAGAGCAAGCGGAAGGACCAAGCTGTTCAAGCTAGAAACGCAGCAACCGAAACCCAAGCGAACGGTGCACGTGTGCTTACGCAAGGTAACGGTCTCTAGACTCCGTCCGGTCCGACACAATGGTTTCTTAATCAACTTAAACAGACGTTCTAGAGCTAGAGGGCGGCTAAGCTAGCTGCCCGACGACTGCTGGTCAGTTACCGCTAACGCCGGCCGCTTTGCCTGCTGAACCTGGTTGGCGTGCACGTGGCCACGTGCACCCGGCTGGAAGCGAGTGGGAAACCTCCTCATCAGTCATCCGTGCCGGCCGGCGACTCGGGAGACTAGTCTGCGTGCGTAGACCGGCCCGCAACGGCTGACCGACGACCCGACCGGCGTGGCGTGCGGCGTGCGGGCGTCGTTTTCCTTTTCCTTCCCTCCTCGCCCACGGTGTTTCGCGGCCCCGGAATGCGTGCCGTCGCCGACTACCCGGCCTTGTTTAGTTTCCAAATTGGAAGTGGCAAAGTTTGCATTTTGCCATAAATACGTAACTGTAGTATTTCGTTTGTATTTGTAAATTATTATTCAAATATTGACTAATTAGGCTCAAAAGATTCGTCTCGCAAAGTACAACAAAACTGTACAATTAGTTTTTGATTTCGTCTACATTTAGTACTCCATGCATGTACTGCAAAAAGAAGATTCTCCATCACATCAAACTTGCAGTACATGCATGGAGTACTAAATGTAGACGAAATCAAAAACTAATTGTACAGTTTTGTTGTACTTTGCGAGACGAATTTTTTAAGCCTAATTAGTCAATGTTTGGATAATAATTCACAAATACAAACGAAATGCTACAGTTGCGCATTTATGGTAAAATCACAACTTTAGCACTTTCAAATTGGAAATTAAACAAGGTCTAAACAGGCCCCAGGTCGAATTCTGGAAGATCGGGCGGTTCGGTGCAGGCGCATGCGCCGCGCGTTAAGAAAATCTCGAACGAGCGAACTGCACAGATGCTGCTATTTGAGCCTGCAGCCAATAAGCTGCAGCGAGTGCCAGTTCTCCACAGTTTCACATTTTCTTGTCCTGCCTTGCCTTGTTCCATCCGAGACCTTTTGTTTACAAAATTCAATAAGTTTTCTTTTCCCGTGGCTAAAAGTAACTGTTTTAGCAAACTTGTTCGAAGGCTGAAAGTCTGAAAATACTACATCAACAAAGGATATGTTCTTAAAAGAACAACAAAGATATATGCGACATGCTTCCGTGAAAACGCTAGGGTTTGTTGTTTAGTTGAAACGGCCTTGTATACGCAAGGGCCGCCAAACTCATGGGCTGCAATTTACGGATCCTATATGGGCTCTTGTAGGGAAGGACCGAATCGAATCGGATTGTTTGTTAAAAGGATTAGATTCTAGCTTTGTTTCGAGCCCAACATGTGGATCGTGAGTGATAGGGTTGGCCCGCGGATCAGATAAGGGCCTTAATGTAATCCTCTCGAGGGCGCATATGCTAGCAATGCTAGGGTTGAGGCCTCAGGGGCGGTTGCGCTGCGAGACGGTAGAGGCAGCGGCGGCGTTGCAAGACGACGGCGGCGACCGTACTCATGTTAATATCCGGTGAGGGGAGTAGATCCGGACGTGGCACACGGCCACACGAGTGGTGATCCTCTCCAGCGCTGCGAGGGGTTAGCGCGTCACTCGTCTCTAAGATTTGGTGAGGAGGGGTGTGACGACCGATCCCGAAATCTCCCGAGTTAATCTTAATCTGAGCCCCTGATCACCTGCCTTAGTTTTCCAAGCCTAAGTGTTCAACCTCCCGACCGGTCTCGACCCCTGAGACCCGACCCCTCTCCGCTGGCCTCCAGTTCCGACCCCGCCGACCCCAACTCACCCGCCGGATTCTTCTAAGTCTTCCCCAACACCTCCCTTCGATCTGGCCGGTGGACCCACGAGATCTTTTCCCCCAGATCTTCCGCGACAGGCGCACTCGAGTTGCATGCTCACTTCAGAGTTCCCCCGCCGCGTGGCTCAACTCCTCCGACGCCCACCGCTCCGCCTCGTCTTCGGCCCGTGACCGAATGGATTCTCGCGCCCCTTTCCCCAATCGCCGCAGAAACCCCTCTGCAACCTTTCTGCAGCACCTCGCCGCCCGCGCCCATCATCACATCGTCAGATCCCGGCCGCAGAGCCCGATGTTGCCCGTCTTTTCCGTCACCTCGCCACAGTCGCGCCGCCTGGTCTTCGCTACCCGACGATTCCTCCTCCGCCAACCCCGACCACGGCAGCGACAACTCCTTTTTACCACCCTGTCAGAAGCCGCCCGACAATCTGTTGCTCCGCGCTCGCCCGCGCGCCCGCAGCCGCCTATCTTCTCACCTGTGTGCCCTCGTTCCTAGCGCCGTTATCCCGGTCACTTCCATCAGCTCCACCGCACGACGACACCCGCCTCCGCCAAATCTCAACCACCGGCAAACCCGCGCCTGCGCCGCCCTGACGCCAGAGCCCAATGACCGCCGGCGTCATCCCCGAAGTCCTGCTCCACCGCCCTCGTCGCTCAATCGCCGCCCGGGCAGAGCACTCCATTGCTTCTTCCCCGGCCTTCGCGCCGCTCTCCTTCTCACTCCCGCGTCGCTATAAAAGGGAATGCGCGAGCCCCGCCGGAGTCCCCTTCGCCATCACTACCCTCCCGCCATTTCTCTTGCTCCCAGTTCGAGCTCCCAGCGCCACCACACTAAGTCCCTAAGGAACTCTCCTCTCCGCTCCACACCGTTTTCCCCAATCCACCTAGCCGCTTGCTCCTCCATGCTGCGTAAGAGCTTACTTGTGATCCACAAGAAGCACCGCCGCCGCCGGAGCACCGCCGGGCATCTCCGCCGCAAGCCTTAGTATTCCAGTTCCTCCGCCCGAACCTGCTCTTCCCGACCCCAAGCTTTCCTTGTAAGACGAAGGTAAGCTGCTGACCCCTTATCCGCCTCGTCCGACCCTTCCGTCCGCCCGACCCCTTTTTCCGTCTCGCCCGACCCTGTCTGTTCTGCCGACCCTTGTCCGCTTCGCCCGACCCCTCTTATCCGCCCGACCCCGGTTCCGTCTCGTCCGACCCTGTCTGTTCCGCCGACCCTTGTCCGCCTCGCCCGAGGACTCGGCTGTATCCTTTTTCTTCGAACCGAGGGTGTATGTGTAAAAACTTGGGGACCTTTCAGCGTTGAGTCTGAGGACCCCTAGCACAGCTATTCCTCTAGTCTAAGGATCCGATCATAAGTTCCTTTCCTCCGACCCTTACCTCTTGATCTCCACCAACTTCTTTGAACCTCCCCACCCTCTTGTTACTTGTCGCAAGTTTCTGGGCTCATACTTGCAAGTGTTGCTGTTGAAATAACCATCTAAAATGCTAACTCTTGCATTGCATTCATGTAGAGCTGCGTCTCGCCGATGGCTACTACAAGCTGCACCCGGCGCCAGAAGATGACGGTGTAGCCGAGCTCCTGCCCCCAGAAGCCGAAGCCGCCCGAGCAGAAGAGCAGCTTCCTCCTTTCTCGCTTGAAGGCAAGCCCCTGATGCATGAAATCACTATGTTTTCCAGACTTGCGCATGCCTTCTGCATCTTGTTTGTGCATTTACGTATAGGAGTTGTTTGGAACCATAGATGTATAACTTAGATCCCTTGATCTGAACACTAGCTGTTGGACCGAGTAGTTGCTTTGCTTAAATAGGAAGCGGTAAAAGTCGAGTGATTTCCTGTTGCTCGCGAGTGGTAGGGGTTGTCTTCCTCCTGTCACAACTATAAGGACGATGGACGGGGCAGGGTTTTGGGTAACTCTTTGGTGGTCGGTTGATCGCCCCGTCTGTCTATGAAACTTGCTAAGGCCTGATAGTGGTGGTGTTCGTGATCAAGTGTTTGAAAGTACTAACCTCATACTTAGTATGGGATGAGGAAGCCTAGTACCGGATTGAACCTAGACGTGAGCGGTCGCCCCATTGTTCTTGGAACGGAGTTTCCCCTGCTAGTTGTCGCACGTGGTGGCAAGCGTGGTCACAGAACGGCAGAGGCCGGGTCTGTGGAACCTTGCACCAAAGGAAATGGGCCCGACACGGGTTAGGGGATTGATGGGGAAGGCCGACACAGGAAGCGACCTTCGGGTGCGCGGATGTCGTGAGGTTAGGTTCACCATGCATGGTTAAAGAACTCGAATCGATTCGTCTGCCTCTCACAGTTTGAGACTGCTTGATCGCTATGCTACCCTGAGTAAGAAAGAAATATAATGACGACATGGTCTTGATGATGTTATATATATACCTTTGGTTGGTTCTATGATTGCCTAGAATAGGTTGCAAAACTTAGACCGGATAATGAACTTAGAACCGGAGCTAAAACTTGAAAATAGGGTTTTACTTAGTGCTTCTTGGCAAACAAACCCCCCCTCAGCCAAAGAGCCTTGCATGTCTAGAAGTGGTGGAGTAGTTACTCCCTGTCGGTTAAGTCTTGTTGAGCTTAGTAGCTCAGCCTTGTTGTGGCTCCTGTTTTTCAGGTGAAGTCGCTGCTCCCGAGCCTTCTTCCGCTGGCACTTGGCCGCCCCAGCTCCCTCCGGGTTGGACGGTCGAGTGGGATCCCTCCTTGGATGGTGAGGAAAGGGATCACTGACGTCTTGGCTGGCCTCACCAAGGACGTCCGACCCCTGCGTTTAGCTTCCGCTTGCTGTTTACCTTCGGTTGTTTTCTTTTGAAACCTTGTAAAACTCTGATGAATTGTTTTTCTAGTCGAACTAAATGGTTAAGTTGTTCCACTCGGTGGACTTGTTGTATTCTCTGGAACCACTCATCTTCGTGTGAGTTTGCTAACTCGATCCTGTTCACGTGGTTCATCGGATGAAATCCGACGGCACTTCGTGTTAACTTGGCTTAGGCATGGGTGTCGCATGTTAGGCGACTTAACTCTGTTTAATCAAGTTAATCCGAAGTGGATCCGCCACAAGGGGTGGAGATCCCCTCTAGAGCTGCGAAGGGGCAGCGCGGTGCTCATCTCCAAGAAATCCCCGTAACAACAATTGTCTTCAGTTTGCCGAAATATGGTGAGCGCATCTTTCTTGACTCTCCATGTTGTGTCTAATTCTTGTGTTTGGTAAAAGAACGAGTTGATGTGCTGTTGTAATACGCATACAAATTATATGGTCGCTTTCGTCATGTGTTGCATCTTCTGTTCTTGGAGCCAGTAGCACATGTTCCTCCGAGATTTCATCTGAGATTTTTAAAGCACTTGAGATTATCGAATGCTTTGGTGACAGAGCATGTTATGACAGCATTTTGATGCTTCTACTTTGTAGTGCAGCCACAAAGCATTGTAGTGCAGCCACAAAGCGGTTGATTGAGCGTCATCTGTGCCATCCTCGTCCACACCATCATTGCCGACGTGCTCTCTGTTAGGCAATTCCCCAGCAACATTCTCAACAAGGTAACGATACTTTAATCTCGACAATCCTAGACTTGCATTATTTTCTACCACAGTGTGCATTAAAGCCATACTTCATTCTAAGGCTATTGCTCCGGTTCATTGGGTAGTTTGGTTTGTTTCTGACTGTAAGTTTTGGCTCGTCAAATTGTTCAGGTACTATCTGTTGCATTAGAGTAGCCACATCCTATAAGAACCAAGTAGTCTGAACTATGAACTCTGAATATTTGCAGCATATATATATATATATATATATGTGTGTGTGTGTGTGTGTGTGTGTGTGTGTGTGTGTGTGTGTGTGTGTGTGTGTGTGTAGTATACTAGTGTACCCAAGATGCTAAACTATTGTCTCTTTCATCGTTGCCCAGAGATCCATGGAATCATGAAAGCAGTTCTATTTTTCTTGCCTGCAGGAATACGTGTGTGATTGAGTGGCATGTATGGGATGTTTAGGGCTTGTAGCGATGTACTCCCTTCATTCCAAATTATAGGTCATTTTAGCTCTTTTAGATTCATAGATATTATTATGCATCTAGACATACACTATATCTAGATGCATAATAGTATCTATGAATCTAGAAAAGCCAAAACGACCTACAATTTGGAACGGAGGGAGTAGTAAACTAGTGATTCTCTATTCTGGTGATATATTCTCCATGTCGCAATATGCCTAGTAAAAAAGTGATGGCAATCTGAATGTTATGTTCAGTAGTTCTAATTTTTATTATGTAACAATTGTGATTCCTTTTGTTATCTTATATTGAAACTGCATTTGTGTCATCTAGGTGATATGGATCTAGGACAAGAAGTTGTGCTTGAGGTAGACAGCCGTGATAGTTTGGTAACTGACCAGTCAAGTCGATCATCCAGGAAGAGGGCTAAAGTTTGGAAATTTGTTGATACCGAAGTGATTGATGGCAAGGAGAAGGCAATATGCAGATACTGTAAGTTTCATTTATCCTATGAACCTGGAAAAGGTACAACTCACCTCAGCAGGTATATTGCGATTCACTGTCATGCCATTCCGTAAGAGGATAGGGATAGATTCATAGCAACATCGAAGCCAAAGTCTCTGAATGATGAAAAGGGTGTCTTTGATCCAGAAGTATTTCGCATTTTGATTGCCAAATATTTTATTAGTGCAGAGATTGCTTTCCGTAAAGCTAATGATCCTAATTGGACAAACTTGATAAACTATTGTCAGCCATCTTTTAGAGTTGTTGGTCGTCAAAGTGTACACGCAGATTGTGTTTTGTTTTGTGAAGAGGAGAAGTTGCAGCTGATGGACAAGTTCAGAAAGGTGAAGTACCATGTTAGTCTTACAACCGATCTGTGGTATTCTAACCAGAACCTAGGCTATCTAGGTGTTACAACATATTTCATCGATGAGGAGTTTGAACTGCATAAAAAAATCATAGCATTCAAATCATATGCGGTACAGGATGGAATTACCTCATGCCTGATGGAGTGGGAGTTGATTGAACAACTGTTTACCTTGACATTAGACAATGCCAGTGGGAATAACAGAGTAGTAAAGGACATTTGTGATGCTTTAGGTGTTGAGATGTTCTTCAAAGGTGAACACCTTCATGTCAAGTGTGCTGCCCATGTGCTCAACATTATGGTTCAGGCTGGCTTGAAAGTAATTTCAAATGCAATTGGGAGAGTGAGGGACATTATAAAAGTTGTTACATCCACACCATCCTGCATGCAGATTTTCAACACAATTGTACAGACTTCAGGCCTCAAAGCAAAGTCAGGAGTGATTCTGGATGTTTCACATTGTTGGAATGCTACGTATGATATGTTGCACGATGCTTCGAAATATAAGGTGGCTCTCAACAGATATGCGGTAGAGCAACATCACCAAGTTCCAAGTGAAGATGAATGGGCGAAAGCTGAAGCTCTTCATAGTTTTTTGCATCAGTTTAGTGAGGCAACCAAAGCATTCTCCACAGAAAGGCATCCTACAGCCCACCTTTTCTTGAAGATGTTGCTAGCAATCCGAGATGTTTTGCTTGATGAGGCATGGAATTCAAATGTGCTCCTTAAAGAAATAGCTAATGCCATGCATGCATGTTGGGATACGAGGTAGGTTACGCTAGCGCAAAACAAAAATTTTCTACCGTGTAAACCAGGAAAACTGTCGCATATGGATCACGGGATTACCACTCGACGCACAGGTGCGGAAGTTGTAGAATCGCGTCGGGGCAGCGAAGTCGATCAGCATAGTTGAACACGTAGTCGATCACGTCGATGTTGAGTAGCTCCTCAGCAGCTCATCCACGTGCAGCAAGATCCTTCTCGTGCCGTGGCTCATCGTGGTTCGTCCAAGTGCTGCAGGTGCAACATCTCCAAGGTATCCACATGTGCAGGGAGAAAGCATTGCAAGCCGGACTGCTAGGTCTGCGAGTTGCAACAGAGCGAGGGCGTGGGAGGCGCGGCGGCTATGCTTCGGCCAAAAGGATGTAAACCCTAGGGCGCCCCCACCCCTCTATTTATAGAGGTTCTTGACGGGCCTCTGGGTCCGAGGCCCATTAGCACTCCTAAACCTGATCCAATTCGGTCCGAATTGGCTTCCAGCCCCTTAAGTGTGTGCCTATAGGTTTGGATACGTATAGACATGGCTCGAGTACTCCTACTCAGCCCAATAGTCGGTAGCAGCCTCTAGCAAGACGCGCCAACTCCTATACGCACACGAAGATCATATCAGACAAACCATCACAATATCACGTACATGTTATTTCCTTTGCCTCACGATATTTGGTCTAGCTCCAAGCCGACCGCTCTTTCTCGATCCTGTGATTCGAAATGTCTTTGTAGGTTAACTCTTAACCTTACGTAGCATGGCCATGCATTTCCGGATCCGATCACTCGAGGGGCCTAGAGATATCTCTCTCAATCAGAGAGGGACAAATCCCATCTTGATTGATCATGCCTCACAACATGCTTCTTGACAAACCTGAAAGCTACCTTTTTAACTACCTTGTTACGGTGTAGCGTTTGATAGCCCCTAAGTAAGTCGATCCACATCTTGAGTGCATGCGACAATCTTAGGTCTAAGGACAAAGCGTACATGTTGTGTAAAGATAGAACTACTTCTCGTGTTGGGTCAGTCCTAGCACATGTCTCTACATGTTCCTACATTATTAGTTTGACATCTTCATGTCCATGACTTGTGAAACATAGTCATCAACTAATACATGTGCTAGTCTAATATTAATGTGTGTCTTCACATGAACTCCAACTAGGGACAACTTTAGAATAACCATACAAGTAAAGAGTATCATATACAATTCACATAATTGCAAATAAATCTAAGTAGCCTTTAATGGATATTCAATGAACACAATATACAAATCATGGATACAATCAGATATCATCATCTCTATGATTGCCACTAGAGCATATCTCCAACAATGCAAAGTTTCTAAAGCACTGGACAAAGCCTAACCTTGCTCTTCTAATAGTTGTTGTTCTTGATCCAAGTATGAAAACTGACTTCATCAAGTTCTATTTCTATACCATTGGTGAAATGTTGAGGTTAAAATGAGGGATCTGCATCGGTGTTTGAAGAAAATATTACCTAGAGTATGAAAAAAATTGTCCGAAGCAACAGTGTGCTTGTGTTCAATATATCAAATGATGAGCAGAGCACAAGTGAGTCCGGCGAGTCTGGTAGCACCTCTTTAGGACAAGTTTCTGGTAAAAGGCGGGTAGAGATTGCATTCGCTCAGTTTGCATCACAAAGCTCGAAGGCCCGTCAAGAATGATCAGAGATGGATATTTACCTGGAGGACCCTAGAGTCCTTGTGAGATCAGATGAGCACTTCAATGTTCTTGCATGATGGAAGAAGAATTATGATGCTTATTCAATCTTGTCCTTGATGACTAGAGACTTTCTTTCTATTCCTGTTAGCACAGTATCCTCAGAATTAGCCTTTAGTGCAGCTGGAAGGATTCTTGGAAAAAATAGAACATCTCTCTCACCTGAAACGCTTGAAGCATTGATCTGCGCAAAAGATTGGCTAATTGGGTTTGATGATGATGAAGAAGAAGGTGAACCAATGACTGATCATAGAATGTTTGATTCAGACGAGGAAGATGAAGATGATGGATAAAGGTAAATGGGTCTTACACTTGGCTGTTTTTATTTGGAAAATATTTTTATACTTGATGTTCTAAAGCTACCTTATTTTAGAGCATAGTTTCCTGCTACTTTTTTATCCTAACTATCTGGTATATGCATTATTTATCTCTCTAAACCAGTTGCTATTTCGGACAAAGATGATGCAGCTTCTCTTTCTATAGTGACTCGGAGTGGTTGATCTAAATGGTCCTGCTATCAAAAAGTTTTTAGAGTGGTTGATCTGAATGGTCCTGCTATCAGTAGCATGAAAAAGTTTGATCGGTGTAATTTTCAAATTTCTTAATTTGCACATTGTTGTAAGTTAGTGCCTGCCACTTATCTGTGATCTGTGTGGTGGTTTGGTGACAGGTAGCAAGCATATGCTAGTTTGTTCCACTGCTGGCTGCATGCTTGCTATCTTGTTCTATTGGCAACCCGTGGATACTCCTCTTTGCTTGCTTGTTTGTACTAATTAGAGCCCACGGATCGTTGTGCTTCAGTGTAAATCCTATTGGCCCATGGGCAAATATAGGATCATGGCTGGATCAATGTGTTGTTTCTTAGAGGATCGAATTGGATCAAGCACAAGTAATAAATATAAGGGTTGAATAAGGATTGAGCTAAATATTTTGATTAGAGAACTGAAGCAGGGTTGGGGCGGATTTCGATCCATTACTAGGCCTCTCTAATTTAAACTCTAACAAAATACTCGTATGGATATGTCGATCATGATAAATTAGTTAGCAATTACTCTATACACACTACTAGAAAACTGAGCATTGGTCCTAGCCCTTAGTACCAGTTTGTTTTTGACCCGGTACTAATGTGAGCATTAGTATCAGTTCTAACGGTTAGTTCCTCAGGAGCCCCCCGTGACCCCTTTAGTACTGGTTAGGGGCTCCACTCGGTACTAAAGGTTGCATATTAGTACCAGGTGGAGGCGGTACTAATGTGCAAACTTTCGTACCAAGTGAAGCCTCCACCCGGTACTAACTTCCCTACTATAAATCTGTCGTCTTCTTCCTCCTGCCCGAACCATTCATCACAGCTTGGGCTTCATCCTATCCATGACGCCATAAGGGAGGTGCTACCGGATTGAAGACCATTTTGTGGGGATTTCACTCATTCAAGTGCTCTAAAGGTTAGAAATTTCATCATCCCTTGATACATGATTAGTATACTAAGTTTTATACTTTAGAGCTAGAGTAATTTGTAATTTTTAGAATAAGGTACCATGAAGAAAATTTTCATTTATATGCATGTATTGTTTAGAGTACATATTTGATAAGGTACAATTCTTTGGATGCTATATTTCGTATTAGTCAAAGAAATTGATACGAGGTTAGAGAATAATTTCATAGTTTAGTCCTTTATAAATATGAGCTAAATAAATTATGAGAAAAAATATAATTTGTTCATATTTTAGTCATTTGCAAATATGAGCGAGATAAATTATAGTACATAGAGATAATAAGATGAAATAGAGGTTCGTAATTAGTTATTTTTAGAATAAGGTACCGGAGAGCTGGTTATTGTACAGCGACAGGATTTCCAGAGTGATGCAGTTGGCAAGGCCTGCCGGGATGGAGCCGTTCAATCGGTTGCTCTTGGCGGTGAGGTACTGGAAGTTGCCTCCGGTGCACAGCCCTTCTGGGATCGCGCCGGTGAACTCATTGTAGTCAACCTCAACATAATTCAGGCCCGCCGACTGCTTTCCGAGCTCCGGTGGGAGCGTGCCGTTAAGCATGTTGGTGTGGAGCCTCAACGTTGTCAGTGACGGCAACAGGCCGATGCTCACCGGTATCTGACCGGTAAAGTTGTTCATGAAGAGGTTCAAGACTGTGAGGTTCTTCAAGCTCCCAAACACTTCCGGGATGACTCCAGTGATCTTGTTCTTCGAGACGTCGATTAGTGTGAAGCTCCTAGCAGCAAATCCATCAACTACCAGGTCGCCGGTGATGTTGTTCGTGTACAGATACAATTGTTGCAGCTTCTTCAGACTCCAAAGAAAGTTCGGGAAGTCCCCGACGAGATTGCACTGCGACGCCGTGAGGCTGACCAGGTTGGTCAGATTCTTGAACGACGCCGGCAGCTGGCCTGCGTTGAACGGGTTGTTATCCAGATACAGTACCTGCAGGCTCGTCAGGTCGCCAACCTCCGCTGGGATGATACCGGTGAAGCGGTTGCTGTTCAGCGCGAGATACTCGAGGTTCCGGAGCCGGGAGAGCGACGCCTGGATGGTGCCGTTGAACTCGTTGCCGTCGAGGTCCAGCGTGGTCAAGCTCGCGGCGAGGCCGCTGCCGATTTCTGCCGGGAGCACACCGCCGAAGTAGTTCTGGGAGAGGTTGAGGTACTGAAGCGAAGCGCAGCGGTACAGCGCGCTCGGGAACACGGACCTGATGCTGTTGTTGGAGACGTCGAGGTACGTGAGGCCGAAGAGGTTGCCGACGGCGTCAGGGAAGGCCCCCGCGACGTTAGCGTTCGCGAGAGTGAGGTTCACGACGCGCCCGGACGCGTCGCACCCGACGTGCGGCCAGCTGCAGAGCGCGGCCGCGGCCGTGGCGTTCCACCCCGCGAGCACGGGCGGGTCGCCCCACGCGCGCTTGATCTCGAGCAGCAGCCGCGCCTCGCCCGCCGGCGGGGGCTGCGCAGCCGCGCGGAGCAGCACGAGCACGAGACCGAGGATACGTGGGTACACGGACGCGCGGCGTGGCGTTGGTTGTGCACGCCTGCACAGCACGGCCGCCACGGCGCGAGGTGGACGCAGCAAGAGGAGGACGATCTGCTTCTGCAATCAAATGCGGAGGGAGCGGGAGTCCCCAGTTTTTGTTAGACTGGCACGAGCCCCGTTCGGTTTGCTGCGTGGGTTTTGGACGTTTATTTGGTACTACTGGTCTAAAAGAAGACTTTTATTTGGTGTGCACACTTTGGCAGTGCAGGAGGTGCTTGCTGCGAAGCTCTCGAATTTTCTTTGATTAGTAGCACGTGCCGACCTTGGCTGGTGCTCTGGAAGACTTTGGATTCAAACTACCAGTGAATAATATGATTTGATGGCAGTTAAGAGGCATCGATTTTTGCTCTTGACTGCATCGCTAATCAACGGGTTCGGGGTCAGTTCGCTAATCTAACGGTCACCAGAGACGGGACAGCACAGCAGAACTCCCACAGTGCTCCGTCAAACACGGCAATTCTAGTTCTCTGGAAGGCTGAAAGTCTGAAAATACTACAACAAAGGATATGTTCTTAAAAGAACGAGATATATGTGACATGCTTCCGAGGAAACGCCAGGGTTTCTTGTTTGGTTGCTGCTGCAGCAGATGAATATAATTTCAGAGTTGCATCTACTACAGAAGTCACATGCAGTAAGTGATGTCAATGCCTGCATCCACTAAAAAAACACGCATGCACGCAAAAACCAGCGAACGATTATGCAAGTGTCGACGGAATGATATATGGTAACCTTGATAACTACAGATACGGATTAGATTAAACGAGCTGAAACCAACTCAAGTGATGCCATTCAATTAAAATTAACAACGATTTACTCTAATGCTGACATGGCAAACAGCTAATCCCCTCTACCGGTAGGCAAAACAAAAGCATTCACAAGACAGTAGAAACAAGCATCATACCGCAAATACTAACACTTGAAACACAGATACCAACTCTGTTTCATCAGTTAAATCACAACCAGATAACAAAAAACTATCTTAGCAGCAAAAGTCTATATGACCAAGGATGTTCAGAAACAGATGCATATGACAACTAAAGGAAATGAAACATGTAGTTCCCGTTACAGTAGACGAATTGGCCATTAAACCAGCATGGGTACCAGCAGCACAAACCACCAAAATTTAGAGCTTGTCCTCGAACTCAGAAAGAGGGGTCATCTGCTCCTTGAGACCCTTCCTCTTGCGGATATCCAACACCAGCTGAGCAGCCTGGGAGCCAGCCTCCAGAGGATCAGAGCCCATCATGTCCCAGTGGTCAAACACACACTGAGGGAACGCCTGGCCAGAGGTTGCAGCCCTCAGTTGGCTGGAGAACCCAAAGGACTCGATGACAGGGAGGTAAGCCTTGATGTTGTAGAGCGGGGTACCAGGCCTCTGCATCTCCTCAAACACGTGCCCTCTCTTCTGGTTCAGAACACCATAGATACCACCAAGTGCATTTTCTGGGGCCTGGATCTCCACAAGGTAAACTGGCTCGAGCAGCCTTGGCTTGGCAGTGAGCTGAGAAGCATAAATAACCCTCCTGGCAGTTGGAATGACCTGGCCACCACCCCTGTGAATTGCATCAGCATGAAGAACAACATCACAGACCTCAAAGCAGATGCCACGCATGTTCTCCTCAGCCAGTGCACCCTCCTTTGAGGCCCACTGGAAGCCAGCCACAACAGAATCCTTGATTTCATTGAGGTACTGCACTCCCTTACACATATCAACAACCATGTTCGGGCCAGTGGTCTCAGGTCCAAAGCACCAAATCTTCTTGGCAAGATCCTTGTCCCAACCAAACTCCTCAGAGAGGATCTTGGAGCGAACCTTGGGATCATCACGTGGACCAATGCGGCCCTCATCAATAGCCTCAGGGAGACCCTCTTCCAAGGGACGGGCTTCCATGTAAAGACGGTTGTGCTTGTTGGGGGACTTGCTCATGACTGTTCGGCAGGATTTCTCAAGAACAGTTTCACGGAAAGAGACAACAGGAGGAGAAACAATAATTTCAGCACCACCCATGAAGTCTTCCTGCAGATCCTTCAGGCAAATCTCAAGGTGAAGCTCACCAGCTCCAGCAATAATATGCTCACCAGATTCTTCAATTGTACAGAGGACCATAGGATCAGACTTTGCCAGACGCTTCAAACCTTCAACGAGCTTGGGTAGGTCAGAGGCAACCTTGCACTGAACAGCAACGCGCACAACAGGGGAGACAGAGAACTTCATTGCTCTGATTGGGCATGCATCAACCTCCTTCTCATTGGTGAGTGTAGCATTCTTCGTGATGAACTGATCCAGACCAACCATAGCAACAGTGTTACCACAAGGAACATCCTCAACAGACTCTTGTTTCTTTCCCATCCAGATAACAGTACGCTGGACACTCTTGACGTACAGATCCTTCTTCTGGCCAGGGACATAGTTGGGACCCATGATCCTAACCTTCATACCAGTAGCAACCTTCCCAGAGAAGACACGACCAAAGGCGAAGAACCTGCCCTTGTCAGATGCTGGAATCATCTTAGAAACATACAGCATAAGAGGACCCTCCGGATCACAGTTCCTGATAGCAGTAGCATAGATATCATCAAGGGGTCCCTCGTACAAGTTCTCCACACGATACTTTTGTGCCTTTGATGGGGAAGGAAGGTGGAATATCATCATCTCAAGCAGTGCAGTACTAGCTGGAAGCCAAGTTTGCATAACACGCTTCATCAAAGCCTTGCCAACCAATTCCTTCTCATCAGACTTCATGGTAACATTAAGCTTTTGAAGCATGGGCCACAACTTATCCTTCTGGTCATTCATGCAGGTGTTGATGATTTGCTTGATTGGCTCATAGCAGAACTGAACAAATCCTCTCTTGCAGGTAGCAGAGCCTGTGTTCTTGGTGGTCCACTTCTTTGTGGCTGGGTCAAAGAAGTTCTCACCCCAGAGCCTCTCCATCATCTTAGTTTCATCAACTCCAAACTTCGAAGCATACATCTTGGCAAAGTTGGTGAGGGTAAAGGCCCAGCCGTGCAGACCAGCAGAGAAAGCAACAGTTCCCTTCTCCGGGTAGACTTGGACATCACCAAGGAGCTTATCTTCATATGTTGCCATAATGACATTGGCATTCTCAATGACACGGGAGAAAGTCTGGTAGGCTTCCTCACCCTCAACCTGAAGCTCAAGGAAACACCTGTCCATCTTGTTCACAGTAAGCACTGGCCTAATCCTCTCACCAAGAGCCTGGCGGAGCACAGTTTCAGTTTGCACACAGACACCTTCAATACAGTCAACCACCACTAGAGCACCATCGGTGATACGAAGGGCAGCTGTGACTTCCGAAGAAAAATCAACGTGCCCAGGTGAGTCGATAAGGTTGATCAAGTACTGGTTACCATCTCTCTCACCCTTGTAACTCTTCAGTGACTCATCAGTCATCTCATAGTACAGAGAAATACCGGTGGATTTGATTGTAATACCACGCTCTGCTTCATCTGCACGTGTATCAGTCATGCGGACATCACCAGCAACTTCCTGGGCAATAATCCCAGCAGCTGCCACAAGGGAATCTGTAAGGGTAGACTTGCCTGCAAAGAATTAATGAGATGTAAGACTATAGTGTGGAACTTAAAAGTCAGTCCGAAGATGCATCAAGAATAGTACAACATTAGGGATAGACAACCTCTCACAAGTTAACAAAGACAACAATACATCCCAATATAAAACACATAGTAAACAGATACTATACACTGCAATATCTAGAGATAAACCAATACATTAATTACAAAAGAACAATAAGCCTATTTCCAACATGAAATGAATATTTCTACATATGTAAAATAGGTCTGTGATAGCTAACGCAGCATGAATCGCATTCACTGGCAAGAACAATTCAGAGATTTAATACTGAAAAAAAACAATTGCTAAAATTGAAAAGCCTGAAAAATGTCGAGGAACAGGTATGCATAACATTTAATTAAACACTGTTCTTAACATACCGTGGTCCACATGAGCAATAACGGACATATTACGAATGTTGTTCTTTTTGTCCATGATGGCACGGAGCTCTTCCGCTGTGAACTTCACCATCTTGACTTCTTATGAAGATCACACTACAAATATGTATATAATTTCCTGCTGTTTAAAGGTAGAAAATACTAGTAAGAATCCAACCAAAACCATAATTACACAACTACACCAGAAACTTTGATACCACAGAATGACTAAAGAAAGTAACACCCACTGTAATAGTCAGGATCAAAAGAGACAAATTGTTTAAATGCAGGTGTTAAGGATGATATCAACCAAATCCAAAAATTTATTTAAAATGCTTAACTCATCTTTACCAGGCTAAAGCACTCTAATGTTTACACAACCTAATGGGCTAGTAAGCATATAAAAGTTGAGAAAAAAAAGTGAATTATCTTAATTGTACAAAGGAGCCATATCCTTCAGGACACTAATCCATGCAATAATCAAATAAGAGGAATTCTTACAAACCTCAGGGTCAACATGATTACACAGCATATTAAACAAACAAGAAAGCATCAGCAGTAAGCTATTTGAAGTGAAACTAATCCTTAATACATACAGCAAACAAGGAGATTCAATATTAGACATGAAAAACTGCAGGGTGCACCATGTACATTACCACCTCAAACAAAACACTATAATACAGACATATTAACAGACTGGCATAGGGATATACCAGAAGATTAATTTAGACAAACACTCTAAAAGAAATGCATAGTTTGTCAAATGAATTCATATTACAAGATATGAAGAAGCACAGATAGTATTTTTATGGACAGAACATGACAAAAATGGACAGAAATCGACAATGAAACTACCAAAACTAGACCATCAACATAACTACCCTGAACCTGTTAGCTACCAGCAGATCTGAGTAAACAGATCAGTTTCACTGAAGGATCCGAGCACATCTGAGTAAACAGATCAGTTTCACTAAAGGATCCGAGCACATAAACTTCATAGGCCCCTAACGTGCAAACTAAGTAATCGAAACAAAAAATAAGGGAAGAACAGAGGAATCTAGAACCGTTTTGAGTAAACCAGGATTCCACCGCATCTCTACAGATCGGACGGGCCTATCACAGAGAGAACTGCCAAGGACCACTAAACCAACGAATTGACATAAATTCCATCGAGATTAGCCCAACAAACTTACGATTCGAGCAGCACAAACCACTTCGAGTCCTCCGATTCAATCCAATCAACACAAGCACTACTGAATGGAACCAAAACGACTCGAACTCCACTAGTAAAAATACTAATCAGCTATAAGGACAGCGCATGGATGAAATAGCTATAGCAACCAGAGACGGAGGGAGGAGAAAGGGGATGAGGTCAGTCACCTTGGTTTCGCCTCCCGATCTGAGAGACGATATGTGGAGGCGCCGCCGGGAGAGAAGCACTAAAACCCTAGCGGCCGCCCTATGAGGGTATTTATAGCGGCGGAGTTGACGCACCGGGCAAGAAATATCCGCGGGCGAATATTCGGCGCCTGAACCGCTGGTCCGGTCGAGCAGAACCGGCGGCACGCGAGGGAGGCAAAGGGAAGAGTAGGGTCATTTCGGGGAATTCTTTGGCAGTGCGTGGCGCTTGGCCGTCCGATTGGATAATCTCCGGGGGTAGTTCGGGAAGTACGCCTGCGCGGTCGGGCTGCGTGGCGATCCGGTTTAGTCGAGCCGGCTCAGTGGCGGTGGCCGGATTGGGGCGGCTTCTGGGCCGTTCGTCACCCGTGAGCTCACTTACTGTCGGCCTCTTGGGCTACCGTTCGGCCCAGGTATAGAGCCTTCCTGTCCTGGGTTGCATGGACCTGGCCCGTTTCCACTGAGAGGATCAGATCAGGTGTGTGCACCTCACGTTTGGACGCCTTATCGGCTACTGCAACGCGACCACAAGAGGGCATTTGCGACAATTTACCTGCACACTGGAACAGCAACTACTCCGCCATAAAGTAAGAGTTTTTTTTTTTTGCCCGTGGGCCTAAGCGGCTGAGCCTCATGTGCCTCTTTTCAACCTGCTGTCTGATGAAGGTGTTTGGTTGGGAGGGTGTTCCCAACTCCAGAAAAGAGGAGTTTGAGGGTAGATTGACATTCTGACTCCTGGTTCGATCTCGCCCTCCACCACAGAAGCCCACTATTCTTCCTCCTCTCGCCGGGAGCAAGGAACAGAGCAAAAGATTTTAGCTTTCCTCAAGGACCCAATCACAAAAGAGCCAGGTTCCTTCTTCCTCCTCTCACCGGGGCTCTGGCCAGCTAGCTTGCTGGCGCTCCGGCGAGGTGGTGTTTTGGGCAGGTGGCGCAAGAGGAAGAGGGGGTCGAGGGGAATCTACGGGTGTGCTCACCGGCGGAGGGCATGGACGGAGGTGGTCAGCGTGGTGGTGGAGATCGGGGGGCGGGCGGTTTTCACGGTGGCGGCGGCACTCCGGCAGCAGGGTGACAACGGAACCGGCGAAACGGGCGTGGCTCGCCGAGGGGAATCTGCTGCTGCTGATGGCTCACTCCAGTTGAGGAAAGAGGCGGCAAGACGGCGGAAACCCGGCCGCAGCGGCTCGGCTGGCGGCTCTGACGGCGGTGCAGGGGGCTCATGGGGATGGCGAGGCGGTAGCCCGCAGGACGCGGGGCACGGACGGCGACAGCAGCTGTCGGCGGCGCTAGGCGGCGGCGCAGGAGAGCGGCATCAGGAGGCCTCGGGCGGCGCGGGGAGGGGTCTCGAGAGAAAATAGAAGTGAATCATTTTTATTTTAATCAGTGGCATTGATGGTTAATTACCCACCAACTCCACGAGGAGGTTCATATTAGGTGGTTTTGGAGCTACAAAAGAGGTGCGCCAAAACTCCATCCCATTTGCACTGCAGCTCCATGGAGTTTTGGAGCTAGGGTGTTTGGCTGGAAAATTGGCTGGAGTTACCGGAGTTCAGCTCTAGAGCCATGCCAAACACCCCCTAAAAGTCCTATATGCTTTTGCCCAAAAGCTGTTGTTGGCCCTGAAAATTGGCCGATGACCCTCAGCGTCGGACACACGACCCGGGAGAATCTGCTTAGCTCCTGTTCAGGTTATTGCCCTGGTGCGGTTCGCGCGGCGTGCCAGTCAATCTGACCTGTTGATTGACAAAGGAAAGAAGAATATTAAATTTTAGGGGTTTCGATCGGCTAGAGTTCCGATCTGTCTTGAAGAGCGTATTAGCGAATCGGCCGATTTACTATAGAGATGACCGGCTATAAGACAGCCGATACTCACGTAGCAATCGTAAGGAAAACTTCTAGAGCAACCTAAACAACACTACAAAAGCAACACTTGGAGTAGATCTAATCAGCTATGTGATGATAAAGGATAAAAATAATAGAAGCCGATAGCTCGTACCTCAAGCTGGATAATTGGTGATAAAAACTAAAATAACAGGTAAAACCTATGACTGTAGTTGATATCGATAACTAGTGAATAAATCTAAATGAAACAACAGCGATGCGCCCGAAGTTAAAGCTTAGATATTACTCGATAAGCGGAACTTACAGAATCGGTCGGAGATCATGTAGATGCAGCCCTGCCAATCCGTACGAACTCGTGAAAGAAAAAGGTTTTGGCGAAGTCGCCGACTTGAAAGTAAAGTACGAGGAAAGAGTAAATTTGTTTTATTGATTGTGTGTTATTTTTTTACAAGCCTCTCGAGGCAGCTATTATTGCCTGTTGCAACTGATTTCATAACCGACTAGAATCTATCTCTAATTTCAAACGACAACAAATAGTTACAAACACGACTCATATTCGAGTTGGTTATTATTTTCCCACGGGCCTGTCTCTTCAGCAAATCTTCATCCTGGTCCACCTTAGGCCCAAACCGGCCAAACTGCTTTGGCTCTCAATCGGCCAGCCTCCACCGATTTCTTCCACCAATCGGCTGAAACACTGTAGCTTCAATCGGCCGATTCCCAACTGTAGCTTCTAGTCCGCCGCATCGGCCCCCCTTTCTCCTTCTTTGACGCCGATTTCAAGTACGTGTCAAAATCCGGCGTCAACACATGCCCCCAAGTTTCAGAGTGAAACTTTTTGCTTCAAATTTTTTTCAACTCTAACTCATCCTCCGAGGCGGGCACGGCGAAAGCTCCTTTCTGTTCTGCGGTCTTCTCTCTGATGATCACAATTTTCGAGCTAGGCGCTCGCAGGCAACCGCTCTTCCCGAAATTTGTGCAGACAGCGCGGTAAAATCCCACCTTTACCCTTCTCTCGAACCATCTTTAAATATTTGCATTCTCCGCCGCTTCTTCTCCACAAGCTGGGAAACTCTTTTTTCCCCGGCGAATCATCTTCCATCGCATTTCGGCACCCTTTCATCTTCCAACTGCATTCCTACGGTGATTCCTCCTTCATCTTCCGTCCATCCTATTCTGTTTACTCCAATAGCGGCTCCATAGGCGACTATGGCTTTCATTCCAGAGGTAAATATCCCAAAGTTTTTACTTTTACTTTTCACCATTCACGCATCTTTTAGATCTGTTCTTAGTTCTCCTTTTGTATCCTTTTTAGGAACTTAGGCAGCAAATCACCATCCCTGTTTCTGACGCACCCGGCCTCGTCGGTCTTAGCCCCATGGGGAATCTAGATCCCACTGAATTGATCAACCTGGAAACCCACATGATCCCTTTCAAGCAGTCACCAATGGATTTAAGCCAGTGGACAGGTGCATTTAGATCTTGGCCGAACGAAACCCTTGGCTGGAAAGAGTGGTTTCAAAGGATGTCCAATTCTTAGAGGGTTCTTTGGGATGAACTAAAAATCGGCCAATGCATAAACTTATATCTGTCTCAAATGGAGAAGAATGAACCTTTGGTCATGGCAGCTTCTTATTTCTGGTCTGACGCTCTCAATGTTTTCCTTTTTGGACATGGGCCCATGACCCCTACTTTGGCCGACGTCCTGATGCTGACCGGTCTTGACATCTCTTCCCCCGACTTGCCCTTCAATTTCCTGATCAAACCAACCCATCGCCTGGAAACAAAGGGAATCGGCAGGTGGAAATGCTATATTGATAAAAATATGAAGACCGGTCCTATCGGCGATAGAGAATACACAGCTTTCCTGATGATGTGGTTAGAGAAGCACTTCTTCTGTGGCAAAGCAGTTGGCCCCTCCTCCAATACACAGGCTCTGGTCGAGGCCCTAGCAAAAGGTTCTACTATCCCCTTAGGAAAACACCTGCTAGGATTGGCTCATCATATGATGCACCAAATCGCAGTCAAGCTGTCATCCGGAGAGCCGATTGGGAACTCTGGTGGCCCCTGGTGGTTTATCACCATCTGGCTCAACTTATACATGAGCAAGATCTCCAGGGAACGAGTTGAGACCAAGACATTCCCCAATATTGAATCAGAGGATAACCCAACATTAAGACGGCGTTGCACTTCCTTGGCGAGGTAGCGTCAGCTTCTCCTGGCAGCAAGTTTACCCCCACAAATACAACTGAGTATTTCAGATGCTTCTATATCGGCTTCAATGAAGAAACTACAAGCTGGTACCCATATCAGAGAATTGAGCCACTCTTTGAAAACCCCGACTGCTTCAATTCAACCATCAATTACTTCGATAATGAGCTTATGGATACTTTGATCAAGCCTGGGATCCTACCAGCAAACTTCTTCTCAGGAAAAGACTCCCCAACCTATGAATTCTACAACCCATCAGTGGCAGCGCGGCAATTCGGCCTCAGACAAATGCCGATTAAGATTTATTTTGCCGGCCGCGTTAAGTGTCGGGAGGAGCTCTCTAAAGGTCTTGAATACAATCAGCTGTGCAGCTTGACGCCGGATTCCAGTACCATCGAATTGGCCAACTGGGTTGTGGCCCCCTTCGCTGTCCAACAATTCAAGCTATGGTGGGGTGAGTGGAAACAACACCTCTTCTGCACATCTCCTACAACATATTGTAATGATCTGGACCCCGCTAACATTGATCCGAATGCAGAGGTACCAATCCTTCTGGCCGATTTGACACCGTACTCTTACAGTATTACCACTGATTTCCCTCATTTCTTGTCGTCTGAAAGCCAACTCTCTCCAACGCACAACTGTAGTGGCAGGCCGATAGAGAATCGCCACCCATATACTTCATTTCCAATCATCGGCTTTCAGTCCCCGTCAATCGAAGATATCATCACAGGCCGATTGAAGCAGAAGATGAAGATATCCTCTTCAAAGAAGACAAGCCGCCGGGTGCGCGCCCGTATAGAACCGGCCGATCAATCGGCGGTGCCACCAGCCGAGTCTTCAGCCACACCAACTCTGCCGATCGCCCAGGAGGTCGACCCCCAAGCCGCTACGGAAGCCGGATCAGCAGCTGCATCCTTATTGGTAAAAGATGTTCAGGTAACTTTATATGCTTCACATTTCTCCAAGTATACTATCAGTATTAATTTCCACTTTTTGTTAGGCTGCGCAAATTCTTTCGGAGCAAACCTCACAGCAATCGGTCGCATCCCAAGCAGAGACCGAACCACCAGCAATCCTTGCAGCTGAGGTAAAGAACATACATCTTACTCAAGTCTCTTATTCCTTAGTCAAAAATGACCGATTTCTAATGTAGGCCACTCTGGGTACATCAATCATACCTTTCCAACAGTCATCGGCCGGACGACTCACAGAGGTAAAGTAACTGGTACTCATCCTTAGATCTAACTATTGCTTCATACTTATAGAGACTCTCCTTTTGTTACTTTCAGGAAGCCGGTCCAAACACAACGTCGATCACCGTCGAGTCTTCTTCTTCTGACGAGCCAACCATGCTGATTCCTGAGACAAGGGTAGCAATCCCCCAAACACAAACAGAAGAAAATTCATTTTAAACAGGTAAGGGCCTTCGACATCCAATCCGACCGATTTCCCACTACTGTCGGCTAATCCGTTCCTTCCTCTCTTACTTTTATAGGAACAAGATACGCCCAATAACAGCCTCTTTTCATTTGCGATCGCTGTTTCTGATGATGAAGAGGTAGCCTCTCGACAAGTGGCTCCAGGTTCAATTTCGGAAGAAGTACGTGCAAAGCTCCAGAGAATCCGAGCACTTCTTCAAGATGACATCGGCCGATTGGTGGAAGACGCTTCGCCGATTTGGCAAATCTTCAGCGAAATAAAAGGCCGAGTCCTGAAGGATGTAGAAAAAGCTCTTGCACCTCCTACATACATCGAGTCAATGCAAATCCCGGTGTTCAGAGCCCTGCGGCACATGGCCGTTCATGCCAAGCTGGCAAAGCCATGTGAAGAGAAGGATTCCTACAAACACCGAGCTCAAGAGGTACATCACCGAATCGGCGTACTCGAAAATTCTCGCCCAGACATCGTCGGCACAATAGACCGTCTCAAATAGCATAGGGCAGAGATTGCCAAGGAGATGGAGTAGGTGACAAAGGCTATAACCGCCAAAAAGAATAATCTTCATGATCTCACGACCGTCATCGCTGATCTGAAGCAGGAGAGGCAAACCCTTGCGCATGAGGCCATCCGGCTTCATCGCAACATGCTAGAAATTCTTGGATCAGCCGAAGATGTCCAACGAGTTCTAGATTCAGCGGATCAGATCCGCCAGTAGGCAATCGCGGCCATTAATATTCTTCTTGAATGAATGTATCAAAACATTGAATTATCTTTTGAACACCTCTGCACAAACATTTAATGCCCCTTTTGCCATCATTGTGTGAATACGGACTTGAACGTTTCCTCTTCGCAGCTTTTAGCTCAACATTCATCTGCTTTGAATAGATGCCTTTGCCAACCGTTGCCCCTTACCTTTTCTCCTATAAATATGGGGTCCCTACATTCCTCCCAGAGGCACTCGTATCTCATCCATCCTTCTACACTCTGCTCGACCATTTTCAGATCCCTAACCGGGCGCCAAGATGTCTTCTTCTTCCCCCGTCAATGAGGTATGAGATCAGCCTTGCGCTCCTTGACCAATTCTTTTCGACAACTGATTGCCCGCTGTTTGTCCAGCCGACCCGGCTCAGCCCTGATCTTGAGCGAGTTATCGAAATTATGCACTCTGAGGAACCACTGATGCAGGTGGACCAAGACCTGATCAAAGCCCACCGTGAGGAGCTTAAAGACCATCTTCCGACCCACATTAAGAAGATCGTGGATCACATCGAAGCCAACAGCTCCAGGGAGCCACCTCAGCCGCCAATTGAGAGGAGTCATCAGCTACCCTGCCAGGTCGCTCTCAAAGATGCCATGGCGGATAGGGAGGAAAAGAGCACCCGTCTCTTAATAGAACTAGGCCGGGTCCAAAGAGAGATCAATAAAAACAAAGCCCAGTTGAAATGCAGTTAATCATATTGTAACCCGATAGATGTATTGGTACTTTTGGTCTAAGGGCGACTTGTACCATGTTGGCCATGTATCCAATCACCGTACCGAATAATAATCGGCCAATTTGATTAGAGGTTTCGTCCTCAAGGCGATGCCTCCCTGCATCGGCTATATAAACACGAGTCAATAGGAATCGGCCATAACGACTCGATACACTATATCATCGGCTACGCGTCCACTCATATGCTGGGATAGTATCTTTTCAAATATCTCCCATTTAAGGCTCTTGTAAATTCCTCTCCCTCGATGGTCTCTAATACGTATGCATTTCCTGGCACATATCGATCGATTTATACGACCCTTCCCAAGTAGGCGACCACTAGCCGTATTTGGGATGGTTAGACCCTATCGGCAATACCAATTTCCATACCAAATCCCCTTGCGAGAACTGCTTGACCTTGACCTTCTTGTCATACCACTTGGCAAGTCTTTTCTTATTCTCTTCAATACTGATCAAGGCCCTCAATCGTTGACCCACCAAATCCTCAAGCTCCCCTTTCATAAGGAGAGAATAATCGTCGGCTGTCAACTAATCTTGAATCGACGTGCGTCTAGACCCCATCCTCAATTCCTAAGGGAGCACCGCCTCATATCCATACACTAATTGATAAGGAGACACCTTAGTAGCGCCGTGGCAGGCCATCCTGTAGGCCCACAAAGACTCGCTTAAAGTCATGTGCCATCTCTTTGGTTGCTCCTCTACCTTCCTCTTGATACACTTGATTATCCCTTTATTGGACGATTCGGTCTGACCATTAGCTTGAACGTAATATGGAGAAGAATTTAACAACTTAATTTCCATATCGGAAGTGAACTCCTCAAACTCTCCTGAAGTAAACATTGTTCTCTGATCGGTCGTAACAGTCTGAGGAATACCAAACCAATAGATAATGTGCTCGCTTATGAATTCAATCATGACGGCCAACGTCACGGTCTTCAGAGGGACTGCCTGCACCCATTTGGTAAAGTAGTGAGTGGATACTTGTAACAACTCTACCTAAATTAAGTGCTTTAAATATAAACCAGTGGTTAATCACTAAGTAAAGGAAGTGAAATGACCATTTTAACCCTAAGAAGCTCTTTATGGAGTTTAAAATAAAACTTGAGATTTTATATACAAACTTAAAATTTTGCCCAAATAAGAGTTGTAACACTTTTAATTTCAAACAATATTTGTTAAAGTCACTTTGGCTAATTCGGAGTGGGAGGAAGTCAAAAACAGGAATCAAAACCGGAATAATAAAGAACCCTATAAACCTCCAAGTCGTGGAATTCAAGTTTTCCTCCAACTTTGCAAGCCTTTATCTCACGATTTCATATCTAAACTCAAGTCAGGCTCTTAATAAAGGTTGTAATACCTCAAGTGTTTTCCAAGTTTGTTACAATGACCCAGGTCCAAATCGAACCAGAACCTGTTCAAAATCTTGGTCAAAGTTGAGCAAAGCAGTCAACTCAGCCCCTGAGCACCACAACGCTAAGTCTGGAAAACTGCTCAGAGTGCACCTCTTGGCGAGGGCGTTCCTCCAAATTTCTGAACTAAACTCCAGAAATACCCTAAATAGAAGTTGAAGTCCTCAGTTTGGAGAGCAACTCCTCTATTAACACTTCTGTCTAATTCAACTTGGAAGCTGCCCTAAAGTTGACTCAAACATAGCTAAGTTCCTGAAATTCCACCTCTCCGGCCAAAATTGGCTAAGTCTGGATTTCCATATTTTTGGCAAACTTTGGCATGAGATATCTCCAAATCCTTTCACAATCTAAACCAGCACCTTAAACCAAGTTTGAACTACGTCCAGAGTTGAACAAGTTTGTTTAGAAGAGTTTTGGAAGTTGTGTTGCAAAATCTTGAGATAGGATCTCTCAAAGCTGGTCGGGCTTACTGCCCGAAGGGGCCTCAACGCCCGCGCGCCAGGGCATGTTCGCCCGCGCACCGCGTGCCTCGTGGCCGCTGGCCACCGGCAGCTCACCGGCGCCCTATCCCCGGCGAGACAACGATAAGGTGAGAGCCACGGCGCCCAACCCGCGCCTGCGACAAGACGGGGCGAACGCCGGGCTGGCCAACCGTCGGCCGCGCGCGTGCCCTTCCCTCTGCCGCGGCTCTGCTCTGCCCAACCGCGCTTCGCCCACCCGCTGGAGAAGCCACCACGCCAACGACGTCCCGCGCCTCCGCCCGCTCGCCCAACCCCCGCGGTGGCCCTCCGCTTCGCCCGCCGACAGACCGGAGGCCTCAGACACGCATCGCTCGAGGCCAATCGCGGCCAGAGACCACCCGGAGCTCCGCCTCCCCTGCCCAATGGCACCGCTGGCCAATGGCCGCCTCGCTCGCGCACGCACCGCTCCCGGCCTTATCCTTCCTCCACCGGAGCCCCACCTCGACCCTCCGCTCCACCGCTGCCCTATAAAAGGGTCCCCCTCACCGGCAATGCCACCCTTTGCCACCGCTCGCAACCACGCCTCTGCTTCCTTCTCAGCGCCGCCGCTAAGCTCCCGTGGAGCTCACCCCTCCGCGCCACCCCGTACTCCGGCAACTTCGCCGCCCACTTCGCCCCCCCTCCGCGCACGTCTCCGAGCAGCCCGTGGCCTCCCCGACGCCGCCAGTGCGCCGGAACGACGCCTGCACCGCCACCAGCCAAGCTCTGTCGCCGCCGCCGTGTTTTGATCCCTACCGACCATCTCCGTCGCCCCAACCCCACCAAACCGAGCTCAGGTGAGCCCCCGCACCCCTCCGACCACTTGTTGCCCCATCCCCGCCGACGAACCGCCGGGGATTTCCTCGCCGCCGCCGCGCGCGCCCTGGGGACTACATTGCATCATCCCCATTCTTTCCAGGGGCCTGGGCGCAAAACTCAGGGACCTCTGCGTAGTTAACCCATAGACCCAGGGGCTAACCTGCAAGTTTGCCACGGCTTTTCTTTTAAATAATAGGTAGAAATATGGTTGAACTTTGTAAATGCCCAGTAAATCGTAGAAAAATCATAAAAATACCAAACCACTTTTGTTGGAATCCTTGCTCTATCTAGTTCCTAAGAAAAATAAGTTTGCTCATGTTACTGTTGTAAATAATATCATATGCTTTTAATCATGGTTTAGGCCTTTTTAATCCTATTAAATAGAAGAAAAGTGGGAAAAATGTAAAACCAACTCTGTGATGCTTGTTTCTATGTGTAGAAGCTCAGAAAAATGGTTAGGGCTCTGGTCTAGCACTTTAAGTCATTGTTTTGACTTTAATTTGGGAATCTAAGATTAATTCTTCCTTTTTGCATACGTTTTGATCCAGAGCTCAAAAAAATGTGAAACTAGTTGGGTTAATTTTGTTTTGCTGTGAAGTTTGCAGGAAAAATGTAAATTGTTGTGCAATTCGGAAAGAAAAAACACCTTCCTTGCTAAGCATGTTTAATTAAAAAGGAAATAGAGTAAATAGTTAACCTTCTTCAAAAATTATGAAAAATTCGCCAAAGATCCTGTAACATACCCTTAACACACTGGTTAAGTTTCACCCTCTGTTGCATAGTAACTTTGAAGATAGAAAAAGTTAAGCTCATTTTACCTTTAATAATAAAATGCATGTAATTCCTTTTTAAGTCATCCAATGGCCCCCAAAATTTTAGAGTAACCCAGCTATGGCTTAAGTGAGGTGTTGTAATTTTATCAGTGCCTTTAGCTGCTGTTTGGATATGAAGTCATTTTGGTTAATTAATCAACCTAAAGGAATAAAAGGAAAGCACAAATTCTAATACGATAAATAAGTGGAAATTGAAAGAGGTACATAAAAACATTCAGAAGTAAGTAACTATCCTAATGCACCCAAACCACCCAAACACGACCTTTCATTCTCTTTATGCAACTCTAAGTGTAAGAAAACTATATATGTACACAATCGCCATTCAACTCGAACTCAAGTTTAAACCGACCACATTCGTTTGAAGTTGCATGAAAGTTGAACCTCGTCAAAGTGAATGTGGCTGTTGCAACTCCTTGTCTTAAGCCAAGCCTTGTGTCGTTGAATAAACGCGTGAGTCCAACTAAACTTTTGCATATGCATGTCGTATAGAAGCAAATCTCGCCGATGGAACCTACGAGCTCCACCCGACACCGGAGGAAGACCCCGCTGCGGAGCTTCACCACTTGGAAGGCGAGCCTGAGCCGGATCAAGACCCCGAGGACCCGCTAACTCTTCCTGACGGCAAGCCCCGGTGCATGACTTCCCTGTTTTACTTTATGCAACATGTTGATGTTTATGTTTGCGCATTTACGTGTGTAGGAGTTGATTGAAACCGTAGATGCATGAACTTAGTACCTTGTTTGAATACTAGTTGCTAAAGTCGAGTAGTTGCAATGCTTATTAGGTTTCAGTAAAAGTCGAGTGATTTCCTATCACTCGCGAGTTATAGGAGTTGAATGTTTATTTATGTTGCAACTATAAGGATGACGGACGGGGTCGGGCTTATGTTCGATACTTGGTGGTTTTCCCCGTCTGTCTAAAGGAAATTGATCTAAGGTTGAAACGTGTCAGCGTTCGTGATCAAGTGTTTGAAAGTACTAATCTCATACCTAGTCTGGGATGGGGAAGCCTAGTACCTGACTGAACTGGGACGTGGCTTATACTCCTGCTGTCCTTGGAACGTCGTTCCCATGGTGCATCATGTGGGTGCAGTGGCGGTCACAGTACGACAGAGGTCGGGACTGTGGAGCATTGCACGCCAAAGGCAGTTTGGCCCTGACACGTGCCTAAGGGATCGATGGGGACGGCTGACAAATGAAGCGACCCTTCGTGGTGCGCGGATGTCGTGAGATTAGGTTCGCCATGCATGGTTAATAAATTCGAATCGATTCATCTGTCTCTCACAGTTTGGGACTACTTGATCGCTATTCTGCACTGAGTAACGATGAAACATGATTATGAGATTAAGTTGATGCTTGTTATTTAACTACTTGGAAATTATGCTTGTTTAGTATAAGTTGCTAATCTAGACTGGTTAAAGAACGTAGAACTTAAGCTAAAATATTGAAAGTAAGGACCGACTGTAGATGCTTTTGGCAAAGTAATCCCAGAGCCAGAAAGCCTTGCATGTCTAGGTCTTGGTAAAGCTTTTCACTCGACGGGTCAGTCTTGCTGAGTATTAGTTGCTCAGCCTTGTTATGGCTTAATCTTTTCAGGTCATGTCAATAGTTTGGTTGCTGGCACCACTTGGCCTACCCAGCTCCCTCCGGGCTGGACAATCGAGTGGGATCCCTCCTCGGACGGTGAGGGTAGGGATTTTTGATGTCATGATCAACTTCGTCATGATATCCTGTATCGACGTTTAGTTTTCGCTTGTTTTATCCGACTTTTCGAACCTTGCAACTTGTTTGAATTTCTGAAACTCTGATGTAATAAATTGTGGAACTAAGTTGTCATAATGGAATGTTGTAACCTCTGTGCTACTCACCTTCGTTTGAGCGATGCTTCTTGATCCTGTGTAAGTGGTTCATCGGATGAAATCCGACGGTCGACCAGGTTGACTTGGTTAAAGTGCATATTCGCGTGTCAGGCGACATAAATGAGCCTGTTGGCGCTAGAAATCAGCTGACCGAATTTCCAGCGTCGGACACACGACCCGGGAGAATCTGCTTAACTCCTGTTCGGGTGATTGCCCTGGTGCGGTTCGCGCGGCGTGCCAGCCAATCTGACCTGTTGATTGGCAAGGAAATAAACATGTCAGTTCCCAGAGGTTGCGATCGGCTAAGGTTCCGGTCTCAAGAAAGCTTATCAGCGAATCGGCCGATTTGCCGTAATAAGGAAATCGGCTATAGTGCAACCGATTACCAGGTAACGTTTATAAAGAAAACTGCTAGAGTAATCTAAACAACGCTACAGTAGCAACACTAGGAACAGATCTAATCGGCTAAAATAAATAGATTAGACAGAGAAGTATAAAGAAAGCCGAATTTACCGATTCCTAGCTGGATAATTGGTGATAAAACTAGAACAACAGGTAAAACCTAGAATTCTAGTAAATATCGATAACTGATGAATAAATCTAAACGAAACGACAGCGATGCGCCCGAAGTTAAAGCTTAGAATTTAGTCGATAAACGGAACTTACAAGATCGGCCGGAGGTCAAGTTGATGCAGCCCCGCCAACCCGTATGAACTCGTGAAAAAGGAGAAAAAGTGTTGGTAAAGTCGCCTGCTTGAAAGTAAGTACGAGGAAATAGTAGTTTGTTGTATTGAGTTGATGATGATTACAGATCTACAACGGTGGCTATTTATAGCCCCGTACGAACGACTTCTTATCCGACTAGAACTCTATCCCTAAATTTAAACAGAAAACGAATATTTACAAGTACGATTCGTACTATTTTCACGCGCTTCATGGGCTGACCCCCTCTTCATCTTCATAATCCTTCTTGAGCCCACATCGGCCCAACTATTCCAACCTCCTAATCGGCCGATCACCTCTTTGGCAAGGGGGTAACCGATCAGGACCCACATATCGAGGGCTCAGACTCATTTCGACCCTGGGAACTAAGGTCGGACGAGGCGGAGATCCTCCTTTGGAGGGTCGGGCGCGTCCGATCCCAAACCTCAGGGGTCGGGCGAGGCGGAGATCCTCCCTTGGAGGGTCGGGCGCGTCCGATCCCAAACCAGGGGTCGGGCGAGGCGGAGATCCTCCCTTGGAGGGTCGGGCGCGTCCGATCCCAAACCAGGGGTTGGGCGAGGCGGAACTCCAAGGATCAATCGGTCGATCCTCATCTGTAGCATCAATTGGCCGATCCTTGACTGCAGCACCAACCAACCGATCCTTGACTGTAGCACCAATCGGCCGATTTCCAATCGTCGCCCTTGTATCTCGCCGCATCTCCTAATTTATTCCATTTCTAACGCCGATTTTACTCGTGTCAAAATCTGGCGTCAACACATGCCTCCCAGTTTCGGAGTAAAACATAGTCTTTACTTCAAAATTCTTTTCAACTTCTCATCCGAAACAGACGCAATGAAAACATCCTTCCATTTCGCGGTCTCCAACCTGATGATTGCAATCTTTTCGAAACGGGTGCCCACGACAACCACTACTCCCGAAAAACTCAAAACGCCAGCGCGGTAAAAATTCCACTTTTACCCCTTCTCAGACGTTCTTTAAATATCAGCACATCCCGTACTCCTTACGAGCTCATGTCCATCTTCTTCAGTGCACAGGCTTTCTTCTTCCTCCAACACTTTCCTTAGTCCACCAATTCTCCAGCGCCTCCTTCCTTTCGCATTGCCTCCTACTTTTCCAATGGCGGCACCTTCAGGCACCTCACCAATGCGCGAAGCTCCAGAAATGGTGCCTTCGGCGGAGGTTCCAGTAGCGATAACGACGGCTCCATCGACGGAAGAAGGAGCTCCATTGGCGAAAGTTGAAGCTTCATCCGAGATCCCATTGGCAGCTTCATCGTCTGCAGCTGCACCGGCGACTCCGCCGATTACGAGGAGCTTCATCCCGGAGGTCATTACCGAAACTTTCCCTTATTAGTAATGCATGTACTTTAGATCTATTTCTTACCCTCGCACCCCCTTTTCCTTTTTAGGCGGTTAGGCATCGCATCACCATTCGTCTCACAGAAAACCTCGGCCTTATCTGTCTTGGACCCATGGGAAATCCAGATCCAACCGACTTAATCAATTTGGAAAACCCATAGGATCCCCTTCAAACAATCAACTATGGACCTAGATCACTGGTTGAGTACCTTTAGGTCTTGGCCGAACGAAACTCCCAGTTGGAGGGAATGGTACCAGCGGATAACCGCTTCCAAGAAGGTCCAATGGGACGAGCTCAAAATTGGCCAATGCATCGATCTATCTTTGTCCCAAATGGAACGGAATGAGCCATTAGTGGTGGCAGCTTCTTACTTCTGGTCCAATGCTCTCAACGCATTCCTGTTTGGACACGGACCCATGACCCCCACATTGGCCGATGTAGTCTTCCTGACCGGCCTGGATATTTCTTCCCCGGACACCCCTTTCCGCCTTATAACCGCAACATCACATCGGCTGGACACAAGGGGAATCGGCAGGTGGAAAGGTTTCATCAGATGCAACAAAAGGGCCGGATCTGTCGACAACAGAGAGCACACGGCCTTCCTGATGATGTGGCTAGAGAAGCACTTCTTCTGTGGGAGAGCAGCTGGTCCATCTACCAATACCCAAGCTCTGGCCGAAGCATTATCAATAGGGACTTCTGTTCCTCTTGGAAAGCACTTACTGGGAGCAGCCTACCACATGCTTCACCAAATCGGCATCAAGCTATCCCAAGGGTAGCCAATTGGAAACCCAGGTGGACCCTGGTGGTTCATTAACTTATGGCTGAACTTGTACATGAGCGAGATCTCTCAGCAGCGAGTGGAACACATGACATTCCCCAGCGTCGAATCGGCAGAGAATCTCACTGTCCGACGCCGGTGTATGTCTTTCGGCGAAGCGGCATCGGCCTTCTCTGGTTGCTCGTACTCTGCTACCAAGGTGGCCGAATACTTCCAGTGTTTTTATAACGGCTTCAATGAAGATGCAACCGTCTGGTTTCCTTATTGGAGAGATGACCCAATCTTTGAACTCCCTTCTTGCTTCGACTCAACCACCGGCTGATTCGACGAAGATCTCACAGATGAACTAATTAAACCGGGGATCTTACCGGCCAACTTCTTCTCAGGAAAGGATGCCCCTACATATGAATTCTACAATCCCTCCGTTGCAGCTCGGCAATTCGGCATGGGTCAACTGCCGATTCAGGCATACTTCGTCGGCCGAGCAAAGTTCAGAGATGAGCTCACCAAGGGTCTTGACTATAGTCGGCTGCGAGACCGGATACCAGACTCCAGTACCATAGACTTGAATGACTGGATAGTAGCCCCCTTTGTTGTCCAACCATTCAAGCTATGGTGGGCCGAATGAAAACAGTACCTATTCTGTGCCTCCGCATCGACATACTGCAACCTCCTGGATCCAGCCAACATCGATCCGAACACCGAGGTATTTTTTTTCCCTAACTGATTTTCATTCCTTTATTAATGCGGTTAAATATGTACACTAACATCTTGCTGTTGCTTCAGTCTGAAAACTGCGTTCCCCCAACACACAGTCGGAGTGGCCGGCCGATAGAGGACCATCACCTATACACCATCTTCCCCCTTATCGGCTACGATGCCCCTTCCGTGGATGTGATTGCCGGCCGATCGAAGCAGGCGCAGAAGAAGGTTACCAAGAAGACCAGTCGCCGAGTGCGAGCTCGTACAGAACCGGCCGACCCTCCTACGATCACATCGGCAGAAACTTCGGCCACATTGCCCCTTCCAGCTGCTGGAGAAGTAGATACTCAAGTCGTCACGCAAGCTGGGGCGGCCGCTGCATCATTACTGGTGGAGGCCATGCAGGTAAACTTGTTGTTTGATCCTACCGATTGCCATCTCTATACTGACTCATCTTATTTTAGACTACACAAATCACTTCTGTGGACTCACAACAATCGGCAGCAACCCAATCGGTCATCAACACGCCCACGCTTCCGTCTGCCGAGGTATACTACTCTTCAACCGATTTTTCTAGTATTTGGATAATATTCTTATTCAATCTTTTGACACAGGTCACCGGTACGCTTAGCGCCCCACCTAACCAACCAATGGTCATCTTTCGGGAAGCTGGCCCGAGCAAAGCACCAATCATGGTGGAGTCTTCAGCTTCTGACGAACCAATGGTACCAGCCCCTGAATCGAGGATAACAGCCTCCCAAACGCAGTTTGAAGAAATCCGTTTCAAGGAGGTAAGAGATTTCTCACCCTTACTCAGCCGATTTGCTATCATCATCGGCTGATTTGTTCTTCTTCTTGACTCACTATTTTTCAGGAACAGGACACCCCCAACAACAGCCTTTTCTCGTTTGCGGTCGCACTCTCCGATGATGAGGAAGTCGCCTCTCGCCAGGTCACTTTGAGCTCCGTTCCTGATGACGTCCGTGCCAAACTCGCAAGCATCCGATCCCTTCTTCAAGAGGACATCGGCCGATTGGTAGAAGACGCTTCGCTGATTCAACAACTTTTTGGTGACGTCAGCGGGCGAGTACCAGAAGAAGCGGAAGAGGCCTTGGCGCCAGCTGCATATATCGAGTCAATGAGGATTCCAGTCTTTAGGGCCCTGCGCCACATGGCCGATCGCGTCAAGTTGACCAAAACTCGTGAAGAAGAAGACACGTACAAGCGTCAAGCTCAAGAGGTGCATCAACGGATTCACTTTCTGGAAGACTCTCGCCCGGGGATCGTCGGCACGATAGATCGCCTCAAACGCCGAAGGGCAGAGCTTGCCAAGGAGATGGAGCAGGTGACCAAAGCAATAGACGCCGAAGAGAAGAGGCTTCAGGAACTCCCTTCTGTCATTGCCGATCTGAAACGAGAGAGGCAGCATCTGGCTCACGAGGCCCTCAAACTCCACCGCCATATGTTAGAAGTCCCCGGATCGGCAGAGGATGACCAACGGGTCCTGGACTCTGCCGATCAGATCCGGCGTCGAGCGATCGCAGCTATCGATGCCCTTCTGGGTGACCTGTAAAAGTGCTGGCAGTTCTTGTACGAACATTTAATGATCCCTTTGACCGTCCTTCGCGACGCCCCCTTATTTATTACCTTTCACACTCCCGATGGGACGCGTCTTACCAAACATCCATGCCTTCCTTTCCTATAAACACCGGCCTAGGTGACCGTTCCGAGAGTACCTTTCTAACTCGGCTTCATCTTCCTCGACCTGTTCACGTCGGTGCGCCTTTCAGTCATGTCTTCTCCATCCTCTACCTCTTCCTCCGTTAATCAGGTAAAAGATTTGCCTTCATTCTCTTTCTTAGTTTAGCTCTTCTGAAGGGAATCACCTTTTCGGCAGCTATATGTATATTGTTGCTTTCCGCAGCCACGGCGCCTTAGCCCCGAACTCGAACGAGCCATCGGACTTGTACACTCCGATGAACCGTTGTCGCAAGAAGATAAGGATTTAATCAGAGCTCATCGCGACGAACTCCAAGAGCACGTCCCTGCCGACATCCGATGGATCTGGGACTTTCTGGACAGCAACGACCACCGGCGACCTCAAGCCGACAGAAGTCATCCGCTTCCTCATCAAATCGTCCTTGAAGATGCAGCAGTAGGAACATCACGCCCGGCCATGGACCGGAGTCACCCTCTCCCCCGTCAAGTCGAAGCGGAGGCTTCGATGAAAGAGATAAAAGAAGAGTACATCCGTCTTCTGATAGAACTAGGTCGGGCTGAGAGAGAGCTTAAGAAAAAGCGTGATTAATTTTTTTTTGTTCTAAGGGCAACTTGTACCTTGTCGGCCGTGTAACCCACCGTCCGTACCGAATGAAATACATCGGCCGATTTGGACGATTACGTTTTTTTCTCTAGACGAATCCTTTTGTATTGGCTGTGTGTTGTTCATCATGGTCGATCCTTATGCTCCGACCCATATACTAGGGTAGTACCTTTTCAAGTATCTTCCGTTCAAAGCCCTAGTAAACTCTTCTCTCCTTCGATTGTTTCCAGAATATAAGCGTTTCCTGGAGCACATCTGCCGATTTTATACGGCTCTTCCCACGTAGGGGACCACTTACCGAATTTAGGATCTTTCGACCCGATCGGCAACACTAACTTCCATACCAGGTCCCCCGGAGAGAATTGTTTGACTTTGACTTTCTTATCATACCACCTGGCCACTTTCTTCTTGTTTTCTTTGATGCTTATCAAAGCTCTCAATCGTTGGCCAGCCAAGTCATCAAGTTCCCTTTTCATGAGTGAGGAGTAGTCGTCGGCCGCTAACTGGTCCTGGAGCGAAGTGCGTCTCGATCCTGCCCTCAACTCCCATGGTAGTACTGCCTCGTGACCGTACACCAACTGATAAGGGGACATCTTAGTGGCCCCATGGCAAGCCATCCTGTATGCCCATAGAGCTTCAGTCAGACATAGATGCCACTTTTTCGGCTGCTCCTCTATCTTCCTCTTGATTAACTTAATTATCCCCTTGTTGGAAGATTCGACCTGGCCATTAGCTTGGGCATAATACGGAGAGGAGTTTAATAATTTGATTCCCATGTCGGCTGTGAACTCCTCGAATTCTCCTGATGTAAACATTGTCCCTTGATCGGTCGTGATAGTCTGGGGGATGCCGAAACGGTAGACGATATGGTCTCTTACGAAGTCAACCATAGCAGCCGATGTCACGGCCCTTAACGGAATTGCCTCCACCCACTTGGTGAAATAATCAGTGGCCACCAGAATGAACTTGTGCCCTTTGCTTGACGGAGGATAAATTTGGCCGATGAGGTCTATCCCCCAACCTCTGAACGGCCATGGTTTGATAATGGGATTCATGGCCGATGCGGGCGCACGTTGGACATTCCCGAATTTCTGACAATCCTGACATCCTTTATAATATTTGAAGCAATCTTCGAGGATCGTCGGCCAGTAATACCCATTATTCCTAATCATCCATTTCATCTTATGTGCCGATTGGTGGGCTCCACACACTCCTTCATGGATTTCTCCCATCAGAGTCTTAGCCTCCTCCGTTCCTAGACACTTGAGTAGGACGCCATCAATTGTTCGGTAGAACAAGTCGTCTTCCAGTAGCACATATTTGGTAGCATGAAAACATACCCGCCGATCCACTTTCTTAGACGGATCTTTCAGGTAATCGGCAATCTCCTTTCGCCAGTCATTGGCCGCGAGCTCTAGAGCCAAGGCGCCTTGAATCGGCCGATACCCAGATGCGTGTTGGGCGAGCTTGTTGGCATCCTCGTTGTGATTCCTTGGGATGTGCTCGATAACTGCC
Source organism: Setaria viridis (assembly GCF_005286985.2). NCBI lineage: Eukaryota > Viridiplantae > Streptophyta > Magnoliopsida > Poales > Poaceae > Setaria > Setaria viridis. The sequence goes on along the minus strand of NC_048267.2, from coordinate 35,797,644 downwards.
GACTTGAATTCTTTCAGAAGCAGGAGGCAATCTTCGTAATAAATCCTCAATACATCGTCCTTGCACTCGGATTTCCCTGTTAACTGATCCACGATAAGCATGGAATCCCCAAAAATTTCGACGGAATCAGCTTTGACTTCCCTTAGCAATTGTAATCCCTTCAGTACAGCTCAGTACTCTGCTTGATTGTTAGTGGTGGATGCTTCTATCGGTAGAGAGAAATCATAGCTTGCCCCCCGAGGCGATATGAGGACGATGCCGATTCCTGATCCGGCCCCACATGACGATCCATCAAAGTATAAGGTCCAAGGTACTGGTTCTACGAAGGTAGCCTCTGGCCCGCAGTGCTGGGCAACGAAATCGGCCATGACCTGACCCTTAACGGCTTTTGCCGATTCATATCGAAGGTCAAACTCCGACAAAGCCAAGATCCATTTTTCGATCCATCCTTTCAAAATCGGCAGTGACAGCATGTATTTTACCACGTCGTCCTTGCATACGACCACACATTCCGCTGATAGCAAATAGTGCCTGAGTTTGGTACATGAGAAGTAAAGGCATAGGCACAACCGCTCCACTGGAGGATACCTTGTTTCGGCGTCCAGAAGTCTTCTACTGACATAATAAATTACTCGTTCCTTTCCCTCGAACTCCTGGACCAGAGCCGACCCAATAGCTCGTTCATCGGCTGATAAATATAGTTTAAACGGCTTACCAGTTTGAGGAGGGACCAATACCGGTGGTGAGACCAAGTACTGCTTGATATCTTCCAATGCCTTGCGTTGCTCTTCCCCCCATACGAACTCCTGGTCGGGCTTCAACTTTAATAATGGTGTGAAGGCTTGGATTCGCCCAGACAAATTAGATATGAACCTCCTGATGAAATTCATCTTGTCGATTAGAGATTGCAGCTCAGTTTTATTCTGCGGGGCCACAATTTTGTTGATGGCCGCTATAGTCTTCTGATTGATTTCTATTCCCCGCTCGTGCACCATGAATCCTAAGAATTGTCCGGCGGATACGCCGAAGGCACACTTATTCGGGTTCATCTTCAGCCCATGTTTCTTAGTGCATTCCAACACCTGTCGTAAATCGGCCAGATGCTCCTGGTGTCCTTTTGACTTGACTACGACGTCGTCGATGTAGATTTCTACTAGTATGCCGATAAGTTTGTGGAATATGTAGTTCATGACTCTCTGATACGTAGCGCCGACATTTTTCAAGCCGAAAGTCATTACCACCCACTCGAATAAACCAAGGTGACCCGGGCATCTGAAGGCCGTTTTAGATATGTCTTCTTCGGCCATAAGTATCTGATTGTACCCAGCGTTTCCATCCATGAAACTAATAACCTTGTGTCCCGCGGCGGCATCTATCAGTACATCAGCCGTCGGCATGGGGTATCCGTCCATTGGTGTGGCCTGATTGAGGTTCCTGAAATCGACGCATACGCGTAACTTTCCGTTCTTCTTATATACTGGTACAATGTTGGAGATCCATTCGGCATAACGGCATTGCCGAATAAATTTTGCTTTGATTAGCCGCGTTATTTTGGCCTTTATGTCCGGTAGGATTTTAGGATTGCACCGCCGTGCAGGCTGTTGATACGGCCGATACCCTGGCTTTATGGGTAACCGATGTTCAACGATAGATCGGTCTAATCCGGGCATCTCATGATATTCCCAAGCAAAGCAATCCTTAAGTTCTCTTAACAAACTTGTCAGTTTACATTTGTATTCCGGATCTAAATTTGCACTAATATATGTCGGCCTTGGTATGGTGCCATCGCCTAAGTCTATCATTTCTAATGAATCGGCCGACGTGAACCCATGTCCCAGCTTCCCATCTTCTCGGGTGAACTGATCCATTTAATCTGAGTCCTCAGAGCCGACTGCTCGGATCGGCTGTAGGCCAAAATCGGACACCTTCAAGAAGTCAGTATCCCATACTCTCCCGGATATGCACTTGACGGTTTCGCAGCTCCACTGTTGCGTGTCGGCTGCCGCGATGCTGTATGCGGAATCGGCGGTGACCACCTCAATGTTGTCGCCGACCCACTATACGAGGCATTGATGCATTGTAGATGGGATACAGCAATTTGCATGTATCCAGTCTCGGCCGAGTAGCATGTTGTAGGACCCCTTGCCATTAATAATAAAGAAAGTAGTAGGAAGGGTCTTACTGCCGATGGTGAGGTCGACGCAGAGAGCGCCGTGAGCGGGGGATACGTTGCCCTCGAAGTCCTTGAGCATCATGTCTGTCTTGGTCAGGTCATCATTGCTCTTCCCTAGCTTCCGGAACATGGCGTACGGCATGATGTTGACTGCAGCCCCTCTGTCTACCAGTAATCTGGTGATGGGTCGGCCGTTGACATGCCCTTTAAGAAACAACGCTTTCAGGTGTTGCCGTTTGTCTTCTTCGGGCTTCTCGAATGTGGCTGTCATTGGCTCCAAAGCCAATTGCGCCATCTACTCTTCTATTGCTGACATGTCCTGTTGGTCGGCAGGAGTCATGAATTCCATCGGCAGTATGAAGACCATGTCGATATCGGCTGCCGATTCATCGCCTGCTGATTTGTCGCCTCCTCTGTCGTTTCTTTTGGGGCGCCATACCTAAGACCTGCCTTTCTTCTCGTCCGTCGTGTACTGTTGCTCTTCTTCCTGCTGTTCCCACTGGCGGAGACGTTGGATTCTTCGTTTTTGAGACTTGGTCAATCCATCGGGGCACCACCTGGGGTTCACCGGTTTGGTTCGTGGCCTGGCGCGTTCCCATTCTAGTTCGCGTCCTAAAGGGTTCTCATCTAACACCCGAGCATCGGCCATCTATTCAAGTCGTCTGTGGACGCTGACTCTATTTTCTGGCCGGTCACGTCGATTAAATCTGCCCCCGGCCCATCATTGCGCCTGCCTTCCGACCGGTCATACCGGTCACTTCTGCCCCCCAGCCGATCACGTACTGGAGGGCGCCGGTTGTCTTGGTCGCGCCAGTTCCTGCTGATCGGCTCTGATCTCCCATCTCTGGAGCGAGACCTGCTGAACGGCCGATTGTTACGATACGGGCCGTTGCACTCGGGGCAATTATCGGCCGAAGGCAACCTAAGGTTGCTTTCCCAACAGTGGATGAAGAACGGGCATCGCCAGTGATCTTCATGTCGCCGCATTGCTCGGAGCCATAATCAGCGGAACATATGCCGGCCCCTGGTACCCTTGAGATACACCACTAGCCAAGGAGCTGATGACGGCATTGTATACCGTATTAGAAAGCACCGGGGATTGATCAATGAAAGCTTGATAGACGGATTGCTGGACCATCTCGGACATCTTGTCCGAATCCTCGGTGATTGTGATCTGGCGGGGAGTTGGAAACGGAGCCTTTTTGATAGTCTCCTCGCTCCTGGTGCGACTGAAGGACTGCAGACATGTCTTCCGGTAGTATGCTGTCTGCCTCTCTAGTTCTTCCTTCTGGTCGTCCCTGAGATCTGCCTCTGTCACTTCGATGATGTTATCTTCGGAGACTTCAGCAGCTTTCGACATGGTGGCGGTTGTATTGGCCCCACTAGGCGTGCCAAAAGTGTGTTGGCACTAGAAATCAGCTGACCGAATTCCCAGCGTCGGACACACGACCCGGGAGAATCTGCTTAACTCCTGTTCGGGTGATTGCCCTGGTACGGTTCGCGCGGCGAGCCAGCCAATCTGAACTGTTGATTGGCAAGGAAATAAACGTGTCAGTTCCCAGAGGTTGCGATCAGCTAAGGTTCCGATCTCAAGAAAGCTTATCAGCGAATCGGCCGATTTGCCGTAATAAGGAAATCGGCTATAGTGCAACCGATTACCAGGTAACGTTTATAAAGAAAACTGCTAGAGTAATCTAAACAACGCTACAGTAGCAACACTAGGAACAGATCTAATCGGCTAAAATAAATAGATTAGACAGAGAAGTATAAAGAAAGCCGAATTTACCGATTCCTAGCTGGATAATTGGTGATAAAACTAGAACAACAGGTAAAACCTAGAATTCTAGTAAATATCGATAACTGATGAATAAATCTAAACGAAATGACAGCGATGCGCCCGAAGTTAAAGCTTAGAATTTAGTCGATAAACGGAACTTACAAGATCGGCCGGAGGTCAAGTTGATGCAGCCCCGCCAACCCGTACGAACTCGTGAAAAAGGAGAAAAAGTGTTGGTAAAGTCGCCTGCTTGAAAGTAAGTACGAGGAAATAGTAGTTTGTTGTATTGAGTTGATGATGATTACAGATCTACAACGGTGGCTATTTATAGCCCCGTACAAACGACTTCTTATCCGACTAGAACTCTATCCCTAAATTTAAACAGAAAACGAATATTTACAAGTACGATTCGTACTATTTTCACGCGCTTCATGGGCTGACCCCCTCTTCATCTTCATAATCCTTCTTGAGCCCACATCGGCCCAACTATTCCAACCTCCTAATCGGCCGATCACCTCTTTGGCAAGGGGGTAACCGATCAGGACCCACATATCGAGGGCTCAGACTCATTTCGACCCTGGGAACTAAGGTCGGACGAGGCGGAGATCCTCCTTTGGAGGGTCGGGCGCGTTCGATCCCAAACCTCAGGGGTCGGGCGAGGCGGAGATCCTCCCTTGGAGGGTCGGGCGCGTCCGATCCCAAACCAGGGGTCGGGCGAGGCGGAGATCCTCCCTTGGAGGGTCGGGCGTGTCCGATCCCAAACCAGGGGTCGTGCGAGGCGGAACTCTAAGGATCAATCGGCCGATCCTCGTCTGTAGCATCTATTGGCCGATCCTTGACTGCAGCACCAACCAACCGATCCTTGACTGTAGCACCAATCGGCCGATTTCCAATCGTTGCCCTTGTATCTCGCCGCATCTCCTAATTTCTTCCACTTCTAACGCCGATTTTACTCGTGTCAAAATCTGGCGTCAACACAGCCGATACCCGGAAGGATGTTGGGCAAGTCTATTGGCTTCTTCGTTGTAATTCCTGGGAATATGCTCAATAATCAAAGACTTGAACTCCTTCAATAACTTGAGGCAATCTTCGTAGTAAATCCTCAAGATATCATCCTTGCATTCAGACTTTCCAGTTAATTGATCTACAATGAGCATGGAATCCTCAAAAATTTCCATCACGTCAGCTTTGACCTCTCTTAATAATTGGATACCTTTTAGAACAACCCGATACTCCGCTTGATTATTAGTAGCGGACGCCTCAAACGGCAGAGAGAAATCATAACTTGCCCCTCGAGACGATATGAGGATGATGCCGATTCCCGATCCGGCCCCACACGCAGACCCATCAAAGTATAGTGTCCACGGAGCTGGTTCGACAGTAATTTCTGGTCCACAGTGCTGGATCACGAAATCGGCCATTACTTGCCCCTTGACAGCTTTGGCCGATTCGTACCTCAGGTCGAACTCTGAGAGAGCTAGAATCCACTTTCCAATCCTCCCTTTCAAAATCGGCAATGACAACATGTACTTGACCACATCATCTTTGCAAACGACTATGCACTCTGCCGATAACAGATAGTGCCTGAGTTTGGTGCATGAAAAATATAGACAAAGGCACAGCCGTTCCACCGGAGGATATCTAGTTTCAACGTTCAGGAGTCTTCTGTTGACATAATAGATTACTCTTTATTTTCCTTCACATTCCTGGACCAGCGCCAACCCAATAGCTCGTTCATCAGCCAATAGGTATAATTTGAATGGCTTGTTGGCCTGCGGCGGAACCAATACTGGTGGCGAGACTAGGTATTGTTTGATGCCATCTAATGTTTTCTGCTATTCCTTACCCTATACAAATTCTTGATCGGGTTTTAATTTCAACAAAGGGGTGAAAGCTTGAATACGCCCGAACAAGTTAGATATGAACCGTCGGATGAAGTTAACCTTGCTGATTAAGTACTGTAGCTCAGTCTTATTCTGGGGGCCCACGACTTTGTTGATAGCAACTATAATTTTTCGCTTGATCTCGATGCCTCGCTCGTGAATCATGAATCCCAGAAACTGTCCAGCCGAAACGCCGAAGGCACACTTTGTTTGGATTCATCTTCAACCCATGCTTTCTTGTGCATTCCAACACTTTTCGCAAATCGGCCAGGTGTTCCTGATACCCTTTTGATTTGACCACGACATCGTCAATGTAGATCTCCACCAGGACACAAATAAGCTTGTGGAATATATAATTCATAGCCCGTTGGTACGTAGCTCCAGCATTTTTTAAACCGAAACTCATTACTACCCACTCGAACAAACCGAGGTGGCCTGGGCATCTGAAAGCCGTCTTTGAAATATCTTATTCGACTATTAATATCTGATTGTACCCAGCATTACCATCCATGAAGGTGATGACTTTGTGTCCTGCGGTGGCGTCTATTAAAACATCAGCCATCGGCATCGGATATCCATCCATCGACATAGCCTGATTAACATTCCTGAAGTCAATGCACACACGTAACTTTCCATTTTTCTTGTATACGGGCACAATATTGGAAATCCACTCGGCATAGCGACATTGCCGAATAAACCCTGCTTCAATTAATCTTGTAATCTCGGCCTTTATATCAGGTAAAATTTTAGGATTACAACGTCGTGCAGGTTGCTGATGCGGCCAATGCCCTGGTTTTATAGGCAACCGGTGTTCGACGATGGACCGGTCTAGACCAGGCATCTCATGATACTCCCAAGCAAAGCAATCTTTAAATTCTCGTAAAAGACTCATTAATTCATGCTTATACTCGGGTTCTAACCTAGCACGAATATACGTCGGCTTTGGCTTGTTGCCATCTCCAAGGTCCACCATCTCCAATGAATCGGCCGACGTAAACCCGTGCCCGAGCTTCCCATCTTCTCAGATGAACTGATCCATTTTAACTTGATTCTTTAGAGCTGACTGCTTGGATTGGCTGTAGACCGAAATCGGACACCTTTAGGAAATTGGTGTCCCAAACCCTACCATATTTGAATTTGACGTGATCGTAGCTCCACTGTTGTGCGTCGGCCGTGGCAACGCTATAGGTGGAATCGGCGATGACTACTTCGATGTTGTCGCCGACACATTGGACAAGGCATTGGTGCATCGTAGACAGGATGCAGCAGTTTGCGTGGATCCAATCTCGCTCGAGCAACATGTTGTAGGAGCCTTTGCCATTAATAACAAAGAAAATAGTGGGTAGGGCCTTACTCCCGATGGTGAGGTCGACGCAGAGTGCCCCTCGGGCCGGAGATACGTTGCCTTCGAAATCCTTGAGCATTATATCCGTCTTTGTTAGATCTTCTTTACCTTTGCCCAATTTGCGGAACATAGCATAGGGCATGATGTTCACAGCAGCGCCTCCATCTACCAACAGCTTGGTGACTGGTCGTCCGTTGACATGTCCTTTGAGGAACAGGGCCTTGAGATGTTGGCGTTTTTAATCCTCGGGTTTCTCAAAAGTGGCGGTCATTGGCTCCAGAGCCAATTGTGCCATTTGCTCCTCTATCTCTATCGCATTGTCCCGGTCGGCGGGAGGCATGAACTCCATCGGCAAGATGAACATCATGCTGAAGTCAGCTGTCGAATCATGATTTTAGTCTCCTGCGTCGGATTTTCTTCTAGGACGCCATACTCGAGACCTGTCCCCTTTGTTATCCATCACCTACCTTTGTTTTTCTTCTTGCTGCTCCCATTGGTGCAAACGCTGGACCCTCCGTTTCAAGGACTTAGTCAAACCGGCTGGGCACCATCTGGGGTTTACTGGTTTACTCGGCGGCTTTGCACGCTCCCAGCCTGATTCTCACCCTAGGAGGTTCTCATCTGAGACTTTGGCGTCAGCTATCTCTTCCAGCCGATCATGTGCGCTGGTTCTACCCCCCAGCCGATCATGTGCGCTGGTTCTGCCCCCCAGCCGATTATGCTGGTCAACTCTACCCCCCAGCCGATCACGCACTGAAACGCGCCGATCTCCTTGCTCGTGCCTCTTTCTGCTGATTGGCTCTAGCCCTCGATCCTTGGAGCGTGATCTATTGAACGGACGACCACTGCGATACTGGCCGTTGCACTCAGGGCAATTATCAGCCGACGGTAATCTAAGGTTATTCTCCCAGCAGTGGATGAAAAACGGGCACCTCCAGTGATCTTCGTGTCGGCGCATCATCTCTTCGTGGCGTCTTGAATCTTCCCGCTGCTGCTGATACTTGCTGAGTAAGTCTTGGGAAGTGACAGGCCGACGTGGCCTTTCTGATCCTTCACCTTCTTCTTCCATCCGTCCTTTTCCTTTGACATCTCCGATCGTGGCCTGATTTTTGGGATCCACTGCACCGCTTCTCCTGGCCAATTCTAACATCAAAACTTTGGTTTGGAGTGCGTTTCTTCCTACATTGACCATGTTGGCGGGGAAGGGATGTTGATCAATCTTCATCGGCTTCACTGGTTTTGCTGGAACCTCGAACTTGAGTCTTCCTTGCTCAATGGCTAATTGTATCTATTGTCGGAAGATCTTGCACTCATTTTTGTCTTGGGATGTGGTATTGTGCCATTTGCAGTATTTCATCTTTTTGAGCTGCTTGGCCGACGGAATGGTGTGGTAAGGCGAAAGTTTGATCTGCCCCTCTTGAAGCAGCAAGTCGAAGACTTTGTCGGCTTTTGACGTGTCAAAGCCGAATGTTTCTGGTTCCTTTTTTCCAAACGGGCATGATATCGGCTTTTTTCCTTTTACCGACTCTGCTAGGCCGATTTCCGCCTTCTCTCCCGATTCAGACCCTTCCACATAAGCTACCTTCTTTTGAAAGTTCCTTCGTTGGTCGAAAGGGTGTATCTCTTGGCCGGACAGCCGATGGACGATTTGGCTCAAGCTTTCGAACTCCTGGGAGGCGTACTTCTCTTTGATGTGTGGCAGGAGTCCTTGGAAGGTGATATCGGCTAGTTGGGTGTCAGTCCAGACCAAGGTGTAGCACTTGTTCCTAACTTTCCTAAACCTCTGTATGTAGCTGGCCATCGACTCATCGCTTCTTTGCTTGAGGCTAGTTAGGTCTGAGAGTTTCATCTCGTGGATTCCCGCATAGAAGTACTTATGGAATTGCTTTTCCAAATCGGCCAAGGTAACGATGGCGTTGGGCGGCAGTGTAGTGAACCACTGCAAGGCTGATCCGGATAGGGATGACGAGAACAAGCGCACCATCAAAGCATCTTGCGTAGCAGCCTCCCTGCACTGGATGATGAACCTATTAACGTGCTCGACAGTCAACGTGTCGTCTAGGCCCGAGAACTTGGTGAAGTCAAGGACTTTGTACCGATGAGGGAACGGTAACAGATCGTAGGCAAGTGGGTATGGCGTCTTGTACATGTAAGTTTGTACTTTTGCTTTTAACACAAACTGATCTTGAATTACCTCTGCTATCTTCGCGGTCCAATCAACCTGCTGCTGATGCACGACCGGCTGAGGAATCGGTACGTGCTGTTGGATTTGCGGTTCCATGATCGGGTGATAAACTGGAGTGTTCTGCAGATATTGTGGCTGGGTTGTCGGCTGAGTAGCCGATGGCTGCTGACATAGTGTATCTGTCACTTCATCGTACAATATTATCGACGCCGCAACCCTGAGTGTTTCTAGAGCGCCTGTCCTCCTGCCGATATCTGAAGTGGTTGTTTGGTATTGCGGGGCTATCGGCCTCGGCCGATTGGAATAACGCCTGGACTGGAGACTTTCCATAACTGGTTGACGGATCCAGACCGGCGGTTGCTGCTGCTACCCCCCATGGCGCCGAGTTTGAGAGCGGCGATTGTATGGATGAAATTGGCATAGGATGAGACGGTTCTTGCGATTGATAGAATGATGCACCATTGTACCCCAGGGGCATTGAAGTGTAGTACCCTCCACGTTGCATCTGCATTAGTTGAGGAGTCGAGTGACACACGTTTGGCGCTGCTAAGAAGCCTCTGATCGGTGCCACGATGGGAGGAGCATACGCTAGTCCCTGATACCCCTGAGCTACGCCGCTAACCAAGGAGCTGATGATGGCGTTGTATACAGTGTTGGTCATCACCGTGGATTGGTCAATCATAGCCTGATAAACGGACTGTTGAATCATCTCAGACATCTTCCCTGAGTCCTCGATGACGGTGATTTGGCGGGAAGTGGAGAGAGGAGCTTTCTTGACTGTCTCCCCGCTTCTGGTACGAATGAAAGATTGCAGGCATGTCTTCCTGTATTCTTCTATAGCCCTCGCCAGTTCCTCCTTCTGATCGTCCTTGAGATTTTCTTCAATGACTTCAAGGACGTTATCTTCAAAGATCTCAGCAGCCTTCGACATGTTGGATCTTGTTTGGTCCCACCGGGCATGCCAAAAGTGTGTTGGTGCTGAAAATTGGCCGATGACCCTCAGCGTCGGACACACGACCCAGGAGAATCTACTTAGCTCCTGTTCGAGTTATTGCCCTAGTGCGGTTCGCGCGGCATGCCAGTCAATCTGACCTAATGATTGACATGGAAAGAAGAATATTAAATTCTAGGGGTTTCGATCGGCTAGAGTTCCGATCTGTCTTGAAGAGCGTATCAGCGAATCGGCCGATTTACCGTAGAGATGACCGGCTATAAGACAGCCGATACTCATGTAGCAATCATAAGGAAAACTTTTACAGCAACCTAAACAACACTACAGAAGCAAAACTTGGAGTAGATCTAATCGGCTATGTGATGATAAAGGATAAGAATAATAAAAACCGACAGTTCGTACCTCAAGATGGATAATTGGTGATAAAAACTAAAATAACAGGTAAAACCTATGACTCTAGTTGATATCGATAACTGGTGAATAAATCTAAACAAAATAACAGCGATGCGCCCGAAGTTAAAGCTTAGTATTACTCGATAAGTGGAACTTACAGAATCGGCCGGAGATCCTGTAGATCCAGCCCTGCCAATCCGTACGAACTCGTGAAAGAAAAAGGTTTTGGCGAAGTCGCCGACTTGAAAGTAAAGTACGAGGAAAGAGTAATTTTTTTTGTATTGATTGATGTGTTGTTTTTTTTACAAGCCTCTCGAGGTAGCTAGTTATAGCGTGTTGGAACTGATTTCCTAACCGACTAGAATCTATCTCTAATTTCAAACGACAACAAATAGTTACAAACACGACTCGTATTCGAGTTGGTTATTATTTTCCCACGGGCCTGTCTCTTCAGCAAATATTCATCCTGGCCCACCTTAGGCCCAAACCGGCCAAACTGCTTTGACTCCCAATCGGCCAGCCTCCACCAATTTCTTCCGCCAATCGGCTGAAACATTGTAGCTTCAATCGGCCGATTCCCAACTGTAGCTTCTAGTCCGCCGCATCGGCCCCCCTTTCTCCTTCTTTGACACCGATTTCAAGTACGTGTCAAAATCCAGCGTTCTGGCTTCCAATCGGTGAGTCTTCATCTATCTCATCAGCTAATCGGTCAGAACACTATAGCTTTACTGACCGATTTCTCTAGCCATGGCCTCTTGTTTAACCGCATTGGCCACTTTCTTCTCCTCTTGACACCGACCCTGACACGTGTTAAAAACTGGCATCAACACATGCCTCCCAGCTTCATAGTGAAACATATCTTTTTCTCCGAAATTTTCTCAACTCTGATTCCTTCTTTCAGAAAAGACGCAACAATAAATGCAGCAAAACCCTCTTTGCTCCCGAAATCTTCTCCTTGATGATTGCATTTTTTCGAACTGAGCACCTGTAGGCAACCGCTCCTTTCGAAATTAGCGCAGACGGCGTGGTAAAAATTTCATATTTACCCTTCTCCCGAGTCATCGTGCAGATACTCATCTCTTCCGCCGCTTCATCTTCCTCCGGGCGAAAAGGGTTTCCTTTCCAGCGAATCATCTCCCGGCACACCCCAGCGACCTTGCTCGTGCCACTTCTAGGCACATCCCAGCGCACTCCAGTGACTTGCTCACGTCCTTCACCGACCGCACCAACTCCCAAGCTCCAATGGTGGCACCCATAGCTACCATGACCTTCGTTCCTGAGGTAAGTCTTCTAGGCTCTCCTCATCTTTTCGCGATTTTAGATCTGTTCTTAGTCTTTCTTCGCATTTGCTCAAGAACTCAGGCAAAGAATCACCATCCCATGGCCAACACCCCTGGATTCATCGATCTTGGCTCTATGGGAGATCCTAACCCAACCGATCTGATTAAACTAGAAACTCACAGGATCCCTTTTAAGCAATCGACCATGGAACTAGACAATTGGGCGAACACTTTCAAGTCTTGGCCGAATCAAACCCCCGGATGGAGAGATTGGTTTTTTAGAATGTCAAATTCCAACAGAGTCTTCTGGGATGAGCGAAAAATCGGCCATTGCAGAAATTTATCTCTATCTCATATGGAAAAGAAAGAATCTCTGCTCATCGCGGCATCTTACTTTTGGTCCGATGCTCTCAATGCATTTCTTTTCGACCATGGGCCAATGACTCCAACCCTGGCCGATGTTCTGATGCTGACTGGCCTCGATGTTTCCTCCACCGACTCACCTTTCGATTTCTTAATCAAACCCACCCATCGGCTGGAGACGAAAGCCATCAGCACATGGAAAGGCTACATTGAGAAGAACATGAGGACCGGACCCAACACAGAAAAAGAGCACACGACCTTCTTGATGATGTGGCAGGAAAGGTATGTCTTCTGTGGTAAATTAGCCAGTCCTACTTCCAACACACAGGCTTTGGCCGAAGCACTAGTTAGAGGAGCCACAGTCCCTTTGGGAAAGCATCTACTAGGGTCAGTGTATTACATGCTGCATCACATCGGCGTGAAGCTATCATCTGGAGAACCTATCAGGAATCCTGGTGGTCCTTGGTGGTTTGTCAATCTCTAGCTCAACTTATATATGAGCGAAATCTTCAAGGAGCGGATTGAGACCAAGACTTTCCTAATGTTAAATCAGAAACCGACCCATTGGCCAGACGCCGCTGTACTTCCTTTAGTGAAGCCGTATCCACTTTCCCAGGCGGCAAGCTTGCCCCCTCAAGAATAGCCGAGCACTTTAGATGCTTTTACAACAGCTTTAAAGAAGAGGTGACGAATTGGTATCCATATCAGAGAGAGAACCCAACTTTTTAGAATCCTGACTGTTTTGACTAGGCTACCGATACCTTCGATGAAGGAATCATGGACACCCTGATCAACCTGGGATTCTACCGGCAAATTTCTTCTCTGGCAAGGACTCTCCAACATATGAGTTCTATAACCCGTCGGTAGCAGCTCGGCAATTTGGCTTGGGACAAATACCAATCGGATTCACTTCGTCGGCCGAGTGAAATTTTGAGAACCGATTTCAAAAGGACTGGAATACAACAGATTGTGTAATCTGACACCGGATTCCGACACCATCGATCTGAGCGCTTGGCTGGTGGTCCCCTTCTCCACTCAACAATTCAAATTGTGGTGGGCCGAGTGGAAACAGTACCTTTCCTGTGCGGCCCCTGCAGTGTATTGCAATCAACTGGACCCCGCTCACACTGATCCGAATGCAGAGGTAACAATACTTTTTTGTCGATTCCTTACCAATAATTTTCACATGTTGCAGAACTTTCTTATCATTATCCTTTTACCCTGCACAGGTTGATAGCCAAGTGCCTCCAACGCACAGTTAGAGTGGCAGACTGATACAGACCCATCATCCGTACACACCGTACCCTCTCATCGGCTATCACGCCCCATCAATGGAGGACATAGCCACCAACCGATTGAAGCATAAGCTCAAAATATCCACCACAAAGAAGACGAGTCGCAGGGTATGAGCTCGTACTGAATCTACGACAACTCGAACAACCCACCAATCGGCAGCAACATCGGTCGAGCCCTCAGCCGCACCAATCCAAGCAGATGTATTGTCGGCAATTCAGGACATTGATCCCCTAGCAGCATCAGAGGCTGGGTCGGCGATTGTGTTACTCTTGGTGAAAGCTACACGAGTAATCTTTCTGCTCTGACTTCTTCATATGTATCACCAATACTAAATTTGTTTCTTTTCAACAGGCCGTACAACCTATCCTAGAGCAGACTGTTCCTTAATTGGCCGATTCTCAAGCTAAAATTGTGTTACCTACAAATCTTCAAATTGAGGTAAAGAACATGCTCTTCCCTTAGTCTCCACAGTTCTGATAACTAAAATCAGACGATTCTTGACACAGGACGCTCCAGATACGTCAGTCATTCCCCTGGTGCTACCGTTGGCTGCGCGCGTCCGAGAGGTAAGAAAACCGAGACTTCTACTTAGATCCAGTATTATTTTATACTCAAAAATGATTCCTTTGTTCCTTTTCCAGGAGGCTGGTCCAAGCACATTATCAGCTACGCCTAGAGAGCCGATCATTGTCAAGTCTTCCCCCTCTAATGAGCTACCTCCGCAAACTTCTGAGGTGGGAGTAACGACTCTGCCAACCCAAGCAGAAGAGATTTGTTTGAAGGAGGTAAGAACCTTCTATATCTACCAGCCGATTTTTTACTTTTATCGGCTAAAACACTTTCCCACATCCCTGCAGGAGTAAGACACGCCAAACAAAAGCCTCTTCTCCTCTGCAATTGCGGTCTCTGATGACGAAGAAGTTGCATCACGCCAAATAACTCTGAGCTCAATACCAGAAGATGTCCGTGCCAAGCTCCAAAACATGCGAACCCTTCTTCAGGAAAACATCGGTCGATTGGTGGAAGATGCCAAACTGATACGGTGGATTTTCAACGAGATCAAAGGCCAAGTCCCAGAAGACGCAGAAGAGGTTCTCACACCCGCAGCATATATCGAAACCATGCGGGTCCCGGTGTTTAGAGCCTTGCGACACATGGCTGACCGTGCTAAATTGGAGATGGTGCGTCAAGAAGAAGAGTCCTACAAGCACCGTGCACAACACGTACATCGGTAGATCGGTCTCCATGAGACTTCTCATCCAAGCATCATCAGTGAAATAGACCAACTCAAATGGCGCAGAGCAGAGCTCACCAAGGAGATGGAACTGGTCGTAAAGGCTATCGCTACCGAAGAAAAGAAACTTGAAGATCTTCCAACCGCCATCGTTGATTTTAAACAAGAAAGACAATCCCTCACTCACGAGGCCATCCATCTTCATCGCAATGCGCCAGAAGTCTTAGGATCAGCCGATGATGATCGGCGAGTGTTGGAGGTGGCCAACCAAGTTCGCCTGCGAGCGATTGAGACCATAAACAATCTCCTCGGATAGTTGTAACGAACTCAACCAGCCTTTGAACATCTTGTGTAACGTTGATACTTTTGGCGTTTTTGTCTGAAATGCAAGTCTGAACAGTCCTCACGTAGCTTTTATGACTCAACGGTCGCTTTCTTTAAATGCCCTCCTTTTACCGACCTTTGTCCATTGCCATTCTGTTCTATAAGTACAAACCCTTCGCATCCCTTCTGAAGGCATTCGCAAAACACCCACTCAACCATTCCTTGCGCGCGCTTACAAATCTTCGATCGAGCGACCAAGATGGCCTCCTCCTCCTCTGTCAATCAGGTACGAAGTCAATCTCCTATCTCTCGACCAATCCCTCTGTCAATTGATCATCAATTCTTCTCGTAGCCAAACCGACTCAGCCGTGATCTTGAACGAGCCATTGAGATCCTCCACTCCGATGAACCGCTCACTCAGGCTGACAAAGACCTGATCCAAACTCATCGTGAGGAACTCAGAGATCACCTCCCCGTGAATATCAAGAGGATTGTGGATGACATCGAGGCTAAAGCTTCTAGAAGGCAACCACGGCAATCAGTCGAAAGAAGCCATCTGTTACCCTGTCAAGTTGCTGTTGAAGATGACATGGCAGAACTAGAGGAGAAGAACGCCCGACTCCAGATCGAATTGGATCGACTTCAGAAAGAAATCGATATGAATAAAGCTCACATGAAACGTTGTTAAATCGTTGTAACCCATAACTGTGTCGGTACTTTTTATCTAAGGGCGACTTGTATCATGCCGGCCATATATTTAGTTGGTGTACCGAATAATGATCGGTTTAGTTATATATACACTATTTCGCCTCTTTCAATCTTAAGGCGATGCCCCTTGCATCGGCTATATGAACACGAATCAGTACGCGTCGACCGTGAAAGCCCGTTATGCCACATCATCGGCTAAGCGCCTACACATATACTAGGGTAGTATCTTTTCAAATATCTTCCATTCAAGGCCCTTGTAAATTCTTCTTCCTCAAAAGTCTCCAGTATGTATGCATTGCCTAGAGCACATTGGCTAATCCGTTATGGCCTTTCCCAAGTGGGCGACCATTTTCCATACTATCAGCAGAACCAACTTCCAGACTAAATCCCCTTGGGAAAACCTTTTGACCTTGACCTTCTTGTCATACCACCTGGTGACTCTTTTCTTATTTTCCTCAATGCTGATCAAAGCCCTTAGCTGTTGATTCGCCAAATCTTCCAATTCTCCCCTCATGAGGGCGGAATAGTCATCAACCGACAACTGATTCTGAAGTGACACACGTCTAGACCCAGTCTTCAACTCCCAAGGTAATACTGCTTCATGCACATATACTAACTGATAAGGGGACACCTTGGTGGCACCGCGGCAAGCCATCCGATAAGCCCATAAGGACTCATTCGGCGTTGTATGCCACCGTCTTGGTTGTTTTTTGACCTTCCTTTTAATCAGTTTAATAACCCCCTTATTTGATGACTTGGCCTGACCATTTGTGGTGGAACCACCTCGGATTACCTTGATTAAAGCATTGTTAAGTCGCCTGACACGCGACACTTATGCCTTAGTCAAGTTAACTCGAAGGGCCGTCGGATTTCCTCCGATTAAACCACTTACAGGACCGGATTAGCGAAACTCACACGAAGGTGAGCGGTTTCAGAGAATACAACAGATCCACTGAGTTAAACAAGTTTGACAATTTAGTTCAACATAAAAACAAAAATCAGAGTTTTACAAGATTCAAAAGCAGCGGAAAGCTAAATTAGCGGAAGCTAGCGCCAGGGTCGGATGTCCCTAATGAGGCCGATCAGGACATCAATGATCCCTCTCCTCACCGTCCGAGGAAGGATCCCACTCAACCGTCCAACCCGGAGGGAGCTGGGGCGGCCAAGTGCCAACGGAAGCAAACTCAGGAGCTGCGACTTCACCTGAAAAGAAAGCCACAAACAAGGTTGAGCTGCTACGCTCAGCAAGACTTAACCGACCGGTGGTAAAACTACTCCACCACGTCTAGACATGCAAGGCTCTTTGGCTGAGGGGTTTTGTTTGCCAAAAGCTACTACGTTAGGTCCTTGCTTTCAAGTTTTAGCTCAAATTCTAAGTTCATTAACCAGTCTACGTTGGCATCTTACTCTAAGCAAACATAGATCCAACTTTATGTATATAAGCTACTCATCAAGACCATGTCATCATCAGACTCTTTCATTAATCAGTGTAGCATAGCGATCAAGCAGTCTCAAACTGTGAGAGGCAGACGAATCCTTCGAGTTTCTTAACCATGCATGGCAAACCTAATCTCACGACATCCGCGCACCACAAGGGTCGCTTCCTGTGTCAGCCGTCCCCATCAATTCCCAGGCACGTGTCAGGTCCAACTTCCCTTGGCATGCAATGCTCCACAATCCCGGCCTCTACCGTACTGTGACCGCACTTGCACCCACATGATGCACCATGGGAACCTCGTTCCAGGGACAGCAGGGGTATAAGCCACGCCCTAGTTCAATCAGGTACTAGGCTTCCCCATCCCATACTAGGTATGAGATTAGTACTTTCAAACACTTGATCACGAACACCACCACTATCGGGCCTTAACAGATTCCATAGACAGACGGGGGGATCAGCCGACTAGCAAAAGAGTTAACCAAAACCTTGCCCCATCCATCGTCCTTATAGTTGTAACAGAAGGAGAACAACCAACTCCTATAACTCGCGAGTGACAGGAAATCACTCGACTTTTACCACTTCCTATTTAAGCATAGCAACTACTCGATTCAACAACTAGTGTTCCGATCAAGGAACTATACCATGCATCTAAGGTTGCAAACAACTCCTATACGTAAATGCACAAACATGAGAAAGAAGGCATGCGCAAGTTTGGGAAACTTTGGGGTTCATGCTCCGGGACTTGCCTTCAAGTGGAGGGGAGGGAAGCGGGTCTTCAGCTGGTGCGACTTCGGCTTCTGGAACTGGTAGCTCAGCTACAGCTCCGTCTTCTGGCACCGGGTGTAGTTCGTAGACGCCGTCAGCAAGATGAAACTCTACACGAATGCAATGCTGGAGTTAGTGTCTAGACGGTTATTTCAACAGCAACACTCGCAAGTCTTAGCCCAGAAACTTGTAGCAAAGCTACGGAAAGAGTGTGGGGGTTCAAGCTTCAGTGGATAGAGAACAAGACCAAGGGTCGAATTGGAAGAACTTATGATCTGACCCATAAGCCTTAATGTGTTTGGGGTCCTCAAAGCTATTACAGAGAAGTCCCCGAAATCTTACACAGATACCCTCGGGTCAAGGAAAAGAGTACAGCCGAGTCCTCGGGCGAAGAAGATAAGGGCCGGCTAACAGACAGGGTCGGGCGAGATGGAAAGAGGGGTCGGGCGAACAGGTAGGGTCAGGCGAACAGGTAGGGTCGGGCGAACCGGTAAGGGGTCGGCAGCTTACCTTTGGTTTATAGGTGAAGCTTTGGGGTCGGGAAGGAGTAGACTTGGGCGGAAGGTCTTAAGCACTAAGGCTTTGGTGGCGGCTATGTCCGGCGGTGCTCCGGCGGCGGCGGAGCTTCTTGTGAGCAACAAGGAAGCTCTAGCATAGCGTGGAGGAGCAGGCGGCTTGGTGGATTGGGAGGGGCGGGTGTTGAGCGAAGATGAGAGTTCCTCAAGAACTTAGGTGGCGGCGCTCAGGAACAAGGCGGCGAGGCAACGATGGTGAAGGGATCTCCAGTAGGGCTCTGGCATTCCTTTTTATAGCTGCGCGAAAGAGAGAGGGAGTTGGAGTAGCACGAAGACCGGAAGAAAAGGATGGAGTGCGCTGCCATGGCGGCGACTGGGCGTCGATGGGCGGCGGAACAGGATTTCGGAGATAGGGTCCTTGGCTATTGGGCACGGGAGACAAGGCGGCGCAGGCGCGGTTTTGCCGGTAGTTGAGGTTTGGCGGAGGCGGGCGTCGTCATGCGGCGGATCTGATGGGTGTGACAGGGAGAACGGCGCTACAAGCGAGGTTGCAACCGGTGAAAAGATAGGCAGGCTGCGGCTGCGCAGGCGAGCGCGACTGTGTAGAGGCGGTGGAAAAGTCGGAAGGCATCGGGCCTTGCAGTCGGGGATCCAGTGAGATGATGACGGGCGTGAGCTGCGAGGTAGTTTGGATGCAGCAAGCGGCAAAGCTCTGCCACAGCGGTGTCGGAGCACCAAGGCGCGGCCGGCGAGGGCGCGAGCGAGACGAGGCGCAGCAGAAAGGGTTGCAGAGGGGCTTCCGCTGCGATTGGGGAGGAGGGCGTGAGAATCTATCCTGTCCCGGCCGGCGATTGGGTGAAGCGGCGGGCGTCGGAGAAGTTGAGCCACGCGGCGGGGGAGCTCTGAAGCGGTGCAGGCCGCTCGAGTGCGTATGCCTCGGGAGATCCGGGGAAAAGATTGCGGGTCCATCCGTCAGTCTCGGTCTTTCCTCTGTTCAAGATTGAAAGGGACACTGTTGTTGAGACTTAAAAGGAACTGGCGGGGTGAGTTAGAGTCTTCACGGGTCAGGAACAGGAACTGGAGTGGAGCACTCCTGCTCGGGAAAAACTGAGACAGAGGAATTTTGGGGCTCGTATTAAGATTAACTCGAAAGATTTAACCGGGGTCGTCACACCATTGGCCTGAGCGTAATACGGAGAAGAATTCAACAGCTTAATCCCATACTGGCAGTGAACTCCTCGAACTCCCTGAGGTAAACATTGACCCCTGATCAATCATGATGGTCTGAGGAATACCAAATCGATAAATGATGTGCTCCTTCATGAATTCGATCATGTTGGCCGACATCACAACATTCAAAGGAACCGCCTCAACCCACTTGGTGAAGTAGTCAATCGCCACCAATATGAACTTATGCCCTTTGCTTGACGGCAGATAGATCTAACCGATGAGATCAATTACCCAGCCTCTAAATGGCCACAGCTTTAATATCGGGTTCATAGCCGAGGCCGGGGCTCGTTGCACGTTGCCAAATTTTTGACAATCCTGACAGCCTTTATAATATTTGAAACAATCTTCAAGTACTGTCAGCTAGTAATACCCATTGTTTCTAATCATCGACTTCATCTTGAAAGCCGATTGATGGGTCCCACATAGACCTTCATGAATCTCACCCATCAAAATCTTTGCTTCCTCAATGCTAAGGCACTTGAGAAACACTCCATCAATCGTCCGATAAAACAATTCATCTTCAAGTAACACATACTTTGTGGCTTGGAAGCGTATCTGCCGATCAACTTTCTTGGATGGATCCTTTAAATAATCGGCGATCTCCTTCCTCCAGTTGTCGGCCGCCAGCTCTAGAGCGAAAGCGCCATGAATCGGCCAGTAGCCAGAAGCGTGCTGGGCAAGTCTATTGGCTTCCTCATTGTAATCCCTAGGGATATGTTCAATAGTTACGGTCTTGAATTCTTTGAGCAACCGGAGGCATTCCTCATAATAAATCCTTAGAATATCATCCTTGCACTCACACTTTGCAATCAACTGATCCACGATAATCATGGAATCCCCAAATATTTCTACCACGTCAGCCTTGACCTCCCTCAATAATTGGATGCCCTTTAAGACAGCCCGATTTTCTGCTTGATTATTAGTAGCGGAAGCCTCAATCGGCAGAGAGAACTCATAACTTGCCCCCCGAGGCGATATAAGAATTATGTCGATTCCTGATCCAATCCCACACGAATATCCATCGAAGTACAGAGTCCATGGAGCCGGCTCAACGACAGTAATTTCTGATCCACAGTGTTGGGTGACGAAATCAGCCTTACCTGACCCTTGACGGCCTTGGCCGATTCGTACCTGAGATCGAATTCTGAGAGTGCCAGAATACATTTTCCAATCCTTCCCTTCAAGATCGGCAGTGATAACATATACTTGACAACATCAACTTTACACGCGACCACACATTCCGCCGATAATAGGTATCGCCTGAGTTTAGTGCAAGAGAAATACAGGCAAAGGCACAATCTTTCCACCGGAGAATAAAACCTATAATTCTAGCAAATATCGATAACTAGTGAATAAATCTAAACAAAACAACAGCGATACGCCCAAAGTTAAAGCTTATATATTACTCGAAACGCGGAACTTACAAATTGCTCGGAGATCACGTTGATGCAGCCCTGCCAACTCACACGAACTCGTGAAAAGAAAAGGGTTTGGCAAAGTCGCCGACATGAAAGTAAAGTTGCATGAAAAAGTAGATTTGTATTGATGTTTGTTGATGTTTTTGCCAGCCTCACGGGGCACCTATTTATACCCTGTTACAACTCGTTTCCTAACCGACTATGACTCAATATTCTATTTCTTATTCAAAGCAACAAATATTTACATACGGATACAACTTGTATCGGAGTCGAACACCATCCAATCCTCTATGGGCCAATCCTATCTTCATCTTGTTACCACCTTGGCCCATTTAGGCCCATATCGGCCGAGCTTTTCTAGCTTCCAATCGGCCAGTCTTCATCTATCTCATTAGCTAATCGGCTGAAACACTATAGCTTTACTGACTGATTTCTCTAGCCATAGCTTCTTGTTTAACCGCATCAGCCACTTTCTTCTCCTCTTGACGTCGACCCTGACACGTGTCAAAAACCGACGTCAACACTCTCATCGTTGGCCGCCTTCGACGGTGCCGCCGGCGAGGCGCCGCGGTACCCGATCTCGTTCGCATACCTTATCTCGGCATCCTCAGGGGAAGTGGGCCGCACGATGCGGCTGCTGGCGGCACTGTACCACCCGGCCAACAACTACCTGCGGTCCAGGGGAGGAGCACTGCCGGCTGGCAGAGCTCATGTCCAGGTGGGGTGTGTACGCGATCGCGGGCAACGTGTGGATCGTCGGCAGGCCCAACCTCGTCACCTACCGGGGCCCCACCATGCTCACCACCACGCTGCACGCCGTCGCGTTGCTGCTCCGCCTTCACCGCCGCTGGGACTGGTTCGTCAACCTCAACGCATCCGACTACCCGCTCATCACCCAGGACGGTAATGGCGTGCTAATTTCTACAGATTGCTAGTTGTGAATTGTTTGCTGATTGATTAATCAGGTGATTACATGCTTGCTTTGTTGGTGGTGTTGAAATCTTCTTGTTTTTTTTGGAAATTTTGCCTGCAGACATGACGGAGGCGTTTGCCAGGTTGCCAAGGGACCTCAACTTCATCCAGCACACTAGCCACCTCGCCTGGAAGATGTAAGAATCATATGCTACTCAGAAGTTGCTACTCTGTTCTGCAACAAGAGAATTGTTAGGACTGCAATGATCATCGTCAATCCTCTAGTCCAAAGAGCAACAAGAATTGACCCTCCTTTGTTCATCATCTTTTCTTTCAATTTTCTCGACAATGCTTTGAGACATATTTCTCGTGCCTCCTAAAGGTATACATGATTCCTTCATCAAGTTAGAAATACGTGTATTATTATGTACCTTACTAACTCGGTTTTGTAGGAGTACTTGGTACAATATACAAGTGGCACGAGACAAACACAAGGAGATGAGAGTGACGATATGGAGAATGAGGATACCATGAATATCATTCATGCTAGGATAGTTGATGCTTTGGTTAGTGCGAGAGGAGGACAGTAATGTTGAGAGATGACATCATTGTATAAACCTTTTGATGGATATTGTTCTATTTATGTGGACCAATCACTTATATGGATGAAGAACATATAAAATTTATTTTTTTTCCTTTCTAAAATAGTCATTTACATGTGAATTAGTGAACACATTATTTTGTTATGAGCAATTTGCATGTAAACACACCCGCAGACCTTTAGGGGCATTACAGGTATTTCTTACACAACCTACAGTTTCGTAGCTGCTCTAACCAAACGGTCTTCTGCTTTTCCCACAGCTGCTTTCTCCCCGCTACTTTTTCACAGCCCACAGCTCACAGTAGCTTTTCCAAAAGCCACATCCCAACCAAACACACCTTCAGATCCGCCATAAAGTAGACCTCGTACGTAGTGACGCAATGACACTCATTATACATAAAGTAGGAAACTGTTGTATTTCAGATTAACAGAGTTATCTAAAAGGATGCTAATAGTTGTTGGCTTAGAACAACTCCAATGGACCAAGTCAAAAAAAATGCATTCTAGCAAGTCCTCTAGATTCCTTATTTTGGAAGAGCTCCAAATGCCCATCTCCATTCTCGGGGTCTCTCCAAGGAGTCCTCTATCTAGAGCATGTCTATATCTATATATCACAGAAGGTGACAAAAATCACCAATGTCACCTTCAGTGATGGCAGCCCAGGAGCGCGCACGCCCATGCCCCCGCGCTGCCCTCCTCCTCTAGCTCCGACGGCTCTCGCCACTGCATCCGGCGTCGCCGGTCGCAACCCTCGATCACCATCGCACTGTCCTCCTTTGCTCGCGCCCGCGCCGCCATCCTCCATCATCTCCGGCGGCTCGCGCTGCCACATCCACCGCCACCATCCTTCGCCGCCCTAACCCAGCCCCGCGCGGGAAGCTCACCAAGATTCCCCCGCTGCCTCTAGAGGCCACCTATTGTCTTCCACAAATCGGAACTGGTGGTGTCCCGCCATCCCGCACACAACCCGCCACCACCGCCTGCTACCTAGCCACCGTCAACCTCCCATATATCCCAGCCACATCGGAGATAGCCGCGCCATCGATGACCCATAACCCGAAACCCCGAACCCTAACCCTCCAACGGCGAAGCATGGTGGCGGCGCAGCAGCGGTCTCGGTCTATGTTTCCCGTTCTTTCTTTCCCACGTGCGGCAACATCCCAGACTTAACAAAAGATAATAGGGAAAAGATTTTTGTAAAACCTTTTTCAGAAGCGAAAGGGACTCTAGTCTAGTGGTTAGAGCACCTGAGTAACATCCTGCAGGTCTATATTCAACTTCTCGTGGGAGCGAATTAAACGGATCTAAAATAACAATTAAAGAATAGGTAGGTGCTTTCCTTGCTAACTTCGTTAAAAAAAAACTTTTTCCAGAATAAATAAATAAATTTTCTGTTACCTAAATAAACATTTTTGAAAAATTACCAAATGGCTTATTTAGTTAAGAATGCATCTAATTAACTTTTATGAAAAAGGTTATCCAAAAACTCAAGGTGCATTAAAAATATTCATATAAAACACTTCATTGATATTTCTTGATAAGAAGTTAATAATGTACTAATATCAATCGTATCCGGAAATTTCTTCATGATGCATATGGTTGTTGAACAATTATCTTTGTATCGCATAGCATCCAATAATCATACAATGCAAAACAACAATAAATAAATAGTAGGTTTGACTACAAGCAATAAAACACTAGAGATGGGGACAATAATATGCAAATAACTCAAAAAAACCAACATAAAAGGTAACATTCTAGAAAAAGATGATGGGTAATAGTTTCAAACTTTTATGATTTAAAATTAATTAGTTATGGATTTTTAGATTTGTCGTTGTCAAGATTGGCGGATCAAGACTTAGACTAGTAAATTTCTTTTATGCGCGTAAGGCCTCAGATGGTGGCGTGGGAGACACGAATTAGACTGGTTCGGGCAAAGGGAGCCCTACGTCCAGTATCGTGAATGCTCGTATTACCCACGCGGAGTTCTGTAGTAGGGGTTACAGACCGACGAGAGAGGGACTGGTCCCAAGTCTCTTTGTGCCTATGTTCTCAGGGAGCGTACTAGCGTGCTGTGGCTTGAGGGGGAAGAAGCCGATCCCCCCTCCGGCCCTGTCTTCCTCCTTTTATATCGCAAGGGGAGTGGCCAGAGTTACAGTTGGGATCGGGCGAAGAGGACCGTAAAATGTGAACGTAGTACGGTAAAAAATACGGCAGGATGGGAGGAACAAGTTCCTAGACGCCCGACGCCTCCGCCGGCTCCTGGCGAGCGCCGGCGTGCATGCCGGAGGGGGAGGCGGCCGTGCGCCAACTGTCGTCGCACCCTACAGATAGCTCCTTCGGCATCCGTCGGCGTCGGGTTATGATGAGGGCGTTTCGTCGTTATCCCGGTGTCCGTTGGGGAGGACGGTGGATGCTGCCGTTCTGATGATGGCTCCTGGAGAGAGGGCGTCACATCCTAGCTGCCAGGCGCACGGGACCCGAGGGTGCGCGGGGCCCGAGGACAGGCGAGTCTCTCCTCCGCTCCGGTCGGCGCAGGCCATGAGTACCCTGCGGCGAATGGGAGTGAGCCGCCAGCGCTGTAGCTTGTAGAGTATGGTCGTGCATGGGTACTTGCGGCGGGTTGTGTGAGGAGCACGGTCATTCCTCCCTCTGCCAGGCCTGCGGCGCATTTATGATGAGCCCGACGGGGGAGGGACCCGCAGCATTTGTTTACCTTGCCCACCTGGTCCGCATCCGAGGGGGATGCCTGCCCTGGGGGCCCCAGCGAGCCCGACCCTTGCGCTTGGGGTCGGACGAGGCGGAACCTTGTGGCGAGGGGTCGGGCGCCTCCGACCCTGGGGCCGTAGTCGGACGAGGCGGAAACCTCGTGGAGGGGAGTCGGGCGTTCCTGACCCTGAGGCCGCGGTCGGGCGAGGCGGAGTTTTGATTATGCTTAGGTGGGCCCGGGCCTTCGCGTCTGCTCCTTTAAGCGGTATTTAGGGGATCGTTAATATTTCCCCCCAACAGTAGCCCCCGAGCCTGTGGTGGAGCAAAAAGTGCTCCTCCGGAGGCTTCTTTCGCCGTTTCTCCGTGGATTTTGTTTATGGTGCGCTTGCTTCATCCCGGTTTGGCCGGGGAGCCTGGGAATCGTGACCATACGCATGGTCGTTGGTTGCGATGCTAGCCCCCGAGCCCCTGCTCGTTGCGGGAGACCGGTCGGGAGGCCAGGTCGACTTTTGGTCGTTGCCCCTCAAGCGTCCGTTCGCTAGGACGGAGGGGTTGAGCCGTGCCACGTTATCCTAGTTGGACGAACCGTGGTGCTCGCTTTGAGCTGCGAACAGGTAGGTTCGAGTGGAGTCCCGGTCCCCGTTCGGGGGGGTCCGGCTCGGGCCAAGCTGGTGGCGTACTACAATTTCCCGCCGGCCAGTTCATATAGTTCCCGGGTCCGTTCGGCCGAATCCGGGGGCTCGTTGCCTTTCCCCGTGGAAAAACCATGAACTTTATACCGGACGGGACTCGAACGTGAGGTCGGGACGCCCTTGGCTTTCGCTTGCCTGGGTGTTGGCCGCTAGTGGACCCGTCCCTTCTCACCCCTTGCTCGGGAGATATCCTGAGGCAGCTGTCGATCCCGCGGTGGGCCAGCCTTCGAACCTCTGGACCGTAATGGGCCGTAGGGGCGTTTTCAGCCCCGTATCCCTTTCTTACCTTTCGGTGGGCCTTGGGCCAGAACGGAGCGGTCGTGACGTCTGGGCCGAACGTGGGGGACGTCGTGCCTTCCGGGAGGTGGAGTTATGGGAAGCGCCATCCCGCGAATCGAGGAGGATAGGATGTTTTCGCGGCCGGCCGTGCGCGCGGTTTTCGAAAAGGAAACGGGCGTGGCAGGGGCGTACCTGGCGCCGCATTTATGGCGGCCGGGGCGTCGATTTGGCTTCTCCCGTACCTTTCCTATAAAAACGGGAGCCCGCCGCGCCGGTTCCGCCCGCCTTCTGCATTCGAGCCTTTCCGCCCTCCAGCCTAGCGTTCAGTTTGTCCGTGCCCGCTTCGTTTCCTTTGCTCCAAGCCGTGCCCTTTCTTCTCACCTCCGTTGATCTCCCTCCTCCGGCGATGGGTTCCTGGGGGATCTCCCATTTCACCTCCTCGCGCGCCGAGGGCCTGGTGCGAAAAGGCCTCCTCTGCGAGAAGACGGAGGCGGCTGAGTGGTTGCTGTCGGGCCCGGAGCAGGTGCCGGAGCCTCTCTCTGGCTACATCGTCTCCTTCGCTCACTTCCATGAGCGGGGGTTCGCCTCTCCCTCGAGCCGCTTCTTTCGGGGGCTCCTCCACTACTATGGGCTCGAGCTCCAGCACCTCAAACCCAATGGGATCCAGCACATTGCGGCGTTCGTCGCCCTGTGCGAGGGATTCCTAGGCATTGAGCCCCACTTCTCGCTGTGGAAATACTTTTTCACAGTGAGCCTGTACCAGAAGACGGAGAAGCGAGGGAGCCAGCAGCGGTCACCTCCGGTGCCGATCGGGTGCGCCGGGATCCACCTTCGTCATACCCGCTCCAAGGAGAACATGACGATGAAGACCTCGGCGTCCCACAAGGGGTGGCACAACCAGTGGTTCTATGTGAAGAACTACCCGAACTCCCCCCTGCCGGCTTTCACCGGCCGTACCATCGACGCGGCGCCGGAGGTGTGGGCGTACGGGCCAGTGGAGAAGGACAAGAAGCGGTTCTTCGACCTGCTGCAGGCCATCGAGCGGCTGAAGCGGGACGGGCTCACCGGCGCCGGGGTCATCGGAGCGTACCACACCCGACGGGTGGCGCCACTGATGCTCTGAATCCGACCGCTTGCCGCCATGACCCCCGACGCGCCGACCGAGGGCACCGCCTTGGCGACGGGTGCGCTCGTCGCTTCCGAGATCCGGCAACGGATTCGGGAGGCGCTGGAGGACAAGGACGTCGAGTACCCGATTCCCGGGCACCCGCCGATGCGCCCGGATGCGGGCTCATAGATCTGGTAAGGAGTTGGGGCGTCCTCCTCCTTTCTTCGTGTCTTGCGATTGTCACTCTGACGTGGAGCTGCTTTGCGTTTGTAGGGTCCGCTAACCCGGGTCGCGCACTCGCTCCCGCCGGTGCCGGAAGATGTTGAGCGGCGGACGCACAACCGTCTCCTCGCCGAGGCGCAGAAGCGCCGGAAGGACATCGAGATGGCGAAGAAGAGGAAGAAGGCCGCTAAGGAGTTCCAACGGCGGCGGAGGGGGTCGGTCGTGTTCGATGACGACGACGACGATGATGACGACGATGATGAAGAGGATGAAGATGAGGAAGATGATGATGAGGAGGAGCTGATTTCCTCCTTCCGATCGGGCGCCCTCGCCATTCGTGAGGCACCCCCGCGGACGGCCGCGGGAGGTGAAGTGGAGGAGGCGCCCGCCCGGGCTTCGGCTCCACCAGGCCCTGGGGCTGCGCCCCAGGGGCCAGTACAGCGTGTCCCCAGGAGACGACGCGGGACGCCCCCCAGGGGCCGACGCGGGGCGTGTCCCAAGAGCGAGCGCGGGACGCTCCCCAGGGGTCGGCAAGGGGTGCCCCCCAGGGGTCGATACGGAGCGCCCCTCGGGGGTCTTCGGAGCCTGCCCCCGCCGCCGCTTCGGAGCCGGCACGAGACGCCCCCCAGGAGTCGACGCGGAACGCCCCCCAGGGGCCGGCGCGGGGTGCCTCCCAGGAGCGGGCGCGGGACGCTCCCCAGGGGTCGGTGAAGGGTGCCCCCCAGGGGTCGACACGGGGCTCCTTCCCAAAGCTGGCGCGGAGCGCCCCTCGGGGGTCCTCGGAGCCTGCCCCCGCCGCCACTTCAGAGCCGGCGCGGGGCGCTCCCCAGGAGTCCGCTCAGGGTGCTCCTCGGAGATCTGCAGAGACTGCCTCCACCGCCGTGCCCGCGACTGGAGAGCAGCGAAGTGGCGACAAGCGGCCGCTGCCAGATGCCCCGGGGTCGGCGTCGGGCTCTGAGTCGAAGCGCGCGCGCCGCCCTTGTGCTTCAAGGACGTAAGTTGGCCTTCCTTGCGCCTCGTTCCTCTCCTCTTCTCACGCTCGTTTGTGCTGACGTCTGTTTGTCGATATGCAGCGCCGCCCCTCGTGGCCTTGCCCTGCAGCTGGTGCCTAAGAAGGCGTTGCGGTTGTCAACCTCCTCTGGGGGGCGGACCGCGGTCCCGCCCGCGGCGAGCGGCGGGGTCCCTGGTGAGGCCGCGGACCCCTCCGCGGAGGCGGCCCCTGTGGTGGCGGCCGGCGGAGCGACGGCGGTGTCAGCCGTGGGAGGGGGAGCGGACCCTACTCCGCCTTCGGTCCCCCCAGTCGCCCCTACAGCGCAGGGCACGATCCCCCCGGGTTCTCAGGCCGGGAAGGTGATCGACTTCGACGCCGACGAGGCAGAGGAGACGGCGGCGACGGGAGGTAGGGCGGATGCCCCCGCAGCCGCGGCGGGATCGGTGGCGGAGGGAACGCCTGCCCCCGAAAGCGCGGCGGCGGAGGCAACGGTGACGGAGGCGGGGGCCTCCGCCCCAATTACCCCCGCGGGAGTGGCTCCGGCGGCGGAGGCGGAGGGGCCCACTGGGATACCGCCGGCGGCCTCGGCGGCGACGAGCGTGCAGGTGCCGGGGCCGTCAGTAAACTCGGCGGCTTCTAGTGCAATGGTGCCGACCTTGACGGCAGCGTCAGGATCGGCCCCTGCCTCGGCCTCGGCTCCCTCCGTTCCCAGGGCGTGGAGGGGGTCTGTCCTTCGCTGGTCATCCCGCGATGACCCGCCGAGGCATCTCTTCACGCTGGACGACGCCACTGAGTGGCACAAGTGGCAGGCGATGCAGGGCGGCCTTGCCCACGTTGAGGCGGCTCTGTCTTCGGCGTTGGGGGTTCTGGGTAACACCGTCCTCCCTGGCAGCCAGGTATGTTGCTCCTACTGTTGGTGATCAGCACCTCCCTTTTGCTTTTTTTTTTCTAATGGCACGTTGCTTTGCAGGCCCTCCAAGAGGGCAGTCGGGGGAAATCTGATTTCCTTCGGCTGCAGCAGGGTCTCTGGGAGCGCTTCAACGCGGAGAGGGAGCGCACCAGGGACCTGTCCCTGCAAGTCACTGCCGCCCAGGGGGTCATTCGGGACCTGCAAAGGCGTGAGGGGGCGGCGTTGGAGGAGGCGCGGTGATCGGAGGCCAAGCTCCAAGCCGTCATCGAGAAAGCCCGCCTCGACCACGAGGAGTTCCAAGCTGTCGCTGAGAGGGTCCGCCGCGACGCCGAGGAGCTTCAAGCTGCCGCTGAGAGGGCCCGTCGTGATGCCGGGGAGCTTGCACAGCTGAGGGGGGAGCGTGAAGCCCTTAGCGCGGAGACTGGTCGCCTTCGCTCGCAAGTGCAGGGACTCCAGTCCGCCGTGTCTCAAGGAGCCGACCGGGAGCGCGAGTTGAAGGCCTGGGCCGACGGTGAGGCTTTTTTTTTCCGTTCCCGCGTTCCCGTGACATTTTGTGTTCTGTTCTTGACTTGGTGGGCTTTTCTGGGTGGTTCCTGCAGGCGAAATCGCCAAGCTGAAGGGTTTGCTCGACGCGGAGCACGGCGAGCACGGCGCCTTGCGGGATGCGGTCCGCGTCGTCTGTGACGACTTTGGCGTAGTTCCGGAGGAGGGGTCGAGCTCTCTGCCGGCTCGTGTCCTTGGGGTACGCCGTCGACGTCGCGAGATCGCCATGGACGCGCTTCACGTCGGCATGCGGCGAGCCTTCGGGGTCTTCGGCTCCCATTATTCTGGCATCAACTTTGCCGGGATGAGTGAAGGGTACGCCGCTGATTACACCGAAGCTGAGCTGGACGGGATTGATGCAGCGGTGTCCGCGCCGGCGGAGGCCCTCGCGAAGCTCCTGGAAGATGAGGTCATCCCTCCTGCCGACCCCTCGTCAAGTTAACTGTACCGGGCTTGTGCCCAAAATGTAATTATGTTAGTTTCGAACTTATTTTGTGATGGCCATACAGGCTTGTTTATGACTTCGTTGTGCGAAAGATCCCGATCCCCTTTGCTGTTCCTTTGGGCTTGAAAGTTTAGAATGCGTTGTCGGGTGCGTCATTAAGTTTTGATGAGCGAAGGTGCCGTAGCCGCTGGGGCGTAGGTTTTTTCGCAGTCCGATCAAACTTGCCTGAGCACCGTTCGCGCATCCTTCTCTTTTTTGCGCCCAAAGGTCTAGAAAGGGAGTGTTCGGTTTGAAAAGAAAAAATGTTTCTTTTAGATAGGGCCGAGCGGCTGGGGTCGGAACCTCTGATAGCCCCCGAGGGGTATGCGATCCTGGAGCGAGGCTAGGGTCGGATACCCCTGAGCTTAAAGGAAAAGGCCTGAACCGAGACGGCTCGGGGTTTCTTTTTTTTCGCAGAGGAGCAAAACTGGTAGCCCCCGAGGGGTATGCGGCCCTGGAACGAGGCCAGGGTCGGATACCCCTGAGCTTAAAGGAAATATCGGAATTGAAGACAAGTTTTATGCAGGGCTTGGAAATAAAAGCTATGGGTAAAAGCACCTTAGCTGTTCTATGTTCCAGGCGTTGCTGAAAACCTGCCCGTCGGGAGTTGCCAGCTTGTAGGTGCCCAGCCGTAGAACTTGTACGACGATGAACGGGCCTTCCCATGGGGGAGTCAACTTGTGCCGACCCCTGTTGTCTTGGACGAGGCGGAGCACCAAGTCGTCGACGTTGAAGGCTCAGCCTTGCACCTTGCGGCTGTGGTAACGCCGTAGGGCCTGCTGGTACTTAGCCGAGTGCAGTAGAGCTACGTCTCGCGCTTCATCGAGTTGATCTTGCGCGTCCTCGAATGATGCCTGGTTTCCCTGTTCGTCGTATGCCTTGACCCTTGGCGATCTGTACTCTAGATCGGTGGGCAAAATGGCCTCTGACCCGTAGATCATGAAGAACGGGGTGAAGCCCGTCGCCCGGCTGGGGGTCGTCCTCAGGCTCCAAAGGACTGCGGGAAGCTCCGCAACCCACCGTCCGTCGAATTTTTTAAGGCGGTCGAAGATCCATGGCTTGAGACCCTGGAGTATCATGCCATTGGCTCGCTCGACTTTCCCGTTCGTGCGGGGGTGTGCCACGGCCGCCCAATCCACTCGGATGTGGTGGTCGTCGCAGAACTGGAGGAATCTCTTCCCAGTGAACTGTGTGCCGTTGTCGGTGATGATGGAATTCGGGATCCCGAAGCGGTGGATGATGTCGGTGAAGAACTGGACCACCTGCTCGGACCTGATTTGCGCCACCGGTCTTGCCTCGATCCATTTGGAGAACTTGTCGATGGCGACGAGCAGATGGGTGAAGCCCCCGGGTGCCTTCTTGAAGGGTCCGACGAGATCTAGCCCCCAAACCGCAAATGGCCACGTGATGGGGATGGTCTGCAACGCCTGCGCGGGCAGGTGAGTCTGGCGGGCAAAGAACTGGCATCCTTCACAGGTGCGGACTACCTGGGTAGCGTCCGCGACCGCGGTCGGCCAGTAAAAACCTTGTCGGAAGGCGTTACCAACGAGGGTCCTTGGCGCGGCGTGGTGACCACAGGCTCCGGCGTGGATATCCTTGATCAGCGCCTTTCCCTGTTCGATCGAGATGCAGCGCTGGAGGATTCCAGTGTGGCTTTTCTTGTAGAGCTCCTGGTCGATGATGGCGAAGGATTTGGCGCGGCGCGCGATCCTACGGGCCTCCGTTTTGTCTGCCGGGAGCGTGTCGCGGACGAGGTAGTCGATGTATGGGGCTCTCCAATCGATCGGGGGGTCGGCACCCGCCGCGGAATCTGCCGTGATTTCCATGACCCCGGGGTCGGACGGATCGGCTCCCGGGGCCGAGTTGGGCAAAGCGTTGTCGACCCCCTCGGGGCTGGTGCTCGGGTCTCGGACAGGTGGCGCGCTGCCGACCTCCCCTGACTCGGGTCCCGATCCCAGGGCCGGGGGTGCTTCGCCGACCCCTGCAGTTCTGGGTAACGGATTGAGGGCTTCAACTGGTCGCTAACGAAGACGCCGTCGGGGACGAGCATTCATTCGGATGCCGCCTTCGCCAGCTCGTCGGCGGCTTCGTTGAAGCGCCTTGCGACGTGGTTGAGCTCTAGCTCGTCGAATTTGTCTTCGAGCTTACGGACCTCGTTGCAGTAGGCTGCCATTTTGGGGTCGTGGCAGCTCCACTCCTTCATGACTTGTTCGACGACCAACTGGGAATCGCCCCGGATGTCCAGCCGACGGATGCCCAGCTCGATGGCGATGCGGAGTCCGTTGAGGAGGGCTTCGTACTCGGCGACATTATTAGATGCAGGAAAATGAAGGTGGATCATGTACCTGATGCGCATGCCCAAGGGAGAGACGAAAACGAGACCCGCTCCGGCGCGGGCCCTCATCAGTGACCCGTCGAAGTACATTGTCCAATACTCCTGCTTCTCTGGCGCCGATGGCGTTTGAATCTCCGTCCACTCTGCCACGAAGTCGGCGAGTGCCTAGGACTTGATGGCGGTGCGGGGGACGTAGGTGATACCCTGGTCCATGAGCTCAAGCGCCCACTTCGCGATTCTCCCTGTAGCATTTGGGTTCCGGATTACTTCGCCTAACGGGAATGACGAAATGACTGTTACCGGGTGGGAGGTGAAGTAGTGGCGCAGCTTCCTCTTTGTGATAAGGATGGCGTAGACGAGCTTCTGGATCTGCGGGTAACGTGTCTTGGACTCGGACAAGACTTCGCTGATGAAATACACCGGGCGTTGCACCTTGAGAGCGTGTCCTTCCTCTTCTCGTTCCACCACCAAGGCCGCGCTAACCACCTGGGTGGTCGCCGCGACGTAGAGCAGGAGGGACTCGCCGTCGGTAGGCGGGACTAGGATCGGGGCCTTCGTCAGGAGGTCCTTGAGTCGGTCAAGTGCCTCCTGGGCCTCGCTGGTCCATTCGAAACGGTCAGTCTTCTTCAGGAGCCGATAGAAAGGAAGCCCTCGCTCGCCGAGGCGCGAGATGAAGCGGCTTAGAGCTGCCAAGCATCCCATGATGCGCTGAACTCCCTTTATGTTCCGGATCGGCCCCATGTCTCTAATGGCCGCTATCTTCTCCGGGTTTGCTTCGATGACGCGCACGGAGACGATGAAGCCTAACAGCATGCCCCTTGGGACTCCGAACACACATTTCTTGGGATTGAGCTTAATACGCTTATCCCTCAGCCTCTCGAAGGCTAGTTCAAGGACGGGAACGAGCTGGTCGCCCCTCCGGGATTTTACGACGATGTCGTCAACGTAGGCCTCAACGGTCCGCCCAATGAGGTCTCCGAAGCACTACAGCATGCATCGCTGGAAGGTAGCCCCCACGTTTTTGAGGCCGAATGGCATCTTAACGTAGCAGTAGGGACCGAAGGGGGTGATGAAGGAGGTAGCGAGCTGGTCGGCCTCTTTCATCGCGATCTGATGGTAGCCGGAATATGCGTCGAGGAAGCTGAGGGTCTCGCACCCGGCAGTTGAGTCGACTATTTGATCTATGCGTGGCAAAGGAAACGGGTCCTTTGGACACGCTTTGTTGAGACCGTTATAATCGACACACATCCTCCATTTCCCATTCTTTTTTGGTACAAGGACAGGATTAGCTAGCCACTCGGGGTGGTGCACTTCCTTGATGAACCCGGCCGCCAGAAGCTTCTGGAGCTCTTCGCCGATGGCCTTGCGCCTTTCCTCGTCGAAACGGCGCAATCCTTGCTTTACTGGCTTGGAACCGGCCCTGATGTTCAAGGAGTGCTCGGCGACTTCCCTCGGAATGCCTGGCATGTCCGATGGCTTCCACGCGAAGACGTCGCTGTTCGCGCGGAGGAAGTCAACGAGCGCGCTTTCCTATTTGGGGGATAGGGCCGCGCTGATCCGCACGACTCCTCCGTTGGAACAACCGGGATCAAGGGGGACCTCCTTGATACCTTCAGCGGGCTCGAAGGAGATGTTCGGCTGCCTGGAGTCGGGCCGGTCCTCGGTGGCCTCCGCAAGCTGGACTGCCGAATCGCTCGTGACGGTGATGGCCGCGGCGTACTCGCAGCACTCTACGTCGCACTCGTACGCCTTCTGAAAGGTCGTGCCGACGGTGATGACCCCGTTGGGCCCCGGCAGCTTGAGCTTGAGGTAGGTGTAGTTGGGGATAGCCATGAACTTTGCGTAGCAAGGCCGTCCCAAGATGGCGTGGTAGGTTCCGCGGAACCCCACCACCTCGAATGTGAGGACCTCCTTCCTGTAGTTGGAAGGGGTCCCGAACGTAACGCGCAGGTCGATTTGCCCGAGAGGCATCGCCTGCTTCCCTGGCACGACGCCATGGAAATGCGCCTTGCTGGGATGGAGGCGGGAACGGTCGATCCCCATAGCGTCGAGGGTCTCGGCGTAGAGGATGTTGAGGCTGCTGCCTCCGTCCATGAGCACCTTGGTGAGGCGCGTCGTGCCGACGATGGGGTCGACGACGAGAGGGTAACGCCCCGGGTGCCGGACGCGTCCAGGGTGGTCGGTCCTGTCGAAGGTGATGGCCGGCCCTGACCAGTCCAGGAAGGCCGGAGTCGCTGGCTCGGCCGCGTAGACCTCCCGGCGCTCCAGCTTCTACTGGCGCTTGGTGTCGTATGCCGCAGAGCCCCCGAAGATCATGAAGCAGCCGTCCACCTTGGGGAAGCCGTCTTCCTTCTCTTCGTCGCCCTTCTTTTCCTCATCGGGCTTCCGCTTCCGGTCGCCTTTCACCGAATTGCCCATGAAGTATCTCTTCATGAGGTTGCAGTCTTTGTAGGCGTGCTTCACGGGGAACTCGTGGTTCGGGCACGGTCCCTCAAGCAACTTGTCGAAGAAGCCGGGAGCGCCCTCGGGGGGCGGCGGCCCTCGCTTGCGCTCAGCTGCGGCCACGAGGGGGGCCTCGCGCCGTAACTTGCCCTTCTTCTTCTGCTGGCGGTTGGAGGTGCCTTCGCCAGCAACCTCCTCCCGTTTCGCCTTGCCTTTGGAGCGGTCGAAGATTGCTCCAACGGCCTCTTCGCCCGAGGCGTAACTAGTGGCGATATTGAGGAGCTCCTCCGTGGTTCGCGGGCCTCGGCACCCCAGCTCGTGGACGAGGGGCCGGCAGGAGGTTCCTGCTAGGAAAGCTCCTATGACATCGGCGTCCGCGACGTTGGAGAGCTCGGTGCGCTTCCTGGAGAAGCGCCGGCTATAATCTCGGAGGGACTCGTCCGCCCCCTGACGACAGCTCCGGAGGTCCCAGGAATTGTCGGGGCGTGTGTACGTGCCCTGGAAGTTCCCTATGAAAACCTCCTTCAGGTCATTCCAGTTGCGAACTCGTCCCGAAGGGATATGTTCTAGCCAAGCTCGCGTTGAGTCGGCTAGGAAGAGGGGTAGGTTGCGGATGATAAACAGGTCATCATCCGCCCCGCCGGCTTGACATGCAAGCCGGTAATCGCTGAGCCACACTCCAGGATTCGTCTCCCCTGAGTATTTGGCTATACTCATGGGTTGCCTGAAGCGCGGCGGAAAAGGCGCGTTCAGGATGCGCGCACAGAAGGCCCGGGGCCCAGCCGGACCGGGGCTCAGGCTGCGGTCTTCCCCGCTGTCGTAGCGCCCGCCACGGTGGACGTGGTAGCCTCGATCTACCCCGTCCTCCCTGTCCGCGCGGGAGCGTCTCCGCGCGTTTAGGGTGTCGCGGGCGTCGCGGACGAGGCCGACGCGCTGGTGGACGGATCGAGCCTCGCCTCCCGCGGGTGGTGGAGTCCGTCGGGCGGACGCGGCCTGATTCGCCCCAGGAGGGGGTAGATGGACTGATTCCCCCCGCCTTTCCGGGGGCGCGTCGGGCGTCGCCCTGCTGGCATTCTGCCCGCGTCGCCGGGACGCGGAGCTTTCCGCCTGCTGGACGGCGGCGCATTCGAGCAGGTCGCGCATCTCTTGGCGTGCCCGTCGCTCCTCGGGCATCGCTGGTTCGGGGAGCTGTCGGAGCAACACCGCCGCGGCTGCGACGTTTTGGCTGGCGCGGGCGAAAAGCTGCGGACGCTCTTCATCCGCGCAGATGCGTCGCTGGACGTCTCGCGCCCGTTGTCGCGCTCCTCCCTCGTGGTGGGGGTGCTCGACTTCTTGGCGGGCGCCCGCGCGCGCCTCTCGTTGCTGAGAGCACTCTGGTGCCCTTGGTAAGGCTCCGGTCATAGCCGCGGCGCGCGAGGGGCAGCCCTTTGTCTCTCCTCGGCATCGTTGCTGTTGGATCCCTCAGAGTGCTCGTCGACCACGAGGCACTCACGCGAGGGGTGGGGGCTCCCGCTGCTGGAGCCGGTGTCGGAGATCGTCCTTGTCGCACCTACGAGCTCGTTGCTCGCGGGCGACGCGGTCATGGACCGCGCTAGGAGGCGTCCGTAGGCCCCCGTGGCATTGCGTAGCCCGAAGGGCCGTCCCCCTGGCGAGGTCCTTCCGGTATGCGAGCGGCCGCTCACCGCTGTCCCGGCGGCGGGGCCGGGGGCAGGCGGGCGAGCGGGCAGGATGAGGACAGGGATCAGCTTGATCCCTTCCCCGGTGGCGAGGAAGTCCAGGCTCCCGAATCGGATCAGGGAGCCCGGAGCAAAGCTACTATCGTAATTGGCCATCTGAGGCTGGGAGGGTATGCGCAAAGGTCCCCTACCTAGCGCGCCAACTGTCGTTGTCAAGATTGGCGGATCAAGACTTAGACTAGTAAATTTCTTTTATGCGCGTAAGGCCTCAGATGGTGGCGTGGGAGACACGGATTAGACTGGTTCGAGCAAAGGGAGCCCTACGTCCAGTATCGTGGATGCTCGTATTGCCCACGCGGGGTTCTGTAGTAGGGGTTACAGACCGACGAGAGAGGGACTGGTCCCAAGTCTCTTTGAGCCTATGTTCTCAGGGAGCGTACTAGCATGCTGTGGCTTGAGGGGGAAGAAGCCGATCCCCCCCTCCGGCCCTGTGTTCCTCCTTTTATATCGCAAGGGGAGTGGCCAGAGTTACAGTTGGGATCGGGCGAAGAGGACCGTAAAATGTGAACGTAGTACGGTAAAAAATACGGCAGGATGGGAGGAACAAGTTCCTAGACGCCCGACGCCTCCGCCGGCTCCTGGCGAGCGCCGGCGTGCATGCCGGAGGGGGAGGCGGCCGTGCGCCAACTGTCGTTGCACCCTACAGATAGCTCCTTCGGCATCCGTAGGCGTCGGGTTATGATGAGGGCGTTTCGTCGTTATCCCGGTGTCCGTTGGGGAGGACGGTGGATGCTGCCATTCTGATGATGGCTCCTGGAGAGAGGGCGTCACATCCTAGATGCCAGGCGCACGGGACCCGAGGGTGCGCGGGGCTCGAGGACAGGCGAGTCTCTCCTCCGCTCCGGTCGGCGCAGGCCATGAGTACCCTGCGGCGAATGGGAGTGAGCCGCCAGCGCTGTAGCTTGTACAGTATGGTCGTGCATGGGTACTTGCGGCGGGTTGTGTGAGGAGCGTGGTCATTCCTCCCTCTGCCAGGCCCGCAGCGCATTTATGACGAGGCCGATGGGGGGGGGGACCCGCAAGATTTGTTTATCTTGCCCACCTGGTCCACATCCGAGGGGGATGCCTGCCCTGGGGGCCCCAGCGAGCCCGACCCCTGCGCTTGGGGTCGGACGAGGCGGAACCTTGTGGCGAGGGATCGGGCGCCTTCGACCCTGGGGCCGCAGTCGGACGAGGCGGAAACCTCGTGGAGGGGGGTCGGGCGTTCCTGACCCTGAGGCCGCGGTCGGGCGAGGCGGAGTTTTGATTATGCTTAGGTGGGCCCGGGCCTTCGCGTCTGCTCCTTTAAGTGGTATTTAGGGGATCGTTAATATTTCCCCCCAACAAGATTAAATCAGATTTTTTTTAAATGTCTAATAAAACAAAAAAACATCTTTGAAACCAGCTAAAGGATAAAATTTATCTGGTTTCAACCGTTGGATGTATAGATGGCCAAACAGGTAGCCCAACCCGGCCTGGCACGAGCACGATTTGGCCTGGCACGGTTAGGCCCGGCACGGTTAGGCTTGCACGGTAATAGTGCCAGGCCGTGCCGGCCCATGTGCCGAAGGAGCGGTCCAGGCATGACCCGCAGCCTTCTTAGGTGGGCCGTGCTGGCACGCTGGCCTGGCAGGCCTTAACGGCCTCACCGTGCTCGTGCCAGCCTGCGGCACAGAATTCACCCTTCCTCTGCTCATACGCCCGTAGCGCCTGTCGTCGTCGAGTTCGATAGCCCCGATGACTTCGACCACCTCGTCGTCAGGGCGCCCATAGACCTTTCCCGGATCTGCCCAGGCGCCCACTCGTGCCGCAGCTCCCACCGCCGAGGGACGACAGGACGTTTGCGCGCGCCGCCGTGCAGGCCACCATCTTCCCCAATTGCGGCAAGGGACCGGCGGGTGTAGGAGGCGGCAGAGGGCCGCGGGGGAGGTGGCAGGGGAGCGAGAGGCCGGCGGGCGCGGGAGGTGGCGGAGGGCACGAGGGAGGCGGTGGGAGGATGCGGCGGAGGGCGTGAGGGAGGCGGCGGGGGGAAGCGGCGGAGGGCGTGAGCGGCCGGCGGGCGCGAGAGGCGGCGAAGGGCGCGGGGGAGGTGACGGCGGCGAAGGGCGCGGGACACGAAGAGGAAGGTAGGGTTTGGCCGTTTGGGGGTGGGGGGTTTTATATGCGGTCGAGTGGGCCTTAATAGGATGGGCCGCCCACTTAATCCCGACGGGCCAAATGGGCAGGCCGTGCCGGACCAGTACGTGGGCTGAGGCAACGGCCCAAGCACGGCCCATGGTGTGGGTCGGGTTAGCACGAGCACGACGGCCGCCATGCCTAGACCGGGCCAAATTCCTGTGCCTTTGGGCCGGCCCATGGTCAGTTTAGCTGAAAATTGGATTATCGTGCTAGCTAGAGGGTGCAAATTGGGCCTTTTCTTTTGAAATATAAAAATTCATTTTCTTCCGGATAACAATCAGTGCCTATCCGTGTAATATTCTGTGTTTTACAATAAAAACTGGAAGGAGACAAAATCATTCAATCGTACTAATTTCTGAATGGATAAGCAGAGCTCCATCTCCTGCCTTTATTTCAGAAATAAATTACTCCCTCCATTCTTAAATATATGATGCTGTTGGCTTTTTACTCCAACTTTGACCATCAATATCTATTGAATGAGTTAGTTAACTAAAGTAAAATGTGTATCATTATGACTATTGTGAAATGTACTTTAGATTTAACTCGTAGATTTATCTATTTGCAAAAATATTTGTAGAAAAGATGAATAGTCAAACAAATGAAAAAGTCAATAGCGTTATATATTTAAGAACGGAGGGAGTATAATCGTAATGTTTGCTAGTTCTTCTGTCGGAACGTATAATGTGTGTGTGATTTAATACAGATTTGCAGTATCAATACACAGAACGGTTTGGCTAACCACAAGCCCTGCTCTATACTATGCATGTCCCTAGTCCAGCCGTGCAGGGTCAAGGTCTGGTGACGGTTTTTTCTTCGCTTGTTTATGCAATCTCTCTATTCTCCTAGGTGAGCTAGAGTGGTTGCTTCCAATGGACTGATTTTTTCTATTTATATTCTCTTTTTAATATAAAGATACTTAGCTCCTCAGAAAAAAAAAGATTAGAGGCATAATTCTCCGCTGTACTCTGCTAAAATGTGAAGTATCACTATAGCAAGCAGTTCACTGACGATGTCACAAGCTGCTTACTGGCATATGCAGTGGTCAGTTCCTTTCTTCAGACAATGCTGTCATCTTCTCTTCGATGTAAATCCCCGAGCCGTTTGAAAGCTGTTTCCGGCGACTGCCGCGTTTGGGTAGAAGAGCCACCTCATACTCTGGGCCACGCTCCGTCTTGCCCTTGTGGTACGTCTGCTCGCTGCACTTGACCAAGATCTGCAGCACGTCGTTCATGGTTGGCCGCGACGACGGCATATCGGCGGTGCAGAGCACGCCGAGCCTGAAGACAACCTGGATCTCGTCAGAGTACCCGTCGTATCTGATGCTCTTGTCTGTGGCGTCGGCGATGCTCCCTCCTGATTGGTAGTGGCGCCGTGCCCAGTCCGCCAGGCAGCCGTGCTCGCCGCCGTTGTTGGCCTCCTTTCCGGTGGTGAGCTCCAGGAGAATGACACCGAAGCTGTCTACCTTCTCGTTCACCTTCTTGGTGTAAGCACACTCTGCAGATAAGCATCAAAAGGCCCAATCTAAGGTCCGGCAACACGAGAACACGTGGCATTTGTAGAAATGGGACAGAAATTCACTGAAAGCAGCAAGTTCGAATCCTTACCAGGAGCCATGTAGCCGAACGAGCCAGCGACGGCGGACATCGTTTCCGGCGCCCCGGCCTGCAGCAGCATCCTGTGGCCAGCCCGAAGTCGGCGATCTTGGCCCGGAACTCCGAGTCCAGCAGGATGTTGCTCGTCTTGACGTCGCGGTGGACGATGGGCGGCTCGTACTCGTGGTGCATGTAGCACAGCCCCTGCGCGGCGTCGACGGCCACCCTGAGCCTCGCCGGCCAGTCCAGCGGCTCGCGCCGCGCGGACCGCGCCCTCGCCATGGGGCGCCCGCCGGCGACGAGGGCGTCGCCGTGGAGCCACCTGTCCAGGATGCCGTTGTCCATAGTCGTACACGAGGAGCTTGGACTCGGCGCTGGAGCGGCAACACAAGAGCTTGACGATGTTGTTGTGCCGGAGGTTGCCGATGATGCCAGCCTCTGACGCGAATTCGCGTTCCAGCTTCTGGTCGAGCTTCCCGGCGGTCCGTATTTGCTTTACGGCCACCGCGCCGGCTCGGCCGTTAAGCCGGTTGGTGTAGGCGACGCGGTACACGCGCCCCGATCCCCCGCGCCCGACGAGGTTCTCCTCCGTCAGCCCCCGGAGTATGGGTGCCTCACCGAATCCCAGATCTTTGACGAAAGGCGTGATCTTCCAGTTGTCTTGCTCCGCGACGCGCCGCCGTTTCTTGATGTCGCGGACGACGAAGAAGGCGAACGCCACGGCGAGGTTCCCCTGCGCAGGGCGTGCGACACGCCTCCGGAGGAACCGCCGTCTTGTGATCCACCGGCGCAGGAGCGTACGCCCGTGAGGTAGCCAGGTCCCCAAGCGGCGGTGCAGAGGCCGGGGTTGTTGAGGAAGCTGGTGTCGTAGACCGCGGTGGCGAACCCGGCCGGGACCTGGCCGGTCTGATGGTTCGAGGACAGGTTAGGGCGGTGAGTGTCGGCTTCGCAAGCGCCTGCGGCACGTTGCCGGAGAGCTTGTTCGACGACAGGTTAAGGACACTTAACACCGGCATGGCGCCGAGCTCTACCGGTATGCCTCCGGTGAGCTGATTCCTGCTCAGGTCCATTTCCGTCAGCTGGCTTAGCTTAGCAACGCTTCTGGGGATCCCGTCGGACAGTTGGTTACCGGATAAGTTCAGTCTTTGCAGCAGCGGCATGCCGTCGCCAAGACTCGCCGGTATCGCACCAGAAAACCGGTTGTTCTCGGCGGTGAACACCTGGAGCGCAGCTAGTGCAGCCGGAATGTTGCCACCAAATTGGTTGTTCCCTATGAGTATCGTCGAAAGGTTGAGATGCACCGTGGCCGGAAGAGCCTCTGGTAAAGCTTCGTCGCCGTCCACAGAGCCTCTGGTACGTCGCCAGAGAGTTGGTTGTTGTCCAGCGACAGGGTTCCAAGAGTGGCGCAGTTGGCAAGGCCTGCTGGGATGGAGCCGTTCAATTGGTTGCTCTTGGCGGTGAGGTGCTGGAGGTTGTCTCCAGTGCACAGCCCTTCCGGGATCTCGGCGGTGAGCTCATTGTAATCAACCTCAACATAATTCAAGCCCGGCGATTGCTTTCCGAGCTCCGGTGGGAGCGTGCCGTTAAGCATGTTGGTGTGGAGCCTCAACCTCGTCAGTGAGGGCAACCGGCCGATGCTGGCTGGTATCTCGCTGGAGAAGTTGTTCATGAAGAAGTTCAAGTCTCTGAGGTTCTCCAAGCTCCCAAACACTCGGGATAACTCCAGTGATCTTGTTCTCCGAGACGTCGATTACTGTCAAGTTCCTCGCAACAAGGCCATCAACCACCAAGTTGCCGGTGAGGTTGTTCGTGTACAGATTCAATAGTTGCAGCTCCTTCAGGCTCCAAAGAAAGTTCGGGAACTCTCCGACGAGGTTGCACTGCGACGCCCAGAGGCTGACCAGGTTGGTCAGGTTCTTGAACGACGACGGCAGCTGGCCTGCATCGAACTGGTTGTTTGCCAGATACAGCATGTGAAGGCTCGCCAGCTCGCCGAGGTCCGCCGGGATGGTGCCGGTGAAGAGGTTGTCATTCAGGCCGAGAAGCTGGAGGTTCCGGAGTCCAGATAGCAACGCTGGGATGGTGCCGGTGAAGCGGTTGCCGCTCACATCTAGATACTGGAGGCTCCATAGGCCGGTAAGCGACGCCGGGATCGTGCCATTGAACTTACTGCCGTTCATGTCGAGCGTGGTCGTCTCCCCCAGGCCGCCACGGCCGATGTCCTGCATCCACTAATACACGATTCCTTTTAGGTCGCTGGCTCCCTGCATCCACTAGCACAGACGCACACTACAGCTACAGAACAGCAACACATCCTCCAGGCTGTTGCGGCCATGC
Organism: Setaria viridis; assembly: GCF_005286985.2. Taxonomy (NCBI): domain Eukaryota; kingdom Viridiplantae; phylum Streptophyta; class Magnoliopsida; order Poales; family Poaceae; genus Setaria; species Setaria viridis. The sequence goes on along the minus strand of NC_048267.2, from coordinate 35,754,315 downwards.
CTGAAAGCCAGAGTTTTGAGCAACGGCTAGTTCTTGATGAGACGAACCAGCACGCGGATGCACGCAAAACTAGCAAACGGTTATGCAATCAAGTGTCAACAGAGTAACCTTCAGAACGACTGATATTAAAAACATAGTTGGAACCAACCCAAAATGACGGCATGCAATCAAAATCAACATCGATTTAAAATTCGAAGGACCAAATGCTCTACATAGGCATAGCTAACAGGATTAAAGCCAAGCTAAAGGCAAAGCAAGAAAAAACTCCTTCTGCCGTGGGTGTTATGGAAGCACCGGAATGACCCAGTGTTCCAGCGCTGCGCTCCATCTCAACAACGCTTCTGGTCGGCATGCCGAGACGAAGCCCGACTTTGGCGCGAGCGGTTTCGCATAGAGGATCGCGTGATAACCGACTCCTGGTGCACTGTCTTTGCTTCGATGTAAAACAATCACAAAACCAGATGTACACTGCCTCTCTCTATCTCCTTTTGATCTACACAGCGTTTGGCCTGAAACAGACCCTCAATGAAATGAAAATCAGGTGGGGGCGCTCCCACCCCCAACACACACACACACTCTCTCCCGTAGACCGTAAAAAAAAAAAGCAACAGAAACAGTTAGTCCTCTCTACCTCTGGGGCTGTGGGCAAAAGAAAAGCATTTAAATGCACTATATAGCTATCGGCAGTAAAACCAAGCTAAGGGCAGAATATTGCATGCACAGATGCACTACATGATGTATACATGGATAATCCTAGATAGCAAAGTTCAACGTGTATGATCCATGGATGATCCTAGATAACAGAATATTGCATGCACAGATGCACTACATGATGCATACATGGATAATCCTAGATAGCAAAGTTCAACGTGTATGATCCATGGATGATCCTAGATAACAAGGGTCAACGTGCATGATCCTAGTTAGCAAGGTTCAACGTGCATGATCCATGGATGATCCTAGATAACAAGGTTCAACGTGCATGATCCTAAAGTTCAACTAATTTGCTACTTGTAACTAATTTGCTACTTACCATATAGTAAAGTATGGTTCGCTCCTCTTTCAACGCTCCTCTTTCAACTAATTTGTTACATCTTCGCTTCTAATAGTAGAATAATGTGTTCCCATGAGGAGATGGCTTCATCCTTGATGAAGGATCAAATGAATCAAATGATACAACACCCTTAGTTAATCCGCTCTACCGTTAGGCAAAAGAAAGGCTTTCAGAAGGCAGTAGAAACAAGCATTATACCGCAAATACTACCACTTAAACCACAGATATGAACTCTATTTCATCTGTTACATCACAACCGGATAACAAAATACAGTCTTAGCAGCACAATGCCATATGGCCAATGATGTTCAAAAACAGATGCATCTGACAACTAAAGGAAATGAAACATGAAAGTAGTTCCAGTTACAGTAGACGAATTGGCCATGAAACCAGCATGGGTAACAGCAGCACAAACCACCAAAATTTAGAGCTTGTCCTCAAACTCAGAAAGAGGGGTCATCTGCTCCTTGAGACCCTTCCTCTTGCGGATATCCAACACCAGCTGAGCAGCCTGGGAGCCGGCCTCCAGAGGATCAGAGCCCATCATGTCCCAGTGGTCAAACACACACTGAGGGAACGCCTGGCCAGAGGTTGCAGCCCTCAGTTGGCTGGAGAACCCAAAGGACTCGATGACAGGGAGGTAAGCCTTGATGTTGTAGAGCGGGGTACCAGGCCTCTGCATCTCCTCAAACACGTGCCCTCTCTTCTGGTTCAGAACACCATAGATACCACCAAGTGCATTTTCTGGGGCCTGGATCTCCACAAGGTAAACTGGCTCGAGCAGCCTTGGCTTGGCAGTGAGCTGAGAAGCATAAATAACCCTCCTGGCAGTTGGAATGACCTGGCCACCACCCCTGTGAATTGCATCAGCATGAAGAACAACATCACAGACCTCAAAGCAGATGCCACGCATGTTCTCCTCAGCCAGTGCACCCTCCTTTGAGGCCCACTGGAAGCCAGCCACAACAGAATCCTTGATTTCATTGAGGTACTGCACTCCCTTACACATATCAACAACCATGTTCGGGCCAGTGGTCTCAGGTCCAAAGCACCAAATCTTCTTGGCAAGATCCTTGTCCCAACCAAACTCCTCAGAGAGGATCTTGGAGCGAACCTTGGGATCATCACGTGGACCAATGCGGCCCTCATCAATAGCCTCAGGGAGACCCTCTTCCAAGGGACGGGCTTCCATGTAAAGACGGTTGTGCTTGTTGGGGGACTTGCTCATGACTGTTCGGCAGGATTTCTCAAGAACAGTTTCACGGAAAGAGACAACAGGAGGAGAAACAATAATTTCAGCACCACCCATGAAGTCTTCCTGCAGATCCTTCAGGCAAATCTCAAGGTGAAGCTCACCAGCTCCAGCAATAATATGCTCACCAGATTCTTCAATTGTACAGAGGACCATAGGATCAGACTTTGCCAGACGCTTCAAACCTTCAACGAGCTTGGGTAGGTCAGAGGCAACCTTGCACTGAACAGCAACGCGCACAACAGGGGAGACAGAGAACTTCATTGCTCTGATTGGGCATGCATCAACCTCCTTCTCATTGGTGAGTGTAGCATTCTTCGTGATGAACTGATCCAGACCAACCATAGCAACAGTGTTACCACAAGGAACATCCTCAACAGACTCTTGTTTCTTTCCCATCCAGATAACAGTACGCTGGACACTCTTGACGTACAGATCCTTCTTCTGGCCAGGGACATAGTTGGGACCCATGATCCTAACCTTCATACCAGTAGCAACCTTCCCAGAGAAGACACGACCAAAGGCGAAGAACCTGCCCTTGTCAGATGCTGGAATCATCTTAGAAACATACAGCATAAGAGGACCCTCCGGATCACAGTTCCTGATAGCAGTAGCATAGATATCATCAAGGGGTCCCTCGTACAAGTTCTCCACACGATACTTTTGTGCCTTTGATGGGGAAGGAAGGTGGAATATCATCATCTCAAGCAGTGCAGTACTAGCTGGAAGCCAAGTTTGCATAACACGCTTCATCAAAGCCTTGCCAACCAATTCCTTCTCATCAGACTTCATGGTAACATTAAGCTTTTGAAGCATGGGCCACAACTTATCCTTCTGGTCATTCATGCAGGTGTTAATGATTTGCTTGATTGGCTCATAGCAGAACTGAACAAATCCTCTCTTGCAGGTAGCAGAGCCTGTGTTCTTGGTGGTCCACTTCTTTGTGGCTGGGTCAAAGAAGTTCTCACCCCAGAGCCTCTCCATCATCTTAGTTTCATCAACTCCAAACTTCGAAGCATACATCTTGGCAAAGTTGGTGAGGGTAAAGGCCCAGCCGTGCAGACCAGCAGAGAAAGCAACAGTTCCCTTCTCCGGGTAGACTTGGACATCACCAAGGAGCTTATCTTCATATGTTGCCATAATGACATTGGCATTCTCAATGACACGGGAGAAAGTCTGGTAGGCTTCCTCACCCTCAACCTGAAGCTCAAGGAAACACCTGTCCATCTTGTTCACAGTAAGCACTGGCCTAATCCTCTCACCAAGAGCCTGGCGGAGCACAGTTTCAGTTTGCACACAGACACCTTCAATACAGTCAACCACCACTAGAGCACCATCGGTGATACGAAGGGCAGCTGTGACTTCCGAAGAAAAATCAACGTGCCCAGGTGAGTCGATAAGGTTGATCAAGTACTGGTTACCATCTCTCTCACCCTTGTAACTCTTCAGTGACTCATCAGTCATCTCATAGTACAGAGAAATACCGGTGGATTTGATTGTAATACCACGCTCTGCTTCATCTGCACGTGTATCAGTCATGCGGACATCACCAGCAACTTCCTGGGCAATAATCCCAGCAGCTGCCACAAGGGAATCTGTAAGGGTAGACTTGCCTGCAAAGAATTAATGAGATGTAAGACTATAGTGTGGAACTTAAAAGTCAGTCCGAAGATGCATCAAGAATAGTACAACATTAGGGATAGACAACCTCTCACAAGTTAACAAAGACAACAATACATCCCAATATAAAACACATAGTAAACAGATACTATACACTGCAATATCTAGAGATAAACCAATACATTAATTACAAAAGAACAATAAGCCTATTTCCAACATGAAATGAATATTTCTACATATGTAAAATAGGTCTGTGATAGCTAACGCAGCATGAATCGCATTCACTGGCAAGAACAATTCAGAGATTTAATACTGAAAAAAAAAACAATTGCTAAAATTGAAAAGCCTGAAAAATGGAACAGGTATGCATAACATTTAATTAAACACTGTTCTTAACATACCGTGGTCCACATGAGCAATAACGGACATATTACGAATGTTGTTCTTTTTGTCCATGATGGCACGGAGCTCTTCCGCTGTGAACTTCACCATCTTGACTTCTTATGAAGATCACACTACAAATATGTATATAATTTCCTGCTGTTTAAAGGTAGAAAATACTAGTAAGAATCCAACCAAAACCATAATTACACAACTACACCAGAAACTTTGATACCACAGAATGACTAAAGAAAGTAACACCCACTGTAATAGTCAGGATCAAAAGAGACAAATTGTTTAAATGCAGGTGTTAAGGATGATATCAACCAAATCCAAAAATTTATTTAAAATGCTTAACTCATCTTTACCAGGCTAAAGCACTCTAATGTTTACACAACCTAATGGGCTAGTAAGCATATAAAAGTTGAGAAAAAAAAAGTGAATTATCTTAATTGTACAAAGGAGCCATATCCTTCAGGACACTAATCCATGCAATAATCAAATAAGAGGAATTCTTACAAACCTCAGGGTCAACATGATTACACAGCATATTACACAAACAAGAAAGCATCAGCAGTAAGCTATTAGAAGTGAAACTAATCCTTAATACATACAGCAAACAAGAAGATCCAATATTAGACATGAAAAACTGCAGGGTGCACCATGTACATTACCACTTCAAACAAAACACTATAATACAGACATATTAACAGACTGGCATAGGGAAACACCAGAAGATTAATTTAGACAAACATTTCGAAGTCGATTCTAACCTTCAGGAAAATATTTAAGATGCCAAAAGGAATGCATAGTTTGTCCAATGAATTCATATAACAAGATATTCAGAAGCACAGATAGTATTTTAACATACTGAACATCACAAAAATGGACAGAAATAGAACATGAAACTACCAAAACTAGACCATCAACGTAACTACCCTGGAACTGTGAGCTACCAGCAGATCTGAGTAAACAGATGAGTTTCAGAAAAGGATCCGAGCATATCCACTTCATAGGCTCCTAACGTAAACAAAAAATAAGGGAAGAACAGAGGAATCTAGAACCGTTTTGAGTAAACCAGGATTCCACCGCATCTCTACAGATCGGACGGACCTGTCACAGAGAGAACTGCCAAGGACCACTAAAACAACGAATTGACATAAATTGCATCGAGATTAGCCCAACAAACTTGCGATTCGAGCAGCAAACCACTTCGAGTCCTCCGATTCAATCCAATCAACACAAGCACTACTGAATGGAACCAAAACGACTCGAACTCCACTAGTAGAAATACTAATCAGCTAGCAGGACATCGCATGGATGAACTTAGCTATAGCAACCAGAGACGGAGGGTGGGGGAAAGAGGATGAGGTCAGTCACCTGGGTTTCGCCTCCCGATCTGAGAGACGAGATGTGGAGGCGCCGCCGGGAGAGAAGCACTAAAACCCTAGCGGCCGCCCTCTGAGGGTATTTATAGCGGCGGAGTTGACGCACCTGGCGATCCGGTTTAGTCGAGCCGGCTGCGTGGCGGGCGGCTTCTGGGCCGTTCGTCACGGGGGCTCACTTGTGGAAGCTGGATAAGTTCCGTGGCTTTAAAGCCCGTTTAGACGCAAATAGAAGTATTATTTTAGATTCAACAATACCTAAAAGTTAGATCAACATTTAAAATTACTATTTTCAACATTTTTCAAACATAGTTTGACATTTTGTAGAGTGATACTACATTCAACATTTTATATACTATATTTCAACATTTGAAAATAATGCATTCAACATTTCTACGTACACGTTACACACATCAATATTTTTGTCTCCCTTCTCCAGAGCAGGTAGGCGCGGAGCATCTTCTCCCGAGCATGTAGGCGCGGAGCATCTCTCGACGCGCGGCGGCAACACGTGGGGTGACAGGCGCAGAGGCACAGTTGCGCAGGGCTGCGGACATCGGCGCGGCGAGCGGTGGCAGCACGCGGGGCAACAAGCACGGCAAGCGACGGCACAACAGGGTGCAGTGGCCGTGGATAGCAGCACGACGGCATGGGACGGCTGCGCTTGGGATTGTGTGTGACTGCGTGCGACGACGACACTACAGGGCGCGGTGGTCGTGGAACACCCAGCAGCGGCGCTGCGAGGATAGGAAGCAGCGCCGACAAGGAGGAGCCACAGGTGGCAGTGGAGATTAGGGTAAGGTTGTGGAGGTGCATCCAACGGACCAATTTTACCGTACAAATCTTCAACATCGGAAGCGAACTAAGGGGGTGTTTGGATCATTGAGGTAAAGTCCAGTCCATGTTACATCGAATCTTCGGAGGCTAATTAGGAGAACTAAACATGAGTTAATTATAAAACTAATTACACAGATGGTGGCTAATTCGCGAGACGAATTTATTAAGCCTAATTAATTCATGCTTATCACATGTTTAATGTAGCATCGCATTGTCAAATCACGAACTAATTAGGCTTAATAGATTCGTCTCGCAAATTAGCTTTCATCCATGCAATTGATTTTGTAATTAATTAGTATCTAAATATTCGATGTGATCGAAACTTTAGTCCGGACTTACTAAGGGACTGTTTGGATAGGAGCCGCTAAATTTTAGCAGGGTCACATCGGATGTTCGGATGCTAATTAGGAGGACTAAATATAAGCTAATTACAAAACTAATTGTATAAACGGAGTCTAATTCGCGAGACGAATCTATTAAGCCTAATTAAATCATCATTAGCAAATGGCTACCGTAGCACCATATTATCAAATCATGGACTAATTAGACTTAATAGATTCGTCTCGCAAATTAGACTTCATCTATATAATTAGTTTTCTAATTAGATTATATTTAATACTTCTAATTAGTATCAAACATCTGGTGCGACATGTGCTAAATTTTAACCGCTGCATCCAAATCTATATCTATATCTATATCTATATCTATATCTATATCTATCTATACCTAATATTAAAGAGGGATGTTTCTTTCAATCCTTCAACCGTCGTGGTAATTTTATGAAAAACCCCTTCAAGTTTTTGATAATCAACCCGCAGTTCTGTGTAGAGCACATGTCATTTTTTTCTAAAAAGTCCCTGGAGGCATCCATCCGTCCGTGTCTCCGTATCTCTTCCGTGCGTTCCTTCGTCTTGCAGTCGCACCACCATCGGCTTTGTCTCCCAATCGCAACGTCACCGTTTTCCTCTCGTGGAACCCTCGGCCACAGTGCGACGACTCCACAGTGCGACGATGCGCACTCGCTTGGCGCAGACCACGCCCGGATCTTCGACATGGACAGGCCTTGCTGCCCGCTTGCTCTGCTTCCCCTGGTCCTCTGCCTCGCCTCGCTCCGTGCCGGCTCTGCCGCGTCGATCACCACCAGCACCCCCGACGGCTCGGAGCGGTGGGCCGCCACCAGGTACATCCGCCGCTCGACTGCTTCCGCGCCGCGCGCGCCGCCATCGCCAGCCGCATGGCCTCCGCCTCCGTGCTCGGAGCGGTGGGCCGCCACCAGGTACGTCCGCCGCTCCGACTGCTTCAGCGCCGCGCGCGCCGCCATTGCCAGCTGCGCGGCCTCCGCCTCCGTGTCCGCTTCACCGACGTCCACCTTCTCCTCGCCGCCGGTGCCGCCGCCGGCGTGTCCTCATCGTCGTCCGCCGCCACGCGCGCGCGCGGCCCCGCGCACCGCGAGGGGCGCGAACGCCAGCCGCGGCGCCACGCGGGACGCGGCCGCCCGGATCCGCGACGCGGCCACGGGGAATGGAGTCGCCGCCACCAGCCTTGCGACAGCCATGGCTGGCTGTTCGCAGGCGGTTACCAGTGAGCGAAAGAAGCGGACACGAACAGCGGCTTGACAGGGATCGCTGGTTCTGCGCCGCTAAGTTTCACCTCCACGACGCCGACATCACCGCGCTCCCCCCAAGGTACTGTCGTAACCAACAAGACCTCGAACTTGATTCGTACTCATCAAGAAGTTCTTTGATTTGGTATTTTCTGATCTAATATAAACAGAAGTCCAGCTCTCACACCGTCTCCTCGGGGCACAGCGGGTCGCCATTGCCGCACACGAACAGCATGGGCACCGCGATCCGGTCGCCCAGTGACGCGTCCATCCGGGAACCGTAGAAGCAGATCCCCATGCTGAAGCAGCCCTCGGCGTCGCGCGCTAGCGCCTCCACGAGGCGGCCGCCGCCGTAGCAGAACCCGACCACGCCCAGCTTCCTGGACACCCCCGCCGCCTTCAACTCGTCCGTTTTGTCGTCCGCCCCGGCCAGCGAGTCGTCACAGCAGGTTTGTTCTCCAAGGTGTTCCTCGCGCGTTCCGATCCGTGATACACACACACCACATGCCTGAAGACCCTGCGACCATCGATGATCCTCCACCGCAGCTTAAGCTCCTCCACCGCCGCCACCCCGCCAGCCGAGGATGACGACTTCGCCACAGGTAAGCCGCCACCGCCTCCTCCTCCAAAATTCCTCCGTTCACTAGGGGAATTCTCAGGCCAGCTGGGGAAGATGCTCTGCCAGGCCGCGAGCCAGATGGGGATTATGATTGTCATCCTGGACCCCCTTCAGGACTGCCCGGCCAGCTCTGTTTGCCACGAGCACGTCGTGGGGAGCTTCAACGACGGTGACACGGTCCGGGAGTTTGCCAAGAGGTAGGTGAATTTGCAATCCTATTGCGCTTGTTTGGAGGTCGTATCTATGCAATGTTGGTGGTCTGGTGTGATTTCATCCTTTTTAATTCTGATAGGTGTGGGGTCCTAATAGTGGAGATTGAACATGTTGATGCCGTCACACTTGAGAAGCTAGAAAAACAGGGTGTCGACTGCGAGCCTAAAGCCTCCACGATAATGATTATTCAGGCAAACTTTTCCTGCTTGTGCCAACCATCTGTTCATTTTTACTGCTTTGAAATTTAAACGCAAATTCATGAAGTGCTGCATCTAGCTCACCGGGGATGAAAGATCTAATTGCAGCTGCACATTCAACTGATTTTTGATATGCTTCTCTTGCAAATTATCTATGGTTCAATCTCTTGAACCTGCAGAATCAGTTGTATACTTTGTTTAGTTGTAAGTTCAGTTCTTGTTCAGTAGATTATTTCTCCTGGAATACCCTTTTCAACAACTTCATTATCTGAACATGCAGTTTGATTTACTGATAGTTCTTGTGCACTGACACTCAATTGCAGGACAGATACAGGCAGAAAAATCATTTCTCAAAATTTGGGATCCCTTTGCCTGACTTCATGGAAGTAATGCACAAACTCCTAACCAGTTAATATTATTGGAGTTGCGACTGTCACTAGATAATTTCATAGTTTTGATTTGCAGGTAGATACTTTACACAGTATAGAGGAAGCAGGGGAAAGGTTTGGCTATCCTCTAATGGTAAAAAGCAAGAGGTTAGCATATGATGGTCGAGGCAATGCTGTTGCCCAAAACAAAGAGGAGCTATCTTCTGTTGTTGCTTGTAAGGGGGTGTTTGGATACGAGGTGTTAAACTTTAACAGTGTCACATCGGATGTTCGGATGCTAATTAGGAGAACTAAATATGAGCTAATTATAAAACTAATTGCAGACCCCTTTGCTAATTCGCGAGACGAATCTATTAAGCCTAATTAATCCATCATTAGCAAATGGTTACTGTAGCACCACATTGTCAAATCATGGACTAATTAGGCTTAATAGATTCGTCTTACGAATTACACTCCATCTGTACAATTAGTTTTATAATTAATCTATGTTTAATACTCCTAATTAGCATCAAACATCCGATGTGATGGGTGTTAAACTTTAACACTTATCGCCAAACAGGCCCTAAGTAGACAAGTATTTTATTTAGGTTTCTTCTTTGGATTCTTAAAACTGCACTTCTTATTTGGATTAAACTGTTTACCCATCAAGACTCATTGACTTCTCTTCCAGTATTCAGAGTACCCATCAAGACTCAGTCACTTCTTGGACTTGATTCCCTCCTATCTATTGTGCAAGTTAGTGTGCTAACAGTTCTTTCATTTAAGATTCAAATTGAAGTAAATGCCGTAGAGATTTGATAATTGTAGCTGTTTTTCAGCGCCCACTCTTATACGTTCAGATTCTTTTTGTTTGCATTTCTTATTGCCTGATTTTTTCCTAAGAGCAGATCATTGGGGGTTTTAGTTTCTCATTTCTCATTTCACAACACCGCCCCAAATTTTGTGTTTGGATGCAAGCATAGAATGTTGGCTGTTGCATTCTGAAACATGCTTGTCTGGTTGGACTTAACCTCATAATTATAGGCATTAAAGTTTTCAAGCCTGATACTTTCTTTTGTAGACTTCATACGAACAGCACCATTTACTTTTATTGCAGTGTTTAGCGAGTGATGTTTGACATTGTGCAGTTAGGTGCTCACCAGGGCCTCACTAGCGCAAATGACATTCATCGCTACTTGAATGATAACCACCTAAGGGTGTTCGCATGTTTTTTTGCTAATAACAGCATACCAGAGCTCCCAGATAAATGAATCACAACTTTTAGTTAATTTACTATTAATTATTTAGTTCTATGGAATGATTGGTTTTGTCACCATCTTTGTACATGGTTGTCCTCTATTTTTCACCACTTATTTATTATGGATGAAGTTGATTGTTGATATTATTTCCACTTCCACAGATGCCAAAAGGTATTCCTGTTGCGACTGTTGCTATTGGGAGTGCTGAAAATGCAGGTTTGCTGGCAGTTAGGATGCTGGCGTCAAGAGATCCTGAGCTTTACGCACTTCCGTTGGACTTTTCCCCTGGCTCACAAGTCCGAAATCACCACGCATATTACCACCTTCTGCACCTATGCCCACACGCAGTTCAGCCTACCCATTAGGAACATCCAAGCTGACAACGGAATGTGCAAGAGGGTATCATGCTAATAGGCACCGATTCGACGTGTTGCTGTTTTAAAGAAATATGTGTGCCTAGCATGGTTGCATACATGCAATAGTTGACTTTAGTTAGTGTTTATTTTCATGAAATCCTTCTTGTGACCTGTTTTGTTGAGGTGGGATTTGTTTGTGTGAAGAAGTGTTGAATTCGTTTTTGTAGTTCTTAGATTTGTACAAGCTTGATGAAATAAAAGCCGATTGCACTAGGCAATAGGCATGTTTCAAATGTGAGCAAAATATCCACTATAGGCATGCCTGCTTTTCCGAGATAGAACTATGCCAAACTTATTAGGACCTATACTGGTTCATTAAATAGTTGTTTTTCGTACAGGACTGATGGCATTGGTCTCTCAGCACCACAAGTGGGAGTGAATGTGCAGCTTGTGGTATTCAATCCAGCTATAATGAAGGGGGAGGAGAGGAAATTGTTCTTGTCAACCCAGTGGTATACAAGTCTGCGAAACGATTGCTTGTGTTTGAAGAAGGCTGCTTATCGTTTCCTGGAACATATTGGGTTGGTGCTCGGCCACCCATAGACTTAGATGCCTTTGGTAGGTCAGATAGTGAAGGTTCAGACTCAAAGATGCAGATCATGGATGCTTTTCTATGGGGAAGATGCCTCAGTGAAGATGAGGTTGCTGCATTGCATACAGCCATTTCACCTGTCGAGCATGGCTTTTTTGACCTTGGAGCTGGTGATGCTTGGCATGGAAGCTATTCTGCAAGGGTATTGATTTTACCTAGAACTTATGTACTTTCAGTGTTTTGTGATGTCCTGAATTGGGAGGGAATATGAAACTGAATGTGATTTCCTAATTTACTGTTTCATCTAGGTGGATGATTGGGAAAGTGAAGAGGCTTACGAGCTATATGATCAAGGGGATGTCGAATGGGATGGGCGGTACTCAAGTGGTAGGAAACGGCCGGTACATGATGCTGTAGCTGTTGACATTGACTCCTTTGCTCCGGTTTGAAACACAAGACGAAGTCAACCAGCGTAGGCTGTCTGTTGAAAGGGCTGTCAGGGATGCTCTTGTTGCTAAAGGAGAGAGAAACTTTACTAATCAAGAGTTCCCTCCAGATGATCGTTCTTTATTTGTAGATCCAACGGGTCCACCTCTGAAACTGCAGGTATTCCACGTGCACAACTCTTGCACTTGTGTGGAAAAATATTGGTTGAGTTACTAACACATTGATTTATGGGTATAGGTTGTTTTGAGTGGACGAGGCCTTCGGACATAGCAAAGGAGATATCTATCAATTCTTAGCCTGGCTTGTTTTCTGGTTCTGTGAATTCCTCAAATGTAACAAGAGAATAATAAGCTGAGAACATGTAAGCTGCATTGGAATCCCGGTTCGTCACCCGTGAGCTCACTGTCGGCCTCTTGGGCTACCATTCGGCCCAGGAATAGAGCTGCTGTTTGGGTTGAATGGACCTAGCCCATATCCAAGGGTCACCTTACGCTTGGACGCCTTATCGCCTTATCGGCTACTGCAACGCGACACCAGAGGGCATTTGCGACAATTTACCTGCATAGGAACGGGCATATCAGGCAGCTACTCCGCCCCCAAATGCTCGCCGGCATCTCCCGTTCCCTCACTCACCGCCGTCCGCCCTTCCCGCTTGCCGCTACCGCCGCCGCCGCTGCAGCAGCTATGTCGTCGTCAGCCACGGGAGCGAACGTCTCGGATTGTCCGATCTCTCCGGACACCACCCGCGTGGCCTGGGTGGGGACGGGCGTCATGGGCCAGTCCATGGCCGGCCACCTCCTCTCCGCCGGCTACGCGCTCACCGTCTTCAACCGCACGGCCTCCAAGGCTCAGGGCCTCGTCTCCCACGGCGCCAGCCTCGCGGACAGCCCACGCGCGGCCGCCGCGGCTGCCGATGTCATCTTCCTCATGGTTGGCTTCCCCTCCGACGTCCGCTCCACCGCCCTCGATCCGTCCGCGGGCGCCCTCGCCGGCCTCGCCCCGGGCGGTGTCCTCGTCGACATGACCACCTCCGACCCCACCCTCGCCGCCGAGATAGCCGCGGCCGCTGCCGCCGGCGGCTGCTCGGCCGTCGACGCCCCCGTCTCCGGCGGCGACCGCGGGGCCCGCAACGCCACGCTCTCCATCTTCGCGGGCGGGGACGCCGCCGTCGTCGCCCGCCTGGCGCCGCTCTTCAAGCTCATGGGGAACGCGCTGTACATGGGCGGGCCCGGCGCGGGGCAGCGCGCGAAGCTGGGCAACCAGATCGCCATCGCGTCCACCATGGTGGGACTCGTGGAGGGCATGGTGTACGCGCACAAGGCCGGGCTGGACGTGGCCAAGTGGCTGGAGGCCATCTCCACCGGCGCCGCGGGGTCCAAGTCGCTGGAGCTGTACGGGAAGCGGATCCTGGAGCGGGACATGGCGGCTGGCTTCTACGTCCGGCACTTCGTCAAGGACCTCGGCATCTGCCTGTCGGAATGCCAGGCCATGGGGCTGTCGCTGCCGGGGCTCGCGCTCGCGCAACAGCTGTACGTGTCGCTGATGGCGCACGGCGAGGGCGGGCTCGGTACACAGGCGCTGATACTGGCCATCGAGCGGCTGAACAACACCAGCCTCGAGAAGAAGCCTGAGTGAAAAGCTCGCGGCTTCAGCTCTGGTGAACTTGTCGCTCGTGGGAAGCTTTGCTTGATGCAAGTATGCAGCTTGAGGTGGATCTTGGTGGCCTGAGTTTTACATTTTTCACTTGTCACTTGTGTACTTTGCAACTGTGCAAGAACTTGTGCGGCTTGGATGCTTGCTCAGCTTACTTGTTTACAGCGGGTACGAGTTCAAATAAGATTCTGCAAACAATGAGGTGTTGCCTCGCTTAGCTTACTTGTTCAGCTATGGACCTATGGTAATGAAAATACCAGATATATAGTCTACATTCAGCATGGTTGCAGTTTCATGGTACTCACCCTGAGGTTGCTGAATCCTTGCTTTATTATCATATCATGTACCTCGACTGTTTGATGCTGCTGATGAAATGTGCTATTGAAGCACTAATTTGTAAGCCTCCTCTGTCCTTTCCTTAGTCCTCACCGATGCCCTGGTTCTTCTGTTGATGCATCATGTGAGCTAAAGAGCATCTAGCAAAAATCGGTTAAGAGTCCAATTCAGATAAACATCCAGATAATAAAATGCTATCAGCAGACGACAAAGTATGATTTCGTTAATGGACATTTACCGAATCATATTGCTGTTGTAGTCCCGAGGATCTTTATTCTTGAAGGTCGAAAGCTTGCACCGGCGGTTGTGGATCTCATGTAGTTAGTATTACATGATTGATGAGAACCAGAACCAACATCATGCAATGGTAGTCAACTAACACCATGTCACCGTCTGACCTTCTCAAGAGGAGGAGGAGGAGGAGCAGAGGGCACTGTGGACAAAAGCACTGTCGATGCTATAACCTTGTAATGGTTTGTGGATTATTGCTTCACCACAAGTGTTCCATGTAAAGATGTAAACCTATGTAGCATAAACGGAATGGAAAGAACACAGAGACACACAAAAAGGAACATTGGTTGTTGGAGTACTGTGCGAGTACTTGTATTTTGAGTTTGGCAAGGGTGGCGCGTTGTAAGAACTGTGAAACGGCGTTTAACCTTGTGTTGATGCTAATGCAGATGGATAGGGGCTGAGTACCTTTAATTCTAAAAAAACAAAAAGGAACATTGAATAAAAGCAGAATCAATCCAAAGCAGTCAGATAAGAAAAAGTAACTGCAAATGGGAACCAAATACAAGAATCCAGACGATGAGACGATATAGAACTGCATATATAGCAAAAACTGCTATCAAATGTTGTGGGCATCCAGTAAGCATATATAGCATAGCACAGGTCAGGAGAGATTGTCAGTGAGGGGAAGAATTTAACCACCATGTAATAGGTGGCCTGGCAGAACATAGAAAAAACAGCATATTCAAACAAGGATGAACAGAATTATATTAAGCAAAAGAGAATAATTGTCCACAGAAATACCTTCAAAATATCATTATATCATGATAGATACAATATCACCAAGTAGCATATGGTGATATAATAATTTATGTGAAAACCATAAGAAATACAGGCTATAAGTACACATGATCAAATATTACATATTCAGAGAGAAGTGTGATCTGTTCCTTCATACCCTTCCTCCTGTAGATGTCCAAGACAAGATTAGTTGTCTGTGTACCAGGTTCCAGAGGATCAGCAGACAGCATTTCCCAGTGGTGAAAGACACTAGGGAATGCCTGGCCAGAGGTTGCAGCCCTTAGGGAGCTTGTGCAACCAAAGGACTCAATAACAGGGAGGTAAGCCTTAATGTTGTACAGTGGAGTCTCAGGCTTCTGAATCTCCTCAATCACATGCCCTCTCCTCTGGGAATTAAATCTCCACCAAGTACACAGGCTCAAGAAGCCTTGGCTTGACAGTGAGCTGAGAAGCATAAATGACCCTCCTGGCTGTCGGAATAATGTGTCCTCCGCCTCTATGAATAGCATCCGAATGGAGAACAACATCAAATACCCCAAAGCAAATGCCGCGCATGTTCTCTTCAACCAGTGCACCTTCTTCATATGCCCACTGGAAACCAGCCACAACAGAATCCTTCCTTGATTTCATTAGAGTAAAATGCATACATGACCATTGTACTTGTCTCTATATTTCACTTTGGCCATTATACTCATAGAAGTGTAAATCGTGGTCACTAAACTCGTTCGACTGTGTCAATACGGCCATGGACCCCATAATTCTACATATTTATATTTGTATGTGTAAATGACAATGGTCAAATCACAATAAACATTTTTCACTTCACTTTCTCTTTTGTATTTACATCCCTCTCTATTGACTCTTCCAACTATAACAATCATCTATAGCCCCTTCTATTTCAGAAGAGAGAGCAATCACTCATCTACGTAAAGAACAAGGAGAGCTAAGGCAATTCACACGATGATAGAATCACCCAAACCTCATCTTCACATGCTAAAAGATGAACAAATAAGACACATCTCACCATTGCTTTTTTACTGAGTGCATTGTTCGTATCACAAAAATAAAGTGACGATTGAACACAGATGTTGCTTAATTTCCTAACACTCCCAACGCACTATATCCTAATCATAAACTCCAGTTTGTTATGTCACCACGAGCCTGGAGCTCAACCTTGCTTTGTCGGTGAAGCTCACCTACTCGGGGGTATGAACCTGACTAAATCCTTATGCGCGAACGAGCCTTGCTTGAGGGTGTTCTCACCTTCGACCATCTTGCCGAACACAAATTCCGTAGTAATCTTGGACTACTGGATGAAGTTGCCAACAATTAATATTAAAGATCCATAAAACATGAGCAATGAAATTAGCTGGCCATCTAGCTTCGAGCGTGTTTACTATCTTCTGCATGTAAGCATTTGTTAATTATACATGGTGAGAAAAAATTGGAAACGCTATGTGCATACTGTAGACTTAATTGTATAGGATACGGACTTAGAGTCCTTCTTGGTGTATCTATCATGTACACGTCTCCTACATGGAGAGCTTCTTGTATCCTATCATGGCTAGGACTTTCCTTGGCCTATATAATGAACAATACCGGCGCCCCTATGGGTAAGCCGTTCCATACAATGCTACATGGTATAAGAGCCACCTCCTCCATCAAGAGTGCATCTAGTTGAGAGTACTCATTTTTTTTCCGTCGACAACGATCATGTCATCTTCAAGCTCGATGGCGGCTTCAACAATGTTCCACATCCATGTCTCGGAGAAGCTTACCCGTGACAATTTCCTTGTGTGGTGAGCACAAGTTCTACCCGCAATTCGTGGGTCACGCCTCATTGGCTTCCTAGATGGATCCATTGCTCAACCTCTGGCGATACTTCGTGTGGAAAAAACTGGACAAGTCTACCGAAGAAGTTGATAACCCTGCGTATGTCTCTTGGATCTCTAATGATCAGCAACTTCTTGCATATCTCTTGTCCTCAATGACCAAGGAAGTCTTTGTCCAAGTTTCCTCATTGGAACATGCAGCTCAAGTCTGGTCGGCGATTAATCAGGTGTTCTCGTCGCAATCTCGTGCCAAGATTCTGCAGATCCGTTCCAATTAGCTAGGGAGAAGAAAGGTGATTCCTCGGCATCTGCTTATTATATCAAGATGAAGGCCCTTGCTAATGAGATGGCAGCAGCCGGGGCAAGACCATTGATGATGATAATCTCATCGAATATATCCTCAATGGATTGAACTCAGATTCAATCCCTTTGTTTCCTCAAAGTCTACTAAAGATTCTATCAGCCTTAGTGATCTTTATGCTGACTTATTATCCTTTGAAGCAAGACTGAATCAACAGCGTGCTGATGAGGGCCGGTTCTACTCATCTGCAAATACTATGTTCCGTGGCCGCGGTCGTCCTCCTGCTCGTGGACGAGGCAATGGTCGCACTGGAGGATCTGGTCGTGGGGGTCCTAATCCTTTTCATGGTCGCAATATGGGGCTGTCCAACTCCTCCGACTCTGATGAGGGGCCAATCTGCCAACTTTGTGAAATGTTTGGCCATACCGTTCATGAGTGCTGGTATCATTTCAATAAGCGCTATGTTCCTCCTCGTGATGGGGACCAGAAACCAATGAAGGCAGGAACGCCGAAGTCTGCATCTGCTGCTACTCCATCCTATGGCATTGATGCAAATTGGTACTTTGACTCCGGCTCCACAGATCATATTACCAACTCGCTTGAGCAGCTTATGGCACGGGAGCAGTACAATGGCCAAGAGCAGATCCATGCAGCCAATAGCAAAGGTATGAGCATCAATCATGTTGGTGAAACTATTTTTCATACTCCCAGTTGTGATTTTTCCTTTCACAATGTTCTGCATGTCCCTGCTGCCACGAAAAATCTGATTTACGTCCATCAATTTACTACCGATAATGATGTCTTTCTTGAGTTTGATCCTTCCTTCTTTTGTGTTAAGGATTTGGCCACGAAAGACCGTCGATGTTTAGACTCGGCAACCTACCGAGGGGGTACCACAGGTAGTGTTTTATGCGTGGGGCTCGCCGAAGACTAGGAACTCGAAGGTGAACTTGAACACACGATTTAGACAGGTTCGGGCCGCTTATGTCGCGTAATACCCTACATCCTATGTGTTGGTTGGATTGTATTGATTGAAGATTTTGGTCATCTGTTGTGGTTCTATGAGGTCTTCACCTACTGATCTAGGGACCCCTGCCCTTCTTTATATACTCAGGGGGCCGGATTACTAGTCGGTTACAAGGTAGGAGTCCTAGTAGGATTACATGGTATGGTCATAGTAGGATCACATAGAAATCTTAGTAGGAGTTCGTCTTCTTCCTTCCTTGCAGGTACGGGGGATCTATCCCTGACAAGCCTCCCGAGCGCTTCATAGTCGAATCCAGCAGCCTTGAGTACTTTTCAGATCCTCACCGAGTAGTTTTGGTGCTCTTCGAGTACTTTGTCTAGCTGAATCTTCAAAGTTTCTCAAAACTGCCATGAGGCTATGGTGTGCTCAAGCCCTTGTCATCTTGATTTTGTAATCTTCATCTTTGGAATGTGATATGGAGGGCGGCGGAAGTCGCACTCCATGTGGAGTAGTCCCGAGCCTTAGGTTAAATCGAAGAATCAGGTTGAGAGTCAATAAAATCATGAATCTCCTTCTTTCATCTTGAAAAAATCATGTCAAGTAGTTATTGGCACTTAGCCCCCGAGTTTGAGAGCTAGCGGAGCTACCGGTATTCTGAGTAATAATTGGCGCTTAGCCCCCAGCCTGGGAGCTAGCAAAGCCATTATAAGTACGCTGAGCGTCCTAGAGAGTCATCGTCGAAACTTGATCTGAAAAAAGAAATTCATACATTATGTAGCATATTTGTAAAATTTGGAAGTACTAAAATTTATTCAGTGATGAATATAGTGTAAATGTTGTGTGTCATGCTCTTGTTTCGGCCATATTTTTCTCGAGTAGTTACTCTATTACATTTAGGCTCTCAGTCCCTGTTTAGCCATTGCCACTGCGTGTGAGATTTTTATCTCGTGTACGCGTACTGACACTGCTACTACAAAAAATCTTTGTCTCGCGTCCTAGCATTTAGGCACGACAGAACATCCGAGGCTTTCACGAATTAAGGCATGTTCTGCTTGAGGAGATTAGTGACCGCTAAGAGAAGACATTTAAAAATAAATAGTCGCCATTGCGACAAAAAGACTGCGCGATTGCGCGTAAAGTAGTCGTTAAGACTTTTCTACCTTTTTGGCGAGGAGAGCGCGTGTTGCCGCGCATAGGATTTGTGCCTCTTTAGAGTGTAGTTGATGCGAGCTTCCAGCACTCAGTGCACCAAACTCGTAGCCGCAGCCTTCGAAATTCGATGTACCAAGCCTGTTGGCGGAGCCTTCGGAACTCAATCCACAAAACCTGTGGCTATAGTCTCTGTAATTCGGTGTATCAAGCCCGTGATTGTTGGTTAACGTGCTTCAGGAATAATTGGTAAATTGTAGCTTTGGAGAGTAATTTTTATCGAGAGGCGTACACAAAAAATTACTTGGCGCGTTGCCCAGGAAAACAAGCCGAAAAAATTATATGGAATAATTAAAAAGTGACTTAGCTTAATTCGTAGATGATTGTCGATGAAGCCGTGGCAGCTGTCGATGAAGCCGTGACGGTTGTTGAAGAAGTTAGTCAAAGTCGATTCCGATTAGTTGTCGATGGTGTGATGTCCGTCCTCGAATAATTTCTAGTCGAGACGAGTAGTCAAGGTAGCCATCGACGAGTAGATGCAGCTGGTGTTGCCGATTGTTGGCGTTACCGCATGATCGAAGGTCTCCTCTAGTACATCTTTGTGTGTAGGTAGCAATTTCCCCCCAATTTAACTTCCAGGACCCGTTGACCGCGTTGACTGTTTCTTGATTTTAATGCTTAGCTTTGATGCCTTCGGAATCTCTTCACCGCTTCGAACTTGGCAACTGGAGGCAATTAACTGAGATTGCAACGCCAGCTCCTTGCACATCGTTCAATTCGACTCGGAGATGGCAGCAGCGAACACCGACAGCTGGTATTTATGAGGAATTGCTCCGCACGCGGTACGATTTTTTTCGGACGATGACCACCACGGTGAATTACTGGTGATGGGGTAGTTTTGTCCGCTTCGATCTCCAACTCAGCGACTCCGCTTTGTAACATAATAGAATCAGGCTTGGAATTGACGCAGGAACTCGTCGAGTTGTTGATTGGTCGAAACAAAACAACCTCGCCGCGCTGAATAGATTGATATTGATGAACAGGTTTTTCAAGCTTGCCTGATGATCTCGACTATCACCCCTACCTGGAGCGCTAGCTGTCGGTGTTTAGACCCAGCAACCTACCGAGAGGGTACCCGAGGTAGTGTTTTATGTGTGAGGCTTGCCGAAGATCAGGAACTCGAAGGTGAACTCGAATGCACGATTTAGATAGGTTTGGGCTGCTTATGTCGCGTAATACATTACGTCCTGTGTGTTGGTTGTATTGTATTGATTGAAGATTTGGTCCTCTGCTGTGGTTCTATGAGGTCTTCGCCTACCGATCTAGGGACCCCTGCCTTCCTTTATATACTTAGGGAGCGGGATTACTAGTCGGTTACAAGGTAGGGATCCTAGTAAGATTACATGGTATGGTCCTAGTAGGATTACAAGGAATCCTAGTAGGAGTCCGTCTTCTTACTTCGTTGCGGGTACTGGGGATCTATCCCCGACAAAGACCCCTCTTCTTCATGATAGATGTCAAGATGGGCTCTACCCTATACCTTGCGCCTCTTAAGTTCAGCATGTTACCACACCATCGTCATCACGGTAGCATCATCGCCTAGGACATCCTTCCACTCCCATAGTTAGTCATATTCTTAGAGATCATAATGTGTCGTTTAAAAAAGACTCAAGTGAGTTTGTTTGTGATGCTTGTCAACAAGCTAAGAGTCATCACTTGCTTTACCCTATGTTAGAAAGTCTTTCTTCTTTTCCACTGCAATTAGTTTTTTCGAATGTATGGGGTCCTGCACCCAAGTCAGTCGGGCAATATCAATACTATGTAAGCTTTATTGATGATTTCATTAAATTTACATGGATTTTTCTTCTTAAAAATCGATCTGATGTGTTTCAAGTGTTCCTCAACTTTCAACAACTAGTTGAACATCAATTTAATAGAAAAAAATAAAACAATGCAAATTGACTGGGATGGTGAATATCAAAAACTTAACTCCTTTCAAAAAATTGGAATTGCTCACCATGTTTTTTGTCCTCATGCCCATGAACAAAATGGTTCCGCTGAGTGCAAACATCATCATATCGCCGAAGTTGGTCTTGCTCTCCTTGCTCATACATCCATGCCTCTCAAATTCTAGGATGAAGCTTTCTTGACTGTGACTTATATCATCAATCGTCTTCCTAGTCGAGTCATTGACTTCTCTATTCCCCTAACATGTCTTTTTGATGAGCAACCAAAATTTTCATCTCTTCGTGTGTTCGGGTGTGCGTGTTGGCCAAATATTCGCCCATACAACAAACATAAGCTTGAATTTCATTCAAAACGATGTGCTTTTCTTGGATATAGTCAACTTCACAAGGGCTACAAGTGCCTTGATATCTCATTTGGATGAGTCTATATTTCTCGTGATGTTGTTTTTGATGAAAACATTTTCCCCTTTCTTGAGCTACACCCTAATGCCAGGAAATGTCTTCGTGAAGAGATTCTTCTTTTACCGTATCACTTGACTGGGGATATGCATCGTAGTTTCCCTAACATTGCTAATGCTCTACCCGAGCTAGATGAGTTGTTGCCGGTTTCTGCAGTTTCATCTTCAAATTTGGTACCGTTGGTGGTGCCCCTTCCTTTTTTTTGCCCCTCTTGTCGTTCTGGGCTACCAGACGAGTCTGGTACCTCCATCGAGGTTGATTTGGGCGCTGAATCTGGTGCGGATACGCCTACTGCCCCGCCTGCTCTGACAGCTACACCGGTCGAGGCTGATTCGCCCTCTACCACTCCTACGATGACAACTGTTGCGGCCGAAAATGCTCCTATGGCGTCCGTACCTATGACAGCGACGGTCCTTGGATCTTTTGCACCAATTCCCCCTGGACCGCCTCCTTCCCCTGGATCTGCTGTACCAACTGCTGAATCTTCTGCACTGGATATGTTTGTGCCTTCTTCCAGCTCCAGGCGTCTGCCTTCCTCACCTGTAGGTCTGGTATGACATCTCCATGCACCGATTCGACCCCAGATGCGACTGCAGAACAACATTCATAAGCCTAAAACACTTACAGATGGTACGGTGCACTATGGCTTACTTACTGAAGCTTCTGAACCAACTTCTTTGCGTGAGGCTCTTGGTTCCAATGATTGGAAAACAACGAGGGATACTGAATATGATGCTCTTATGTGGAACAATACTTGGCACCTTGTTCCCTCCCATCCTTCTCATAATATTATTGATTGCAAGTGGTTCTACAAGGTCAAAAGAGGTACTGATGGCAGTATTGATCGCTATAAAGCAAGACTTGTTGCGAAAGGCTTCAAACAACGGTATGGCTTGAATTATGAAGACACTTTCAGTCATGTTTTCAAAGCGGCAACTATTCATCTTGTGCTCTCCTTGGTTGTGTCAAATAAGTGGAGCATTCATCAATTAGATGTTCAGAACGCGTTCTTGCAAGGTGTTCTGGAGGAGGACGTTTACATGAAGCAAGCTCCTGGTTATGAAGATACTACTCGAGCAAATTATGTATGCAAACTTGACAAGTCTCTTTATAACCTTAAACAGGCTCCGCGAGCATGGTATTCTCGCTTGAGTAGCAAATTGCAAACACTTGGCTTTTAGGGATCCAAGGCATATACATCTCTGCTCTTTTTCAAGCAAGGTGACGTGACAGTCTATTTTCTTGTTTATGTTGACGACATTATTGTGGTCAGTTCTTGGGATTCTACTTTTGACCGCCTGTTACATCATCTTCGTGACGACTTTGCTCTCAAAGATTTTGGTCCTCTTCATTATTTTTTGGGTATTGAAGTATTGTCTTTTGCCGCTGGTGATCTGATATTGACACAAGCCAAATATGCCAAAGAATAGTTACTCAAGGCTGGTTTAAAAGACTGCAAACATGTGCCTACTCCTCTGTCCATTTTGAAGAAACTCTATGTTGCGTTTGGCGATCTTCTAGATGCTGCTGCTGCTACACGGTATCGCAGTATTGTTGGTGGTCTTCAGTAACTTACTCTTACACAACCCGACATTGCGTTTTCTGTAAACAAAGTTTGTTAGTATCTTCATCGTCCTACTTCTATTCATTTTGCTGCTGTTAAGAGGATTCTTTGCTATGCCAGTGGGACACTTCATCTCGGGTTAAAGATCATATGTTCTTCTTCTCAAGCGATCAATGTATTTTCTGATGTGGATTGAGCTGGTTGTTCTGATGATCGGAAGTCCACAGGTGGTTTTTCTATCTTCCTTGGTGCCAATCTCGTTCAAGTATGGAAGCTAAGTATAAAGCACTAGTCAATGCTACTACTGAGGTTATTTGGGTCTAGTCTCTTCTTGATGAGTTGGGTGTCGTTCAGTCTAAGGCTCCTATTTTATGGTGTGATAACATTGGTGCAACTTATCTATCGGCAAATCTGGTGTTTCATGCTTGAACGCTGAGGTGGATTACCAATTTTTTCGTGAACGTGTTGCACAGAAGAAGTTGGGCATCAGGATTATTTCCTCTAATGATCAGGTTGCAGATGGTTTTACCAAAGCTCAACCTGTGTGTGCCGGTTACAAAAGTTTAGATCCAATCTCAATCTTGCAAGTGGCTAGCTGTGTTGCAAGTTGTGATTGCGGGGGTTGTATACGTAATTGTGATACATACTTAGAGTCCTTGGTGTATCTATCATGTACACGTCTCCTACATGAAGAGCTTCTTGTATCCTATCATGGCTATATATAATGAACAATACCAGCGCTCCCATAGGTAAACCGTTCTATAGAATTCTACATATACCACAATTTGACAACATTTGATGACCAGACAACCAAATTTAATCCCAAATACAATTAAGGATCTAATGACCTTATCAATGTAGTTAAGCAAGTTTAATGGTACGATTTACACTTTTCTAAGTATAATTGTCAAACTGAAACATGAAGACAAGTACAATGGCTATTCATGTATTTTACTCATTTCGTTAACATACTGCACCCCTTTACACATGTCGACAACCAGGTTTGGGCCTGTGGTCTCTGGTCCAAGGATGCCACTAAATGCTTTATCTTGCTATTTAAAATATTGATTTCCCTTGAAAAAAATCTTTTGTTTCTTATCAGTTTAGTGCCCAGACTAAAGCTGGTTTGCAAAATTATACCTAAAGTTCAGTTGAACTTGAAACGTTAAAGGGTGAGTGGGTTACATTTGAACATTTGAAGCGACTCTTTCCATAAATTTGCATGAGGAAAAGCTAAATTACAATTAGGCGTTTCTTCCTATATCACCACCCAATTTTCCCAATCTCATCCATTTTTATATCCTTCAATTTTGGAGCTCAACTTATGATTGAGATTGTGCTCGTGCCCCCCCTTTGTGTGTGTGTGTGGGGGGGGGGGGTGAGGCCCCAACGTTGTTGTTTTCCGAAGGAACCCCTAATGTTGTAGCTAGTTTAGTGCTAATCCCATGTTGAATTATTAAGTGTATATGTCTATGCTTGTGTTTTTGGCAAGATTAAAGTTTTAGGGTTTGGATTGTTGTGTATCTGATCCTTAAGCTTTGGAGGGAATGTAAGGAGAAGCGACTTTCGTACCAGTGATGCTTGATGGCAGGGGCAGAGCTAGAGCCTTTTTTCATCGGTCGACGATCTTGGACAAACATCATGGTAACAGTACTGTTTACTAGCTGATGACCCCGTGACCCTCACAAAGGTCTTGCATGCTGACCCCGATGGCTAATTCTTGGCTCCACCCCTACTTGATGGTCGGGGCAAGAAGGTGCGACTTGATAAACAACTTTACTTAAAAATTAGCCAACTTGATGTAAGTGCAGGGGTAACGCGAGGTAGAAGCTTGTTGTGGGAGGAGATAAAACAAGTTGGAAGGAGAAAAAAGATTGGGTGTGTTTTAATATTGGTTGGATACAAGAGAATTTTAAGCTTAGGAAGCTTCACAAATATCAAATTCCTTTAACTACTGGGCATCTAAAGTTGGTGGAAATTTTTGAAGGAGCGAATTTGCCATATTTTTCAATAAAAACTTTTACTAGCTATGTAGGTTGACTTCAGAATAAAAGAAGACGTTACACAAAGAAGGCATGCACTATGTTGTCTTAACCTCCTTCGGGTCTTTCTCTGTTGTATTGTCTATGTATTTTACTTTTGTTGTCGGGGGGTTTTCACAGTCAAAGTCTTTGGCTTATGATATGTATGACTCTAAAACTTTATTTCCTTCCTTAATGAAAGGCAGAGCTACTGTCAATTTGGTTTAAAAAAAATAACAAGTTCCACTTGCAAGTTGCTAGTCGCTCCTCTATCAAATCCTTGAAGGCTCCTTCGAATAAACGGCAAAACCTGAAGGACTTCCACGGAAAACAACTCTTTCTAATCTCATTCTCAGCGGCGTCATCCCCGCCGCGGCATTTCGCCGAACGAGTGGCGCGCACCGCCCACCCAAACCCCCCGCTCCCCGCCCCAACCCGTACCCCAAAACCCTTACTCCCCGCCGCGCCGACGCCATGCTACACTCCGGCCTCTCCAAGTCCCACCCCTTCCCGCTCCTCGCGGCGGCGTCCTCGCCTCGCCGCATTCTCCTCGCCGGCCTCCTCCGCGCCGGCTACCTCTCCAAGCATCCGGCCTCATCACCCGTGCCTCGTCCGGCCTCCACCGCCCGTGCGAGCTCCAGGGCCGCAACCTCCCCGGGCGACCCCTCCCGCTTCGGGCTGGGAGGCAGGGTTTCGTTCTCCACCGCCCCAGATGGGTCCGCATCGGCTGGCGGCGGGAGGGCGCTTCCCTGGCTTGCTGCCGAAGCTGGCAACAGCGGCGCCCCCGCTGCGAGGACTAGCGCCGGCCGCTCCTCCTCGTGGGAGAGCTCCGCGGAGAAGTTCTTCTCAAGAGACGACCAATACACGCAAAGCGAAGTGTCGGGCGACAGGAGGTCGAACAAGGTGGCGATTAGGGAGGATGGTGACGAGAATGAGCCAATTGACAATCCCAAATGGGGAAGGATTAAGGACAGGTACCGGCAAGCTGTGGGGAGGGATGGAGGGTCCCGTGGGGAGAGGTTTAGGAGGGAGAGGTTTGACAAGCCACATGTGAGGCAGTGGAACAACCAGGAGAACTGGGGGAGGAAGACGGGGAAGGAGGCAGGGGAATCGACGGTGCCTAAGATGGTGGGGCAAGGGGTTTATGGTGTTGGGCCAGTGCTTGCAGCGCTCATGGCTGGGAGGAGGGAGTTTTATGCATTGTATATGCAGGAAGGTATGGATTTGAGCGGGAGTAACAAGAAGAAGAAGGATAAAAAGGCAGTCGAGAAAGTGCTGCGGATGGCAGAGAAGATTGGTCTGAAGGTCATCGAGACGTCGAAGCATGACCTTAACATGGTGGTGGATAACCGGCCACACCAAGGCCTGGTGCTTGATGCATCACCCCTGGAAATGGTGAATATGAAGGAGTTGGATCCAGTCAGGTTGGAAGGTGGAAAAGCACCTGTCTGGATAGCCTTGGATGAGGTTATGGATCCTCAGAATTTAGGAGCCATAATTAGGTCTGCCTACTACTTTGGTGCTGAGGGGGTCGTGCTGTGTGCTAAGAATTCGGCTCCATTGAGTGGAGTTGTGAGCAAAGCTAGTGCAGGCTCGCTTGAGTTGATCGAGCTGCTTTCCTGCAGAAACATGATGCATTTCTTGTCTTCATCAGCTGAAAATGGGTGGCGAGTTCTTGGTGGTACCATTGCTAACAAAGCTGTACCTCTTTCTGAAGTTCAAACAGGGGTGCCAACTATTCTTGTATTGGGCAGTGAAGGTACTGGTTTGAGACCCCTGGTTGAGCGATCCTGCACACATCTGGTCAGAATTCCTGGAAATGCTGGTGCATTTGTTGAAGGAGCAGATGCAGACACAGATGAAGGGGAAGAAGGCGATAGCTCTTCTAGTAATCAAGATTTGAGATCGTTCCTTGCGGTGGAGAGTCTGAATGTTAGTGTCGCAGCAGGAGTTTTGCTTTATCATCTGGCTGGAAAACATGCCTGCCCCGTAAGTGATACATCTAGCGTCGCTCAAATGTAAGGATACTTTGTGATCCATGCATATCAAAGTTATTACAATTGCCCAATTTAGTGCTTCTGCTAAAGACTATAATTTCTGTTGCATGCTTTAATTCTTCTATTTCATTATAGAACTTCTTAGATAGTCTTGATAATTTCTCAATTCTTTGAGAAATACATTATCTGTATTCTCATCAGGCTTAGTGCCTTAGGGGGGCTTTGTACTAGCATTCTACACTGGTCAGTAACTCTGTATCTTATGTTGGTAGGAAAAAAGAAATCAACTGAGATGATTTATTGCTAATTTCTCATCACTTCTTTTTCTTAAATCATATTTGTGGCTGTATTCCAACAGCAATAAGGTTCATTTATGTTACTGGATCAGCTCCCTGATCATAGCACAAGGTAAAAGTATTCTGCTCGATCTTTTGAATCTCGCACTGCATTATCATCCTTGCCATTTGGACTTCAAATTACTGATCCTGCCTATTGCTGAAATTTTCAAGTGTGCTGTACTGTAATCTGTAGCTTGAGCCATCAAATCTGTTTTGGGTGTTTACTTTTTTGTTTATAAAACATACTATGTAGGCAGATTTATTTAATCATCCTGCATATTCCCTTGCTTATATTTTACTTTTTTTATATGACCTGTTCGTGGACAACTGTAGCCACTTTTGGAATGATATAGAAGTGCCTGTCCATTCTTATGACTCGAGGTTTACTGATGCATGCTAGTTACATATTTGCATCTATGAGAAAGAATACAGCTGAACTTTCAATTGTCAAACTTTGAGTGTTCTTATTTATCATTAAGAGATCACTCTTATACTATATTTTAACATATCATGCATGACTATAGAGGGAAGGAAACATGTACAAGATAAGAAATACAAAGCTAATGTTTCACGGGAAACAGGATAGGTCATTTCAGATAAGAAATGAGAATATTCTGCATGCTGGTTTCTTCACATTGATAAAGTGGGAATCTAATTCTGACTTGTTCGAGCAAACACATGTAAGGATTTGAAGAAAAGAGTAAGGATTAAGAAGCCTCCAATTCTTTTCACCCTGCTCTTATTTTATAGGTTATGTGTCGCAGTTGTGTTGGATTGAGTTTGAACGTACAAGAGGTGGTGTCTTTCAAATTTGAATGTATTTTTGAACCGCTAATTTGGCAACTTTTAAGTTTTGCTGGCAGTTTTTTCTTCTTCTGTAATGATGTTACTTTTGTGCTATTATGCTGGTGTGAACTTGTGCTGATGGGTCTACCTAAGACTCACTCCACTTAACTACCTACTTACTTTGTAGCTCCTTTAGTACACATGGTTGATAAATCAAAAAAAAAATATAAGATGAGCCAATGAGTCAACCCGAAACTTACTTTCATCTCTAATTGTGCTGTAAGGGAATGTTTCTTCTTTAGTGCAGCGCAAGAAAAATAATCTTTGCACCATTTCCTTTATGTGGTGTTATGCTCATTTACTTGTTTTCTTAATATCCGATGTCTTCAGTTTAAATGAATTCATCCTAGTCATCGAGCCAACACATGTTGCATTTACTGGTGGGACCATTCCCTTACTTTAATATTGTACATATCCTCTTGTGATTGAATTGCGAGTCTTAGTGTCTCTTGATGAACATGTCATGAAGTTAGTGCATGGCTGGATAAATAAACTACCAATCTTCTGTACATGTTCTTTACAGTGTTCTTGCTTAGCAAAATGATAACAATGACCTCGTATATATGGGTGCTAGATTCTTCTCCTATGAAAGAGCATTAGATAATAACACACTGTTAACTGAAATAGGTTGCATATGGACAGGGTTGCAGCTATGTACCGACCATTCGTTTTGGATGGCAAGCCACTGTATTGAAACTATGAGTTGGCAGTTTTTTTAGAAGAGGGATATATAAACTGGAAATGCAGGAAATCAAACTGTTGGAATATATGAATCTGGCTAATTAGAGCCTTGTACAGATCACAATCAGTCAGGCCTTCAGGACAATTTATAGCTTTCAGTACCTAGATTAGCTGTCTCGCAATAGCACTTAAGTATGGTAGCTGTCCCTGTAAATGCCTTCTGCTTCTTAGCCTGGCCGTGTCCTATTTAAGCACATCAAGGCTGCAATGCTAACCATTGTAGAAATTCTCTAAACCTTCCTTCACAGACTAGTCACACAAACTCGCCTTGTGTGCTAAACCTTACTGTCTATGAGATGTTCATATGTGCCAGTGTATCATTGGGATTTATAAATTATAATAAACTTATAGACTTCTCTAATTGCCTATGATGCCAGTTTTTCTCGAACACGCAGGAGAGCTGTGTATCTTTGTATTAAGAGAGAATAGATGGTCCAATTACAAAATTCATCACCACACCTTGGACTAGAGTGAGGGATGAGGGTTTTTTAGACAAGACTCTTGCATAGATGAAACACAGCTAAGACCTGACCAAGATAAATCACTTAACACTACATCACCACCCTTCCTAGGTCCAGGGCAGTAAGCCCCTTGGCCCCAGCTATTTGCCATTGGTGGGACTCATCTTTGAAGGCCTGAAGGGCTCCCTGGAGACTAGGAGCAGCCTATGATGCCAATAATATGCAGAATTTTCCACTTCTCTATCCTATACGATTTCTTGGTTGTCAGGTTACTTTTGTTAGTGTAAATCTATAGCTACTGGTGGAGGTGAACTAAAGATTCACTACAGGAAGGTGCTCTTATGATTTTGACTTTGCAACCTGGGTTGGCTGAGCACCTTTTGTGGATTTCACCGACACAAAAGAACTGGGCTTGCAAAATAACTACAATACGTGGTGGAGATTAAGATATGTTAGGACATTGCGAAAGGCCCTAAGATTCTTTCGTAATCCACCGTGTCTCTTCAACTTTTCCTGCTGTCTGGAATTTAGTGATGGTCCAATGACAAAGACATTTCCTTTGTCCCCAATTCCTAGACTTGTTGGCCTGAAAGCATCGAGGTGAATATTCCTCTCTAGAAGAAGTTTCTCTGGGAGGTTGGGGTGGGGGGGGGGGGGGGGGGGGGGGGGGGGGGTCATCACGAATTATATTTTGTCCTTTCACTCAGATGTTAGCTATCTGCAGAAGACAAATGACTTCTTGTTAATGCTTGAGGCTGAAGGTGGTTCAAGCTTATGATTGTTATTTCTGCATTTAATTTTTCGGGTAAGCCTTGTGACCCCATTTTCAATAAGCCTCATAGCAGCTAAAACAGCCTGTTGGATTCTACTCATACGTCTGAGGTACATGCTTTGGTCCTGGCACATAAGTCTTCAACTGTACTGTACATAAATAGTGGAACTTCCTCTGTTGATATTTCAATTTTCAGAAGTCAACAAGATTTATAGGCATAAAACATTGTTTGTAAACAGTGTCATTTGGTGTGTTGTTTCTGTCGATCTAGAAAGTCAGTGCCACCTGCTGTTATATCTTGACTTTTTTGAGAGATCCTGGGGTGTAGTCACCAGGCTACCATGGCAGCTTGGATATAATTTCCAGGTTTGGCAGCTGGTGTCATCGGGTGCGTGTAATTATTAATGGACCTGGATAATGTTATATACTCATGTAGAAGTAACAGTCCCTCACTATTGGCAATTTGGCAACCAACAGGCATGAAGGCACTGGCAAATGCTTTGCTTTCATAGTTCATCGTCACTGGTACCTTGCTCTTCTTTTTTCCATTTTTTGTGTCCTAGTCTCCTAGATTCATAGGCAAATTCCACATGAAATTGCACTCTGTAGATGCCATGTCAACAATGTGGATAGCTGATAGCATGTTGCTGTTCTCTACAGCACATCTAATGATTGTGGTCTGGACATTAGATTTGCTTGTTGGGTTACAGAAGAACTGATTACAAATCTGTCACACAACAAGGAGTTTTACATGGGTAAGCCTTTCATCTGCAAACTGTCTTAAAAGTCCAATGCCAAAACCATGTAGAATTGCATTAGGACATTACCTACAACAATAAATTACGTGGTAGCCTATAATTTACAAAGTAGCTGGCGCCTTTCCATGCATCTGAAATATGCTAGTTCATCTCATTAGGTTAGTCTCTACAAGGAAAAAAAATAGGTGTCATCCCGAAATCGGAATGGGCCGGCTTCAATTTCCTCTAGTTTCAAATGATAGAATTGTCATTGTTGGCTTTCAGCAATTTGGCACTCTTCTAGGAGCCACTCCAATCTGTAAAAAAGAGGAGGCAGTGAAACGAAGGTCATACTTAGTTTGGGGTAATCAAACCTGTAACTGAAATCTGCACACGCCACTTGAGGTGGCCTTGTGCTTACCAAACCATGGGAAAGCTCTGAGCTCCTCAAAACCCTCAGCCTTTTAGCAGTTGAGACAAATACACTGCAAGGATTATATACAGAAGAAAGAGTTTAGATTGTGCAATAAAGTACAAGTTGTATAATTCAATTTCAAAGTAGTGTAAACAGTATGTCATGACACAATTTTAGAGAAGGCACGTGAAGCAAAATGAAGTTTACTGAGTTGGAGGTGTTGATCATATCATGTGTTCTTTTATGTTGCTAGGGTATGGTCGAATTGTGAAAAACAAAGAAAGCTTACTTCCACGGCACGTCTCCCACCAGCATCTTGTCTCCTTCATTGTCTTCATAAACTAGAGTATATTCACCAGATCCGTTCAATAATTGAGAAAATATTTTTTCATCTGCTCCTAGCTGTGCATTCTCAGCACTAGATAGATTCTTTTGAGCTGCAACATAGGTTACTGCAGTGTTAAAGGAAAGAAAAGTAAAACTTGGTGATGTAAAGGTGCACAAATTGACCACTAAAATGACTCAAAGTACTTGTTTCATTTGAATTGATTATTGATTTTGTACCTGCAAGAAAACCTTGGAAAAGCTCTTTGACAGCCAATGATAGCCTCTCGTAGCTGTCATAGGCTGCAAGGTTTACTTTCCTTCCAATGGGGATCCCATCCATGTTGATTTTTACGAGATGATTCTTAATGCAGGTGAGCTTCTCCTCCATGCTAGCTTCACCCTTTTGTGATCCAGTGGATTGTTTGGATGAACTACCATTAGCAAGGTTTTTCCTGAAGGATCCAATTGGAGGCCAACCCACCACCGGAGCTGAAGCACCTCTACATCAGATTAGAGCACGGGTGAATTTGTCTGTGAACTATTGTAAGATGAATATAGTATCAATATCTATAAAATGTCCTATGGTTGATGCTGTTATTCCCTTCCAACTTATACTGCAATTGTGCTAAGAAGAATGCCAGAACAAAAATGCTCAAGGACTAAATTTCTACCAAAAAGTTCAAGAATCAAAACTGCTAGTCTGGGATACAATAACGACGACCAGAAAAATACTAATTTGAAAAAGGTAATTGTAGATGAGTAAAAGTCGACCACCTTTATACATGATAAATTTTCTCTGATTTGACAAACTGAAGGGAACATCTTTTAGACAGGGAAATAAAATCCTTAAGAAAGCAAAACCACATCTAGGGCTATCATTACCTTCCCTGGGCCTTTGGTCTGTTGCGCACAGATGCTGCGGGAGGGGCATGTGATGGTGGTGGGCAGCATCCTTTTTTTCTCTCACTCACCACTACAATCTTTTGCTCCAGTGCTAGTTCGTTCCCACACCCAGCTCTGGCCTGCTGCTTCTGCTCATCACAACCTTCACACAACAGAATAAAAGATAATTACTACAACCTTTGAACATCAGAACAAAATAAGATTTCTAGTATGGTGGTTATATTGTTTGTTTCTGTGTTTTTCATCTCTAATAAACAAGAGCACAAGACAAGAATACTGCTAAGCTGCTAGTTACCTTCTGTTTTGACCTCAATGGTGTCTAAGAACACCCTCTTTGTCCCAGTTGTAGTAGTGTTTGTTGTCGGCTTTGAGGGTTCATGGAAGCAACAAAGAGAGAGAGCTGGCCTCTCTCGCTGTATCCCTTCATGTCTTGACACAGTTGCTGTCTCTTCTTCTACGAGACCAGGAAGGCTGAGTTTCAGCTCTAGCTTCCTGTCCTCCTCGCTCACAAAGCCTGTGTTTCTTGATCTTCCTTCACCTTGTGCTTCCCTCACCTTCCATTCTTTCCCATCAGGGATAAGATCTAGCAGCCGTGGAAGTGTCTCTCTTCCTTCGGAGTCTCCCATTGGGCTGGTTCTTCGTGAGCTGATTCAGAGGCTCCAAGAGTCGAAACAACAACCCTCCTAAAATTATAGTATTAGGCAATGAGAGGTGTGCGACTCCCTGGAAGTTTAGTTGTACACTCAACTTAGGCCAGAGAAAGCGAGTACGTGACAAAACAGCGAAGCGTGTGGTGAGGTCAAAGCGAACATCCAAAAGACAAAGCACCGGAAAAGGAGGGGGGCTTAACATCAAGATGAGCTCACTCAAGGCAAGGAAAATGGAACATGCAACTTGCTTATTCTAGCAAGAAGACAATACTATTAAATCTTTGTTTTCAACAGAAGCGAAACACGAAACGGAACCTACTCCTGGCAATTGGCAAATGCATTAGGAAAAAGAGAAGTGCTGATATGCTGCTTTTCATCCGAGCAAAGCTTGAAAATGGTCAGTCACAGTTGAAACCAAGTCATGCCAAAGCTGTTTCAGGCATGGAAACAACAACCGGCAACTTCTTGCAAGTTACACCAGCAAACGGAATGAACAAGAACTCTTCTACTATCATCAGCAGAGAAGTTGCCAGGAGATAAGAAGAGGTGCGACAAACCTTGCAGCCCGAGAGCTCCAGAAGACCGAAACCCAGGTGGGAAATGGCCAAGTGGAAGCGGCCGGCAAGAGCTCGCGAAATGAGCCTTGGCTCTTGTCCTGCTGGGGGCGCCCCGGGCTGGTTGCTCGCTGTTCCTTTCTAGGCCTTCCCCTTTTGTCCCATACAGCTCTCCTTTTTATCCCGCGCTCCTTTCCTTTGCCGCCCGGCCGCTCCGCTGCCCTGGCGAAGCATGCGCTTTGGTGACTAGGCGTGCACCCGTGTTATGCCTGGGAGACTAGGACCAGACCGGCACCGGCCTCATGTGATGTATCGGAGATTATTCCATTTATACAGTGTGCGGATGGGTCACGGAAGCGTGTGCGTGTTTTCCGTGCTCGTGTCGTCTTCTCCCGTGCTGAGCGTGTGGTGTGTCTCGCAGGCAGCTGGTGTTGCGGGTGGCGGGCGGCCAAGGCGTGCGCCGAGGAGGACTGGAGGAGGGAGGGAGGAGCACGCTTATCCGAGCAAGTGGGGGCGAGGTGATGGGTGGTGCCTCCTTGTCCTGCGCCCTTACACACACCTGTGTGGCGTTCCTCGTCGTGGTGGCGTATGGAATGGCTCCACTTCACTCCGGCCTCACGCACGGGACCACCGTGGCGGATGAGACGATGGCCGTCTCCTTTTCAATGCTGGGCTGTTGGCATTCCACTTGGGTCTCCTGTGAAGCACTGAAGCTGTGCTGCCTCCAAATTCTCCCTGTTCATGCTTATCATCAGGAATAATTGATTGAAGCAGCTCAGCGGTCATCTCGGTTGACAAAGCCGTGCTTGTTTGACTCGGGGTCTGTTTAGTTCCCCAAAATTCCAACTTTGACATTATAAAAAAAAAATTCCCATCACATCAAACTTGCGGTACATGCATGGAGTACTAAATGTAGACGAAATCAAAAATTAATTGCACAGTTTTGTTGTACTTGCGAGATGAATCTTTTGATCCTAATTAGTCAATGTTTGGACAATAATTCACAAATACAAACGAAATACTACAGTTGCGCATTTATGGCAAAATGCAAACTTTGCCACTCCCAATTTGGGAACTAAACAAGGCCACGGTGGTGGTGTTGCCTCTTTAGGGCCTATTTGGTTTAAGTTGCTTATGCATAAGCAACTTAAAATAAGCAACTTATTTGCTTATGAAACCAATCATCATTGCTTATTGGGTTGCTTATGGGGCTGCTTATTTTTAGCACATAAGCAACTATGTTGCTTGTGGGGACTAAAAGATGCACTTTACACCTCTTGCTCTCATTGAATGCCTGGTTGCTCTCCCTCTCTGTCAATAATTAGAGGCAAACATGACAATATCCATCTCATTCAATGCTTATAAGCAAGGGTATCCAAATAGCTGAACTAAAAATAAGCAACTCAATCAAACATGCCCTTGCTGGTCTGTACTGGGGTACGTGCATGCACTCGTAGGTCGTAGCAGCAGTGCACGAAAAGATAAGAGAAACTAATGCTTACTTGCTGTCCCGAGCCGTTGACGATCGAGTTTTCAACTGCTGGGCGTGCCTCAATCGTGCAAGTTGATTGGAATGCCGTCATCCTGCCCGGCAATCCAGGGACCCGAAACTTTTGCAGCACTCTTGGGTCTATTGAACTTGTTAGTATAATGCAGGTTTTGATGAGGCGTTGCCTGTCCCACCGGTGCACCAATGACGATTTCCTCGTGACCTTCGGACCGCATGTCCTTTGGCATGGCTCTTTCCGCAGGAGAACCCCAAATTTTGCAAGCTTTTGCAATTGATGGGGCTCCCTCCCGTCCTTGTCTGCTTGCCTACACATGCGTGCAGTGTCTGCAGGCCACGTACTTTTCTTGCCCATCATCAACTTGGCATGCCTGTCTTCATTCCCAAATAATGTCTGAGGGCTACAAAGATCAGCATGCTTTTCTCAGCTCTCAGGGGGACCAATGCGCATTAATGTTGTCATAAATCATTAACCCCCGTTAACCAAGTCTTTAAAATGAGTAAAAAAATACCAATCTCAGCTCTTAGCAAAAGAATGCACTTTTGGATTTTTCAAGTTGTCAAAACATAGCTTTGTGAACTTACAAAGTACAAACCTAGTAAAATCCTGGTATTGGCTACGAAAAGTACTTCCCCAAGACAATCTCGTGTTGCTTGCATAGTCCAGACTTCAGATTAGATACCCGTAGAAATGACCAAACTTTTAAAGTTCACCAGCCGCGCGCACATAATCATGAAAGACTTTGATTGAAGCAGGCTGCCTCCCATGGCCCTATATATCCATGTATCGCTAATTAATCCAACCGTGCTGTTTGTGATCTAAGCATGTTAGCCCGGTCACTTTCCAACTCTTCTCAGGTTTAAAATCTGCTACCCAGCACTGAAAGGTACAGCAACACGCCACGTGAGTGCCGAGTCATTCGGACAAGAGTGGTTACCGACTCCCTGATACCGATCCCCCTCTGATTACTCAAAAGCTTACAGCTTACTGCATATATATGACATAAAATCTTCACCTTACCTGCTTCCTACACGACAACAAGTGTACTGTTTGCAGTGTGGTACTACTACCTAAGATTGTACTATATGCTTAGTAATTCTGTAACACGAAACGAGTGTCCAATTTGATGAGTAGCAAATAAAAAGTATATCCAGGACGTCGTCTTCGCATGAACACCTAATAAGAAGCCTGTGATAGTCAAAACCAGCGTCGACAAATGATTATATTGTCACAATGTCACTCTCCATTGATAAAAGAGACACACGAGCGGGAGCTGGAGTTTGGAACCTTTCAACAGGAATGGACGAATGGTGCGTGTGCTGTGTTGCTTCCTGGATGCCGTGAACAAAGCTGGTCAAAATCTGAATAAAACCTTTTCAAAAAAAAAAACTGAATAAGGGCTTGTTTGGATCGGCGTCCTAAACTTTAGTACATGTCACATCAGATGTTTAGATACTAATTAGAAGATTAAATATTAATCTAATTACAAAACTAATTGTACAGATGGAGTCTAATTCGCGAGACGAATCTATTAAGCTTAATTAGTCCATGATTTGACAATGTGGTGCTACAGTAACTATTTGTTAATGATGGATTAATTAGACTTAATAGATTCGTCTCGCAAATTAGTATAGGGGTTCTGCAGTTAGTTTTATAATTAGCTCATGTTTAGTCTTCCTAATTAATATCCGAACATCCGATATGACCCTCCTGAAATTTAGTACCTTGTATCCAAGCACCCCCTAAAGCATTAGATCAGCCTGCATCATGTAGTACGGCACATTAAACGACCCTAAGGAAACAGGAAGGCATCAGCCATCAAATCGAAAAGTGCCCGCGCGCGCTGGCAACTAGGGGGTGTCGTTCCTTAAGCTAAATGTCCGTATCACATCAAATCTTCGAAGCTAATAAGAAGGACTAAATATGAGTTAATTATAAAATTAATTATACAGATGGAGGCTAATTCACCAGACGAATCTATTAAACTTATTTAATTCATCATTAGCAAATGGTTACTGTAGCAGCATATTGTCAAATCATGAATTAATTAGGTTTAATAGATTCGTCTCGCGAATTAGCCTCCATCTGTGCAATAGGTTTTGTAAACAGTTTATGTTTAATAATTTTAATTAGTGTCTAAACATTTGATGTGACAGGAAACTTTAGGGATGGGAACCAGGACCTTAGCCCGGACTAATTCTAATTGCTGTCAGACAGAAGCTTCGACTACTCAATTCGGATCAGAGGGACGCTACGCGAGCCGTCAGCCGTGTTTAATCTCTACGGAGTATTTCCATTTTGCTATTCGAGCGAGCCATACATCTGGTCGGAGATTCCAACGATTCGGAGGGCAAGTCCCTGTGGTAAATGGTATGCGGCACGAGGGACCGGGCGTACGGTATGAACGTGCCGCCGCTTTCAGGCCGGAAGGACGAGACGGTGGACGCCGGCCGGTCAAATCCAAAAAGGGCACGCGCATCGGCATATGCCTGGCGCGGCCCCGTACTCCCACAGGCCGCCGCTGGCCGCAGCAGCGTGGTGGTCCGGCCGCTGCACCGGCCGTTGTCGTTTGCATCATCATTAGAGCACAGCACACACAACGCACTCACCAGTCACCAGCCATCGCCAGCCACCCTGTCGCTGCGTAACTGCGTTCATCCTGTCATCCACGCGATCGCGGCCGAGGGAGGAGAAAGATTCGCGCGATCCAATCGGGTATTACCGAAACGCACCTACGCGTCGCGCGTCACAGGCTCACAGCGGCAGTTGCGCGAAATGATGATGAGCGCAGGGCAGGCGGCTCAGGGCGGCAGGCGGCCGGACACGGCCGGCCAGCCAGCCAGCTAGACAGACAGAGCCAGGGGCCGGATTGATGGGCACGGGACAAGCCGGAGGAGCCCTGGATTGAGAGGTGAGACTAGCGCTGGCGACGGCCCCCTCGCATCGAAATTCGCCAATTCCTATCTGCCTCCGGCCCTCCGCACGGTCAGGGTCTCATCACTCATCAGAGGGTCCGGTCCGTCTGAGGCTCTAGCACGCTGCACTGGCCTGCCGGTCAGGAGCGCATGCACGCTGGCATGCAGTCGTGCCGTGCTGCCCGTGCATGCACGCCGCGCCGTGCATGCACGCTCCCTGATGCCGCCGGCGAGGCCCTGCCGCGAGCCCTTGACCGCACGGCGCCCTGCAACCTGCCGCCCCCTGGCCCTGGCCGCCGCTGCTGGCTCGGCAGTCGGCAGCAAGGCATGCATGCAGCTTTTCCGCTAGGCCTCTGGGGCAACGCGCACGTTTGCGCCACCGTTTTCGTCGTGGTCCGTGCGGGGTTTTGGCGCTTTCTGCGGTGGAGTCCGCCTGCCTGAGCCTGACCGTGGCATGACTGCCGCTGTGCAGGGAGCAGCGTTGACGGCGGCAAGTTTACAGTTTAATACATTGCTGAAAAATTGAATGTGCTAGTAGGAGACGACCTGCTGTGTCTTTCTCCTTCCTAATATGTTCTCCTTAAACCTTTTGAATTGTGGTAAGCCTCAATGGTTTCTTTTTAGTTTTTTTTATAGAGTGGTTTCTTTTTAGTTGTAAAACCTCAAAGGTTCAAAGCAGCAGAAGTTACAGGTGCATAACAGAACTATATCATCAACTGACGAACAAACTACAAACCGAAATTGACACACGCAAACAATACCTGTTATAGGACATCGAAACGAATGTGCAAGCACCAAGCAGTTTAATAGACCAATATCTGATGACAATACGCTTAATTTCTGCATCAAGTTTTTTTTTTCTTTGGCGATTGGGTTCAAATACTCTGTAAAATTAACTAGGACATGAGGCAACCATACCCGTTTTTTCAATCGTCGTCGCGTTTGCGTTTCGTTTCGCTCGTCCGCAATGTCAAGAGCCCAACTGCAGCCATCTGCAGGAACCTGCTCGCGTAGCTCTCCGCGGGCGCCACCTCCTCGTCCACGGCTTCTTCCTGCTCGCCACCGTCTTCACGAAGCAGCATGACCAGCCCGAGCACGCCATCCGGGTAGGGATGGCCGCAATCCTCCTCGGCGGGCGGCGGCGGCAGCGCGCGCGAGCGAAACGCCCACAGCTCAACCGTGACGCGCCGCGTCAAGCGGGCTTCGTTGGCTATCGTCAGATGGTGAGCCTCCCGGAAACGCTTCCACCCCTCCCTCATGAACCTGTAGTGCTTGTCGTTCTTCCATAACTTGCACGTCATCTTGTACTCGCAGCCACGGTGGTCGAATGCCGTCACCGACATCCCAGTGGAGGTCCTGAGGAGGGCCCTCTCAGCGTCCGTGAAGGCCCGGGAGAGCGGGCTCCGGCCGGAGAGCTGCAACCGGTTCTGGTTGGCTCTGGCGTCGGTGGATTGCAGCCGCTTCGTGGCGACGAGGCGCGGGGCCGACGCGCCGAGCTCGGACAGGCGGGCTAGAAGCGCGTCGCTGACTTGGTTGTCCCCGAACTTGAAGTCATGGCGTGCCGC
Source organism: Setaria viridis (assembly GCF_005286985.2). Lineage (NCBI taxonomy): Eukaryota > Viridiplantae > Streptophyta > Magnoliopsida > Poales > Poaceae > Setaria > Setaria viridis. The sequence goes on along the minus strand of NC_048267.2, from coordinate 35,714,122 downwards.
CGCCACCGTCGCCTTCTTTCCGTCGGCCGTCGTCACCATCAGGGAACACGTGTCGCCCATACCCTCATTGTCCTTGGCGTGACCGCTTCCCCATGCTTCGTCGTGACCAGACCATCGCCGCCCCTCGTTCTCCCTCCCTCTAATCGCATCATGCATGAGCTTTTTCGCCGGCGGCAGGCGCGATCCTCCATCCCTGCGCCTAGCAGGGCTCCGCTCTTTCGGTTCTCCATTCCCTTTCGACGAGATTCCGTCTTCTTCCATTCGGTCCGGGCTGCCCCTGTTGCCGCTGCGATCAACACCATCATAAGGCGACGCCGCCGCCGCATTGCACAGGGCATCGGTGCCGAGGGACGCGTCATCGTTCTTCCTGGACCCGAGGTTTTCCGCGCGCCACCCCTGGACCGCGGTGACCTCCGCGTCGTGCGGCCCATCGGCCGCGCAGCCAAAGCGACGTTCATGATCAGCATCTCGCGAACTGGCCGTCTTCGTTGTTGTAGATGCAACCTCCATTTGGATTGCCTTTGACGACGGCAGAATCGCTGCGGCACGACGACGAAGCTTTTCTGAGGAGATTTGGTTTAGGAAAATCTGCTCCAGGTACGACATATACCACGTACGCCCGCGTGTATCTAGAGAGTTTGATTCTGAAGTGGGCACTTCAAATCGCCATATCTCTTATCTGTATCTGTAACATCGAGGCAGTTTAAATGTGTATCCTTGTTCCCTACGTACGGAAAGGAGGGGATGGTTACGCTCACGCACGGGTTTGTCCTCCAAGAAAAGAGTGCCACGGTTAAAAGGGGAAGGAAACACACGGGGTATTGGGCTTCCGTTCACCCCCATGGAAACAGTAACAGCCTCAAATCCTTGGTCGATACGAAATCAGGATTTGAGTGGCAGAACGGTTAAAAAACAGTAAATCCCGTGTCCCGTGATACTCAGCACTTGCGAGGCCATGAGCCCATGAGTACTGGTTGGGCCGGGGTGTACTGTCTCTCTGGGCCGTAGCGGACCACAGCAACAGTTCTTCACTTCTTTGTCGCAATGGATTCGTGATGCGACATTATGACATAATAATGTGATTATTCCTTGTCTTTCAAGGCAAAGGATATCGAAACCTAACCTGGTGTCAGTTGCTGAAGAATAATCCTGATATTTTCATCGCTTTTCTGCTATGAAAACTTTCTAAACTGTTACCGGATAGTAACGTATGCTGTTGTTAGTAATTTCTTTTCGAGGTTGGATATCCTTCTTATTACTGTCCTGGTAGTTACTTTTCCGCGAAAAGAAGTAACAGAGGCTTAACAAACGGAAGACGAGACAAAAGAGGGGTGAAAAGGGGTCCGTTTTGGTGACCTAACACATGAGCAGGGCCCCTTAACCAAGCTGGACACGATGGACAGCGGCAGGCAGCACTACCTGGCTGTACCCCCCCACCACGAATCAATGCCCCCCTTCTTTAGGTGGTGTGTACCGGCTGGAGACGCGCACTGTCCGTTCCAAAGAAACAGGCAAAAACAATACTCCCATATCTCATGCCACCGATTTTTAATGAACTGTATAGAAAGCATGAAAAGCTCAGCCAGTCAAAGTGGTTTAAGTTACAGCCCTATATTCAGGTTGCACTTTTGCCCAGTGCTGTGATCGAGCAAAGAGTTCAGGGTCTGCACAAACCAAAACGAAAAAAAAAAAACTACACGAGATCGTATATCATGAACTAATTTGGCTGTAGCCCTCTTTGCTGCCTAAAATTCTTTTCTTCCGACGAAGCCATGGATGCGAGCCCAAAGATGGAGCCCCCATACGTTTCAAAAAAAAAAAGATGGAGCCCCCATACGTTTCAAAAAAAAAAAAGATGGAGCCCCTGACGCAGGCTGGACCACGACAAGGTCGTCCAATCCGGATATACACGCGTGAGTGCGGTCCGCACAACTCCGACGGTCCCCGTCCCAGAACGCCCCCACCCAGCGACGGGTTCGGTCGATTGGGCTCCCTCCCCTCCTCCTCTTGAAGCGGCGGCGGCGGTGCCCGACTGCCCGTCTTGCCGCCGATCGGTGATCGAGCCGTGCCGGGTTGACGCGCGGGCGCGCCGTAGCATCTCGCTCGGTTCACACAGGCACAGTGCCGGTCTTGGTTGTGTCTTGTATTGTATCCCACGCCACTTATACTTGTTGGGGTCAGGAAGGACTCGGGTAAGTGGTGGGTCTCCTGACCCGTACGTGCCTGGCCCATCCGCATTATTGCACGACACATCGCACTCGCACGTACACAGTGTGAAGCATGCCATGTTCGCCAAATATGGTTACATGTGCGCGGTGGGTTAGTAGAATGGGAGATGAAATCGATCCATTGGCCCGTGGTAAGTCGCCATCTTCTTCGTCACCGCTTGCCGGTCGGGACGCGTACACGTACGTGCACAGTCGGGTGTGGAATTAACGGCGACTGTATCCGGCCGTGCCCTTGGATCGCGTAACGTGAACGGCGAGGCGAGCGGTACGCTGTACAGACGCGCGTCGTCGCCCATTCGATCACGCGCTGCACCTGTCCTCTCGTGCGAGCCTCGCTGTCTCCGTCCTCCACGGCGGAGAGAGGCTGATCCTCTACGCTGGTAGAAACGAGTGCGCGGGCACAGCGGCTGGTCGAGCGGCGGGCAACCCGCCCGCGAAAGCGTAGCGCACTGGCGCGCGGCGGACGGGGAGCACAGTTGGCTGTCGGCGTGGTCCGCGCCGGGGAAGCGGGGGCGTGCGCGCGCGGCGCGTCACCCACGCCACCCGGACACCCGGTGATCCAGGAAGCCGGCAGCTAGCTAGTCCGGGCCTCGTAGGCTCGTAGTAATTTGAGCCAGAGCAGAAGGCACGCACGACCATAGGTCCATAGCGGACATGCGGACACAGGGTGTACCTCAGTACTCAGTAGCCCCGGGGACGACGTGCGGGCGCCGGAAAAGAAGGCGGCGACGACCAGGACCAAGGAGCACGCGAGGAGGATTGGAGGAATGCAGCCGCCCCGGCCCCAGGGGTCCATGACACTGTACACAGCGTAGAAAGGAACTACTCGTCCTTGTTCGCTAGCGTCTTACCAACCGATATGCTGCTGCCCAATCGTTGACGCCGCCGGGGCGGGCCGCAGCCTGAGCCTGTAGCTCATCAATCAGCGGAGTGCGCCACAGGTTGTAATCATGCTCGTACCCATTAAGCTACTGAGCTTTTACGGCGCCCACACACACATGCTCCGGCGGCGTGCGTACCTCTCACTTGGATACGTTGTTATCCACCGAAATCCCCCCGCCCCACGTGCCACATGATCCACATCCGCAGCCAGTGCCCGGCTAGGCACACCTACTGGTATAGTGGTAGTATAATCCCAATCCACCTGATCCGTGGTTCGGACAGCAAGTACACGCTAGCTAGCAGCCCGACCCGCCGTATAAAACCACCAGCCAAAGGCCCAAAGCCAGCAGCGCACGCACGCGAGCTGCTGCCGCTTTACCTGCTCGGCAGCAGGGAGACGTTAACAAAGCGACTAGAGTAGCAGCAAGCAGATCTCATCTGATCGACCGTACGGATCGCACAGGAAACTCTGAAAAATATCGAGCTTTTTGGTGGGCCCCGGCCTGCAGCGGGCCGATTCGTCACCGGCGGGAGTGGGCGTGGCAACGCCGCGGCTCCACCTCGCCGCTGCCGTGGAGTGAAACCGGCCGCCGTGTCGGCCACCCCACGTGCGGGGGCGGGGCCTTTTGGTTTGGCCGCACCCCAGCCAGTCCGGCCGTAACGGCGACGCCAGCTACCTCCTGGCTCCCGCCGTGCTCGCGTAGTTAATGCTGCTGGAACCGTGAAAATGATCTTCCGGAGTAGTGATAAGATCAAGTGATTTCAGCGTTTTTCTTACGCAGTCACGCCCCTGCCCCGTTCCACACACACGACACATACACAGAGACTGAGCAGAGGAACAGTCGGAGGTGGGGAGCAGGTGAAGGTAACTGCGGTGGGAAAAACCGATTCTCACGGCCCCTTTGGTAGAGCTCGAAAACGGCTTCTGAAGCTGGTTTTTTGTTGGAGCCGAGCCAAAGGAAGAAATTTGAAATGGCTCCTAGGGGAAGCTTACCGGAGTCGGAGATGTTTTTACACGTGGGGGGCGGAGCTTGTCCTTTTTTTTCTCCGGCGGCTTCCTCCCGCACACCCAGTCCAGCGGCTAGGAAAGTGGCCCTCAGTTGACCAATATTACGCCCAAATTGCCACCGGAATCATCAGAAACACATCACCTCGCCTCGCCTCGCGCAAGAACACCGCTCGTCATGAACCAGCTCTGGCGGCCCACGGTGGCGCGCAGGGAAGGGGCTCCGGGCAGGGAAATGAGCGGATCAACCATGGCTGACCTCGATCCGAGGGTTGAATGCAGCGGAAGCGCCGTATTTAGGCTGGATGCGACCCTTCCCGGACGGCGGCGGCCGGCCAACGACGAGTGCAGCAGGCGGCTGGAGTGGCATGGGCGGTGGCGGCAGAGCGGGAAGGAGAGGAGGAACGAGCGGGGAGGTGGGGGGAGGCGACGGCCTAGTTACGATGGAATGGGAGGCCGACGGTTGGAGGAGGATAACAAAGGAAGAGAAAAGAAAGAAGAAGGAGGAGAAAAGAAAGAAAGAAAATAAATAAATAAATGGAAGAAAAGAAAAAAAAGAAAAGAAAATTAAAAGGGTATTATGGGTATTTCATTTTATCTAACCATTTTAAACTACACGGAAGAGCTGTTTTGCCAAACGGTTTCCAAAAGGAGGAGCCAGAGCCGGAGAAGCCATTCCATTAGAGTAGCCGGAGCCGTTTTCAGAGGAACCGGAACCCTGCCAAACTGGCCCTCGGATAAGTTGCACTAATATGGTAAAAGCGCTTCTCTGAGAAGCGGGTTCAGTCCAGTTTCTATGTGTTAGTACAAATGGGAGCTACAGGGAGAAGCGCGAAAAGGAGAAGCGGAAAAAAAACGTGATGTTTGGCTATTAGTTGCAGCTTATGTTGGTCATAGATGTTCCAAACAGTTCCGATGGTTGATGGGATGATGGCAGATTAAACGTTGCCGAGCAAAGAAACCGCGATGCGACAAGGAAAAAAAAACATAGGGGTGTTTGGCTCCCCTAGGCTAAATTTTAGCTCCTGTCACATCGGATGTTTGAACACTAATTAGGAGTATTAAATATAGACTAATTACAAAACTAATTGCACAACCGCTAGACTAAATTGCGAGACGAATCTATTAAGCCTAATTAGTCCATGATTTGATAATGTGTTGCTACAGTAACCATTTGCTAATGATGGATTAATTAGACTTAATAGATTCATCTCGCGATTTAGCCTAGGGATTTTGCAATTACTTTTGTAATTAACTCATATTTAGTCCTCCTAATTAACATCCGAACATCCAATGTGATAGGGCTAAAGTTCAGCCCCTGCAAGCACCCCCATAGGAGAAGTAGCAGTACGAGACGAGCCTTTGCATCCTGCCATAAAAATGGACCCGGGCGTTGGTTGCCGACGTGGTGGGCCGTGGTGAAAACTGCCAGCGAGCAGGAGGCAACAGCGCGGAGCCATGGTCTTTTCCTGTAGTTCCATCGATAACACAGCCACAGTATCGTGAGGGGCTTAGCATCATCGGGTGCTTTTGGATTGCTAAACCTTATAAATACTGTGCAGGAAAGCAGGCAGAGGCTCGTCAATTGTGCGGTACCCGACTGGGCACTTATTATAGCAAAGCTCTTCACTGTTTTTGGACCATAGTACATACCTAGATGCGCATGATTTCTTGTCCCCGTACTGCCCCCGGAGACAGAGAGAGAGAGAGAGAGTTTGTGTGTGTGCGTGCGTGATGGGGCTTCTTTCCCGTATTAACCCTCTGCCCCCTTCAACCACATGGAGTCAAACACTATAGAGGTTTAAGTATGGGTGTGTGGTGAGCCTGAGCCATCGAGTTTTTGTGTTTCATGCTGCCGTACCATTTTGCTTATTTCGCAAACCTTTAATATAGAAATTAAGTTCCCATGCTTCTCAAAACATTCAGAGTGGACTTTATCCTTTTCGTTTAATACATTGCATTATTAAAGAGAACTAGAGTCAACTGTTAATCCACAGAACATAGTAAACGATAAGGAAAAGACAGGCAGGGGCATTATGGGCAAACCTAACCGCGCCACCCGCCCCGCTTCTCCCCCGTGGCCGTGCGCGCTAAATAACAGCGTTCTGTTACTAAAAGCGGCGTCCCGTTCCCCCAGCGTGCGTTTTGGTGCTCCGACCACGCGAAGCATCCAGCCTTGCTCCAACTCTGCTCGGCACTGCCACCCTCCATGCCCCACCACCACCTCGCCGCCTCGAGGCCAGAACCCTAGCAGAGTAGCAGGCCAGCCCCCAATGCCGCCCCACCGCCTCCTCCCGCTCCTCCTCCTCGTCCTACCCCTCGCCGCCGTCTCCGGCGCCGCCGCAGCCGGGGGGAACGCCACGTCGTCGGCGCCGCTCGGCTGCTCTGAGCTCTCGCGCGTCTGCACGGCCTTCCTCGCCTTCCCGGCCGCCGGTGCGGGCGCCGCCAATGCCACCCTGCTCGAGTCCATGTTCGACGCCGCGCCGGGGGACCTCACCGCAGACGCCGCGGCCAGCCCGGGGTACGCCTTCGTGCGCAAGAACTGCTCCTGCCTCCCGTCACGCACCTACCTCGCCAACACCACCTACACCATCCCCTCCTCCGCGGCGGCCTCGGGGGCCCCCAACGCCACCGCGGCCGACGTCGCCGCCGCGGCGTACGCGGGCCTCGCCGTGCCGCCTCCAGGCGGGGCGGCGCAGCGGCCGCCGCGCCCCGGTGCCGTGGTGGCACTCCACCTGCTCTGCGGCTGCTCGTCCGGCACCTGGAACTACCTCCTCAGCTACGTCGGCGTCGAGGGGGACACGGTGGAGTCGCTGTCGAGCAGGTTCGGGGCGAGCATGGATGCCATCGAGGCTGCCAATGCCATGGCCGGCCCCGACCCCATCACCGCCGGGAAGGTGTACTACATCCCACTCAACTCAGGTGAGCGATCCCAATGTCAGCGATCATTTCCGACGAATCGATCAAACATTTCTCTCTTTGTAGAATTCGCTGTGAAAAGTTTGATACTCGGTTTGTTCCTTTCGCCTCAGTTTGCTGGGTTGTTGCAACTTTGCAAGCACGGATCTCTAAATAATTACCACACGTTATGAAGTACGGGTTCTCTGAATTTATTGGTCTGGGCTTGCGAGGCGTACCACGGAATTCACGTTTTACTTCTTGTGGCTGCCCTGGAAATTACCAATTGTCCCAGGACCATGCTGTGGACACGGTGAATGATTGTGTCAAAATTGTACAGATAGATGTGTTCATTAGTGAGGTGGCAGGTACTCCTTGCCCAATAATCAGCTGCAACTGGGCTTGTGAAACATCAGTGTGTCTAAACAAGTTCCTGAACCATTGACTAGTATATAATTGACTTGATTGCTTTGTGGTTACTTACAAAATGGAGTAAACTAGTCTTACTGGTCTGGTAGCAGCATCTCTTAGTGTGCTGCTATGTAGTTCTAGGTTGGCACAAGGAGGTACATGTGACATCGACTGATTGCACTTAACACATACCCTGCATCTAATCTCCATTAAGAACTGAACCCAAATACTGTCAAAAGTATTATTAGTATCAGTAAGTTGAGCTATGTAATATCAGTGATACGTTAAGTTTCTCACCCTGGACTGTTGTGTCCTCAGTTCTGCATTTGAATGCTGAGCTTCCCAATATTATCCAATGTCTTTCATAAAAAAATATATTATCAAATGTCAGGCTTCTTGGTCAGCTATGGTCTTCGATATATTTTTCCTACTTTAGGGTGCTAACTTTTCTTTTCTACCGTTGCTATTTTCATCTATGCAATATTTTTCTTCTTGCGGTGTTTAAAATTAACCTTACTTTCTGCCATCCTTTTCTGCATAACATCTTGTAATTTTCCTCTAAAGTCTGTAATTGCCTTAGTTTGTAAGATATCCTCATTGACTATTCCAACCTCGTTCACCCATACCAATTTGCAGTTCCTGGACAGGCGTATGTTGCACTACCCCCTCCTCCTGCTCCTGCCCCAGCACCAACAGATAACACATTGCCAGGTTGCTATTATGATCTGCAACTCATTTCATACTGTTTTGAGTGGGTATTCATTGTTGAGTGATGATTTTAATACTGTCTGGCAACACATTGTCAGGTAGTCATTACAATTTATAAGTATTCATTGTTGAGTATTTTAATACTGACTGGCAACACATTATCAGGTAGTCATTACAATTTATAACTGATTGGTTAATGTTTTGAGCTACATAGATGAATTTTGTGAACAATCGGTGCAGAGTTGTTTATAATATTACAATATGCATATTCCACTTTTTTTTGTTTATTTTTAATATTTTCTTTCTGTTAGTCACTTATTTCATGGTCCTGATCCTGTATTTCTGCTCCAAGTATCAGTGTTGAAAAATGTCAGTTTTGGTATCAAGGACTAACTGCAATCAACAATATTTCTGTTATGATAATCTAACAAAGTATCCTCTGGCATACAACTGCAGAGACACCGGATCACCATTCAACCAAATTTCCTTTTGGATGGGTTATTGGCAGCATGGGAGTTGCACTTGCTTTAATCGCTGTTGCTCTCCTTGCACTTGTCCTATGGAAATCCTTCAGGCACAATCTCCAAGATCCTAGTAACCAGGGAAAGAGCCCAGACCAACATAAGTTTCAGCTCCTTAAGAGTGGTAGTTTCTGTTATGGTTCTGGAAGATACTTGTGTTGCCAATTTGGAAATACAAAACCAACAAGAGCGGATGGTGGTGATCATAACACCAGTGTCCCCAAAGGTCAGTGCACCAATTGTTAACCATTCCTATAAACAGGAGCACAAGTAGCTGCTCCCAAACCCTACATTTTTTTTGTTCTGGAGATGGATCAAGTAGTTTTCTTGAAATGGGATCCAATGAAAACTTCAATTAAGATACATAGTAACAAACTCACTATTAGTACTAAATTATTACCTGCACAAATTAACTACTGTTATTTCTCTTTTTCTCATTTCATTTAGTAACTGATCGAACCCTCCAAAACAGGTGTGGCAGCAGACGTATTTGATAGGGAGAAGCCTGTTGTGTTTACATATGAAGAAATACTGACATCAACTGACTCATTTGCTGATGCAAATCTTCTTGGTCATGGTACATATGGATCTGTCTATTATGGTGTTCTCCGAGATCAGGTCCGACATCGAAGTTGCCCATTTCTATGCATAATATTCCTTGTTATTGCCTTATCACTGTAAAAATGTTGTCCACAGGAGGTTGCAATAAAGAGAATGATGGCCACTAAAACTAAAGAATTTTTAGTGGAGATGAAAGTTCTTTGTAAGGTTCATCATGCTAGTCTGGTACGGTATTTTATTGCTATCAGCTTATCACAAAATCCTAATCTAAATTCATTCTCTTCTGTTCCAAGTTTACTGAACTTTCATTTGTGTGACATGTTTTGTCAAAGGTAGAGTTGATCGGCTATGCAGCAAGTAAGGATGAGCTTTTCCTGGTTTATGAGTATTCTCAAAATGGTTCACTCAAAAATCATCTGCACGATCCTGAAAGCAAGGGTATACCCTCATCTGGCACTTGATTTCTGAAAGATTCTCTTGTTCTTAGATATGACTTTCAGCTTTATAAAGTATTAACATTTTCATAAGTAGTTCATTTATTGGACTATGGAACCCCCAGTGTCATATAATGTCTGATAACTTTCTCATGTACTAGCTCCAGAACATTATGCTATAAGTGTTTCAAAATCACCAGGTGCTAGGCTAGCATTAGGCTTCTGCCTAACGTTGAAACTTGTTGAAAACAATTCTTATGGAGGTGGCCACATTTTTGCTAGCACCCGTATTCAAGCCTTGGTGGGTGACCTCCTAGATGTTAGACTCTTATCAAATGAGCTATCACTCAGTTCTCATAATGGCATGTTAAAACTAGTAGCACCACCTTGCCTAGGCGCCACCTAAGTCCATCTAAGCACTCTGATATCTAGACACACCGATTACCCGTAGCAGGGGCATCAAGGCACTGCCTAGCACTAGGCAGTGGCCTAGGTTGGCTTTTAAATACTGGTATTTATAATAAAGTAAAAAAAAATCTTTAGTGGACAAATTAGTTTATTGACTGGTTCTTGAAGTTTACTGCTTGGATCCATTTTTCCTCAGTAGTTATGGAATCATATTTTTTGCCTGACCTGGTACTATGTTACCATCTGTTTGAACGCCTCATTATGCTCTCTCCACTGGATTCATCATTGCTGGTTGATTTATTCTTATTTATTATTTCTTTCAGGGTATTCATCACTTTCATGGATCTTTAGGGTCCAAATTGCACTTGATGCTGCCAGAGGACTCGAATACATTCATGAGCACACAAAAGATCATTATGTTCATAGAGACATTAAATCAAGTAATATCTTGCTTGATGGTTCCTTCAGAGCGAAGGTGAGGTGATTTGAATTATTTGGTTCCCTTTTTCTTGCATCAACTCATACCTTGTGTATCGCATCTTTTGCCTTTACAGATTTCAGATTTTGGCCTTGCAAAACTAGTAGTGAAATCCAGTGATGCAGAGGCTTCTGTCACTAAGGTTGTTGGTACTTTTGGTTATCTGGCCCCTGAGTAAGTGCATTTTTATGTCATACTTTTAATTGAAAGCAACCTTTGGCTCTACCAATGGTATTGTAACAATCTTTCTTTGATCTTTTAGATACCTGCGAGATGGCCTGGCAACTACGAAGAGCGATGTCTATGCTTTTGGCGTAGTACTTTTTGAGCTAATATCTGGAAAGGAGGCTATTACAAGAGCTGAAGGAATGGGTGCAAGCTCAAACTCTGAAAGGCGCTCGCTGGCATCAGTTGTAAGTTTTTCATTATCAGTTGACTTTCTAATATTGTAGCTTATGTCTTTACAGTTATCTTACCATTCAAGTAGCATAGATTTTCCATTTAATTTTGTTCAATGTTTCTAATTTACTTGTTTTTACTCCAAAGGCTTAAGCAACTTTTGTTTTGCACTCCACAGATGTTGAATGCTCTAAGGAAATGTCCTAGCTCAATGTATATGGGGAACCTGAAAGACTGCATTGACCGTAATCTAAGGGACCTTTATCCTCATGACTGTGTGTTCAAGGTATGAATTTTAAAACTCATGAACTTCTTGCAATTAGATCTAGTCTTTTCCTAGTTAACTTGAGCTCATCTTGTGGCACCTTTATTCATCGTTCTGAATGTTCTGAAATGCAAATGCTTCTCCAAAGATGGCCATGCTAGCGAAACAGTGTGTGGACGAAGACCCTGTTCTACGGCCGGACATGAAGCAGGTGGTGATCACGCTGTCTCAAATACTGCTGTCGTCCATCGAGTGGGAGTCAACGCAGGCTGGGAACAGCCAGGTGTTCAGTGGTCTCGTGGCGGGGAGGTGATCCGGCCGGACACACTGGCCTGTGATGCTGCTCTACGTGCTCTTCGATCGGTGATCCACTCACCTGGCTCACTGGGGGCGTATTCGCATATAGCCCTACCCTATATATCCTACTGGTCCATTGTCCAGTTGATCAGTTTTTAGGTTTCTTTTGAGAGAATATCTACCATAGTGAAATATATTTCTTGGTGGGTGGTACAGTATGTAGCTACGTATGTATACAAAAATCTACCTTGCAATGCAATGTCACCATGTGTCATTTCGTTTGTTCAATTCTGCTGTGCAGTGGCGTGTGTTTCTCGGCCTGAATAGAAGAGCCAAGTTTAGCAGCAACAGCTGCAACGCGCTTGTGAATTGTGCGCTCTTGGCCCTCTTAACTGTTATCATGTTTGTAACTGCGTTAAGGTGGTGATCGACAAGATCCTTCGGTAGTATAGATGCTGGCTGTGTATGTTCAGAGCTTCAGAAAACTCAACACGCCGTTTGCTTTGTTCTGTGCCTGCAGTTGCAAGCTCCTGAACCCCAACAAGTACGTGAGGTCCATGCCGCTCGTGCACGGCAAAGCTTTTCTGCGGCTGCAACGACAGCAGTATTCTTGTATTTGCTGTTCAAATGCTCAGAAGCACTGCGTCAATTTCAAGAAAAATCTACTAGCATGGATGAACCGAACGAAAGAGCACTCACTGTTGTCGGTGACAGGAAATCGATCTGGCAAGTGGGCAGTGCGGGGCTGTTCGGCTGAATTTATAAGCTAGCTGAAAAGTTGAAACAGCTGATTTGTTGTGAGGAAAAAATACTGTTCCGTGACTGATAAGCCGGCTGATAAGCTGAAGCGAACAGAGCCGGAAGGAATCCGATTTCCTCCCTGCAAGTTCATGACCGGCTGCTCAGCCTGCTCTACACTCCTATGGACGATGCGCCAATCAAGGTAGAACAACTGGAACGAACTGAACAACTGCACGAACTCAGTCTTCAGGTGGCTGATGGTTGTTTTCTGCAGGTTATTGGATGCAGAGGCATAGAACTGATCATAGGATGGAGAATAAATTGTGGAAATACGATCGGCACTTTCTTTTTCCTGGCACGATCTGCAGCGTGTAAATATTGACTGAGTTCATAGTATTGACCTACTGATTGCTTCATTCATCACGGTCCTACTGTGCAATGCATGCCGTTGCCGGAGCCTGTAAAGAGGAAGAACGGAGATCTGCGTGTGATTGTTTGATTGGTCACAAGTCATGTACATCTGCCTTACTTGATCAGGGGGCCGGACAGCGAAAAGGACACAACTCGTGGGGAAAGCGCTGCTTCACCTCTCATGGCGGCAGCAGCCGTGGCGGAGCTAGCAGCCACCGTTGCATCGCATCACCGGACACGCGCGCGATTGCGATACAGACTCCGATAAATGAAGACGACGGCCGCGTATCCTGCTGCCATGCCCTGTTTCGGGAGGAGAAGACGCCGCCGCGCTCACCTGCTTGTGAGCGCGCAGCTTCTGACTCGGCTCTGATGCCAGCGGCATATCGCGCGTGTTGCCGCCGGAGCAGAGCAGAGCAGAGGAATGGAGGGCCTCAGGTGGGGATGCCGGCGGCAGGAACTGAACCTGGGGTGGGGATGCCGCCGGCGGCGGCGGCCATCGGTACTGGCGAGAGGCCGGAGCCGTCCGAACCTGAGGGTCGTTTTGCATAATTCTGGTTGCGATCCAATTGAGGGGCTATCTAACATTTACAGTATGACTCGCGATTAATAGTTCGCGATCCAATTTAGGAGGTCTTTTATAAAAATTCGATTTGGAATTTTACATTAGAGCCTCTGATTTGGATTGCGGTTAATAATCGCGATCTAAACCGGGGGTGTTTTGCAAACAACTCGGGGGCGGAGCCGGAGCAGTCGTCGTGCTTGCGTTGCCGCCGGTGACTTCTTCTGACCCCATCTCCATGCATCCCGGCGATCCAGATTCGAGATTCACCGCCTAGCCGGAGTCGCGGATCCCTGCGCGCGCCGCCCTCGGTCCCAGCTCCTCCACGGATGCTGCCGCGGCAGCGCGACGGAATTGCGGTGAGGGGCATACGGCGAGGCGAAGCGGGCGCCCGCACGCGGACGTCTGTCTCCTGCCGTCGTTTTCTCTTGCTTTGCGGAGCGGACTGAGGAAATCTGACGGCATGATTCAGGTCAAGGTCTGGCTGCCATACCAAGCAAGCAGCAGCTTCTTCGATCGAAAACGCGTTGAAAGCAAATGGCTACCAAGTTTCTTACGATTTTTTTTTTTTGAAACGAGAATGGCTACCAAGTTTCGAAAGATCGAATCACCAAGATAAGGATTGCTGCTTGTGAATTGCATACCCTAAGTCCCTACTAGTTGTAAAAAGATGCTCACATTGGTTCAGAGCTTGCTGCTTTTGTTGCTCTTGGTTGGCCAGGCAGGTGTCATCCACTGCCTCCCGATTGCTACCAGCTCGCCGGACTCTTTCTTGCGCACCTCCACCGCCGCGGCCGTCAGCTTCCCCTTCCGGCTCACCACTCGCCCCTCCATCTCGACCTCCTCCTGCGATCGAGGCCGGAGCAGCGATGCCGAATCAGTGGATCGGATAGAAAATGGAAGTTCTGATGTGGCGTGAGTGTCGATTACGCAGCGCGTACGTTGGGATGGGCGGGCGAGAAGTAGGACAGGCTGTAGTGGACGGTGGCCGTGGGCGCGCCCTCCACCGTGAACACCGCCGCCGAGCACACGTTGTCCACCGCCGCCGCGATCGCCCCGGCGTGCCACCTCCCCTCCGCGTCCTGCGCGCGCACAGGAAGCAGCACAAATCAGACCAGACCAAAGGCTCAAATGCTCGGCGCGGGCGTGCAAGACTTTGGGCAGGTGGACACACGTACGGTGAGCGGGGCGCGCACGCGGAGCGAGCAGACCACGCGGCCGGGCTCGGCGAGGGAGACGCGCGCGCCGGCCATCGCCATGGAGCTGAGCGCTTGCCGCTCGCTGTCGCTGGCGGCGGGGTTGAGATCGCCGGAGTATCCGACGCGGGGGTCCTCCAGCCACTTCCTCGCGATGGCGGCCAGCCGCAGCGCCCTCGCATCGTCGCCCATGTCCCCGTACGATGCCTGATTCCTTGCTCGCACCCTCTATGAGACAATTGCCTGCTTCCTTCCATCTGTTCATATATTCTAATGGCGATCAATGCGAGGTGGCCAAGACTTTGCAGTAGCTAGCGTTTTATTAAAATTCGTGATCGACGGGCTGTAAAGAAAACCTAGATTAAGTTCACGTCGTTTTCAGATATTTGGGTGTGTTTGGTTCCCTTTGCTTATTTTTAGCACGTGTCACATCAAATGTTTAGATACTAATTAGAAGTATTAAACGTAGACTATTTACAAAACCCATTACATAAGTAGATGTTAAACGGCGAGACGAATCTATTAAGCCTAATTAATCCATCATTACCAAATGTTTACTGTAGCAACACATTGTCAAATCATGGACTAATTAGACTTAATAGATTCGTCTCGCCGTTTGGGCTCCACTTATATAATGGGTTTTGTAAATAGTCTACGTTTAATACTTCTAATTAGTATCTAAACATTCGATGTAATGGGTGCTAAAAATAAACATCCGGAACCAAACCAGACCATACGATGACTCAGCGAGACCCATTCTCGAATCACGAGCTGCGAGTGCAGAACGTGCGAGGCAGCGCAGGAATCTGAAGCAAGGATGCCACGCAGGCATCTCAAACAACGAAACGCTCATCAGTGTTTTGATGGAGCATGCCGGGTTCGTTTTTTCGCAGCTAGCAATGCAACAGAATCACATGAAGCAAAGCAAAACAGAGTTCAGATTAAGGCAGGACAGAGTTGAGGTCTTCCATTTTTTTTACCATACTGAACTGGACTGCCAGACAAATCATCATAAGTCACGAAATCCAGTTCCTGTTAAAGAAATCTAACTGCAACCACCGCCATTAGTTCACACAGCCTCAGGGCAATCGGATGCAAAGATATATCAGCAGATCTTGCTTTTGGGATTCTTTGGGCCTGAAGGTCGTCATCCGTCCATCATTATTTGCCGTTAGGCTCAGCTGTGCACCGTAGGCCCACAGGGCCACAGGTGGTTGTGGGTAGAATTTTGGAAGGGCATTTGTGTTATGTAAGTGTGATTATGCTCTTCTTTTCTCAACTTTGTTATTTTGTTCTTAACTATTCATAAGTTAATGTGATTTTGCCCTAGTCAACGATAAAAATAGGGGTAAATACGTAAAGATTAAGGGTAAAAATGCATTGACTTGTGAATAGTTGAGGGTAAAATCATAAAGTTAAAAAAACAAGGGTAAAAATACAATTGCACTTAAAAAATAGAGGCAAGATCACAAAAAGCTATTTCGGAATTGCATTCTGAAATTGAAATCCAAATCTCTCTCAAACCCTTGGCTATTTTACAATATTGTTCAAACCAATGTGTTCCTCACAATTAAGTCTACAATATAAGATCCGTGTTACTATTTTCCTATCAATTCAAAATACATATTGTTTTCGTTTAAAAAAATACATATTGTTTAGGATATTGAAAATTAGATGCTTTTATCAATAAATTATGAAAATATGACATTTTAAAGAGGTGCCGTGCGGCGACCTGATTCCTGCGACATAGGTCCCGAATCCTGGCGCTTTCGATCACGAATTTTCTACTCCCGGTATCTCGGTTCGTCTACTTGCACGACAGCAGCGAGCTCGGATGGCGAAGCCTCTTGTTGTTCTCCCGATATTTTTCTTACGTCTGAGGATTGTTCGTCAATTATCGTCATCCTGAATTCGGGCCCCAAACGTCGATTACAATATGCATGGGGCCCGGATCACCGGACTCACGCAGCTGCCTCATCGGGACCCCGCATCCGACCCGATCAGATCGGCGGCGGACAGATGACGGTGACGTGTTGCTCGCCGCTTTGGTGAACGGAGGAACAAGGCCGGAACCTGGGTCAGCCTCGATGATGCGTCCTGCACCAAATTGAAAGTCGAAGCAGGTACCGGGGCCGGCTCGGCAAGGTGGAGAAATTGATGGAGATAGAACGGCGTGTACGAGTCGATATTTATGGCAAAACGAAGAAAAACGAGCAGTGGTGCTGCCTCGTCAGCATCAAGGAAAAAAACGTACTGCTGTCTGCTGTCAACCGTCAAAGGTCGCTCTCGTTGATTCTACTCCGGCGTTCAATTATTAGTGCAGGGAGCACGTTTTAACTTTTAAGCTTGTTTCTTGATATTGTTTGGTTAATCCTCTTCCCAAAGGATTGAAGCCTTCCAACCAAACAAGGACTAAATGGGTTTCTAAATGTGTCACGTCGTCCAAATGAATCTGGTTTCTAAAAGTGAGCAGCTTTATTCTCGATTTCTTATGGCATTTGTAATCATCTGTCCTCTTTAATCTTGCTAGTGTGATCATCCGCGTCGATGCTTTCCTTGCTGCTCTTTATCCTTCCAAATTCAATCCATCCCTCTTTTATCCATCCAAATTCCTCCATCCTACCCGAAATCCTCACCATTTGCACAACTTCGTTGATTTATTTCTTTTGCCTTTTGCTCCCGTTTGCACCAGAGTTGGCTCCAATAGCCACCACTACAACTAACACCTTGTCACAATCCCAACCGTCTTATGTTGCCGGCAGTATCTTCATGGTCTTATCACCATGTCCCCGTGTCCACCTTCAAAATTGGATTAATTGTTTTCCTCAAGAACTAGGAGCTCCCACCCAAATCCTAACCTCATTTGTTTTGAAGGAAAAAAAAATCCTAACCTCATCGGAGAAAAGGGAGCACAAAAAGAATCGACCTTCGAGTGAATCCAACTGTACGAAGTTGAAATAATTTCTGCTTATAAACAAATACTCCCTCCATCCCAAATTATAAGTCATTTCAAGAGTCTTGGAGAGTCAAAGCATCTCAAGTTTGACTAAAATTATAAAGAAAATTATAAAGATTTGTGACATCAAATAGGTATACTATGAAAATATAGATGAAGAACCTAATGATACTTAGATGACATCATAAATGTTATTATATTATCATATAAATTTGGTCAAACTTGAGATACTTTGACTCTCTAAGATTTTTGGAATGACTTATAATTTGGGATGGATGAGTAGCTTTTATCTTTTATGCGTGTGATTATAAACCTGCACGCGTATTCGCAAAAACAAAAACAAAAAACTGTGCACGTGAGCGTGGGGCTACAATTCGGAAGTTCCGACTGGAGGTGCTCTCTGCACATCGACGAACAGAACAGAAGATCCACTTCGGAAGTTCAGACTTCAGAGCCCCGTTTTATAGCTATCACTTCCCAGTGACTGGCCGCTCACCGGCCAGTTCCCACCTCCCCGGTGTCGCGCGCCATGGCCACGTCTCGCGGCGGCAAACAGAGCCAGCCACTCCTCCACTCTCCCACACCCGCCGCCGACGGCGGCGGTGGCGCAGCCGGGAGGCGCAGGTTCGTCGCGTTTCTCGCCGTCACGGCAGCTCTGGTGGCGTCCTACCACCTCCTCGCGCCGACCAATCCGTCGCGCTACCACGCGCTCTTCCTCTCCCTCGGTTCCAACGCCACCGCTGCCGCCCACCTCCGCGCGCTCACCCTCCGCCCCCACGTCGCGGGCACCGAGGCCAACGCGGCCGCGGCCCGCTACGTGCTCCACGCGTTCTCCTCCCTCTCCTTCCCCGCGCACATCACCCCTTACTCGGTGCTCCTCTCGTACCCCGTCCACCGCTCCCTCACCCTCGCCCCGTCGCGGGGCCTCGCCGCCAAGCCGTTCTCCCTGGTGCAGGAGACCTACAAGGGCGACCCGTACGCCGAGGCCGCGGCGGAGGTCATCTCGACATACTTCGCCTACTCGGCGTCCGGCTCGGTCGCCGCCGAGGTCGTCTACGCCAACTACGGCCACAGCGAGGACTACGCCTACCTCGCCTCCCGCGGCGTCGACGTCGCGGGCAAGGTCGCGCTCGCGCGCTACGGCGACATCCACTGCGAGGACATGGTGCGGAACGCGCGCGCCGCGGGCGCCGCCGCTGCGATCGTGTACACCGACGCCAAGGACTACGGCGGCGGCGCCGGCAAGGGAGAGAAGCGGAGGTGGTTCCCCGACGCGCGGTGGCTTCCGCCGACCGGCGTGCAGGTGGGGACCCTGTACTACATGAACGGCGACCCGACCACGCCGCTGTGGCCGTCGTGCGCGGCGGGGGAAGACTGCGAGCGGCTGAGCGCGGAGGACCTGGCCGGGAGCGCGGCGATGCCCGGCATCCCGGCGCTGCCGGTGTCGGCCAGGGACGGGGAGACGATCCTGAAGGCGATGGGCGGCGACGTGGCGCCGCCGAAGTGGCAGGGCGGCGAGGGCGCTCCTGTGTACCGGCTCGGTCCCGGTCCGGCCGTGTTGAATCTCACCTACATTGTGAGTGGATCAGTGGAGCCCAGCGCAACCATTATCTGCTGGGCACTGTCCTCTGAATTCAAGTGGAATTTGCTGACCATTTTTTTGACTACTATTTGCAGGGAAACGAAACCTTAGCAACAATCGAGAATGTGTTTGCGGTGATCCAAGGGAAAGAAGAGCCTGACAGGTAACTAATCCCTCCTAAATTGTACACATTTTGCAAAATTTTGGGCAACTGCAGCAGGCTACAATTGGGAGTTCCCAGTGCTGCGCTAGGCGCATGCCGGATGCAGGCTTATCAGTATTCTAGAAAGGACATTTATGAGCTCTTGTACTCCAGGCAGAGTAGTATTTTGTACTCTGCATATTTGTTTGACCAAGTTCATGGTTCCTTGGTTTTTTTTTATATATTTGCCACAGTTTTATATCCCAGCCATCGTGGCGCATGGGCATCTTGAAACTTGACAATTAACTATTGCTTGACGTGTGTGCAGATATGTGATCATAGGCAACCATCGTGATGCATGGACATTTGGAGCAGTTGATCCTAACAGTGGAACAGCAGCCATGCTTGAGGTAATTGTTCGTGCATAGTATGTTATCAAGCATCCGGGGCAATTTTGATGACATCCTAGACAATTTGGGGAAATTCTCCACTGTGCATTTGCAAAACTAGTGAGCCATTATCTCGTTCTTCAAAGAACAAATTCTGAAGGCATCCGGTTCCCTCCCACTGTGTATAGATCGCAGGGAGGCTGTCCAAGCTACAAGCGAAAGGGTGGAGGCCTCGACGAACAATAATCCTGTGCAGTTGGGACGCTGAGGAGTTTGCTCTGGTACCTTTTTGCTCACTAATTCACATATCCTTTTCTGCTCACATGCCCAGATGAACAATCATTCATGCGATCTGTACACTGTCTCAGATCGGCTCTACTGAATGGGCCGAGGAGAACATGGACACTCTAGCTTCCAGAGCTATTGCTTACCTGAACGTGGACATATCAGTGTTTGGTCCTGGGGGTCTTCGTCCCCGCGCAACCCCTCAACTTGATGAGTTGATCAAAGAAGCGAGTAAAATGGTATTCAGGCTGTCCTACTTTGTACACATCACTATGCTACGGAGCTACCGGATATACCTTTTCATTATTTCTTTGTTTGAAGGTACCTGATCCTGATGAGCCATCTCAAACCTTGTATGACACCATGATGAGCCATCATCCACCGGTAAGTTCGGCGTTAAAATGTCCTACGACTCTGTTATGGTCCAAATGAGTGATGAAAAGAGCAAAATTCCACTGGACAAGGCCTCCTTTTGCCATGTGCTGAACTGGTAGGTTCCCCCCACCCCCCTTTTTTTTCAGATAACTAGAGTGGCTGGTGCTGGAACTGATTTTGCAGCATTTCTCCAACATATTGGGGTCCCATCACTTGACATGTCTTATGGAACGAGTAAGTGAAACTGTATCTGAAGCATGGCTCTGCGTAATTGCAAAATAAAGGCTTTGCATTATTAATAGCTATCATTGCTCATCTAGCATTTGATGTAACATTATTGCTCTTGCAGTCAAAGAATACCCTGTTTACCACTCGTTGTATGATGATTATGTTTGGGTGGAGAGGTTCGGAGATCCCTTGTTCCACAGGCATGTCGCAGGTACTGAGCCATCTTTTCTTTTCAAAAGCTTTCTAGTTTATCCCCCAAGCACCGGCAAACCATTTTTCCTTGCATCAATCATGCAGTGGCCAGCGTTTGGGGTCTGATTGCTCTGAAACTTGCTGACGATGAGATCATACCCTTCAATTATGTCTCTTATGCATCCGAACTGGAGGTACCACTTATTCACATTTGGGACACACAATTCGCTTCCTTTTTATCGGTAAACTTGTGCTTATGGATGCTTGAGGCATGAAACAATTTTCTGTCATCTTTTTAACTGCAGGAATGCACAAAAGACATCGTAGATAAATGTAAAGGATTTCCTGTCAGTTTCTCTCCTTTGCAGAAGTCCATCAAGCAGCTTGAGAGGGCAGCCACCAAAATTCACAAAGAGAAGATGGTAAGACCTCACCTAACGGTGTATGGTACACGGATGTGTAACTTCCACTGAAACACTTTCAATTAAAACACCTCATCTCTTTGTACTATGTAGTTGCTACAAGCAGAAAACTGGAGCCTAAAGACGAGACAGTACACACTGAAAGTCAGGGAGATCAATGACCGGTTGATGATGGCCGAGCGAGCCTTCACCAACCGAGAGGGACTCGCGGGCAGACCATGGTACAAGCATATGGTGAGTCACAGAGCATCAGCCTATCAGAGCTCCAGGCTCGCAATGTGAAATCTGAAGTTGACACAGTGACAAAACATTTCATCTTTTACATTCGACAGATCTATGCGTCATCGGATCAGGATGACTGGGGCACCAAAGCGTTCCCTGATATCGTCTCGGCCATGGACAAGGCCAAGAAGTCCAACACGACCGAATCCTGGCGGTCGCTGCAGCATGAGATTTACAGGGTTGCAAGGGCCGTGTCCAAGGCTTCTGCAGTCCTGGATGGTGGACTAACATGATATGTGCTGCAGCTTCCATTCTATATAGATCAAAGTACTGGGTAGCTTCAGCTTTTATTTTACTTTTTTTTTGGAAAAAAAGGCTTGGAAGCGAGTCAGATGTATAATTGGGTAATTATGTTTAGATACAGAAGAAATATGCTGGATTCACAGTCACACTGAATAAGAATAGTGATTCATCTCTCATGGTGATTCTCCTGAAAGCAACACCAATCAGCTTCTTTGGAGTTGTGTGATTGTCCTTTGCTTTCGCTATCATGGTGTACTGCAGCCGCACCAAATTAAGCAGTGCGAAAGAATCCACCTGTAAATATCTTGATGGAGGTGAGCTGATTGGCATTGTGTCGGACCGGTTTAGACCATGTCAGCGGCATGGGACCAACGAGAACATGTTCACAAGTTCTGGGATCTCAGGGCTCATTGGCAGGAACGGCAACACAGGACAGGGTTGATGGAGGGTCGCCGTCCGTTTAGAATTCTTGAAGCTGCAGGAGTGCACGCAAAAGATTCCGTGAAGGCAACACACCTGCTGGCACTGAACCAATAAGGCCTTGTTTAGTTGCGCAACTTTGAAGATGCAAAATTACTGTGCCAGCACTGTAGCACACTGTAGCGTTTCGTTTGTATTTGTAAATTATTGTCCAAATATTGACTAATTAGGCTCAAAAGATTCGTCTCGCAAAGTACAACAAAACTGTGCAATTAGTTTTTAATTTCGTCTACATTTAGTACTCCATGCATGTACCGCAATTTTGATGTGATGGAGAATCTTCTTTTTGCATAGTGTCAAAGTTGGGAGTTAGGAGTAATTAAACATGGCCTAATTTTGGAGAGCGTCACTCGTGTGTCCTGCACCCTGTATATCTGAACTGGGTCGCTGGTTGGCTGAACAGGTATTACAGAATATTCTGCAGTTAGACCCCGTTTGGTTCTTTAGGAGCTCCTAAAAATTAAATCATATCGAATATTTTGATAGTAATCAGAAGTATTAAATATAATTAATTACAAAATCAATTGTACAGATGGAGGCTAATTTACGAAACGAATTTCCGATGTGACACGTTTAAAGTTTAGTACTGCTATCAAACACGCCTAGCTCGCCGATCTGTCCTTGTTTCTGTTTCATTTTTTCGTTATCGCTGTCTGTTGCAGCTTGCCGATCTGTATTTTACGTAGCACGTGACCGCACGCCTGGCTTAAAAAAGAGCATCGTTTTCCACCGCGAAAGAAGTGTCACATCAATGTTTAGATACTAATTAGAAGTATTAAATGTAGGCTATTTACAAAACACATTACATAAGTGGAGGCTAAACAGCGAGACGAACCTATTAAGCCTAATTAATCCATCATTAGCAAATATTTACTGTAGCAACACATTGTCAAATCATGGACTAATTAGGCTTAATAAATTCGTCTCGTCGTTTAGCCTCCACTTATGTAATGGATTTTGTAAATAATCTACGTTTAATACTCCTAATTAGTATCTAAACATTCGATGTGATATATGCTTAAAAACTAACCAAACCAGGCCGAAGACATCAAACAAACCGGGGTCCTGTACTTCCATGCTCAACACGATTTTCCAGGTCACGTGTGGACGCATGGACGGCATGATGAACCGCAGGACGTCAGCATCGCGCTGGTCATCCGTTGCCGGCCGGCCGGCCGCCGAAGCCTTGCGTTACATCAGGCCATCAGGGCTCAGGATGTCAATGTTTTTACTCGCACCGTACAGTTTTTGCGTGTACTGATATGGGTAACTGCTCTGCATCTGCATGAGACCTGGAACTCCAGATTGTTTATTCCACGGACCACGAGTGTCGAATGTCCCTTTCGGTGTCACATCCAAAAGTTTCGGGTACTCATCCCTTTCGGAATCCTAATCTAACACGCTCAAACACAGAGACAGATGATCACATAGTGTCGACACGACACTATTAAAAGATGGGCCCGGAGTTTGGACGAGAGCTGCATAGTGCACACCCAAGATTGATTCCAAACATTTGGTTAAATCTTCTGATTCGTATAGAAGATTTTTTCTATGAAAACAAAACCATGTGGGCACGTACGCCCAACCGCTATCGTACGGAACGGAATGACGTGATAAAGAGAAGAGAGGCACATTTCGCCATGAAGAGAAAGGGGGATCGACTATTCGACTCTGTGTCTGTTTCGGGCATTATTTTTAGCATCCGTCACATCAAATATTTAGATACTAATTATGAGTATTAAATGTAGACTATTTACAAAATCCATTACACAGATGGAGGCTAAACGGCGAGATGAATCTATTAAGCCTAATTAGTCCATAATTTGACAATGTGCTTCTACGGTAACCATTTATTAATGATGGATTAATTAGGCTTAATAGATTCGTCTCGCCGTTTAGCCTCCTGTACAATTAGTTTTATAATTAACTTATATTTAATTCTTCTAATTAGCCTCCGAATATTCGATGTGACACGAACTAAACTTTAGCTCAAGAAACAAACATACTCTGACTAATTTTGATGGCCATCGGCGTGTCCAATGCAACCGCTATCATATTACATGCTTTTTTTTCCCTAAGAAAAACGACAGCATATAGATGGCGATGACGGCCTTGGTCAGCGTGTATGTTGATATTTCAAGAAGATGCTTTACATACAATCAATTACGTATAACTGTATTACATCTATGTGCTTAACAATCTGATTTATTTATAACGAGTGATCATCCAAGCAGCGATACCAATCATTCAATCTGGAGTTGCAAATTATGGAAAATAGATTTTTTACTAGTTTTCTGCTAAGTCAATTTTTTTTAAAAAAATTTGGTTATCAGTATCTATAAGGATAAATCATCTTAGTCCTAGCTTAGATGAAAAGAGGCCTATATTATTAGAAAGCAGTGGTCAAAACAAATCTAGTAATGTCAATTTTGGGTTACCAGCCTAGGAGTATATAAAATTCAGATACAAAGGATTATTAAAAATATTTGACTCATATTAAACCTTGATGAACTTATATTTCTAACTTGAGCAACTAAGAAAATTTTGGACAAACCTTTCTCCCGAAATTTGGAGCACAAAACTTTTCTGATATGCCTGAGAAGGAACTTAGCAGGGAGGAAACGAGACAAGGCCATTGTTGAATCCGTCCGTGCCCACTGTGACACAAGCTGTCTGAAGCATGAGCGCTAACTTTGTGCTTCGCCGTTACTCAACAAAAAAAAAACCTTTGTGCTTCGCCGTCGGAGAAAGAAATTAGAAGTCTATGTAGTTGTTTGCCGGAAGAGAACAAAATAGTGCTGCCCCGCGAGAGCTCGCTCAACTGGCAACAAAACCACACTACCAAACTAGCCGCTGGCATTAGCAAAGTTCCCGTTGCATTGAGCTATTGGTTGCTCAAGATAGTAACGATCATGTTGAGTGATCGATGAGGTTCTCTCTTTTCTCTTGAAGTTCGTGCATGCTAGGGCCTCCAACTCCTGAGCACTAGCACGAAAAGAATCACTCTGCCAACATCGCCTCTTGTGACAACGCCGAGGCCCGCCTCGCCGGAGAGAGCGCTCCATCCACACATTGATCTTGAATTCTTGATCCATCCAACCCCAGTGTGGCGTGGCCTTATCAGGAGCTACAAGACCGCCTCCCATCAAACGGTCCATGTCCGTCGTGGCGTCGTCCGAGGATGGGGAGAGGGACCCGCACCCGCCGCTTAAACCCCCGCTCTGCCTTTTGCTCTCCCCGCCAAGCCGCCACCAGAGGCCGTGCACCCGCACTCCCTCGACCTCCCGCGCCGCGCCATGCTGTCCCGCCTCGACGCAGCGTCGCTCCTAGCCCCCTCGCCGCCGCGGGGCAAGCCCCACCATCACGGCCGCTTCCTCTACCTCCTGTCCTCCACGCTCGCCGTCCTCGGCGCCTCCCTCGCGCTGCTCCTCTTCCTCGCGCTCCGCCGCGCCCCCGCGCACAACCCGTCCCCCAACTACGGCGCGCTCTTCCTCTCCCTCGGCTCCAACGACACCGCCGCCGCGCACCTCCGCTCGCTCACCCTCCACCCGCACGTCGCGGGGACCAGGGCCAACTCCCGCACCGCCCGCTACGTGCGCGACGCGCTCCCCTTCCCCGCCCACATCGCGCCCTACTCCGTCCTCCTCTCCTACCCCGTCCACCGCTCCCTCTCCCTCTCAGCGCCGGGGCGCGGCGCCGGCGCCTCCACCTCCTTCGCCCTGAAGCAGGAGACCTACCGTGGCGACCCCTACGCGGCCGCGTCGGCGGAGGCCATCCCGACGTTCTACGCGTACGCGGCGTCCGGGTCCGTCTCCGCGGAGGCCGTGTACGCCAACTACGGCCGCGAGGAGGACTTCGCCTACCTCGCCTCCCGCGGCGTAGACGTCGCGGGCAAGGTGGCGCTCGCGCGGTACGGGAGGATCCACTGCGAGGGCGTCGTGCACAACGCGCGCGCCGCGGGCGCCGCGGCCGCGGTGGTGTACACGGACCCGCTGCACTACGGCGGCGCCCCCGGGGAGGCGGCGTTCCCGGAGTCCCGGTGGCTGCCGCCCAGCGGCGTGCAGGTGGGCAGCCTGTTCCTCGGCGCCGGCGACCCGACGACGCCGATGTGGCCGTCGTCCGACGGCTGCGAGCGCCTCAGCGTGGAGGAGGCCATGGGCACCGACGACATGCCGCTCATCCCGGCGCTGCCGGTGTCGGCGCGTGACGCGATGGAGATACACTCCGGGATGGGCGGGGCCGTGGCGCCGGCGGGGTGGCAGGGCCGGGAGGACGGCCCCGTGTACCGCCTCGGCCCCGGGCCGGCGGTTCTGAACCTGACGTATCTTGTATGGACATTTCGAGGCGGCGTTGTCTCGCTTTACGGCTGGTTGCCTTTCGGTGACGCTTTTGTTGTGAAACTTTGCAGGGGAATGATACAATGGCAACGATCGAGAATGTCTTTGCCATCATCGAAGGCGCTGAAGAGCCGGATAGGTAACAAATTCTTCATGGAATGTGATGCTGCATCATTCTGTTTCTTTAGTGATCCTTCTTTGTCATGATGCTTCTGCCATACTCCTTGTGAAATTTGACATCGCATTGCACATAACTTTCTGCCTTGTGCATTTCAATGCACTACTTTTGGACCATCCATTGACCTTCTAGATGATAAAGATGATGAGAGGAGAGCTATATATTTTATTTTCACCTAAGGAGGTGTTTGGATATCCTGACTAACTGACTTAGGGGGTGTTTGGTGTTCCTGACTAACCCCCTTAGGGGGTGTTTGGATAAGTCCTTGCGAGGTAGAGCAAGACAAACGGATCTATCATTCCGCAAGAAGTTTCCTTTTCAGGGTAATAAGAGGATATCCTGGCTAAACTTTAGTCCCTGTCACATTGGATGTTTGCACACTAATTAGGAGTATTAAATATAGTTTAATGATAAAACTAATTGCATAAATGAGGGCTAATTCACGAGATGTGCTAATTAATTAATGATTAAGCCTAATTAGTCCATGCGATACTACAGTAAACATGTGCTAATTATGGATTAATTAGGCTTAATAGATTCGTCTCGCGAATTAGTCCTCGTTTATGCAATTAGTTTTATCATTGGCCTATATTTAATACTTCTAATTAGTAGCCAAACATCCGATGTGACGGGACTGGACTTTAGTCACTAGCATCCAAACACTTAGTCTAGGACTTAGTGCGGTAGTGGTAGCTCTGTAGAGGACGCCCATGTTCAATGATAGAGAGTCAGATAAGAAATTTTTTAGTTAAAAAAAGTATGATATCATGACAAGTTGCGCACAGTACCAATGGATTTGATTCTTGTGCTTTTATTGCATAACGATGTGCTTGGTAATTTTCTGAACCTATAATATCCTATCGAGCTCAACTTTGAAGATCGGAAGGATCTGCAACCATATCATTCTTAGGAAAAGTTGGAAAAGACAAATGTCTAGTTTATTAACCATTCCAACTTCATAGAAGTTTGAAGTGGCTTGGACTTGGAGTGCTTACTTTTGGTTTTGGGTCTTGGGTGCAATGTACTAGCTATGGAAATGTTTCCTTCAGGCGGGGAAATAGCTTACAACCACTAACTAAAAAAAAGCCAAGCACAATTTTCTCGTCGTTTTGTTTACTGGAAGCCCTCTTCTTGAAAGCAAACAATTAGACTCAGCTATGGATCCTCACAGTTTAAGTGGAGATTAGAGACGTGTCAATCTGCATATTGGCGTAGTCACAAGTTAAACCACACAGAATCGTATGTCCTTTTCTGCTAAGCATGCTACTGAAGAAAGTACTGCATTTTGTGGTACAGGTATGTCATTCTGGGTAACCATCGTGATGCTTGGACGTTCGGAGCATCTGACCCCAACAGCGGAACTGCAGCAATGATTGAGGTAGTTTTCGCTTACAGGATGTCCTCGCTGTAGTTGAGTAGGCTCTGTATTTGTTGACCTGCTGGGTCAGAATACTGATTGGCTTAGAATGGGTACCAACCATGTCCTCTGTAAGCTCAAGTGGGCAAGTGGCTGAAAGTCCCATTTCATGTTTTCTGTGCCTGACCTATTGTACAAGAAGCAAGATCTGCTGCTTGTCTGGTTCTTGACATGTTATTCCACCTTCTGTCCCTCTAGTTAGCTCAAAGGTTCTCGATGCTGCAAAAGCAAGGATGGAGACCTCGAAGAACCATTATCTTCTGTAGTTGGGATGCAGAAGAGTACGGATTGGTCTGTTTCTTTGTTTGAGCCGCTCTTGTCCATTTTATATATTTACAATAAAACGGCAATATTGATAAAAAAAATTGCATTTACTCAGACAGGGTCGACTGAATGGGTTGAAGAAAACCGGGAGATGCTATCTTCAAGAGCTGTTGCTTATCTAAATATCGACGTTTCAGTCGTTGGTCCAGGATTCCTGCCGTCTACAACTCCCCAACTTGACGAGTTGCTTCAGGAAATAACTAAAGTGGTGTGTGCATCATACAGGCAACTAGAGATAGTAAAATACCCCGGAGAAATAAAGGAAAAATATGATAGTCATATTGAACTTTGTTTTATTTTGATCACCATTTTTTAATTAACAGTAGTCTTTTCTTGTGAGGTAATCTGATGTTTATAGGATTTTCCTTATTACAATGTCCAAAAGGTAAAACTGTTTTTTTATCAATTTGTGAAGGTTCAAGATCCTGACAATTCATCTCAGACTGTATATGATTCATGGATCAAATCGAATGGTTCTCCCCGGGTGAGTTGCAATAACTTGCTTATGCAATAGTCTACAGTATAC
The DNA here is from genome assembly GCF_005286985.2 of Setaria viridis. Classification (NCBI taxonomy): domain Eukaryota; kingdom Viridiplantae; phylum Streptophyta; class Magnoliopsida; order Poales; family Poaceae; genus Setaria; species Setaria viridis. The sequence continues at coordinate 35,685,358 of NC_048267.2, read as the reverse complement.
ATTCTTCTGAGGACCTGGTTAGTGTGTTATCACCAAGTATTACTGTCTGGTTACTAGTTCCTTGAACACAAAATAGACCTTTGAGTTTTTTAAGCACTGCAAGTGTTATAACTTTCTGGCTTTTTGGCAAGTTATTTAACATCACTTACTCTTCGCACTGCTGGTCGCTTGCATTAAGGTTCTAAGACTAGGCGATGGAGGATCAGACTACTTAGCCTTTGTCCAACATGCTGGTATTCCTTCAATGAATATAGTTTTCGGAGAAGGTAAGGCCCCTGCTCTTCATGAATTCGTTTATTCTGGCGATTTTCGTCTTTTCATGTATCTTTCTGGGTGTTTTGGCGTTTGCAGGACCAGGATATCCGGTTTACCACTCCTTATATGATGACTACGTGTGGATGGCAAAATTCGGAGATCCTGGGTTCCGTAGGCATGTTGCAGGTCTGCTCCGTTGTATTGCCCCTGCTTTTGTGCTCCGTTGTATTGCTCCGTTATATTAGTTGAGGCACTATCTGCGCCACCATGTGGTAACCAAGATGTTTGCAGCTGCTAGCATATGGGGAATGATGGCTCTGAGGCTGGCCGATGATGAGATCATACCCTTCAATTACATGTCCTACGCAATCGAGCTTGAGGTAAGACGGGCCCTGTGTCCACTAAATGCAACTGTATCTGTAGGCCAGTAGAGCCACTCAGAGTATCAGACACTGGGAAGACATGACAGAACTAAATTTTGTTTCTGATGGCAGGCATACACAAAGGTATTGGAGAATAAAGTTAAGGGAACAGATGTTACTTGTTCCCCACTGTACAACTCAATCAGAGCTCTCAAAACAGCAGCTACCACAGTGAACAATGAACAAAAGGTACCCACTTAAGAATTGCTGCTCAGATTATGCAAAACTTAAAATCTACCGTACTTGTTTTTGTGCACTGTGGCCACATTCAGGAACTTCAAAAACAACTGTTGAGCAATCAGCTGAACAAGGATTCACTGAAAATCCGACAGCTCAATGACCGGCTCATGCAGGCCGAGCGAGCATTCACTAGCAGGGAGGGCATCTTCAAACAAGAATGGTATAAGCATCTGGTGAGCAGATACTCATGCACAAATCACTCGCTTTCCTCTCTGGAAGGCCTATACTAACTGCGAGTGTTACCACTCAGGTGTATGGACCTTCAGACCAGAATGACTGGGATACTGCAGTTTATCCCGGTATAGCCAACGCCATAGGCAGCGCTCGGAGCAGCAACACTTCAGAGTCCTGGAAGTCTGTACAACATGAGATTTACAGGGTGGCCAGGGCCGTGACACAGGCATCTGCTGTACTGAGCGGCCGTCTAACATGACAGAACTTTAATCATCTCTTAAAAAAGTTATTGCTTCAACAGTTACAGTATACAGGCCCAGGATAATCTCGTGCCGACGACTACTGATCGTTCGGCTAGTTTGTTCCGGACGGATACGAAAAGGATATATTTTTGTAATCGACTGCAGCAGATTTATAAGGAATTAAGTGGTATGTTTATATTCTTTTGTTCACAACCTAAGCAATTGTTCGAGATGTTCAATGTCTTGTTCGTAATGTACAATTATCTATTCATAATGTTCAATATTTGTTTACAATATATTATCATTTGTGTATTTGTGTGTCGTGTTTAATCTTTTTGAATTCGAACGATCCTCCTTCCGGTCTTAAATGTCTTAAATATATGACGGATAAACTAATTAATTTAAAAATGAACGAGTTAGCTTGTCTAATTAGTTCAAAAGGAATTAGTTAGTTGTCCTAAACATGAGAACGTACGTAGTATTTGTTAGCAGTAATAAAACTAATTACCTTTTTATATTTATATTTTTTTACGGAATATTTATTTTGAAGCTAGAACAGTTTTCTCCTAAACCTAGAATAATTTATAAAAATTCCAACTTGGTAAAAATATTTTTAAAAATAGTATCCAAACATAAAGATCTTGTTGTAGCTTGAATGCTTGATACGATTTGTAACTTAATTTGGATGCTTGATTTGATATTATGGCCTTTTTTTAGTTTCAAATTTTCTTCGCATGTGGGGTGGGGTGGGATGATGTCACTGGTTTGCTTTTTGTTGCATGTGCGCACTTGATCAATTGCTACATGCATTATGGGCCGCAAAAGAAAACAAAACAGCCATAAGTGGTCTAATATGATAACCAGACTCAGCGTGGGGTTTCTCAGGCGATAAAACAAGATTTATTGTTGAAGCAATACCTAATCACAATCCATAAGGGGTCAATGCCCTCCTCCCCTGTTGAAGAGCATCGATCGTCCGGCTAATTTGGTTCCAGATAGATATGAAAAGGATATGCGACGTATTTACAACAAATTAAATGATTCTTGAACCTTATTGATATTCACATGTAAGTAGGATGTTTCGTGCCGGTGATGCACTCTTGAGCGTTTGCACGTATATTTCGGGGTTTACTATGAGCAAAGGAAGAACCATGTTAAACCCCACATTGTATTTTGAATTATAGCTAATCTATTAAGGATTTGAGAAATAACACGTATACAATTGGAGATGTACTAAATGCATGATTGGTCATCCACGAAGCTAGAAAAATTAACATGAGAGGTGTTTCAAAATCAAAATTTAGATTATTGCATGGGGGGCTAGCTTTTGCCCCCCTCCCTCCACTGGCGGGGAAAAGTTGTACGTTCTTGCTCCAAATCCAACCCCATGTAACTAATCCTGATGGATATGACATGATCATTTCGCTAATCCCAAGCATCCCTATGATTTCTCAATCCTACCATATATATGGTTGCTGAATGAGAAAGTAAAGGAATATTGAGATTGTTGAGATAGCACAGCACGTGGCACCATCGAGGTGGAACTTCATTGGGGTTAGGTCTGTAGGACAGTGGGAAGGATGCATGTAGTTCTTTTTCCAGTGGCGTCGCCCCTGTACACGGTGCACCAAGCCAGCCTAGATGAGAGTGGTGACCCTAGACGACCATTACTTGGTTGTGCTGTTTGCAAGCAAGGACTGAGACTTTTTGGTTGGTTGGTCCCCCGAGCCTGCTGGGCTAAGCCCGGACCATAGCTCAATGGTTTTTTTTTTTGGCTGTAGTGATGATTTTGGCTGCGTGAAAAAATTAGGCAGGCTCGGTCCAGCCTTATAACATCCCGAAAATTCCGGTCTAATGCTTTTTTGGGTATGTATGGCCGTATGGGCTCAATTTTTCAGCCCAAAATGTTTTGAGTTTTTCCTCGGTTTCAATTTCTGAACCGGTCTGATTTTGGTGATTATATACAGTAAAGTCAACTTATAATTTGACGTGTACCTCTTTGTACGTTTTCCTTTGCATCTTTTCGAAGTAGGCCAAAAGCTGCTATTATGTCTGATACTTTTAGTGAGCAGAAAATTTGGAAGAAATTATGGTTCATCAAAGCCTCGAATAAAATGAAAATATTTTTTGTGATGCCTTGTTCATGATTGCTTGACCGTGGGACATCAGCTACAAAGACGTCATATTCCAGATAATCCTACATGTTGTTTCTGTGGCCGAGATGAAGAGATTGAGCATTGTTTTTTAATGTACCCTTTTGCTACATCTACGAAATGCTAAACCATAGTTATATTGACTTGTTCAGTCATTGCACCAAGATACTGTGTGTAGAAGTAGTTCCCACATGTTGGTACACCCGGGATGCTCATAATGAAATTACTAACGCTGAAACTAGTGTGTCCTTAGGTGATAGTCAAGAAGATTCAAGCTTATGTGAATATGATTATGTTGAATTGTACGAAGCCAATTCAGCCTTTAAGGTGTGGAGTTCCGAAGGAAATTAAGAAATTGACTCCATCGCGAGTTGGTTTGGTTTCCCTGAATGCTGATGCAACAATTTTCCCTTCTTCATCAAGTTCGACTATTGGTGTGGTGGTGCGGAACCATTTGGATAGATGTGTGATGAGATGATGTCAGTTTTTCCATGGCATTACTATATCATAAGTTGTAGAAGCACTAGCTCTCCGATGTGCTGTGACTCTGGCTTGCACAAAGTGATTTTCCAATCCGATTACTTTTCCTTTTTGATGGCAATCCGATTACTTTTCTCTGGTCAAAAGGTGAACGCTCTTGATAAAGATCGATCTTCCACGAGTTCTCGTTGCTGATATCAAACGAGCTCTTGTATCGAGTGTTGAGTGTTTTGTCTTGAATGAGGAAATGCATGAGCGGGTCACATGATACCCGTAGCATGCCCATGATTACGTGCTACATTGCCGCCTATGGCCTGGAAACTGCCACGGCTACATACTTTCTTCGACGGTTCAACTGGCCGACTACAGACACGTGTGATTGTGCGAGTGCCCTTCCCGGAACGCTGCGCACACGAGGTTTAGGCCCCGTTTGGATACACAATGCTAAACTTTAGCACAGTGCTAAGGGCCTGTTTGGATACCACCTCATAAACTTTAGGAGTTCACTTTTAGGTCATTTTTAGGAGTTGTGCATCCAAACTGGTGTCATAAAAGTGTATTCATAAACTTTAGGGGTGCTGTTTTCATTAGGAGGAGAAACCATCATAAACTTCCATTTCTCTCATAAAAGTGGTCCCCAACCCAACCTTTACCCCTCCTACCCCTCCCCTTCTCTCTCCACCTTTACCCCTATCCTCCCCCGCGCACTGCCCATCTGCTTCTCCTCCTCCTCCCGCACAACACATCTGCGCCGCCTCCTCCTCCCTCCGCCGCCTCCTCCTTCCTCCGCCGCCGCCTCTTCCTCCCTCCGCCGCTGCCTCCTCCTCCCTCCGCCGTCCCCGTACTTCTTCCGCCGCCGCCATCCCCTTCCGGGACCGGATCTACGGTGCCGCCCTATCCTCCCTCCGCCGCCTCCTCCTTCCTCCGCCGCCGCCTCTTCCTCCCTCCGCCGCTGCCTCCTCATCCCTCCGCCGTCCCCGTACTTCTTCCGCCGCCGCCGTCCCCTTCCGGGGCTGGATCTACGCTGCCGCCCTCTCCTCCCTTGGCCGCCGCCTCCTACACTCGCCGCCTCTTCCACCTTTTCCCGCCGCCATCTCAGCCGGCCGTCGCCTCCTCCAGTCGCCGCCGCCTCCTTCCCTCGCCGCCTCCTTCCCATTTGGCCGGCGCGTCCTCCCCATTTGGCCGCCGTGTCATCTCCATTGAGCCCACCTCCTCCAGATTTCGCCGCTGCCTCCTTCCCTCGGCGCGTCGTCCCCATTTGCCCGACGCCTCCTCCCCAGTTCCCCGCCTCGTCCTCCCCATTTCCTAATGGCGGGCAACGGCGATGACGGATTGGAGGAATTGTTCCCCCAGCCCGATCCACAAATTCCCCCCTGCCAAATCGATTTTTTCTCTCAGTCCGAGTCTTCCAGTGCCCCCCGTCACGGCTTGGAGAACTTGGACCTCAACTCCCAGGCTGAGGAGTACGCAGATCTGAGCATATACTCAGAGTACCTTAGGGGAGATGAGGTTCCCCGGGGCTGCGTTAGCTGTACTCTTGGCTTACCCCTGCCTCGACGTGGTGCTGGGGGCAGCAAAGGGGCCGGCAGGAGCAGAGCGGCCGGCGGGAGCAGAGGGGCCGGCGGCAGCAAAGGTGCCGGCGACACATTAGGACCTGGCAGAAGCCAGGCGGCCGGCTGCAGTCAAGGTGCAGGCGGCAGCAGGATGCCGAGCGGCAGCAGGGGGCCTGGTAGCAGAGGTGGAGTAGGCCGTGCAAGATCTTTGTTTCGCGGTGGTGGTTCTGGAAGTGCAAGTCGTGGAAGAGGCCGTCGAGGTGGTGGTCGTGGTGGACGAAGTTCAGTCCCTGCAGAAGATGCTTTTGATGCATATGAACAAAATGTTGTTGATGATGCAGCTGTTGAAGTTGTGTTCCCTGCCTCAAAGGTAAAATCTGTGACTTTATAGTATGAATTTGTGGTCCATTTAGAATTAGTTGTTCTGAAAGTAGGAATGAAATTAGCTGTGGAACTTGATAGTATGAATTAGGTGTGCAAGTTGTTCTGAAATTTTCAGGAATGGATTGAATTGTGACTAGATGCCTGACAGAGGTTTATGCATTAGTGGCTAGATGAATTAGTGGCTACATGAATTAGTGCCTTTATGAATATGTGACTTATTCACATTGTGACATGCTGAAAGTGTTAGATGTTCCTGAAAATGTTGCTTGTTGAATTAGTGCCTTCTGTATTACGTCTAGATAAATTCATGTACTTTGTGTGTTCCTGAAAATGTTGGTTGTTGAATTCACTGTTCTTTATCCAATAGATTAAAAATGACAAAGCACAGTGGACAGAAAGGAACACTGGAATATTCTGTGATTTGTCAGTTGAGCAAATTAGAGAAGGAAACTGTCCCAAAGGCAACATGACCACTAGAGGGTTGAAGATAATTCAGGACAAGTACTACATGGCTACTGGTTTGAGGCATGATTTTGGGCAGTTTAGGAACAGAAGAGATCAGTTGAAAAGGTTGTATACCTTTTGGAGAGCCCTACAGAGCCAGTCAGGTCTAGGTAGACATGATGATGGGACAGTGCATGCTCCAAATTGGTGGTGGGAACAAAACACAGAGGTGAGACATAATTTTTGAACTAACCCTTTAATTTCCAGGAAATGTAGTGCTTCTCATTAGAATGACCTGTCACTTGCAGAAACGGCCAGAATTGAGGAAGTTGCAACATGGTGCTCCAGAGTACTTAGATTAGTTGGAAGAAATGTTCCATGAAACTGCAGTAGATGGAACCACAGCATACATTCCAGAAGTGGAGGAGGAGGAGGAACAAGAAGAAGATGGTGAGGATGATGACGGTGGAGACCCTTCAGTTGGTGGAGAGGAGTGTGATGCTGAACCTGCCGCTTGCTATGACAGCCCTATCAGCTCAAACACCAAAAAGAGGTCCAGTGCAAGCACCAAATCAACAGGTACTAGCCCTCCAAAAAAAAGTAGAAGCCCAATGATCACTGCTGTGACAAATTACTTCAACAAGCAAGCAGAGAAGGATGATGTGACCCATAGTATTTTCAGGAATGTTAGTGCTTCAATTGCCAAATTCACTGAAGATAAGAGGCAGAAGATGAACTCCAATCCAGTGGCAGATGAAGTTAAGAGATGCCAACAATTAGCACTAGAGTGTGGTGCAAGAAAGGATAGTGCAGAGATGTTTGCTTGTTGGGACATATGCAAGGATAAATTCAACAGAGAATACTGGATCAACCTTGATGATGCAGAGGCTAGGATGGCTTTCTTGAAAAGATGGTGCAAGAAAATGAACTTAGATTAGAATGTAGTAGTAGACATTTGTGGTTGTTTGAACCTTGAACTGTTGGTTAAAGTACTATTGTTATTTCGGCTGCTAGAACTTGAATAAGTTCCTGTTTGAAGTTGTGACATGTTTAAATTTGATCTTTGTTTCTATATGTGGTTGTTCTATATGTGGTTGTTCTATATGTGGTTGTTTGTATATGTGGCTGTTACAATGTGTGGCTGATTGAGAATGTGGCTGTTTGAGTACTGGAATTTCTGACCACTGTTATTTGAATTTGTGAACATGGCTCGGCTACAGTAGAATT